>NC_056678.1:22809493-23448868 GCF_018350195.1 Panthera tigris | reverse complement strand
TCCATATTCAGCCCCCCCAAATAGGTTAGAAGAATCTTAATTCAGTTTAAAGAACAGTGTGAGACCTTATAATCACAAGGAAATTGGGGAAATACTAGCATTATTCTTAGTTTCCAAAAATGAGGCAATATTTTACTATGGACTATTCAGTTCATTTAAGCCCCAGAATAGTCATTTTAAATCAGACTCTCTCCAACTGACTTCCCCCAGGGCATTCCTAGGTTATCATCCACTTTCTTGGAATGGCCTGATCTGATCAATCAGTTCTAGATATATTCAGAACTCAGAATTACTTGGTAGGGCCATAGGTCTATAGCCCATTGCTATCCAACATCACTGTTATTCAACGTAATTAAATGCCATAATGCACAGATACGAGATCTTATTTTAGATTTACTTAAAGGCTTCTTCCCTCGCTGTTTCTACTAGATCGACTTTTCAGTATTATTGAACTCTAAGCCTTATCATCAACATTAGATTTGTTGAGAACATGTTCCAACGTTATATGAATATACTCAAGAAGTCTTTCCTGGAACCATTAAATAACTAAACTACAAAACTATAGGCAGTATTATCCAAATTAGGGTAATTTATATTTACAGTTCTGTTTTCAGTTATACCCACTTACCACAGGCAGGCGGCAGCACACACATGAATTATTAGTCAGTTTGTTTCTTGATGCATCTACAAAATGCTCCCATCATACCAACCTATGTCTTTTCCCAAGCCCCTTACCTAGGATTTCTAAGTGCTAGGTCAGCAATAGCAAATTCCCTCTTTGACAGGTCAGGGCTATCATTTCAAGTTACTAGTAGCAAAAAACGAAGGAATAAAGAAAGAAAACTAGTTCTGTCCAGGTCATTGGTATATAGGCTGTGAAGACAATTCTAGATGAGGAATTAAAAATATTTGGAGACTTCTATTTAAATGCAATGGATTAAACGTGTACTTTATCTCTGCTGTCTCCTAAAGCATTATTAAAATGAGAACAAAGGAATAAAAAATCAAACCAAACGATAAATAAATTGGGAGGAGGTAACAAGATGATAAGAGAGGTCAGTAAAATTTTAGAAGTGGAAATAAGGTACACAAGGGGATAACTGATTTAGCAGGCCAGAGAATGCTAAAGCCTAAGCCTGAAATGGGCAGACAGGCTACCAACAAAACAGCAAGCCCACTAGTGTTGTGCGGCTCCAGAAAGAGCTGAGAATTGAAGGTACTGATCATCTCCAAAGATGGGTATAGGGTTGGTACTGCAAAAAAGAGGTCTAGCTAAAAATTTTGAAGGGGTTCAATTAAGACCCCTAGATTTCCTTCTCTAATACCCACAACCAGGCTCTGTGCTTCCTCGTTCCAAAAGATGAAGTTAATCTTGGGTAAGGCTGAACCATTGAGGATCTGGAACCAGGGACAGCAGTCACAGTTGAGAATAAGGAGGTTTAGGAAAAGAGGCATTAAGTAAAAGACATCATAAATGTAAGATCTTCCAAGTCTCCTTTCCCCAACATGGCTCCTAGAAGGCTGGTGGAAGATTCAAAGATTTTTCTAGAAAAAATTACCAATCCAAGAAAAAAGACTGAATACGTATTATTCATGGTCATTTGGGGGGTCCCCTAGTGACAAGACAAACTGGTGCCTTCTCATTACATACGGTAAAATCCATCAGTTTACAACCCCTGACTCCAGTGCTTCCAAACAACTTTCAGTGAGCACCAAGACCATCAGACATTTGAGATCTACCACGACAGAGAACCAAATTACAATACAGAAAAATAGGGAACAGAACAACAAAATAACAGCAACAATTATACAAAACTAAAAAATCTATCCTCCCCTAAATATAAAATATACTCAACTATAACCAATATTCTTAGCACAGATTAGATGGGCAGAAGGCTACCAACAAAACAGCAAGACCGCTAGTGTTGTGGGACTCCAGAAAGAGCTGAGAATTGAAGGTACTGATGATCTCGAAAGATGGGTAGAGGGTTGGTACTGCAAAAAAGAGGTCTAGCTAAAAATTTTGAAGGGGTTCAATTAAGACCCCTAGATTTCCTTCTCTAATACCCACAACCAGGCTCTGTGTTTCCTCATTCCAAAAGATGAAGTTAATCTTGGATAAGGCTGAACCAAGATTCTTGTGAAATAAGAATAGGACACTATTAAAAAAGAAATAATAAGAAAATATGAAGTAACTTAAAAAAAGACAAAATATGACAAAAATTTAAAAAGAAGAGTTGGAAAGTAACAATCAGGGATAGCTATAAAGGAGAACTAAATGCCAAAGAAATGAATAGGATTATTAAAATAAAACAGAGGATCAATCTAGAAGATCCAATATATAGCTAAAATTATTTCCTGGAAGACAGAAAAGAGACTTTGAGAAGAAAATTATCGAGAAAAAATAACACAAAAATAGACACATAGATCAATGGAACAAAATAGAGTCCAGAAATAAACTCACAATTACATGGTCAATCTATGACAAAGGAGGCAAGAATATACAATGGGAAAAAGACAGTCTTTTCAAAAAATGGTGCTGGAAAAACTTGACATCTATATGTAGAAGAATGAGACTGAACCACCTTCTTACACCATACACAAAAATAAACACAAAACGGATTAAAGACTTAAATGTGAGACCTGAAACCATCTCTTCTAGAAGACCGCACAGGCAGTAATTTCTCTGACATTAGCTGTAGCAACATTTTTCTAGATATATCTCCTGAGACAAGGAAAACAAAAGCAAAAATAAACTATTAGGACTACATCAAAATAAAAAGCTTTGCATAGCGAAGGAAACAACGAACAAAAAAATTCAGCCTACTGAATTAGAGAAATATTTACAAATGATATATCCAATAAAGGGTTAATATCCAATATACAGACAGAACTTCTACAACTCAACACCGAAAAAAACCAATCTGAATAAAAAATGGGCAGAAGACCTGAATAGACGTTTTTCCAAGAGGACATACAAGTGGCCCACAGACACATGAAAAGATGTTCAACATCACTAATCATCTGGGAAACAAATCAAAACCATAATGAGATATCACCTTACACCTGTCAGAATGACTAAACTCAAAAAGACAAGAAATAATAAGTAAACTGGTATAGTCACTCTGGAAAACAGTACGGGAGTTCCCCCCCAAATTAAAAGTAGAATAACTATATGCTCCAATAATTCCACTACTAGGTATTTACTGAAAGAATACAAAATCACTAATTCGAAAGGATATATGCATCTCTCTGTTTACTGCAGCATTATTTACAATAGCCAAATTTACAAATAGCCAAATTATGGAGATATATGTACATCTCCATATCTCCACACACAATGGAACATTACACAGCCATAAAAAAGGACAACATTGTAGCATTTGAGACAACCTGGATGGACCTAGAGTGTGTTATGCTAAATGAAGTAAGTCAGACTGAGAAAGACAAATGATTCCACTCACAAGTGGAATCTAAAAAAAGCCCCAGAAATGAATAAACAAACAAAAAGCAGAGTCAGACCTATAAATACAGAGAAAATCTGATGGTTGCTAGAGGGGAGGGGATGGGAGGCTGGGCCAAATGGGTGAAGGCAAAAGGGAAATACAGGCCTCCAGGCCTCCAGGCCTCCAGTTATGGAATGAATAAGTCAAGGGAATAAAAGACACAGCATAAGGAACACAATCAATGATACTGTAATGGTGATGTACTGGAATAGATGATAGCTATATTTGTGGCATAATGTATAAATTTGTCAAATCACTAAGTTGTACACCTAAAGCTAATGTAGCATTGTATGTCAACTATACTCAAAAAAGAAAAAGTAAATTTAAAAAAAAAGAAAATGTGGTACATATATAATAGAATATTATTCAGCCACAAAAAAAGATTAAAATCCTGCAATTTGTGACGTGAATGAATCTTAAGGGCATTATGCTGAAAGAAATCAAACAGAAATACTTTATGATCTCATTTATATGTGATATCTAAAAATGCTGAACTCCAAAAAAAGAGTAGACTGGTGTTTGCCAAGACCTGGGGGCAGGGGAAATGAAGAGATGTTGGTAAGAGGCTGCAAACTTTCAGTTATAAAGAGAAGAAGTTCTGGGGATCTAATAATGTACAGTGTGGTGACTGTAATTAACAATGCTATACTATATAACTGAAATTTGCTAAGAGAGTAGATCTTAAATGTTCTCATCACACACACACACACAAAGGTAACTGTGAGGTGATGAAAGTGTTAACTAATCTTATTGTGGTAATCAGTTCACTATATATGTATATAAAATCAATGATACACATTGTACATCTTAAAGTGACACAGCTTTTGTTAATTGTATCTGGATAAAGTTGGAAAAAATGTAAGTTCGAAAGGAAGGACCTCACCTATGAAAAGAAAAGAAAGAAAGAAAAGAGAACAGAAAAGAGTCGCCTGGGTGGCTCAGTCAGTTAAGTGTCTGACTCTTGATTTCGGCTCAGGTCATGATCTCACAGTTCATGGAATCAAGTCCTGTGTGTCAGGCTCTGCACTAACAGCATGGTACCTATTTGGGATTCTCTCTCTGTCCCTCTCCTGCTCATGAGCATATGTGCTCTCTTGCTCTCTCTCTCTCTCTCTCTCTCAAAAATAACTAAATAAATGTTTAAAAGAGAGAAGAAAAGAAATATTCCAGGGCTGGGAAGATGGTAGAGTAAGAGGGATGTTAAGCTCACCTCGTCCCATGGCTACAACTAGATAACAGTTACATCATAAATAACCCAGAAAATGACCTGAAGACTGGAAAAACAAACTCCACTACTAAAGGCAGAGAAGAGACCACACTGAAGAGGGTAGGAAGGGCAGAAATGCAGTGAGGAGCAAAACCGTGTCACCATCTGCCATGGGGAGAGGAACAGATGATTACACCTGGAAGGAAGCTCACTCAATGAAGACAGATAACCATAACGTTTGGCTTTGAATTTCATCAGTTCTTAAAACCAATAGTACTTAAAGCCCAGAATTTTAAAAATCAGTGGACTTGGTTCTGGGAGAGCCTGGAGGGCAACAGGAAGTGGAGTCCCTGCCCTTAAAGAGAGCATGGAGCCCTTAAAAAGGAGCCCTGTCCTTAAAAAAAGCCCATGGAGATTCAGTGTAGAAACAGCAATTTGAAAATGCCTGGGACATGGGGGAGGGAGAGTCGTTTACTCATTTTGGATCATGTCCTGGAGGGGAAGGGATTGCCAAGGGACTTCTCTAGGGTCAAAAGAGCTGTCAGGCACAATCTCCCTGTCCCACCCCCAGCATAAATACATGGCTATGTGGAAACCAGTGACATTCACTACATAACTTGCTTACACCACACCACGACCCCTCCAGCCGGACCTGCCTCAGTCCCAGGGCTGCAAGTACCCTCCCCTAGAAGACTTGTACAAACCTTGCAATACTAGGTCTCCTGACCCATATGTTTTGTGTGGCCTCAGTCTCAGTGGCAGTGGCTACACAGGCTTTTTGGAAGCCTCGTGTACCTTGTTAAAATTGTGCGCTCCACCCATACATCCCTGGGTCCCTGCAGGTCTCATTTTGCAAACAGACTGCCGTGCACCTTGTTAAAACTGCACACCCCATCCTGGGGACCAAACACTGCCCATAACAGGCAAATAGAGACTCATTGGACAACTGGACTCAAGAGAAAAGCAGCCAGGACACAACAGCAGGGTGTGTTAACACACAGAAGACATGCCTGAAGCACCAGGCCCTGGTAAAGGGGGCATTACACTGCAGGGCACTACAGGACCTTTTCCTCATAAGGCCATTACTTTCAAGAGCAGGAGATGTAGCTGACCTTCCTAACACATAGACACAGAGACAAAACAAGGAGACAGAGGAATATGTCCCAAATCAAAGGATAGGACAAAACCACAGCAAGAGATCTACACAAAACAGATAGAAGTAATATTCTTAAAAGAGAATTAAAAATAATGATCATAAAGATAGTCACTTGTCTTGAAAAAACAGCAAAGGACATCAGTGAGACCCTTAACAAAGAGATAAAAAAGAACCAATCAGATATGAAGAACACAATAAATGGCATAAAAAATATACTAGATGGCTAAAGTAAGCAAAGGAACAAATTAGCAATCTGGAAAATAGTGATGGAAAGTAATCAAGCTCAACTGATGAGAGAAAAATAATTCTGCAAAATGAGAACAGACTTAGGGAACTTAGCAACTCCATCAAGCACAACAGCATTCACATCATAGGGATCCCAGAAGAAGAGGAGAAAAAGGGGCAGAAAATTTATTTGAAGAAAAAATAGTGGAAAACTTCCCTAATCTGTGGAAAGAAGACAGATATCCAGATTCAGGTGGCACAGAGATCCCCCAACAAAATCAACCCAAGGAGGTACATGAATACACACAGTAATTTAAATGGCAAAAAGTAGTGATAAAGAGAGAATTTTTAAAGTATCATGAGCAAAGAAGAAAGTTACATACAAAGGAAACCCCATAAACCTATCAGTGGCTTTTTCAGCAGAAACTTTGCAGACCAAAAGGGAGTGGAATGACCTATTTCATGTGCTGAAAGGAGCAGCACCTGTGTGGCTCAGTCAGTGGCTCTTGATTTCAGCTCAGGTCATGATCACATGGTTCATGAGATGGAGCCCTGCATTGGGCTCTGCAAAGACAGCATGGAGTCTGCATGGGATTCTTTCTCTCCCTCTCTCTGCCCCTCCCCTGACTGTGCTCTCTCTGTCTCTCTCAAAATAAATAAACTTAAAACACACACACACACACCCTCGGGGCACCTGGGTGGCGCAGTTGGTTAAGCCCCGACTTTAGCTCAGGTCATGATTTCATGATTCATGAGTTCAAGCTCCACATCAGACTCTCCGCTGTCAGCACAGAGCCCACTCCGGATCCTCTCTCTCCCCCTCCCCCCACCCTCTCAAAATAAACTAAAACAACAAAACAAAACAAAACAAAACAAAACCCCTCAACAAAGTAGGTTTAGAGGAAACATAAAGGCTTTATATGAAAAACTCACAGCTAACGTCATACTCAGTGGGGAAAAACTGAGAGCTTTCTCCCTAAGGTCAAGAAGACAAGCATGTCTGCTCTTGCCAGTTTCATTCAACATAATACTGGAAGCTTTAGCCACAGCAATCAGACAACAAAAAGAAACAAAAGGCATCCAGATTGGTAAGGAAGAAGTAAAACTTTCATTGTTTGCAGATGACATGATACTATATATAAAAAACCCCAAAAAATTATACCAAAAAACCTGCTAGAACTTCGTAAATGAATTCAGTAATGTTGTGGGATATAAAATGAACGTACAGAAATCCACTGCATTTCTATACACTTATTTAAGTAGCAGAAAGAGGAATTAAGATAACAATCCCATTTACAACTGTACTAAAAAAATCACAAAATACCTAAGAATAAACTTAACCAAAGAAGTTAAAGACTTGTTCTCTGAAAAATATAAAACACTGATGAAAGAAACTGAAGATGACACAAAGAAATGGAAATCCACGCTCATGGATTGCACGAACAAATATTGTTAAAATGACCATATTACCCAAAGCAATCTACGGATTAAATGTGATCCCTATCAGGGCTTCTGGGTGGCTCAGTTGGTTAAAATGTCTGACTCTTGATTTTGGCTCAGGTCACGAACTCATGGCTTTTGACATCAAGCCCCATGTGGGGCTCTGCACCAACAGTGTGGAGCCTGCTTGGGATTCTCTCTCTCTCCCTCTCTCTCTGCCCCTCCTGTGCTTTCTCTTGTCCTCTCTCTCTCTCTCTCAAATAAATAAACTTTAAAAAAATTTTTTTTAAATATGACTCCCTATCAAAATACCAACAGCATTTTCCACAGAACTAGAATAAACAATCCTAAAATTTGCGTGGAACCACAAAAGACCCTGAGTAGCCAAAGCAATCTTGAAAAAGAAAAACAAAATTAGAGTTATCACAATTCCATATCTCAAGTTATATTACAAAGCTGTAGTAATCAAAACAGTATGGTATTGGAAAAAAAAAAAAAAAAGACACAGAGATCAATGGAACAGAATAGAAAGCCCAGAAAAAACACCCACAAATATAAGGTAAATTAATTTTTAACAAAGGAGGCGAGAATATGCAATGGAAAAACAGTCTCTTCAACAAATGATGTTGGGAAAACTGGATAGCTACATGGGAAAGAATGAAAGTGGCCTACCTTCTTATATCATACATAAAAATAAACTCAGAGTGAATTAAGGACCTAAATGTGAGACTCGAAACCATAAAACTCCTAGAAGAAAACAGAGGCAGTAATTTCTCTGAAACTGGTCATAACAACATCCTTCTAAATATGTCTCCTGAGACAAGGGAAACAAATACAAAAATAAACTATTGGGACTACATCAAAATAAAAACCTTCTCCACACTGAGGGAAACAACCAACAAAACTAAAAGGTAACCTACAGAATGGCAGAAGATATTTACAAATGACATATATGATAAAGGGTTAGTATCCAAAATATATGAAGAATTTACACAACTCAATACCAAAAAAATCCAAATAACTCAATTAAAAATGAGCAGAAGACTTGAACAAACATTTATCTAAAGAAGACATACAGATGGCCAACACATGAAAAGATGTTCAACATCACTCAGGGAAATGCAAATCAAAACTACAATGAGATATCACCTCACACCCATCAGAATGGCTAAAATCAAAAACTCAAGAAGGGCACCTGGTGTCTCAGTCCGTTAAGCATCAGACTTCAGTTCAGGTCATGATCTCACGGTTTGTGGGTTTGGGTCCTGCATCAGGCTCTGTGCTGACAGCCTAGAGCCTATTTTGGATTCTGTGTCTCCCTCTTCTCTCTGCCCCTCCCCTGCTCTCTCTCTCTCAAAAATAAAGAAACATTAAAAAAAAAAAAAAGAAAAACTCAAGAAACAACAAGTGTGGGCAAAGATGTGGAGAAAAAGGAACCTTTGTGCACTGTTGGTGGTAATGCAAACTGGTGCAGCCACTGTAGAAGACAGTATAAAAAGGGCGCCTGGGAGGCTCGGTTGGTTAAGCATCCGACTTTGGCTCAGGTCATGATCTCCTGGTTTGTGGTTTCAAGCCCATGTCGGGCTCTGTACTGAGAGCTCAGAGCCTAGAGCCTGCTTTGGATTCTGTGTCTTCCTCTCTCTCTATCCCTGCCCGCTCATGCTCTGTCTCTCTCTCTCTCAAAAATAAAGAAACATTTAAAAAAATTAAAAATAAAAAGACAGTATAGAAGTTTGTCAAAAAATTAAGAATAGAACTATCCTACAATCACTCAATGTCTAGTAATTGCAGCACTGGGTACTTACCCAAAGAATATGAAAACGCTAATTCAAAAAGATATATGCATCCTTATGTTTACTGTAGAATTATTTACAACAACCAAACTATGGAAGCAGCCCAAGTGTCCACTGATAGATAAGTGGGTAAAGAAGATATGGTGTACACACCCACACACATACACAAATGGAGTATTATCCAGCCATTAAAAAGAATAAAGTCTCACTATTTCCAACATATATGGGTTTACAGAGTACAATACTAAGTGAAATAAGCCAGAGAAAGACAAATATCACATGATTTCACTCATATGTGGAATTTGAGAAACAACAAACAAAGGGGGGAAAAATGAGAAATCAAAAAAACAGATTCTTAGCTATAGAGAAAAGATGGTTTACCGGAGGGAAAGTGGGTTGAGGAGGATGTGTGAAATAGGTGAAGATTAGGAGTGCACTTGTCTTAGTGAGCACTTAGTAATGTATGGAACTGATAAATCATGCTATTGTACACCTGAAACTAATATAGTACTGTGTGTTAACTACACCAGAATTAAAATTAAAAATAATTTCCCAGAACTAAAGAACTCAAGTTCCTTAAAGGGCTCACGGATTATCCAGGCACAATAAATTTAAAAAGATGAATACACATATTACAAAATTATTTTAGAATACTGGGTAAACAAAGGATGTTTTAAGAGCATTCACAGAGAAAAACACACAAAGGACTAGATATAAGAACAATAGCAGACTTCTCAATATTGGAGGCTAGAAGACAATGAATACAATAATACCTTACGCATTCTGAAGAAAAACGATTTATGACCTACAATTCTATACTTGGCCACATGATTCTTCTCAGGAAGCTACAAAGTGTTCATTCAAAATGAGAAAATAAACAAGGATAGTGGAAAAATATACAAGAGCCAAGATATAGGAGACTCATCAGAAGGAGAAAGCCAAAGAACATCTCCAAGACGCTGGTTAAAAGGAAGCCCCAGGAGGACACCTTTCAGCAGACTCGCAAAACAAAGCACCCAGAGGAGAGTGGGAGCACTGTCTCCAGGGAGGTGACACTGGGACTGAAGATAGCCTGATGCACCTACCCACACAGGAAGAAGCTGTGAAACTGTAGCAAAGGGTTTAGGAATGGATTATGAAAAGTGCACATACACAAAAAAAGGAACAAAAACAGCTAAGGATTAATTCCAGAGTTATCCAAGAGTTGCATTTACAAAAGGGAACATTATTACAGCATATTAACTGGTTCATCTGTGTTGGAAAAGACTTCTAAGATAGCAAATGACCTTGTCTCCTGGTTTTCATACCCTTGTGTAGTTCCCCTTAAGTGTGAGATCACTACATCTAGAGCTCATTTCTAATTACTAAAATATGGCAAAAATGATGGATATTATTAGACTAGGTTACAAAATATCATGACTTCTGTCTTGCTTTTTCTCACGCTCTCTCTGGTTCTTGCTGGATCATTCTGATGAAGCAAGCTGCCATGAGAAACTAGATAAAGAGGAATGTATGATTAGGAACTGGGGAAGTCACTGAGCAGCAAGCAAGGTGCTGAGGTCTTCAGTCTAACAACTTACAAGGATCTGAATCCAGGGAGTAACTATGTGAATAAGCTTGTACGCAGATCCTAACCCAGTCAGGCTTTGATTGCAGCCTTGGCAAACACCTTAATTGCAGCCTGGAGACCCTGAGCTAGTGGACCCAGCTAAGCCATGCCCAGATTCTTAACTCAGAGAAACTATGAGACAATAAATGTTGTTTTAAGCCACTAAATGTTGGACTAATTTGTTACATAGCAACAGATAACTAATACAACTTGTAAACAATAGTTTTATATTTATAAAAATATAAACACTGAATACTGATTTAGCCACACTGGAGAAGGGAGGTACACGCATGTGACTAGGTTGGTTTAAGAAGCTGAATATTCTTCCATGGAAAGAAGTTATAGGTACTATAAACATGCCATTTAGAAATAGGGATGTAAACATTAGAAGAAATAGCTCTGATATTTTAGCTGGTAACTTTAGGGAGTATGGCAGGGGTCATTATTTTATTAAGACTTATGAAACTAGTTGACTTCTGAAACAATGTATTACAAGTTGATAAAATTATAGAACATTCTGAGCGAACTGACTTCTTTGAAAGACTCATTTACACTCTGCAAGGTCTATATGATTGCAAGCAAATTCAAAAATAAATCCAATTTCTTTACAGTAAATAATTAGGTCAAAAATCCTTTAAAATGTTTGATTAAAAAAACAACAACTACTGTAGATAAAAGTTCAAAAGCATAAGCAAAGGACAGCTACTAAAAATTTAAAAAAACAAGAATATAACCACAGAAACCAAGAAAATTAAAAGGAACCAATGAATACCACTTGGCTCAACTCTATGTAAATAATTTCGAAAAGCTAAAGCTAAAACTGTTCCCAACCACTGAAAAACAGGGCAAAGTTCCAAATTCCTTTTAAACAGACTCCAAAGCCCAACCAAAATTACTACTAAAAAGGAAAACTATATACCATCTCATTTATGAATATTAAAACAAAATTTTAAAAATTAGCAAATTGGGAGCCCTGGGTGGCTCAGTCGGTTAAGCATCCAACTCTTGATCTCAGCTCAGGTTATGATCTCACAGTTCGTGAGTTCTAGCCCTACATGGGGCTCTGCACTGACAGCATGGAGCCTCTTGGTACTCTCTCTCTCTCCCTCCCCTGCTCTCTCTCACCCTCTCACTCAAAATAAATTCAAAAACTTAAAAAAAATTAGCAAATAGAATCCATCTTTTTTTTTCTGTTTATATATTAGCTTTTGAGAGAGAGTGCGAGCAGAGGAGGGGCAGCGAGAGAGGGAGACAGCGAACCTACAGCAGGTCCCATGCTGTCAGTGCAGAGCCCAACACTTAACCGACTGAGCCACCCAAGTGCCCTGCAAACAGAATCCATCTTAAGAAAATACTTCCTGGCAGAGTAGTTTATTTTAGAAAGTCAGAATTGTTCAATATTGGGAAATTTTATTATGATTACTCAAATCAGTAGACCTAAGGAGAAATACCACACAATCATCTCCACAGATGCTGACATACATGACAAAATTCAACATCTTGCTAAAATACAGTAAAACTGGAAATAAAGGATATTTTCTTGACATGATAAATGATAGGTATCTCATGCTTGAATCAGAAAGCACCACAGAGAACTAAAGGAACAATGACGGATGCCTTCCATTCTCACTATCAATTAACACTGAAGCAAAAGTACTTGTGCAAATGAAAAGCATACTAAGTTATTAGGAACCTTGAAAACCACAATGATATCTATCCTCTTCAATGCAATCAAAATAACACTAAAAAATAGATGCCAACAGAAGTGATAAAATGAGAAAAAATATTTGCAACTCGTATCACTGGGGTTACACTCTAATATCTAAAGAGTTCTTAAAAAATGTGAAGACTCTAACAGAAAATAATGGGCAGCTGTTTCTATGTCCCAGAAAAGTAAAATAGAAACAGCATAAGCCTCATCTTTTTCTTTGATCCCCATGCCTGGCATATAGTAGAGTCTCAGTAAATGTTTACTGAATGAATTTTATAACTGATGGTTTTTGTATTCAGCCAGAAACATGATAATTATTCTTATAAAATTAATGATTTGAAACACCCAGACAAAGAGGTAATCTGACTTATGTTCCTAAAATTAGTGACAGTGGAATCTAAGTTATTTCTAGATGTTTCAACAGAGGGCAGGGCTAGAGAGCATAAATTGAATACAGCATGAGTAAATAACTTTAATAAACTCACACGCATGTCTTGTCTGTTGATGAAAGGAAATCCAGTATAGGAAATAAAGTTAGCACTGTAATCTTTAAAATCAAAGGACAACAACATGTATAATTAGGGATGTGATAAAGACTTATTCATTGGAGGCTTGTATATAAACACAATATACAGTCAAGAGAAGCTTGAATTTACCTTCTACCATATTACCATCCTTCTGAAAAATTCTCTCTTCACACCACTGACAATGGATCAGGTACTGAATCTTCTTGGCTGTTTCATCTGCAGAAGTAGGCCCCCTCAAAACTCGCACAACAACCAACACAAAATGTTCTAAAGCCACTGCAAACAGTACTTCAATGCCTTTGTTACATCGGGCTGCAGCTCTGCAAAAAATTTTTAAGTTATTTTGGGGGCTCATCATGTTTCCTTGGCATTTTTATATTGACAATATTAATTGGACAGTAAACTATGGATGGATTATGGGAAAATACGGAAAATTCAATTCTTAGTGGCAGTGTTTTTAAAAGATCATTAGTATAACCTTTACACAAATTGAAACACAGGAAATAAAGGATGCTTGACAGAATCTTTAGTGACTAGACATTTTCCATTATGGAATTAAGTCAGTAAGACTAGTCAGTAAGACTAGATTCTCAGGGTGCCTGGGTGGCTCAGTTGGTTAAGCGTCTGACTTCAGCTCAGGTCATGATCTCACCATTTGTGAGTTTGAGTCCCACACTGGGCTCTGTGCCCCTCTTTCTGCCCCTCCCCTTTCTGCCCCTGTCCCCCTCTTTCTGCCCTCCCCTGCACATGCTCTCCCAAAAATAAACATCTAAAAAAAAAAAAGACTACGTTCTCTGATTTTCAGTGTCAATTTGTTTCTTGTCATCACCACCACCCTTTCTTTTTATCTATTTTTTTTTTCTATAAAAGCTTCTTCTAAACAATGATTGAGTACTACCTGCAGGATAGTATATCAGATGCTGAATGTTAAGTGAAAAATGAATAGGCAAAGTTTCTGACACTGTTAATTTTATAGACTTTTGGGTTAAATTCTAACTGATACATCATTTATGTAGTTTTCCCTTTGCAATTATATGTACTAAACTGATTTCATATGTATTAATTTCAACTTGTTGATGTTACATCATAAACATTTTTAAGCACATATACTATGTCCTTGGTAGGTATACAAACTGAATATCAGAGTTTTCAGCTAATTAGGAATAACTCCAAAGGTCTATGAAGTTTAATAATCTGTATTATGCTAAGGTAGGAATTTCAATCTAACTGCTGTGAAAGCTAGTGTTGAGGCTAGTGAACAAGCTGGCTGATCATGCATTAGCTATGTTCTCAGTGTCAATTTATATTATATTGTTATATTCTTCTTCTAGCATAATTTTTTGAATCAAACTGGTGCTCAAAGAAATCTTCCTTGCTTTCTTTAGAAATCCTGATGAAAAAAGAACTTTGTTTTGTGGGTGAGACCACTTTGCAGAATCAAGTATATAAGCCATCATTTCTAAAATTTATTTATGTTTATTATTATTATTATTATTTTAGTAATCTCTACACCCAATGTGGGGCTTGAATCCATGACCTCAAGATCACGAGTTACATGCTTTGTCAAATGAGCCAGCCAGGCGCCCATATAAGCCATCATTTTATTCAAACTATGTAAAGAGATGAAATGGACATATAACAGTGATTTTTTCTAAATCTAAAAACAACCTTTGCTTTTTCTTTTCACGGTGGTATCCCCACCCACCCTACGTTGTTACAATAACTGATTTGAAGTTAACTTTCATTCTTATCTCTTCTTTATTACTACTTACTTTAATAAAATTTTTAATTGGAGAGTAAACTATTCTAGACACAAAAGTTTTTAAATCAAATTGTAACAGATACGACATAGGATTACCAAACAAATCAAGATCACAGACATGAATAGAGAATTTGTACCCTGTGAATTTTTTGAAAAATGCAACTGGCACTTTTTGTAATAGTAGCTCTATCACACAGTCAAACATACTAGGCACATTGCTGTCAGTCTGGTACCTTGCCACTGCAGCTACAACAATTCTGGCTGCTAGTTCCTTGTAATACTCAGTTCGGACAATATTACAGCCATAGTGACGCCGGGCAACATGTTGTGCCTTGGCATATAAAGAACTGATATCTGTAGAAGTCACAGACACTATGCCAAGGTTTCTTATATTTCTGAATGCAGAATCTAGATAGTTCACCGATGTTCCAAAAGGGTCTAGGTGTCTAAAATCAGAAAGAATACAGACATATTTAAAATCATACTAGTAATCAAAATGGTACCATTGTCATTATGTCTAATGATAAAATTCCATGGATTCAAAAGTATTTTACAAATCTATCTTAAACATATAATTCTGTTTTTAAATTATGTAAGAAAATGACCATATGATATGTCAGACATATAAAAATCAATCAGTTTTAGAGAAAAATTGTCATGCTTGGGAATTTTATTTCAAATGCTAGAAAATGTTCCTACTGCTTTCCTTAGGCCAATGGTAAAAAACTGTATTAATTCAAATAAACAACAACCATCTTAATTTTTAACCCCTCCAACACCCGACCCCCATCCCAACCCCCCCCCCCCCCCCCCCCCCGCAATCCAGGCCAGTTTAGAAAGTGACACAGCAAAGTTTTTCACTTACATGAAATCAAAGGATCTCAAATGCATTAGTACATTGGCATCCATTTTGGTCACCTTAATGTTACCAAGATTTTCTTCTCCTTCTTCAAGAATATCATCACTCTCTTCCTTTTCCTTACTGTCTACCACCACTTTCAACTTGTTTAAATGGCAATTTTCCTGAATCAGTGTCACAGAGTTCTCATTCAAGTCATTAATTGTAACCTTAACTGCATTTCCAAGATGTTTTGCCCATTGTAATCCCATTATCCCTTAGGAAAAATTTGAAGGAAAATGAATTAAAAAAAAATTTTTTTTAACATTTATTCATTTTTGAGAGAGAGAGAGAGAGACAGAGTGCGAGTGGGGGAGGGGCAGAGAGAAAGGGACACACAGAATCCAAAGCAGGCTCCAGGCTCTGAGCTATTAGCACAGAACCCAACACGGGGCTCGAACCCACAAACCATGAGATCATGACCTGAGTTGAAGTCAGATGCTTAACTGAATGAGCCACCCAGGTGCCCCAGAAAATGAATTTTTTAAATTAATTAAAGAATAAAAACAGTATATAATAATAAAGTATATACTCTTTTATAAAAACAAAAACACATGTTTCAAAATCTTAGTATTTTCATACATAACTTTTTCTACTTACTCACTACAAAGCCTCTGAAGAAAAGTGACCACACACAAAAAATGTGTTGAGCAGATTTCCATTAATAATTCTTCCAAAACTTTTCTATAATCCAGATTCAAATAAAATTTTTGTTTGTTCTTTATTCTGGGGAATAGGTTTTCTTTTTTAAAATTTCTTATAATGGAATGCTTTTTTCAAACTAAATCTTACAGAGAAAGCCAACATACAATGTGAGTAAGAGTGGAGTTACTCTGCTTGGTGGGTGGGAAGTTGGAACTCCCCCACTGCTAAAGTTTACCTAATGCACCAAAATATGAAAACAACTTTACTGGACCAATATGTCTCCAAAACTGCACAATAGCATCACTGTGAATTGAAGAGAACAACTTTGTATATGTAAGCAAAGATCAAGAATTCAGACCAAGAAAGCCTCTTCTCATAGGCTCTCTATACCTACTGGATTAGAGTCAGAGGGGACATTCATTACAAAGGAGATGGTGACACAGGCCCAGCCACTGTGGATTAGAAAACCCCCATGTACTAAAAGTATAGACCAGCTTTTCCATACATGTGCCTCATAAATGTAAATATTTAACATCTACTATGCACTATGGTCTTTACAAAAATTTTCATATTCTCATAACAAGCTTGTGAAATAAGTTCTGATATTCACATTTTAGAGATGGGGAAGCATGCAGACTAACTGCTATGAACGGATATAAATTTACAAAGGAACATTAAAAGAAAGGACTGAAAAGATCTTCCCCAAACATTAGCTTTAATGATTTCAGGTGAAAAAAAGAGTAGTTCATTTCAGCATTATTTACAATAGCCAAGACATGGAAACAACCTGTGTCCATTGATGGATAAAGAAAATGTGATATACACACACACATATACACCCACAATAAAATACTATTTGGCCATAAAAAAGAAGGAAATCCTGTCTTTTGTGACACCATGGATGAACTGTGGGGGCGCTATGTTAAGTGAAAGAGAGAAAAACAAACATTGTATGATTTCACTTATATGTGGAATCTAAAAATACCAAACTCATAGAAACAGAGATCAGATTTGTGGTTGCCAGAGTTGGGGGCAGAGGGTGGAAGAACTGGGTGAAGGTGGTCAAGAGTCCAAAGAAGACACACAAATGGCTAAGAGACACATCAAAACATGCTCAACATCACTAATCATGAGTAAAAGGCAAATAAAAATGAAATATCACCTTTACACCTGTAAGAATGGCTAGAATCAAAAAAATCAAGATAAGTGTTGGTGAGGGTACAGAGAAAAAGAAACCCTCATGCACTGTGGGTGGAAATGTAAATTGCTGCAGTCACTGTGGGAAACAGTATGGAAATTCTTCAAAAAAAATAACAGAATCACCACATGAGCCAGTAATTCCACTACTGACTATTTACCCAAAGCAAATGTAAACACATTCAAAAAAATATATGCATGCATCCCTATGTTTACTGTGGCATTTTTTATAATAGTTAAGATATAAAAGCAACCCAAGTATCCACTGATAGAATAAAAATGGGGTATATATACAATGGAATACCTTTCAACCATAAAAAAGAATGAAATATTGCCATCTGCAACAACACAGATGGACTTAGAGAGTATAATGCTAAGTGAAACAGACAGGCAAAGATAAATACCAAGATTTCACTCATACGTGGAATTTAAGAAACAAAACAAACAAAGGAAAAAAAGAGACAAACAGAACAACAGACTCTTAAATACAGAGAACAAATTGGTAGTCACCAGAAGGGAGCTGGGTAAGGGGATGAGTGAAATAGCTAAAATGTTAAAAAAAAAAAAAAAAAAAGAAAAGAAAAGAAAAGAAAAGAAAAGAAAAGAAAAGAAAAGAAAAAAAAAAGAAAAGAAAAAGAAAAAAGTAAAGGGTTGTGTACAAGGGAAAATGCTGAAAACTAAATTTGGAAAAGTAGGTTGGGATCAGATTATGTAAGATATTAAATTGCTTTTAACCACTACTTTTCCCTGTGAAGAGGAACTTGAAAAGGAGAGCTAACTCACGCTTACATCCTTTTATTACAAACTTCCCAAGAATATACTCCTCTAACCTTTAAAAAGAAAGACTTGGATTAGGTACAGGTGGCTTCTTAGAAATTTTCTACTCTTCCATGATCTTTTCTTTACTGTTAAGTTCTTTTAGGAAAATGTTCTCAGTCTTTAAAATTTCACCTTACCCCACTGCCTAATGACTAGGCAATTTATCACATCACAAAAAAAGAGAGACAACCAAACATCAAATACTTCCTAATTGCAGTAAACAAGGATTCTTGGAAAAAAAAAAAAAAATCCTATTTGAATCTGATCAAACCTGAAGACTCAACTACCAATATACAGAAATACTGGAGATAACTACCAATATACAGGAATACTGGAGATAACTACCAATATACAGAAATACTAGAGATAAAGAAACAGGTTTTATGAGCTATGAAGATACCATCAGCAAAAATCTAGACTCTGGAAAAGACAATAGACATATAGACAAGCTGTATGTCGACAAATAATCATCACACACGCAAAAAAAAAATGATGGAAATGAATACAGAGCAAAAAGACACTTAGATATCTCAAACAATGAAAATGCATAGTCTTCATCTGAATTCCTAGTTGATTTAAGAAACTGTGAGAGCCTAGCTCTAGCTATGTTTAGCATAGCTAAACATTTGATGATATCAATGTGTGATAATGGTATCAACGTTTTATTTTTGTAAAGTCCTTATCTTTTAGAGATCCAACTGAAAATATTTACAGATAAAATGACATATTTGTAATCTGTTTCAAAGTAATAGGGATGAAGGATGGTGGAGGAGGTATAAGGGTAAGTGCATGAGATACATATACACGAACAAGCATTAAGTTGATAATTTTTGAAGTGAGTGACAGATACACAGGGATTCATTTATTAAACTCTACTTTTGTATACATTTGAAATTTTTGCACAATAAAAATATTTACCTTGGGTCTTTACTTTTTATGTAAAAATATTCTGCTAGATACAATATCCATATAAATTTTCCAAGAAAAGATACTGCATAAATCTGATAATTAAAGTGGGATCCAAAAAAAGCTTCATTACTTACCAGTGGCTCCAAAGGCATCTAGACATTCCAAAGGTTTTCGTTCCTTGGCCAAAGCAGCCAATGTACAAAATATTAGCTGTCTAGAAAAAAGTATAATAATCTGAAATAATCTTATTGCATCATGGCTTCATCACTCTAGATTTTATTTAAGAATAGTAAGAATTAGGGTTCCTATTTACTATACAAACTATTTTGAAAGAAGACGTAGTAACATATTCTTTACCTAGTAGTACAAGAACTAAACATGTGTGAAATTAAACTATCAATCTAACTGGGTTCTATAAACAAGCATTCACCATGAATAATGGTTTCATAAATAAAACTTGCCCACTAAAGCACCAGCCTGTTCATTAATTATATAAAGGCAGGCCTATTTTACTGAGAAAGAAATTAGTTTGGTAGGAAAAAAAGAAAACAATCATTCTAAAAAATACTAAAACAGATGATTTTCATTCTGTACCCAGTTTTAAACTTCAATATATTAGAACATAAAAAGAAGGTCACATTTGTAATCATTTGAAACATCCCATAACCCTTTTTTCAATTCATCTTACCGATTTAGTTTCATTTTGGGATTAAAATAGGAATCTGTTTTTTGAGGTATAGAATAGTTAGGACAAACTTGTACATCTGTGTCTGCCTCTTTCAAAATTTCATTAGGTGGTTTAGCAGCAGAAGCTAAGATGAAAAACAAAGATTTCCAGTGAAATACAAAATAATTCTAAGTATCTAAAACAATATACATTAAAAGAAATAACTTTCCTTTATAATACTTTGTTAATGTAATCAACCGGGCAGATATCAAAGAAGAAAAACCCTAAACTGATCTATCTGTTCAGTACTGTCTGTAGGAAAGAGTAGCATTCAATTAAGTATTTGGGCAATTAAAGTTTAAGTTAAAATCTTATCTGCCTAGAACATAATACATCTATATTATGAAACCTAGTTAAGAACAATTAACCTAACATAAAACCATTATAAAAATTCTAAAATACCTTTATTATTCATCAAACTACTATGCTGCATTTATTTACATAGGTTGGCTGTTAAACATATCTTACTGTGGTATAACTGTTATAAAATTAGTATCTCTGTATGGTTTCATTCCATTAGCTATCATGGATGACTAAGAATCACTATACTTCCTGAGCATGCTAGATTTCAGAACTTTTTTTTTAATGTTTATTTATTTTTGAGAGAGAGATACACACAGAGCACAAGCAGGGGAGGGACAGAGAGAGGGGAAGACACAGAATGGGAAACAGGCTCCAGGCTCTTAGCTGTCAGCACAGAGCCCGATGTGGGGCTCAAACCCGTGAGATCATGACCTGAGCCAAAGTCGGACGCTTAACTAACTGAGCCACCCAGGTGCCCCTTCAGAACACTTTCTTATGATTATAATTTTAAATCACAAATTACATTCAAATGGGTATAAAGTAACAGAAAAAAAAGAAAAAGATTCTACATTTAGTATACATTAGAATCATTTAGCTATAAACCCAAATGAAATACCGATATATTTGTGTGTTTTATTTTAAATATTTAAGAAATGAGACATACATATCATGTGTGGGGAAAAATAACTGAGATTCTTTATGTTTGGATTTCTTGATAATATTATGATCAGAATGTTAACTACATGGCAACTATATCTCTTTCCTTCTTTTTTTTTTTTTTTTTTTAGAGACAGAGAAAGTACTAGCAGTGGAGAGCAGCAGAGTACAGAGGAAGAGAGAGAGAGAGAATCTTAAGCAGGCTACATACTCAGCAAAGAGACCAACCCTGGGCTTGATCCTGCAACCCTGGGATCATGACCTGAGCCAAAGTCAAGAGACAGATGCTCAACTGACTGAGCAACCCAGCCACCCCCACATTTCTTTTTTTACAGTGCCAAATCATCGTAACCTTTCCTAGTGTTGCATTATATATTCTACGCCTACCTAAGTGGCATGTGACATATTTCACACGATCAGCCTTTCTCAAACCAGATTCTATTAGAAAATTAAGCTCTACAGAAAATTATTTTTTTCAATTCTTAAAAGGTACATAGTACCATTTTAGATGTGTAGGAGAGAAGTTAATTCATTACATACAATGGATGCCGTAGGGCATGATGTCTTAATTAATCTTAATTTTGAGAAGGGCTGCCTCAGTAATAATAACCTATTAATAACCTGATAGCACTTCAGGATAATAAATGATCTTTATATCACTCTATTTCCTTTTTCCAGTGTTTTTCAACAGTAAGTACAACATAGTTATCTATAATCTTTCATTAAGATACCTATATTTACTTTGGCATCAATCAGTTAAATGTTATGAGGAGCCTTACAGAAAGAAAAGAAACCTGAAGTCATGGATTAGTAGTCAATTAAATGGTGAAGTCACTATATTTTATCTACTTGATGTCTGAAAATAATAACTGGACCATTATTTAAGAATTTACCTATTAATATATTGCTCAACTTACCAGCAA
This sequence comes from Panthera tigris, assembly GCF_018350195.1. Classification (NCBI taxonomy): domain Eukaryota; kingdom Metazoa; phylum Chordata; class Mammalia; order Carnivora; family Felidae; genus Panthera; species Panthera tigris. The sequence continues at coordinate 23,426,854 of NC_056678.1, read as the reverse complement.
TATACCTGGATTTCGTCTCTCCTTTATTCACATGTCGCCTAACATGTCCCAGCATATCGGTCCTTCTGGTGATTGTTGCTGAACAAATGATACAATGATAATGGGCGCCCATTTTACTGGATATCTATCAAACAGAGTATTTAATTTAAATATACAGATAAATTACTAAAACAATGAAACAGAAGTTTATTTAAGATTGCAAATTTAAGTATGTTAGCATATCTTGGGTTTAATGGTAGAGAAGAGAGTATTAATATTGCCATGGGGCTTTGAAGGGATCTTTATTTCCTCATCTATATTTACATATGATTTTTACTTACTTTATAATAGACCACTAATTTAATTTGTTTTGTTCATTCATTCTAATCAGCAAATAACTGTACCCTATTTTCTATAAGTAGCACTTACAAATGGTATAACATTAGCAGCGCTGTGCTGGTAGATGTTTAACAATTGTTCTCCAGGAAAATAAAGCCCTGACTTACAGTGTTTGCTGCTTTCTGTGGCATATATACTCTATCATGGCCAATTTCAAACTATAATTGTTGCAGATTTCAAGCTACTCATATGCTATCACTAAATGTGAATTTGGGAAGAGATAGATAATATCATACTAGAAAACATGGCTACCAGGTGGATAATACAAAAATGTAGTAAAATAATTAGGAAGTGATGAGATTTGAATACTATTACCTTTGTAATATATTCACCTTAAAGTTTATACAATTTAATTTTTAATAATGGCCATATTTAACAATCAGCTTTCAATATTTCTAGAAATTTCAGTTAGTTTCAGCACATCACAAAATGTTAGAGACATAATAAGTCTTGGGGCACTTGGCTGGCTCAGTTGGTGGAATGTGCGACTCTTAATCTCAGGATTGTGAGTTCGAGCCCCACATTGGGTATAGAGAGTACTTAAATCTTAAAAAAAGACTTTTTTTTAAAAGTCTATTTGTCCAAGTAAAAAATTCTCACTTGAAAATTTCTTTAAAATTTAGTTGAGAATAAAAAGACTACTCCACTGGGTTTTTCCTAGTTTTGATGACTTTTACTCTTAGCTCTTCTAAGATCTTAGATCCTATTTACTTGGGATCAAACAGCAAGTTGAGAACACTGCACAGAGTTCCTTATGGTACTGTGGTTATCATATTCAAAATGTCCTGGATAAGGCCGATGGGCCAAGCATTGTCCCAATTACTATGTAAGAAATTTTTGGGTTTTTTCTCCCCAGCACTTTACTCTTTTTAGTGACATGAAAAAAAATTAATAACGAGGCCTCATTAAGCTAGTATTCACTCAAGATAGCAGCACTAAAAAATATTATGTAATTTGTATTCCCCAAAATTCACATCTGTGCTAAAAATGAACACATGTACTTTTTAAAGAATTAAGATTTCAGAAAGATTCTTGATACTGTCCTTTGACAAATTAAAAGTATAGAGAAGATAAATATGAATTGACACACACTAAGATACTTACTAAGTCACAGAAATTGAAGGCTTTTATTCCAGAATCAAAATTTATTACAAAAGAAAAAATTTACTTTTTATTTAAATTCTCCATTCCAAAATTAGTAAATAGGTCAATTTCCCTTTTGAACATAAGAAAACAGTTTCTCTGACTAAAATTTAAAATTATAAAATGAAAAGTTCAATACAGCAACTCTTTTTTTCATATAGTTCATATTTTTCCTGCTAGGATAATCTGAAAGCACTCAGATACAAAATCTTAAAGTAAACCTCATTGCCAAATACGCCCATAGCCTTAGAGCAAGTAAAAATTGTGCTTTCTTTAAAGAGGGCAAAATTTAAAAATAAATCTAACATCTGATTACCTGTTCTCCAATAATGTTTGGTTTCACTGGTCGACAAGGTAAGTGACAGATGCACATCCTGTAACCTAAAGTGAAGAATGGCTGGTTGTCATATCACTGTTCACTAAATAGTCCATTATCATTAAAAATTATTAGCAAATTTTATAAGAATAACTGGAATTCTTCTTGTATTTATAATATCATAATTTATTTGAATGAGACTGTTAGTTTTAGATATTTGTTACATAAGATATAGCATAAAAGCAAATATATGAGATCCAGGTTTGAATTCTGGTTCTGCCAAGACCGTGCATTGTCTTGGTTAGTTAGCTTCTTTGGGACTCAATTTTCTCATCTATTCTCTGTCATGTTGACTTTTCTTAAGCTTCATCTTCTTTGCCTCATGCTACATTTGCCATTACATAGCCTCTTCTTCCATTGATGATACGGCACTTAGTTCTCTCCCACCTTTCTTAATCTTCTTCACAGCTCCTCTTCCCTCTGTTATACTCTAAAACGTAGACTTTCTGTAGGCTTGCTCTGCTACATGACTGTTTTCCCTCGTTTCCTTGGTAATTTTAATGCCTTTTATGACTGCAACTATCTCCACTGGGGGAAGGAATTCCAAATTCTAGCTGTAGTTACTAACTCCTTACTGAAGGCCAGATCTCTATTTCTAACTGCCTATTGAGGATGTATGCCTGGGTTATCAGGTCAGCATTTCAAAATCTACTGTCATGGACTATAAATATATCATTTCCCCTTGAACCAGGTCTCTTTTCCACTTTTTAAATGAATGATAATGCCTTCCAGTTTCTCCTAACTTTAAGTGATCTCCAACTCCTTTCTTCTCATTCCTTATATCTAATTGTTTCTCTTACTTGTACATACGGAGGTATTTCAGGACTCAGCAACTTCTTTTTTTCCACTGATATGTACTCCTATGGTTATCCCATCCAGTCATATAGCTTTAAATACTATTTGTAGTCTGACAATTCCCAAACTTGTATCTCTAGCCCAGACCTTTCCCCCAAACCCGAGATTCATATCTGGACAAGCTACTGACATCTCCAGTAGATGCATCTAAACCTTTGCATGCCTAAATCTGAGGTCTTGGCCTTCTTCCCCAGTACCTGGTCCTAATGATGAGGGAGGATGGGGAGAGCTGAGGGCAAAGTGAGGCTAAAAGCACCTCCCCCCATCCCCCCCCCCCCCCACACACCTGTATGATATTCCTTGGACACTCCTGGCTACCCAAAAAACAAATGGTCAAACTGATTAAGTCTCCACCAGTTTACTAGAAAAAGGCAATCCCATCAATAAACCAGAGTATAGGAACTCTCTACAGTCTTAATGTCTTGCTGGAGGGAAAAACAACTTTAGCTTAACTACAGCTAGGCCTCCGATAAGCCTTTAGCATGTGAAAGTCTCTTTGGAAATTCCCCCTTGATTCTATCTCCCCCACCCCCTCCGTAAACTAGTTACCCCCCACACTTATAGTACAGCTCTTCCTGCCCACATGTCCTGTCCTCATGCTTTAATAAAATCACCTTTTTATACCAAAGACGTCTTCAAGAATTCTTTCTTGGCCATCGGCTCTGGACCACCAGAGCCGGCTCTGGACCACCACCATTCTTGGCTTTTTTCTCCCTCACATCTCACTTCTATCCCTTTGAGAGGTCTTGATGCTTCTACCTTAAACATATTTGTCAACTACTTTGAGACCTGCTTGCTAGGACAAAAACTATGACACTCGCCATCTACCAGATCACCATGTGAAAAAACCCAACTTAATGTACTTAAGAGAGTAAAGAAATACCATGAGCCATTTACCAGAATAACTTGAAGGAGGAAGACTAAACCTAATGGTTAAACAATGGCTTAAATAAAGAATACAAAAGAGACCTTTTTAATTAAAATGAGACATTTCTCTTTTTTGATAAAAAGTTAAACAATGGCTTAAATAAAGAATACAAAAGAGACCTTTTTAATTAAAATGAGACATTTCTCTTTTTTGATAAAAAGTCAACATGATTTACTACACATTCTTATGTATAATTAAACATAAAAGACAGGATGGCTTCTGAATTAAGTCTCTAATTCCTTCTTCCCTCAGGAACCAGTGAGAACCTTGTACCAGTACCACTAAGAAAATAGTTCTGGCTTCTTTTCTGGGTGTCTCATACTGGCTATTTCATCCGGTTTGGTTCAAACTCCAGATAACCACACTTAATAACACCTATACTCACAAAATCATATTCAAATGTAAATATACATATGCTTAAGACTGATATTTAGGGCTTTGGGGGGGGGTATTTTTGGTTTTTATCCAAATGTAGTATCATAAAATCTTCCATATATATTGTATTCAATTGCAGTTTACCATGGAAATCCTTCCAAGTAAGCTAGTACTCATCTAACACATACTCTTTACAATGCCTGCATAATATGTCATGGCACTTATGTACCATAATGTATTCAACCATTCCTTTTATTTTAGTTTCAAGTTTTTGTCACTAAGTACAAGCTGCAATAAATATTCTTGTATATCTATTCTTGCCTATTGATTCTTTTACTCCCAAAGGAGGGAGTGCCTGGGAGATATATACATTTTAAATTTTAAAAATGTTGCCAGATCTCTTTCCAAAAATGGTATAATTCACATAATTCACTCCAAAATCTAATAATAATTCATTATATCTAGGAAATCTTTTAACTTGATAAAACCTCAATTTTTAAAAATGTTTATTTATTTTACAGAACGGGGGGGGGGGGGGGCAGAGAGAGAGAGAATCCCAAGCAGACTCTGCACTGTCAGTGCAGAGCCTGATGTGGGGCTCAAATCAACGAACTGTGAGATCATGACCTGAGCCAAAACCAGAGCCAGACACTTAACCAACTGAGCCACCCAGGCACCCCTAAGATCTCATTTTTTTGTCCTTCAACTTTATTCTTTATATGAGCCCTCTTGTTAAATTTAGTCCCCCAAGTTATGTCATTTTTGTCATTATCACAATTGGTATCTTTTTCCTAATTTCCATTTATCTAGAGTAGAGAAAGGCAATGATTTCAAATATTTATCTTATATCCCACTACTATTCTACATACTCTAACTCTAGTTTTTTCAAGCATTCAGCAGAAAAAAGATATTGTCTCCTCTTTTCCAATACTTACATATTTTATTTCGTTTTACAATCATTATACCTTCAAAAGAATGTGTCAAATGGTAGTCGTTCAACAAGTTATGGGGACCCCCCCAGGGCCAAGCAAAGTACCCAGTGTAGAACAGATGCTTAATAAATGTTTGCTAAACTAAGCTACACTTGCAACATACATCTTGTTGCCAGAGAGCTACATGGCCTTTTATTAATAAACACATTAAAAGAGGGTCATTAAATCCCTCAGAAATTTTAAATGGAAAATATTTGATTATGTTCACAATAAAATTCCAAAACTGGTACTGAATCTTGAATTTCATTTATGTTTAGCAAGCATAAAACTACTAACCTTCAAATTCAACCGAGACTTTCCAGTGTAAATTTTGAAGGTGACGACGAAGCTTATGGCTATTACAAGCTCTGAATTTTTCCTTAGGGCACAATGGACAAGACTGTTTGTTTCCTGGCCAAAAAAAAAAACAAAAAACAAACAAAACAAAACAAAACAAAACAGAAAACCAATAAAGCACAGAATATACTAGTTACTAATTCGTTGACTTAGCTACAAAAGAAGTCATAGGGGACTCCCTCCACACAACACACACACACTTCTTAGATAATGTCTATGTTAACGTTAGGGAGAAGTCATCTCTGCCTCACCAGGTAGTTAACAATAACTGTATTAGCACATGGTCAGTGATTGATTTTTTACCCTAAAACTCTCCTGTCTGTGGCTGATATCCTTGTTGCCCTCGGGAACAGAGAGAATGAGAAAGTGATGAACTACATGATATCCCTCCAGCCAAAATGCCTGCCAGGGAGAGAATCAGGGGCAGCACTTGTCACACTCCCAGAGAGGTAGGAGCTGGGCAGGAAGCATAAGCACCTGCTGTGGCATTCTACTCTGGGCAGCAACAAAAACAGTTAACAGGTGGAATCAGAAAAGCGGGAGGAGTGGAAGGAGTACATGGGATCCAAAATAACTGCCATTCTGGGACAGGGAGCATAGTTAGAACCTGCTGTATCCTATTTGAGAATTTGTTAAAGTCTTCCTTCTTTATTAATGAAAAGATATGGATCATAAAAAATACAAGTCTTATTTAATTAGAGATGTAACAGATCTCAAATATAAACTTTGATAGGGACAAAAAAACTAAAATCTCAAATTCAGGTTTAAAGCAATAAAAACATACAGAAATCATCAGCGACTTATTTTTTAAATCCATATAGCACACTGCAGGTATAGGCAAAATTAATTTTTCCATATGTTATGCCTACTTCAAAAACCCATGAAGTGATACTGAGGACAGAATTCAAGCACTAAGGATGGCGAAGCAGAAAGAGAGGAGCTTGAGGCAGTGACAGCAATGAGGAACTCTTGCACCAGCCCTAAAAATTCCCCACCGTGGGACTTCTTTTACATGACATAATATAAGCCTTTCTATTATGTAAGGCACGGTTTCTTGGGATTTCCGTTACTCATAGCCAAATGCGATTCCTAACTTATAGAATGGACAGGACTTATATATCATGAAATTATAATTTCCTCGAGGAGCAATGAACAACTTATTCCTGTAACACCTGTGCATGTAGAAGGCTACCAATTTCCTGAATGAAAACATTTTATTTATTACTGCTCTAGTTCAATGGCAATAAACAAGTCTATTTTCAGCAATTTTTCATGAGTTGAAAGATGAAACACTGTTAGAAATTAAGGGAGACAAACCCCTCCAAATATGGAAGTACCTGCATCAAGATTATCTGAGTTCAACGAACTGGCAGAGTCAAAATCCCCTTCAGTTACGAAAGCTAACTTCTCTAGATCAGCAAGCTGCCTTTGAATTGAGATGTGTCTCTCTGAAAGGAAATTTTAAGAGTTAGAAGATTATGTTTTAACAATCTGAATTCCAGTTATTTGATCACGTCAACAGACTCCGACACTTGTATTTCCTGTAGCATGGCGTCCTGGTGCCTAGATGGGGAATACTGCTGCAACTCAGCTTATGACAAGCGTGCCTCAGATTGCAAAAAGTTGGGTAAAAAAATGCCACTGTGTAACTTCACACCTTTAAACTTTAATTATTCAATATAATTCTACAAAAAATGTTTTTACTCTGAACAAAATGAAGAAACATAAGCCATCTCCCCTATCTTTATAAAGAAAATTTCAACCAGGTGGAAGTGATATTAATATGTTAACCAACTATAACACAAGGCAGAATGAAATGAATACTGAGGTAAAGGTACTATGATGTGGGCATACATAGGAAGGGGGAATTAATTCCAATGACTGCCTCTGGGAATGTCTTCACTGAATAAGTGGCATTTGACTGAGATGTAAGGTATGAATAGAATTTCAATAAGCAGAGATTTGGTGGCTGCCCTTATAAACTGAAGTAACCTCATCGACAAAGGCACAGGATGTGAAAAAAAAGAAAAAAAATACAGCCACCTCTATCCCGCCCCTGGCTTGAATGTAGTATGTTTGGAGAATGGGGTTGGTAGGAGAACAAGCAGTCAAAAATGTATAAAGATGATGGAAGACATAAATTCTATGAAAGCTAGGCTGGACTTTCATCTTCAGGTAATTGTGAAGTCTGCATGATTCTGAGGAAGTGAATGATATGATCTGAATGCATTTAAGGAGGTTATCTCTGGCTGTAGAACCTAAGACAGTAACTGAAGTGAGAAATTAGCAATGGAAAGGTACAGAATAGATGGTTAAAAAAAAAAAAAAACCAGAGAACTTTGGATTTGAGAAATAACTGTGAATGAAAAGTAAGTTCAAGAATGATTCTAAAAAGATTTCAAGTTTATATAGTTGAAAATAATGGTACCATTAACCAATGAAGGAAGAGGAAAATATTTTGGGTAGAAAAGGAAAGGAGAAAAGGGAATTTAGTTTTTGACATAGTGTGTTTGAGATAATACCAGTATTCATATTCAAGTTTAGTTTATGCAGTTGAACTGTTTTTGGAGCTCAAGAGGGATATAAATCATAAATACGCGTAAGGTGAAACTAGGAGCTTAAGAAAGCCCAAGGAAAAAAACATTGTGAAAAAAGAGAAGAAAAAGGGCAAAGTCCAGCCCCAGTAACACATTTTTAGGTTTCTCAAACATTATACATTCTTCAAATGTCATACTTGTAAACTTTGGAATATATGAATAAATCTTACCCAAGATTATTACCCAAAGATGCATTACCCAAAGCTGCTGTGAACCCTCTGCTGATTAGTATAAATAGATGCAATTTGGAAATGAGGTATGGAGAGATGCAGGTAACATAAGAGACACTAAGGAAAAACAATCAGAAGGGTAGATTCAAAAAGAATAAATGATAAGGAGAATCAAGATAAGATAGAAGCCAAGAGAAAAGAGAATGTAAAAGACAAATGTTCAACACTAAGTATCACAAATAGTTGCATAGATCAATAAAAGACCACTGGATTTAGTATTAGCAGGTCTCCAGTGACCTTTACAAAAAAGGTTCAGTGAGGTGTTCTGGAATACAATGGGATTAGAAAAAAAACACAAAATATAGAAAATCATATAGATTATTTCTTTCAAAAAAGGTGGCAGTATAAAAAAGGAGATAGATGGGCCTGTAGTTTGCTTTTTCTTTCTTTTTTTTTTTTTTTAAGGATAGAGAGACTTGAATATACATATCTCCAAGGAAAGTAATATTTACTAAGTGGGAGCTTGAAAATACAAATACAAGACTAGGAGATGAAAATTGACAGGAAAAATCCCTAACTAGACAGCAACGGCAAACCGTAGGACTCGCTAGTAGTCATTATACAATTAGGTTATACAATTTAGAACCTTAAGCCTTTTAAATTCTGTTCTTGTCATTGCTACCTTCCTGCCTATTCCTCTCCAAGCTTCACTCCTTCTTTTTTTTTTTTTTTTTTTTTTTTTTTTTTAAACTCTTCAGTATAATTTGTGCCCTTATTTGTCTCCTCCACAAATAATCAGTAAGAAGGCAGGGGCTATGCCTTACTCAGTTTTGTAATGGCTACGTGCCTAATACAATATCTTGCACACAGCAGGCACTACAGTTTGTTAAATATTTTTTTAAAAATCATTAGTCAATTTTAGATGCAGTAAGTAGCATACTAAAGTCAGTAATTTTGGAATTCAATTCAGCACCATCAGATATTCCTACTCAAATTTATTAAAAGACAAATTTTTACTTCATTTTTAAAAGAGAAAAAGAGCAACATATGTTAGTGGTTAACTTATTACACTAGGTACTGTTCAAGTGACTTTATGAAGAGAAAATTTCTATAAATAGGCAAAATTTTTTTCCCATTTGAGCAAAATCTTTTGTTAGATGAGACAGTAAGATTCAGTCAATGAATCCATGTGTATAAACCAATCCATTTCATTTGTAGTCATAAAGGCTTTTGGCTTCCAAAGTTCAAATATCTGTGTATGTGAAACAAGATATACAGTACTATGTAAAGATATGCTTTCTGAAATCTTTCTAAGTAGTATAAAATAAGAGAAAAGGACCTGATAAGTTAGAAGAGAACAATGAAAATTCTGTGGTCCACTATGAGAGAGAACTCTCAAAGATCTGTCTAAAGATTCATGATATGCCTGAAATTACTTTCTGGTTCAAAATAGTAGATATCAGACAATCTGTAGTTAAATCACTCAAACTTTTTCTAATACACTAATAATCCAGAAGTCAATAGGCAAACCTCCTGTTAAACAGATGAATCCAAAACGCTAGGAGGTTCTTTTACAACTTGTTACTTTTTCCTCATTTTTCAATTCTATTTCAGATGTGTCATCTTCATCCTGCCTACTTAAGACTGATTTCAAAGGACTAACTAGACCGTATAAAAATAATTTTTAAAGTGAGATTAATATGTATTTCCAATGCATTTCAGATTTCTAAATCATTATATATTTGTCCCTGTAATCCATTTTCAGGTTTCTCAAACATCATACATTCCTCAAATGACATACTTGTAAATTCTAGAATATATATCTTCCCAAACTGTGTTTAAAATATTGTTGCTGGTGGGGAGTTGAAGAAGCATGCATTCCCTAAAGCTGCTGAACCAATTCTGATTAATATAAACAAATCCAACCTGGAGGGGAGGAAGGGAGGCTACTTACTCAGGAGAATGTACCACCCCCAACCCCCAGCTGTAGTTGTGGGTGAAGAAGCAACTCCTTCCAGTTCTGATTTAGTATGAGGAGGAGGGGCCTACCAGAGGCACGCTGTCTTTGTCTTTGCTGTGATCAGCTCTACTCTTTATTTAATCTACTATAACAATTTATATATGGCTTTAAAATTGCACAACTCTATTAAACTATAACTATCCAAGCGTTTTATAAATATTAAATTCACAACTGGCCTAGAGGTAGGAAAGAAAATTAATTAACTTAAATCATTTTGTTATAATTCAGATAGAGCATTAAGGGTCAATTTATGGCCCACAAAACAAAACAAAACAAAACAAAACCCTTAGACTTTACATTTAAAACATTCATAAGATCTTGAGTGTTACTCCTTACGGTCCCCTAAATCACCACTTACAAAACATGCTCGCACATACAGAAGCACAGTAATAATGGGCTAATAATTTTCAACAGTCGACGTCTGATGGAACTGGAGTACAAAACTCATCTGGCATTTATGTCTGAGGGAAGACATCTGTACTTTAGTCGACCCTTTCTTAAATTACTTATCAGCCTCAAATTCTTTTTGGAAGCAAGGTGCTGAAGAAAATTAAATAATAAAAACTCATCTATTTGTGCGTGTCGAGCATAAAAGCTACTTGACAGCAATGGTTTCTAAATTTGGCAGCTGGGATCTACTACAGTAAACAGGTTGCCTCGGTTACCATGTCACTTTTCGAAGGACTTCGTGAACCATGGCAGACGGGGCTGAGAGGGAAACTACCAAATTAGGTGTAACTTCCTATTTTCCTATCAGAAAAGACCCCCTTTAACGAAAAAGCCTTCAACCTCATCATTTCCTTCTATCTGCAGCACCCCTGGCCTCCACAAATCCTCTACCATGATGTCCTCGAGGTTTTTGGAGATGCCTTCTCCCATTCTGTACCCGCTTCACCCACTACACGGGTCCCTCCTTCCTCCCCCCACATCCCTAAACCTGCCTTTCCCCATAAAAACCATCCCAGTGAAGGGCCTCCCCTACTCCCCAGCAAGGCGCACTTTCTCGCTTCTCTTGCGGCAGAAAGATCTGGGCCTCCTGCACTTACTGCTTTCAGCCTCGTCAGGGGCAGAGGCTAGGGACGGGGACAGGGCCGGAGCCTGGGCCAGGGCAGGGGCTGGGGCTGGAGCCGAGGCCGGAGTCGGAGCCGAGTCCGGGGCCGGGGCCGAATCCGGGGCCGGAGCTGGGGTCGGGACCTGGACCTGGGCCACCTCCACCTCCTCCTTCTCCTGGGGTAGCAGCTCCTCCTCCGCCATATTCTCCATAGTTACCGCCTCCGTGCCAGGCCCGCCCGGGGACCAGGAGGGGCTCACGGCGGGGTGAGAGAACTGGCGTGAAAGCCCAGAGGGCTGGATCCAAGGAGTGGGAAAGCAAATGGGGAGGGCTGGATGCGTGCAACAGACAAAAGATGAAGAACCAGTGACCAAATCCTGTCAGCAGAAAAATAAAAAGCCAGAGGCAGCAATTCGCGGTGCCGTCCGCTTCCCTTTCCCCGAGGCGTTACGACGCCACCACAGCCTGCGCAGTAACGTATCGGGGCGGCATCCAATGAGGTAACAGAGTTCCGCTTCCGCGGTGCGTCTCCGTTCTAGCCGTCAACCACGGAAGCGAACCAAGACTACAATACCCAGGGTGCAGTGCGCCACCTGGGGCGGAGCCCGAGTTCCAAGTCCTTGGAGGAAGTAAACGCGAAACTAAACAAACGCTCGGAGCGTTCGAGTAGAAAAGTCTTGGTTCGAGTGCAGAACTACATTTCCCAGCGGGCATCGGGACCAGGGGACGTCCTGGGCCTCTGGAGTTGCCACCTTCGTGGGCGCGAGTAAGGTAACTGGGGCGCAAATTGACGTTTGGCTGGGCAAGTTCCCACTTCTCTCACACGGGTACCCTAGCGGATGGCCAGCTGGTCGGAGGATTCCGGGGCCCCTCGAGCCTGGGCGGGGTGACTCTGTGGGCGGATCCGGGGAATGAGCCAGCTCAGTGAAGGGTGTGGTTCTGGCTCGGGTCAGCCTCTCGAGCTGCCCCTCGCTCAGAGCAAAGGTCTGGTTTGTTTCTGCGGAGCCCGTGGGCCGCGGCGGTTTACGAGCTGCTGACTAGCTTGCCTGCCAGTCTGGTTGACTTAGAGTTGGAGTCTGCGCTTCCTGTCGCACCCTCATCCACACCGTAACCTGAACACTTCTCCTTTTGTCTTTATTTTGCTTTAACCTCAGATTCCTATTATCAGCACTGCCCTGTGGTTGTAAGAGTCCTGTGGGTAGGGAAGTTGTGTGTGTGTGTGTGTGTGTGTGTGTGTGTGCGCGCGCGCGCGCCCTACGCTTGTATTTAGACTTAATAACCAGAGCTGTGAGTGTGTTGAGTTTTAGGTCACTTGATTGATGCGATTCAGATTCCCCACAGCATTTGCCCAGTGAGTCCCCTGGCCCCAGTACTTGTCTTACTCTCTGGCCTGCTTGAGCCTAAGCCTCACTCATTCAGAACCACTGGGGCAGGCAGAGGAAAGCTGGAGTTTTCTGGCTGCTCCTCCTGGGACTGGTCCGAATGTTATAGGCAGCAGGGGAGGAGAAGGAAGCCCCCTTTAGTTTCACACTTACACACTTCCAGTTCGGTTTTCTTAGTTAATAAATCTGATACTAAATGCCTACTTATCTCATTGGTCTCCTTATTTCCTACTTGTTTCAGAGCCCAGGTGAGAGCAAGTGTGATTATTTAGCACTTTAAGAGTGTAATAGGAATTTAGTTGCCACATTCCAAACCCCCCCAGCCCGCCCAATGGTTAGGAAGTGTATCTGGAGGGTTGGTTTGTTTTTTTTTTCCCTCCTCCCCAGTTTAATGGAAACAGTTGAACCCATGGATTGACTGTTAAAGTTATATCTTATAGGAATAAGTAGTGGCTAATTATATTTGTGCATCATCCAAACATTGTTGTTGTTGTTTTTTTTTTAATTTCTAAAAGGCTAGATGGCTAATTGAAAGCTTGATTCAGTATATCAGCTGGAAACCAGAAGATGGAAAGGGTTAGATTTTAGTGTGTGGACTCTGGGAATTTCAATAAGAACTTTTAAGTGTGGTCTGTGCTCTTGAGACAGCTTAAAAAAAGAATCTTAAAAGTTGAAGAATTATATTGAGCATATTACTCATCTATTGCTGCCTAAGTTATCCTAAAACTTAGTGGTTTAAAACAACAAGTATTTATTACCTCACAGTTTCTGTGTGTCAGAAATTAAGAAGTGGCTTTCTGGGGTACCTGGTTCTGAGTCTCATGAGGTTGCAGTGAAAATATCAGCCAGGGATGCTGCCACTCAAAGGCTTGATTAGGGCTTCAGGATTAGCCTCAAAGCTGGCTCACTCACATGCTTGGCAATTGGTTCTTTTTTGGCAAGAGGTCTCAGTTCTTCACTGGTGGGCCTCAATGAGCTACTTAAAAGTCATCATGGTATGGTGGCTGGCTTTCCCTAGGGTAAGAGAAAGACAGAACCCACAGTGTCTTATATAACTTAGCCACGTATGCCATATAGCAATTCCTATTGGTGACACAGGTCAGCCCTATTTATTGTGAGAGGACTACCTAAGAGTGTAATTACCAGGCAGCAGAGATCATCAGGAGCCACTTTGGAGGCTGGCCAGCACAGGAAGTCTCCCCTTTTTGAGCTTATATTTTTTCATAAAACCAACATGACTTTCACACCATTATAAATATGAAACATGTGTCATGGTAAACATGTAGGTGTTTTTGCTTGGATAGTCCATTATCTTCAGTGATTTTTTTTTAATTGGGCTTATTTTTGTATTCAAAGCAGTGACATAAGACTAACTTGGGTCAGTTTAAATTGTAAAAGGTAACATTATAAGTAGTCAATTGTCTTGAAGCAATTCATTTCATGGAAGTTATTGTTTTTTTATTATACCTTTCCCCAACATGGAATAGAATCCTCGGAGTAAGAGAAGGAAAAAGATTATTACTCTCATCTGGAAGCACAACTGTGAATTCAGTTATTGCCATACATTATCTTACAAAGCAAAATTTCTGGGCGATTTAGGATCAGTGCTTGGAAATCTATGTTGAATATGCTCTTGTTAATTTTTACTGTTAGCATTTCTGTTAGCTATCAGCATTTTTCTTCTTTCTCTCTACATTCATCAAAGCATTCTAAAAGTTTGATTTAGTATACTTGCATTATTTTATATAACTTCACTTACTGTGGTCATGATTGACCATGAGTAATTGCAATTGTTTGGTTTCTAAAGCTTTTCTTATGTTCAGAGTCCCCATATGTGTCACTGTCAGCAATAAACTCTCCTTTGGGCTTTGCTTCTAGACTCCTGTCTATCTTCCCGTTCCAACAGACCTGATGATATTTCCAACCCCTAGGCTTTCTATTCCAGCACTGGAAGCTTCTGGTGCACACTGAGTTGAGTGTAGAGGGTGTGTCAGGAGAGTAAAGACTTAGGACTAACTGGTTTTGAGGTGTAGGTAAGGCAAAATACAGCAGTTCTGCAGGCAGTTGGAAAATGGTGATCTGAAGCTTGGGAGAGAAATCAGGGCTACAGGCACAGTTTTGAGAGTCACTCCAAAAAAGGTGATAGATGAAACTGAAGTAGAGGAAGAGATCATTATGAGGGAAACTGTAAGTGAAATAAAGTGGAACAATGAGAGAATTCTGTTGTCTTGGGAATGGTTAGAAAATGGAAATCATTTTGTAAAACTCCAGTCTTTGTATAACTGAAAGAAGACGAATTTCTAATGTATTTTATGGTGGTGGTGGTAAAACACACGCACACACACACGCACGTAATGTGTTTTTAATGTTTATTTTAGCTTTTCAAAATGTCCAACAAAGAATCTTGTGGAAAAAAAGAGAAGTCTCGGAGAAAAGGCAGCACCGCATCACCCAACTTTGACCTAGAAGTAAGAATTTTGCTTTACTGACCCAAAGATACCTTTTTTTGCAGTTCACTTTTGTGTTAAGAAAAAAATACCTCAGTTTTAAAATGAGCTATGTAAATATTTTGTTTTGCCCTTCTGACACAGAAGTAATTTGTTTTTCCCATCCTTTTTTTTCACCCATTCTTGCATTATTTTATTTATTCCTCACAACTCTGTGAAGTAGGTACTTTATTATCCCAATTATACAAATGCCAAAACTGAGGCTTAGAGAGGTATGTAATTTGCCTAGTCATTCCTGACTTGAGTTCTAGGCCCTCCTTTACATAGAAATAACTCACCATTATACCTTTATTGTGTGTCTCCTTCTTCATTTACTCAGCACTGGATAAGATTATATGCTCATCAGTCAGAATAGGCTACCCTGTGCGGGGGAGGCTAAAGGTAGGGACGGCATGCTCACCATGTGCCTTTCTCTGTGACTCTCAACACATTACCTTAGGAAGTACTTTAAAAAAAATTTTTTTAGTGTTTATTCATTTTTGAGAGAGAGAGAGAGCAGGAGAGGGACAGAGAAAGAGGGAGACACAATCTGAAGCAGGCTCCAGGCTATGCCCTGTGAGCACAGAGCCCGACATGGGGCTCGAACTCACAGATGTGAGATCATGACCTGAGCCGAAGTTGTAGGCTTAATTGACTGAGCCACCCAGGCTCCCTGGAAGTTTTGTTTTGTTTTTTAAGTTTATTTATTTATTTAAAGAGAGAATGAGAATGAGTGGGGGAGGGGCAGAGAGAGGGAGACAGAAGATCTGAAGCAGGCTCTGCGCTGACAGCACAGAGCCCGATGTAGGGCTCGAACTCACAAAATGTGAGATCATGACCTGAACCAAAGTTGGACACTTAACCGACTGAGCCACCCAGGCAAACTAGAAGTATTTTAGCAGATGAAATTTAGGGTGTCCCAATTAATTGAGTGAAATGTTATCTCTAGGAAACAAGACTGAAACATGATTTATGTGACCAAAACAAACGAAAACCCTGCAATTAGTTTTATTATAAACTCTCTGAATAGTCTGCTTAGTGCATCATCAGAATTAGACAATGTGTATGCTATAGTACCATCCAAGATGAGAGACTAAAGTCTAGCAAAGGTGAATATTCACTATAGAAGTGATTTCTGTGGTAGCAGATTAGTTCATAAGGCTTTTACATCACCTGGATAAAGTAGACTAAGGATCATTACACTTTTTGATGTTTGTTCCTTTCTTACTAACTATCTGATTACTAATTTGACCTCCCAGATATAGGGATAATTGGAAAGGGGACCCTGGAGTATGGCCTTACAGTACTATGGTATCTTTGATTTATGTATCTTCTATTTGGCACTGATAATTGGCATGCCGTTTGCAATTCTCCTATTCTCTTTTAATCTCCTTGAATCAGACTTTTTGTTGCCATCACTCCTCCAAATATGCTTTCATCAAAGCCAGCAGCAGTGGTTTCCATGTTGCTAAATCCATTTGTTGCTCTTCAGACCTCATCTGACTTGAACCATCAGCAGTATTTGACATAGCTGATTACACTTTCTCCTTGAAACATTTTCTTCACTTAACTTTTGAAACACCATATTCTCCTGATTTTCCTCCACACTGGTGACTTGCCTGGAAGTGTCCTCTGTTGATTCCTCATCTTCTTAAACTATAACCTTTCAAATGCCCAGCTTCGGTTTTTCCAATTTAGTAAGTTGCAATTCCATTCTTTCAGTTGCTTGGGGCAAAGTCCTGGTCATCATCCTCTACCTGCATCCAGTCTATCAGCTTTCTCTTAATAATATATTTAGAGCCTGACTACCTCCTCTGCTGTCACCTTGATCCAGACAATCAGCTTGCTTCTCCAGATTGTCCCAGTACTTTTCGTATTTATCTCCCTGCTGCCACCTTTGCCTCCTCATGTTCTCTTCTCAGCAAGCTGCCAGAATGATCCTATTAAGATGTAAGTCAGATCATGTCACTCCTCTGCTCTGTACTTTCTGGTGGTCTTCCATTTCCCCCAGAGTAACAGCTAAAGTCCTAGCTGGGGCCAACAAAGCAATCTGCTCTCCCCATCTCATCTCCTTTCATTCTCTCATTGCTTTCTCCATTTTGTGTTTTTTTGCTATTATTCCAACAAGCCAGGCACATTACTGCCTCGGGGGCTTTGCCCTTGAACTGAAAGCTCTTTCCCTAGATATTCATGCAGCTTTTTCCTTCACTTCTTTAGGTCTCCAGTCAGATGTCAGCTTATCAGTGGGGCCTTTTTCTGACTACTGTTTAAATTTGCAGCCACCTGCACCCCCACCTTCCAGCCCTTCCTGCCTTCTTTCTCTGTTTTATTGTTTTCCATCGCATCATCCCACACTAAATCTATTACTTGTTTATTTGTAAATTCCTGCACTAAATTTTAACCTCCATGAGGGCAGGGGCTTTTGTTCATTAATCTGTCCCCAGTGTCTAGAATGGCTTTGGTACATTCTAGGTACTCAGAGTTTGTCCCGGGTCTGCTGAGTTTTGGATCCACTGAAACATAACTGGATGTATGATTTTGCTTTATAAAAGACTGAATTCCACCATGGCAGTGCCACCTCCCCGTACCTTTATCTGAGCCATCAGCTGTCTTCTGCTGTAGCACCTGTATCCTATCTCATCTCTAATTCAAGAGCATCTAGATCCTCTGATTTCTAGTTGCCTTCTTTCTGGCTGAATTTCCCTCCCTCTTACCAAAGGATGTGTGCCTTTAAACATTTCCCCCCCTGAAGGTTATTATTAATATAGAAAGAATATTAATTTATAATAACAATGGTTAAATAACACTTACACTATATTTTGTGTCTTTCTTTCCTTTTTTCCACTTGGCATTCTTAGGATAAGAAAGAGAAAAAAGCTTCAAGTTCTCCTAGTTCAGCTTGCTGTGTAAGGTCTGTTTCATCAGAGAAGAGAAAACTGGTAAGTGTTCATATACTATAACTAACTCTAAACATTATTTATATTAAAGTTTTAATGTATAATTGGAAAGTTTATGATATAAATTCCCCCACGACTTTTTTACTCATATTTTCTTTATACTTTATGATAGCCAATAGAAAAAAATAAACCAGTGTTTGGTTTTTTTCTTCCTTCTCACCAAAAAGCACTAATCAAGGCCTTCATTTCTTTCTGGGGATACAGGGCCTCAGCACAAGAGAAGAAAGAGAGAAATAGGATATAGTCCCTGTCCTAAAGACTTTAAAGAATAGAGAGAAGTAGAAGCGCATGCACAGATAACTTAACGAAAGGACATACCTCAGTGTCAAAGCAGAAAAATGCACAATAAGTTGTAAAAGAATTCAAAACATCAATCACCAAGACTTGGAACATACTTAGGAAAAAAAAGGTGGACGAAATATATGCTAACGACTGAATATAGATGGAATAAAGATGAATGAGTTAAAGAAAAAACGTTTTCTTGGCTAAGAAAGCGTGGGCATTCTAAGAATCTATAGATGACTCGAGTGCATTCAGCAGAGAGAAAATAAACCAACCTACCTAGAAACAGAAGGACTATTTTGAGGAAGAAAAATAGAACCTACCATGTGGGATCAGACAACATGGATATAAATTAAGATAGTTTTAAAAAGTCTCGTCCCATATATGATTGTATTTGGCTTTACAATATTCTTGTGAGATAGCGATGGCAGATATGTAGTGTTTGTGTTTTCAGATCCAGAAATTAAGATCCAGAAGGTTAAGTGACTTGTCCAGGGACACAAAATTGTTTATAGCGACAGAGCCAAGTCCAGAGTCACATAAATAATTAGAAACACATTAAGCTAGCTCAGGGGTGGTTGGTGAAGTGCTTAACTACATTCAAGTTGAAAGTAGGTGTATGTGGGGATAGCTACAGGTTTGCAGGTAATGAGAGAAAGTAGTTGTGAAAGTTGTGTGAATGTAGAATTCTGTTTTTAAGAATTTGTTTTTGTACAGTGACACTGCTATTTGAATCGATTGTTTCTGTACTAATCTCCTTAAAGCATAGGTTTCATCATATTTCTCCTCTGTTGAAAAATCTTCACTCACTTTTTAGTCTGTCATTTAGGACCTTCTTAAATTCAGTCACACCTTAACTCTCCAGTTCTCTTTTTTCTTCCTCAAAATAGTCCTTCTGTTTCTAGGTAGGTTGGTTTATTTTCTCTCTGCTGAATGTGCGCCAGTCGTCTGCAGCTTCTTAGAATGCCTAAGCTTTCTTAGCTGGGAAAACGTTTTTTCCTTAATTCATTCATCTTTATCCCATCTATATTCAGTCGTTAGCATATATTTTGTCCATCTTTTTTCTTAAGTATGTTCCAAGTCTTGGTGATTGATGTTTTGAATTCTTTTACAACTTATTGTGCATTTTTCTGCTTTGACACTGAGGTATGTCCGTTCGTTAAGTTATCCGTGCATGTGCTTCTACTTCTCTCTATTCTTTAAAGTCTTTAGGACAGGGACTATATCCTATTTCTCTCTTACTTCCCTTGTGCCGAGGCCCCGTGTCCCAAGTACATAGAGAGACAGGGTGAGGGAGTAGAGATAGTGGCCACAGCTGGTTTCGGTCCTGGCTCTGCTGCTGACTTGCTGTGTGATGTTGAGAAAGACACTTTGCTGTATTTGAGCCTTGGGTACTTTATCTGTAAAAGGGGAATGATGATATTATCTATCTCACAGGATTTATTGGAAGGATTAAATAAATTGTTGTGTCATCCTATTCACTAACACATAGGTGTGGAAAAAAATATTGTCTCCCAGTCTCTTTCCCCTGTAACTGTGGTAAAAGTGCACAATTTATATTTCCTAAATGATACATTTTTTTTTTCTTTCAGAAATCGGATCATACAGACATTCTGTACTGTGATATAAAAAGAAGACAAGAAGTGAAAAGGTAAATTCCCCCTTTTTATTGATATTTTTTACTTTTTGGGCCTTAGAATTGTGAGAGTAAATATTTTGATTTGCAAATTTTTTTTACTTTGATTAGTACTGATTTGCATATAAATATTTCTAGCTATATCACAGGTTATGATTTTTTAATTTTTTAAAAATTTTTTTAAATTTTATTTCAGAGAGACAGAGATAGCATGAGTTGGGAAGGTACAAAGAGAGAGGAGGAGAGAGAGAATCCCAAGCAGGCTCTTTGCTTCTAGTGCAGAGTCTGATGTGGGGGTCAAACCCATGAAACTGTGAGATCATGACCTGAGTGGAAACTAAGAGACCGACGCTAACCCCTCATTATTGAATTTTCTTAATGTTAGTGTAGATTTAATAAAAAGTTGAGTGAAATAAAAACTCTTGTCACAATTCTGTGCTTTCAAGTAAATGACCCTTTCAAGTAAAATGCTAATTTTTATCTCAGGTGATTTGATTTTGACACACCCTTAGAAGTTTCATGACTTTGTTACATATAGTGATAGAAGAAGTTGTGTGGCTGGTTTAGAAATGTTATAAATTAAAGATGAATTACATATTACCTCTGAAGAGAATGTGGTACATATTGAATTGGTATGGTTTCAAAACTGTGTTAATTAAAGAGGATATGGCCACAACTAGATAGCTTGGGGAAAAATGGTAGGAACCGTGGAGATTATTTTTCTTTAGTTTCTGTGTTCTTTGGATAAAAATTTCAGAGAATTTTGTGGTGAAGGCATTTCTTGCCACTAATACGGTACAAATAAGTATAAAAGTATGCATAATGAAAGTGTATGAGATCATAGTTTCTCTGAAAATAAGGAGTTATGGGAAAATGATAAAATGGCATTAAGTATATACATAAAATTTCTGCTTCACAAACTCAATGTTTGCTAAAAACGTGAAAATTCAACTTGCCTCTAGCTTTTCTTCAGCTTTTTTTTTTATTGTCTCCTTTCTTTGTGATACTTTGCTTCTTATATTATTATCAGTTGAAGTACATTCTGTCATAAATTTCACATTACGTTGACTATTACTTTCTAAATTTTTTAAAATATTTTTTATTTTTTAATTTTATTTTTTTAATTTACATCCAAATTAGTTAGCACACAGTGCAACAATGATTTCAGGAGTAGATTCCTTAGTTTAGCCCATTCTCCCCTCCAGTAACCCTTTGTTCTCCATATTTAAGAGTCTCTTATGTTTTGTCCCCCTCCCTGTTTTTATCTTATTTTTGCTTCCCTTCCCTTATGTTCATCTGTTCTGTGTCTTAAAGTCCTCATATGAATGAAGTCACATGATATTTGTCTTTCTTTGGCTGACCAATTTCACTTAGCATAATACCCTCTAGTTCCATCCACATAGTTGCAAATGGCAAGATTTCATTCTTTTTGATTGCCGAGTAATACTCCATCAAATGTATGTGTGTGTATGTATCTTCTTTATCCATTCATCCATCTATGGACATCTGAGCTCTTTCCATACTTTGGCTATTGTCGATAGTGCTTCTATAAACATTGGGGTACACGTGATCCTTTGAAACAGCATACCTGTATCCCTTAGATAAATACCTAGTAGTGCAATTGGGTAGTTCTATTTTTAATTTTTTGAAGAATCTCCATACTGTTTTCCAGAGTGGCTGCACCAGCTTGCATTACCACCAGCAGTGCAAAAGAGATCCTCTTTCTCTGCATGCTCGCCAACATCTGTTGTTGCCTGAGTTGTTAATGTTAGCTATTTGGACAGGTGTGAGGTGGTATCTCATTGTGGTTTTGATTTGTATTTCCCTGATGATGAGTGATGAGGAGCATGTTTTCATGTGTTGGTTGGCCATCTGGATGTCTTCTTTGGAGAAGTATCTATTCATGTCTTTTGCCCATTTCTTCACTGGATTATTTGTTTTTGGGGTGTTGTGTTTGATAAGTTCTTTATAGATTTTAGATACTGACCCTTCATCTGATATGCTGTTTGCAACTATCTTCTCCCATTCTGTCAGTTGCCTTTTAGTTTTGCTGATTGTTTCCTTCGCTGTGCAGAAGAAGCTTTTTATTTTTATGAAGTCCCAATAGTTCATTTTTGCTTTTGTTTCCCTTGCCTCCGGAGATATGTTGAGTAAGAAGTTGCTGTGGCCAAGATCAAAGAGGTTTTTGCCTGCTTTCTCCTCGAGGACTTTGATGGCTTCCTGTCTTACATTTAGGTCTTTCATCCATTTTGTGTTTATTTTTGTGTATTTTGTGTATAAGAAAGTGGTCCAGGTTCATTCTTCTGCATGTCGCTGTCCAGTTTTCCCAACACCACTTGCTGAAGAGACTGTCTTTATTCCATTGGATATTCTTTTCTGCTTTATCAAAAATTAGTTGGCCATATGTTTGTGGGTCCATTTCTGGGTTCTCTATTCTGTTCCATTCATCTGAGTGTCTGATTTTGTTCCAGTACCGTACTGTCTTGATGATTACAGCTTTGTGGTATAGCTTGAAGTCTGGGATTATCTCCTGCTTTCGTTTTCTTTTTCAAGATTGCTTTGGCTATTCGGGGTCTTTCTGGATTTTTTAGGATTATTTTAGGATTATTTGTTCTAGCTCTGTGAAGAATGCTGGTGTTACTTTGATAGAGATTGCATTGAATATGTAGGTTGCTTTGGGTAGTATTGATATTTTAACAATATTTGTTCTTCTAATCCAGGAGCATGGAATCTTTTTCCATTTCTTTGTGTCTTCTTCAATTTCTTTCATAAGCTTTCTATAGTTTTCAGTGTATAGATTTTTCACCTCTTTGCCTAGATTTTTTCCTTGGTATTTTATGGTTTTTGGTGCAATTGTAAATGGGATCGATTCCTTGATTTCTCTTTCTGTTGCTTCATTGTTGGTGTATAGGAATGCAACTGATTTCTGTGCATTGATTTTATATCCTGCAACTTTGCTGAATTCATGAATCAGTTCTAGCAGTTTTTTGGTGGAATCTTTTGGGTTTTCCATATAGCGTATCACGTCATCTGCGAAGAGTGAGTTTGACCTCCTCCTGGCTGATTTGGATGCCTTTTATTTCTTTGTGTTGTCTGATTGCAGAGGCTGACTTCCAATACTATGTTGAATAATAGTGGCAAGAGTGGACATCCCTATCTTGTTCCTGACTTTAAGGGGAAAGCTCTCAGTTTTTCCCCATTGAGGATGATATTAGCGTTGGGTCTTTCATATATGGCTTTTATGATCTTGAGGTATGTTCTAGCCCTACTTTCTTGAGGGTTTTTATCAAGAAAGGATGCTGTGTTTTGTCAAATGTTTTCTCTGCATCTATTGAGAGGATCATATGGTTCTTGTCCTTTCTTTTATTGATGTGATGAATCACATTGATTGTTTTGCAGATATTGAACCAGCCCTGCATCCCAGGTATAAATTCCACTTGGTCGTGGTGAATAATTTTTTTAATGTATTGTTGGATCCAGTTGGCTAATATCTTGTTGAGGATTTTTGCATCCATGTTCATCATGGAAATTGCTCTATAGTTCTCCTTTTTAGTGGGGTCTCTGTCTGGTTTTGGAATCAAGGTAATGCTGGCTTCATAGAAAGAGTTTAGAAGTTTTCCTTCCATTTCTATTTTTTGGAACAGCTTCAAGAGAATAGATATTAACTCTTCCTTAAATGTTTGGTAGAATTCCCCTGGAAAGCCATCTAGCCCTGGACTCTGGTTTTTGGGGAGATTTTTGATTACTAATTCAATTTCCTTGCTGGTTATGGGTCTGTTCAAACTTTCTGTTTCTTCCTGTTTCAGTTTTGGTAGTGTGTATGTTTCTAGGAATTTGTCCATTTCTTCCAGATTGCCCATTTCATTGGCGTATAATTGCTCATAATATTCTCTTATTATTGTTTTTATTTCTGTTGTGTTGGTTATGATCTCTCCTCTTTCATTCTTGATTTTTATTTATTTGGGTCCTTTCCTTTTTCTTTTTGATCAAAGTGGCTAGTGGTTTATCAATTTTGTTAATTCTTTCAAAGAACCAGCTTCTGGTTTCATTGATCTGTTCTACTGTTTTTTGGTTTGAATAACATTAATTTCTGCTCTAATCTTTATTACGTCCTGTCTTTTGCTGGTTTTGGTTTTATTTGCTGTTCTTTTTCCAGCTCTTTAAGGCATAAGGTTAGGTTGTGTATCTGAGATCTTTCTTCCTTCTTTAGGAAGGCCTGGATTGCTATATACTTTCCTCTTATGAACGCCTTTCCTGCATCCCAGAGATTTTGGGTTGTGGTGTTATCATTTTCATTGGCTTCCATGAACTTTTTGATTTCCTCTTTAACTTCTTGGTTAGCCCATTCATTATTTAGCAGGATGTTCTTTAGTCTCCAAGTATTTGTTACCTTTCCGCATTTTTTCTTGTGGTTGATTTCGAGTTTCAGAGCATTGTGGGCTGAAAATATGCCCGGTATGATCTCGATCTTTTTGTACTTGTTGAGGGCTGATTTGTGTCCCAGTATGTGGTCTATTCTGGAGAACATTCCATGTGCACTGGAGAAGAATGTATATTCCACTGCTTTTGGATGAAATGTTCTGAATATATCTGTTAAGTCCACCTGGTCCTGTGTGTCATTCAAAGCCATTGTTTCCTTGTTGATTTTTTGATTAGATGATCTGTCCATTGCTGTGAGTAGGGTGTTGAAGTCCCCTACTTGTTATGGTATTACTGTCAATGAGTTTATGTTTGTGATTAATTGATTTATATATTTGGGTGCCCTCACATTTGCCACATAAATGTTTACAATTGTGAAGTCTTCTTGGTGGATAGACCCCTTAATTATGATGTAATGCCCTTCTTCATCTCTTGATACAGTCTTTATTTTAAAGTCTAGGTTGTCTGATAGAAGTATGGCTACTCTGGCTTTGTTTTGTGGACCATTAGCATGATAGATGCTTCTCCATCCCCTTATTTTCAATCTGAAGGTGTCTTTAGGTCTAAAGTGGGTCTCTTGTAAACAGCATATAGATGGATCTTGTTATCTTATCCATTCTGTTATCCTGTGTCTTTTGATTGGAGCGTTTTGTCCATTGATGTTTAGAGTGAGTACTGAAAGATATGAATTTATTGCCATTATGTTGCTTGTAGAGTTGGAGTTTCTAGTGGTGTTCTCTGGTCCTTTCTAGTCTTTGTTGCTTTTGGTCTTTGTTTGTTTGTTTGTTTGTTTTTTCATCTTTTCTCCCCTCAGAGAGTGCCCCTTAAAATTTCTTGCAGGGCTGGTTTAGTGGTCACAAACTCTTAATTTTTGTGTGTCTGGGAAACTTTTTATCTCTCCATTTGTTTTGAATGGCAGCCTTGCTGGATAAAGAATTCTTGGCTGCATATTTTTCTGATTCAGCACATTGAATATATTCTGCCACTCCTCTCTTGCCTGCCAAGTTTCTGTGGATAGGTCTGCTGCAAACCTGATCTGTCTTCCCTTGTAGGTTAAGGACTTTCTTCCCCTTGCTGCTTTCATGATTCTCTCCTTGCCTGAGTATTTTGTGAATTTGACTCTGATATGCCTTGTTGATGGTCGGTTTTTGTTGAATTTAATGGGAGTCCTCTGTGCTTCCTAGATTTTGATGTCTGTGTCTTTCCCCAGGTTAGGAAAGTTTTCTGCTATGGCTTGCTCATATAACCTTTCTACCCATATTTCTGTCTCTTCCTCTTCTGCGACCCCTATGATTCTGATGTTGTTCCTTTTTAATGAGTCACTGATTTCTCTAATTCTTAAATCATGCTTTTTTGCCTTACTCTCCCTCTTTTTTTCTGCTTCATTATTCTCCATAAGTTTGTCCTCTAGAGCACTGATTCCCTGTCCTGCTTCACCCATCCTTGCTACTGTGGCATCCATTCAAGATTGTAGCTCAGTTATAGCATTTTTTATTTCATCCTGACTAGCTTTTACTTCTTTTATCTCTGCAGAAAGGGATTCTAATCTATTTTCGACTCCAGCTAGTAATCTTATTATCGTGATTCTAAATTCTGGTTCAGACATCTTACTTGTATCTGTGTTGGTTAAGTCCCTGGGTGTCATTTCTTCCTACTCTTTCTTTTGGGGTGAATTCCTGCTGAATTCTGTGGTTCAGCTTGTGAAGATTGTTGTGTTAATCCTCAGATCAGTTTTCTAGGTATGCAGGATGGTTTATTGTTGGTCTGGCTGTATTTCATGGACGTGAGACACACAAAAAACTTCCATGCTGTTCCACCATCTTGGCTCCTCCCTCACCTTCTAAACTTTTTGAACTGGATTTTTAATGCCTTTTATCATAGAGTATTCTTTTTTTTTTTTTTTTTTTAATTCTAAAACCCTGCTTGATTTTTCACTGGTTACTTTTTGCCTCATTAAGGGCACATTTTGTAGCCCTTGATTTTACATCTATGTTACAAGAGCATGAATAGACTTCTAATTTACATACTACCCCCTTAGCCTTGTCCACGTTGTCTTTAGGGGGAAGAAGAAGCAATATTGTTGAATTATTTTGAGAGTGGGATCCAAAGTATTCCAAGGATGCAATGAAGTTCACCTTGGCTTTAGTATTTACTCAAAATTTGGGGACGCCTGGGTCACTCAATCGGTTGAGCATCTGATTTCAGGTCAGGTCATGATCTTGTGGTTCGTGAGTTCAAGCCCTCTGTTTGTGGTGCTCTCTGCTGTCATTGCAGAATCTGCTTCAGAGCCTCTGTCTCCTCTCTCTGCCCGTCTCCCATAGGTGCACATGCTCTCTCTCAAAAATGAGTAAATGTTAAAAAAAATATATGCTATTTGGTTTTAGCTCTTGAAATGCTGAATAATTGAATGCCTACTGCAACATTTCTGCATTCCTGAATCCATGTGTGATCAATGATGTTGTGTGGGTTATCATCGTATCTACTGAGAGTAACAACATCAGTAATATGTGGCATATTGGATTTATTGTTAATATCTGAATATTCTCATATATTAATAAGTACTCTAGATGTAACTTATGTGAAATTTTCTTTTGTCAGAGACAAACTATATGTCACAGTAGGTATTTTAGAACTGTCTCATCATGTGTTTAAACAATATGGGATAGAAGCTATTATATATTGAAAAGTTTGCTTGGACAAAAGAAAGCTGTGCTTTGGAAACATTAGTATCAATAGTGCAGAACTTCTAACAACCATTGGTTGTCTGCAAAGAAAGTGGTTCATTTGCTGTTATTTATTTATTGGAGAAGTGAACAAACTTATTTGCCTCAAGATTCTAAGTATTTCTTTATGATATATGGCATCTTCTGTAAAAATCTCCCTATTCACCTATAGGGAAGGTCCCCAAATTGGTGGGACTTCAGTGAAAGCTGAGGTACAGATGAAAAAACAGAGAGAATTTTGTCATCCTGAAAGCCACTTAACATCATTCCATTACCACAATTCTCGATCCATGGTTGATGTATACATGGATGTATCAGCAATGAAAACATTAGCAAGGGTAACAATCTTAAGTTTGCTTTTGAAAGTTTCAGAAAGCATTTTTGTGAGCAGTGCACTGTCAGTTTGTGGGATTTCTCCGGTAAGTTGCATCATCAATATTGACCAAATCTTTTTAAGTCCAGGAGTTGAAGAGGTGAGAAGTTGTACCTCGGTTTACTATTAGATAGAGGGCAGTATTGCCACCAGCAGTGCCCATTATTGGCAGAATTAGCCAAAAAGTAATTTATTCTTCAATTGAGCTAAGTTGAAAGTAAGTATACAATTCAATATCCTGAAGGTAAATCATGATAACCAACAGAGCAGTCTAACAGCTGCTAGTGTTGAGAAATTGTTTCTGTAGGATGTCAAATTTAAAATGGCTACTAAACTTTTACATAACACAAGTGTAATAATAGTTTTGACAGAATTTCACATTTGTTCTTATATCACAAGAGTTCATCAAGAATGGTGTTTCAACTTCAGCTGAAAATTGATTTTACACTAAGTCAGTCATAAAAAAATAAGTATTTTAAAAAAATGAAGAGTATTTGCTCCATGTCTAACTTATATCTAAAAAGAGCTCAGAACTTTAGTATTTTGGGGTTGCAAGTATAAAACCTCATTATCACAGTATATAGCATTTTGCAAAACTAGCTGATAAGAGATGATTTTTAAGATTTAATTTTGTTGGCCTTTTAAAAGGTATTGTATTCAGTTTTCATTAATTATGACCATGTAGACCATAGTGCATAGATTGCTACAAAAGATGCAGTACAGTGTTATAAAGAACAAATAAGGAATGTGAAAGTGCTCAGAGAACTACAGGGTCCCATTAAAATTCTTGAGTTATGTTTTGTTTGTTGTTTTCCTGATTTTTCTTTAATACAGCCAGCATCTTAAACCGGGTATACCAGTAGATGCCAAACAAAGTCCTATTAAAATTAAAATTAAAATTTTATCATTATTTACTAACAGGTAAATAATGATGTGTAGTCTTTTTGTAGGAGGAGATAGAAGATAAAATCAGATGAAGACCTAGGTGAAACTCCTATTAAAAACTCCGAGATGTTTATAGTTTGCTCTTTTGTAATGAATTATTTGAGAAGTCACCTATTTACTATTTCTTTTTCCCCTGCCAGGCTCTAAGCTAATTGGGAGTAAGGACTCAGTGGATGTATCCTCCACTGCCTCTCCAGTGCCTAGCACAGTGACAGGCAATTCGAACACACTCAAGGATTTACTGATATGAATTAACAGATTGTGTTTCATTGATTTTTTTTCACCTTTCTTTTTGACTACAAAGTAGTATCTACTTTTATTAAGCAGGAAAATATCACCTCTAGCTGTTGCTACTTCTAACATTTTAGTACATTTCTTTCAAGACAGTCAACTCGAATGGACTCAAGGATTTATTGATATGAATTAACAGATTGTATTTCATTGATTTTTTTTTCACCTTTCTTTTTGACTACAAAGTAATACTACTTTAATTAAGCAGGAAAATATCACCTCTAGCTATTGCTACTTTTAACATTTTAGTACATTTCTTTCAAGACTTTTTATTATGCTTATTTAAATTGTTGAGACCACATTATATATACAGATTTGTGCCCTGCTTGATTTTTGCTGAATGTTATATCAATATGGTATATCAATATGTTTATATCAATATGTTTTGCTGAATGATATATCAGTATATCAATATGTTTTGTTAGATCATTGAAAACTTTCATAAGTATCATTTGAAATGGCCATAATATAATAGCATATTTCTTAGTCATTTCTAAAATTTTAGTATTTACTACCTTACTTTTGCTATTATAAATAATCCTGGATTTTAGAAAAGTTTTTAGTCCATTTTTAATTTTTTTCACCTTGGTATAGATTTCTAAAATGAGAATTACTAGTAAGTCAAAGAATATGAACATTTTTAGAATTCTTAATTATATTGTCAAAAATTCCTTTGTGGAACTGTTACATCATTTTGCATTTCTACCATGAGAGAGTCCATTTTTCAACCCATTGCCAGACTTAATGCTATTTTAAAATCTTTGCTAATTTGGTAGAAGACAATGGTATGTCATTATCATTAGCATGTCTATGATTAGTAGGGAAGTTAAACTTTTTTTCTCAAATGTCTGTTAGCCATTCCCTTTTTCTCACCAGTAATTTTCTGCTTATGTCCTATTCTAGAGTCAGTACTTTTTGATGTGCTTTTTATTTACTAAGGTTGATAAGCTGTCACATATATAACAAATACCATTTCCCAGTTTTAAAATTTTTATTATCTTTCAATATGCTAGAGGGTTTTTTTTAATTACAAAAACATTTTTTAATGTTTATTTTTGAGAGAGAGACAGAGCACGAGTGGGGCAGAGGCAGAGAGAGAGGGAGGCATAGAATCTGAAGCAGGATCCAGGCTCTGAGCTGTCAGCACAGAGCCTGACGCAGGTCTCTAACTCACAAACCATGAGATCATGACCTGAGCCAAGTTGGCTGCTTAACCGAATGAGCCACTCAGGTGTTCCAGTATGTTAAAGTTTTAAAGTAAATAGTCATTTTTTAAGAAGTTTTATTTAAGTAAGCTCTATACCCAGCATGGGGCTCGAACTCACCACCCCAAGATCAAGAGTTATATGCTCTTCCAACTGAGCCAGCCAGTCGCCTTGTAAATAGTCATTTATGTTTATTATTTCCTTTTGCAGTTTTTCTCACCGCTGTGAAGTTTAGGAAGTTCTCTATTAAGAAATCGGATAAATACTCCCTTTTTTTCCCATATGGCTTTTAAGGGATTAATATGAAGTGTAGCAATTATGGTAATTATTTTGCACTTAAGTGTTTAATCTGTAAGGAATTCATATTGCCTGATATTATATGAAGCTATAAATTTGATTTTTTTCCAAATAGCAAACCAGTTATTCCAACACCATTTGTAGAGTAATTCTTTACATTTCATTCTTAGTGTAGTCATGTATTTTTTATGATGTTTGTGTCAAGCCAGTTCTGTCATTTCCCTAACTAAAATGATAGATACAGTGCAACATTACATATAATCATGTGTAACTGTAATGTAACTTAGGTTTCTGTGCTGCTTTACAGATTGAATGTAGAAACCGACACTCCAGGAAGGAGACCAAAAATCAGTTCTTTATCCCCTCAAGGGCCTGTTAAACTCCAGGAAGCATCATATTCCGATGCTAATCAAATTATCTCACAGAGCCCTTCTTCACATGGGACTAAAAAAGATTTAACTAAATATGACAATTTTAAAGATATTAAATTGACAAATGTTAGGAGCAAGGCTGACCATGGAATTAAAAACTTTTGCGGTCCTAAGATTGCCAAAGATGTGAAACCAAAAACAGAAGGCCAAGCAAGTGAAAAACAATGGCCTCATTTACTCACTCAGGGGGAGAAGTTGAAAGAACTCAAGAAAGAAAGGTACAAGAAATTTAGAGACAGTTCTGAAAAATGTGTTTTGGGGAAACGCAAGAGAATCCATTTTTCTCAGGATTGTAATTCCGACAAGATAATCAAGGAATCCCTTGAATCTAGAAGAAGGAAGATCAGTTTCAAAATCCCAATAAAATCCCGTGATACTCTCCAGAAGCTTGTAGAAGAGAATGTCTTCAATTTAGAGTCTAACAATTCAAAGACTAAGCAGGAGAAGAAAGAAAGACTGAAAGGTTCCCAAGCTTCATTAAATTTGACTAGGCACAAAAGTGAACGTTTATTTTCAGAATCCACATGTAAACAGGCTGTACATGAGTGGAAAGGAAAATATCATCATGAGCATCGAGAAAGTAATGATTCAGGTTCTGGTGAAAACCCAATCCAGGTAAGGTGGTGCAAAATGAGAATGTCAGTTGTAGCAAAGAATTTTAATAACAGTCAGGTTTGAGTTTTTTCTATTATTAATAGTGATCTCAGAGAGCGGATTCACCTTAGGAAGATATTTGTTGGTTCCTTTATTTTACCTTTTTAATTCCAACCTCCTTAGGAAGATAATCCCAGTAAGTATCAAGGATACTTGGTAATAGAAGGTAATTGTGAAAAGGTAGAAAGCAGCACTTACAGAGAGTCCTTTCAAAAAAGCACTGTGACCGTCTCTTAGGCTCTTCTCTAACCCTGGTTACTGTGGAACATCCAGGTTACTCTTCTGAAGAGCTATTCCTTTAACGAGTCGTTTTGGAGTGCCACTACCAGGCACTGCAATCACAGTCTCTGTTTTCAGAGACTCCTTCATGTGAGAAGACACACAAGCAATCATCTTAAGTCTAATAAGTACTTATCACTTAACATGGGAATACACAGCCAGGGAATAATGGCCTTGTACACTGTAGAGGGGCTACTTAAGAAAGGTTTGCTGGACAGGGTCACATTTAAACTGAGAGCTAAAGAATGAAAAGGAGTTATTCAGGTGAAGCCAGGTAGGGTAGGATGGGAGAAGCAGGGATGTTCCAAGCAAACGGAACTAGTATACAGAGATCCAGCCTGGAAAGTTTGGCACATCTCTTTTGCCTCTAAATTATGCAATAAATCAACACGTGTGGACTAGTTGGAGAACCTAATCTCTCTAGCCTCGTTCCTGTGGCAAATAAAATTATTTATCTTTATAACTTTTTTTAATGTTTATTTTTGAGGGGCAAGGGAGGGGCAGAGAGAGAGAGAGACCCAGACTCTGAAGCAGGCTCCAGACTCTGAGGTGTCAGCACAGAGCCCGATGCTAGGCTCGAACTCAGGAGCCGTGAGATTCAGACCCGAGCTGAAGTCGGACACTTAAACGACTGAGCCACCCAGACACCCCTAGAATTATTTACCTTTAAGAGAACTTAAGAACTTTGGAATTTCACAACTTCTGACAGCCTGATGTTTAGAGACTGCTTATAAACGGGTAGTTGAGCCTACCTGCTTTTAGGAACGAAGACTATAAGATACTTCCTAGGAGACACAGAGGGATTATAACTAGGGAGGCTGGAAGAGCTGGAGAGAGTACTTTTCGTTCAGTGAAACTGAAAGAGTCCAAAGAAGAAAACAGTTGAGTTTGTTCTTTTTATTGCTTTCTTAAAAGAAAGCTCCAGTTTTCTTGGGTTACAACCAGTTCTCTAGAGAAAATGTAAGAAAGGAATTTGAAGTTGCAAGATGTTCAGTGAACACTTTGGTGTCATTGCTTGATGTTCCCCCTGTACTATGCACGTAAGGAACAGTACGAGAAAGCCCCAGCAGTACACCTTACAGTCTCTTTTTGTCTCTAAATAGAATTACCACATAAATCAAAAGAGGTACTTAGTATGAATATTAATTAAGTTGTAGGAGAAGCAGTTTTTGCATGATTACTTTCCAGTTCTTGGCATTAAAACTCCTTATAAACTGTTCCTTTGATAGCAATCTAATCTGACTTAAAGTCCTTTAAACACAGGAGCAGCAAGTAAATATTGTTCTTATCTTAGTATATTCTCCTTAGCATATTATTGACAGTAGTTAATCTTCCTAACGTTATGTTTGTTGTTTTTCTCACAAATTCTTTAATAGATAATTATCTTCCTAAAATAATGAGTGTACTTCACAAGGAAATAATTATTATTTTCTGGATTTGGTAATCCTGTTATTGAGTAATCCCATTATGCTTTCCAAAGAGAAAATACCTTCTTTTGTTTCTTATATTTTATAGCCCTTTGATAGAGACCCCTTCATTTGCACCCTCCCCTCACCGTTGAAAACTAATGGTCCAGAGATTTATAGTTCATAGGCCACTTTTATTTTTATTTTTTTATAGGCCACTTTTATAAATAGCATCCTCCTCCTACAGGTCTATGAGGTAGCAATTCAACAGTTCATCAAACATTAATTAAAGCTGCCTATTATGTATCAGGTACACTTCTAGTTTCTAGGGATTTAGAGATGAATAAGATGATCTTTACCCTCAAGAATTTCCCAAGGAGGCAGATTAGTAGACAAATACAGTTGCAATACAGTGAAATAAACATTAGAGCCCTAAGAATTGGGCTGGTGTTAGTATAAATTTGGGGGTGAGTTAAGGAAGGGCTGACAGAGTAGAGATTCTTGAGCTTGGTGTGAAGGGTGTGTAGAGCAAGAAATAAGAGTTCTCCCAGGGTGGAGGGCCAGCGTGGTAATGGTACCAAGTCATGAGATTGTCCCATGGCAGAGCATACATGGGGACTTAAGTTGTTCAGTATGACTACAGTTGAGATGTGTAGAAAATCTGCATATAGGAGAGGGAGTGGGAGAGGAAGCCAGGGTCAGGCAATGGACTACTTTGTATCCCATGGGAAAGATTTGTTCTGTTTTACCTTGTGTGCCTTAGATGGTGTAGAGAGCCACTGAAATATAACCAGGGAAGCAGTATAATCTGGTTTTCAGTTTAGAATCACTCCAGTAGATAAAGCCATTGTTACTCTCATTATTGATACTCCTTTTTGTCATCCCCAGGGAAGGCTGTATCCCAGTTCATTTATTTAATAAAGTGTGGTAAGAGGAGGCAAACAAATGCCCACCGAGACTTTCTTTTTTTAATAGGGAGAAGTCTTCAGGAACAATTGACCTGAACTTTTTGGTTTGGAGAAGTGATAGAAAATTTATTAAAGTCACTGGAAGTGGCCTGTGGTCAAAGAGAGTGAAGGGTAGTAGTGACCTATGTAAACGAACAACAGGACTTTAAATATCAGGAGTTGTAGGAAATTCTGATAATATTCTCTGGCTTGTTTGGCACTTCCTAATGGAAGAGAACCTTAAGGATCTGGTGAGATTTAAAGTCAATTGGAGAAGAGATTGTAAAATCCAGAGTCATGACACAGTAAAGCTATAATGAGCCTATGTGTGTGATGTATATGGTATTATAGCATATGAAGACTGGCGTTGGGAATTTAGGATGAAAGCTGAATTCCCAGTAAAGCAACCTATGATATACTTGTTTAAAGGGAATATGTAATTTATACCATATATAGCTGCCTGTAAAATACATGTGAATTTGGTGCTATTTTGCAGAATTCTTAGAAGAAGATTTAATTTAGCAGTGGCTTTTGCTGAATTCCCTATTACCTGTACATAGGGTCAGGTAAATCTCATCTGCTTAGCAAAAGTGCCAGTGGAAAATTGGAGAGATTTTTGACTTCTGTTGAAAGACAAAAATTAAAACACAGACCTCTGGTGCTCTACCCATGTATAAGACAACTAGGCATTTTTTAGCTTTTCTCCTTCAGCCATATCATAATCTTTAGGTTCCCTTTGTTTTGTCATGTTACTTTTATTTTTATTTTTGTAAGAAGATGTTAAGTAATCTCTACACCCAATGTGAGGCTTAAATCCACAACCCCGAGATTAAGAGGCACATGCTCCACCGACTGAGCCAGCCAGGCGCCCCTGTCATGTCACTCTTACAAGTGGGTCAGCTACTCCTGGGTGAAAATTTCCCACCATTGAAGGTCAGCTTGTTTACCTTGGTCATGGTTCTTTCTGTTTCTCAGGGTAGCATGTAGTTCTACTCTTATAATACAAGTATTTTTAGGTGAAGGAGTAAATGTTAAACAATTTCTATCTTGTTTCATTGACTTAACCTTTCTTCTAAAAAAGATTTTTTTAACGTTTATTTATTTTTGAGAGACAGAGACAGAGTGTGAGTGGGGGAGGGGCAGAGAGAGAGGGAGACACAGAATCCAAAGCAGGCTCCAGGCTCTGAGCTGTCAGCACAGAGCCCGATGTGGGGCTCGAACTCAAGACTACAAGATGATGACCTGAGCTGAAGTCAGACGTTCAACTGACTGAGCCACCCAGGTGCCCCTTGTTTCACTGACTTAACAGAATGAGGCTTTTTTATTTTAGGGGAAGTTTCTATCTAGGGACAATTTGCCTCTTGGGGGGGCATTTGGCTGTTCAGTAGATAGAGACATATTTGATTGTCAAGATTGGGAGGGAGAGGTGCTGCTGGTATCTAGTGGGTAGAGGCAAGGGATACTGTTAAACAGCATAATGCACATAATAACCCCTAACACAAAGAATTATCTGATACCACATGTAAATAGTGCCAACGTTGCAAACCCTACCCTAGGTATATACTTCATCCTTAACTAATGAAATTATTTTTCATTTCAGAGTTTTGAACCTCCATGTTCTTCAGTGTCCCTTGAAAGTATTCAAGATACAGATCAAGAGGTTACTGATATACTTATTTACTTTGAATATTTTAATGAAATTAAGTCAAACAGTTCCTATATTTATAGATTAAAAAACGGCTATGAAAACCTTGATAATATGAAAATAACAGTGATATCTCTACCTAATATGTAAGTTTGTGAAGTCATGAAAAACTAGTTGGGAAAATACTTAATTTACTTAATCACCTTTATGTCTTTGTTTTTAATAAGCTCTAAACTGGTTTTAATAAAGAGCATGGAGCCTCTGTCCACAAGTTATATGAATTCTCATTTAATGTTATCACACATTTGCATGCTTATACCTAGGCTTGCCAAACTGCAGTGTGATATTAACTTGTTGGCTTCATTTTTCTAATCAGCGATAAGATGAAAATATTATTGAAAATGAGAGTGCCTGCATTTTTTTTTTTTAACCTGTTGCCTTCATTTCCTAGCTGGAATCTCCTGATTAACTCTCATGAAATTATTGCATAGAATTTTATGTTCCTTGGTCCTATATTAAAATTAAATTCGTGGAACACTTTGTTGCAGTTTCCTATTTGAAGAAGACTTTACAACCATATTGATTACTTCTTATTTGTGATGGTCAGTTGTATTTTTCTGTCTTGTGGGTCGGTACTCCTTGAGAGAAGAAAGATTTCTCACCCTTTCTCTAAAACTAGATTATATTTACAATCCTTCACATCAAAATATATCAGGGAGTTACTTCCCTGAAGTGAGAAGGGTCTTAAAGTCTAGATTTCAGTTTTTGATGGTTCATAAACAGTCTTAGAAATCGCAAGAAGAGGTTTATCATCCAGATGTAAACATAGTTGGCTCCCAGAGTACGTTGAAGTGAAAACATGGGATGAGGATGAACTTATTTTGAAGGGCTACTAGGGAGTAGGTTTTGTGCAGGGAACTTCACATTATTTCAGTCCTCACAAAACTACTACCAGGAAATAGATATTTAACATTCCTGTTTCATAGGTGAACAAATGGAGACCCAAGTTAAATACTTTGCTTGCCTAAGGTTACAGAAGTAGTAAGAGAAGAGCTAGTTTTAAAACCCTGCATTTTGTTTATAAATCTGTATTCTTTCATCTTGCGGCCTCCGTATTTTTGTAATTTTTTTCCCACAAACCATTTCATCTTCGGTGAATTAATTAGAATTAATAGCTTTCCAGCCTTTTTAATCTGCAGAGGAGATAATTCAAAATATTTTACTGTGGGTCTTTTGCTATTTAGATGCAGATAGTGGAAGAGCTCCATGCTGTACGTGTGGGGAAAAGTGTGGATTTACCTGTGGTTTTATCTTCCGGGGAGTTAACGAGCATGGAGATTGACTTGGTGGACGATGATGTACATTCCTCTCCTGGTATATCCTATATGTAGATGATGATGTTTATGATCTCCTGTACTTTCTTAGGAACCTAATGTGCGAACATTCAATTTTTATAATATTTAGATGAAAGATGTTAAGGTGTGCTCATTTGAAATAAGGAAGTATGATATATTCTAGCTATAGGAATCTGGTCAAATATTTGTTTATCATCACATTATTGGGCAGTTGGCCATATTTTTGCCAAGCATCAGTAATCACAGTTATCTATTATTCTGCTATCAATGATCAGTTGTCTTTTAGTCTTGGTCTTAATCCTAACTTTTAACAATGTCAGCTTATGTAAAGCACTGATCAGAAATAATGCAAATTGCTCAAAGGTATTATACTCATGGTTTTTTTATTTATGTAGTAAAGTTTTGATCAATTTTACCACTGGGAGAAGATAATGATAGATATTATCCAAAATCTATTAGCATACTGGTTTGAGTTGTGTTTATAAAAATAGTATTGCTACATCACAGTCACATTGCACTTTTCAGTTTGCTAAGTGTTTTCCTGTGCATTAATTTGTCTGATCCTCACAATGGCCCTGTGAAATAACAATGCTGGTGTTATCTGTTTTCTTTCACTTTCACGTGTTTTTCTTTTCAACTACATTTCACTCACCGTATATTAAAATTAGCTTATAAATTATAAGTGCACAGCTGCTAGTGATGCAGAACGGGGCTTGGGAGCATAGTTAACTGCCAGGGCAAATTAGTTCATGATTTAAAGTCCACTCAGAAACAATTCATGATGTTTTACTAGTAGATAATTAAACATTGATTACTGTCCCTTTAAGGATTAAACAGTTTTGTTTTTGTTGTCTAAACAGTTTTTGTTTTGTTGTCTTAAGAATACCATCAAAGTTCTATGATACCAAATTTTAGTTATTATACAAGTCTTTTATCAAGTGCCATGAAATCCTAACTTTACTCTTTTTCTCTAGCAAAAAGTGCTTCAGATAAAAAGCTTCTAATTGTTATTGACACAAATATTCTGATGAATCATCTCAAATTTGTTAGAATTTTGAAGACCACAGAAATCCCAGGTACTTATAAAATGTGATTCTGATTTTCTTACTTGAGTTGATATTTTATATCAACAATGATGTGGGGTATTTTTTTTTCACAAACACGTTTCCATTTGGATATGCTATGAAGTATATATATTAATATATGTATGTTAATAATCAGCATAAATTAAAAAAAGAGCCTTGAGAGGTTAACCTAACAATCTAAACTTACTCTTCTTTGATCTCCAATAGTATTTATTTTTGTACAATTATTTGATTCTTATATCTGTTTTTAATTTCCATTTTTTATGTGTTATCTCTTCATTTAAAATTTTTTTTTCATGTTTATTTATTTTTGAGAGAGAGAGCTAGTGCGTGGGAGGGGCAGCAAGAGAGGGGGACAGAGGATCCCAAGGGGGCTCTGTGCCGACAGCTCAAACTCACAAACTGAACCATGAGATCATGACCTGAGCTGAAGTCAGACACTTAACTGACTGAGCCACCTAAGTGCCCCATGTTATCTCTTCATTTAGACTGTGAATTCTTTACTTCAAAACTTCCAATTCTCCTAAAACAATTCAATTTAGTAACCAAATAAACATTTGTTGACTTCTAAGAAATCTTTTTTTTATTTTTCAGGCTTTGATAGACTTGTGTTAATAATTCCCTGGGTTGTTGTACAAGAGCTAGATCGTATGAAGGCAGGAAAACTACTAAAACACGCCCAGCACAAAGCTATACCTGCAGTTCATTTTATCAATGACAGTCTCAAAAATCAAGATAAAAAGCTATGGGGTCAATCAATACAACTCGCATCTCAAAAAGTTTGTAAGTATGGTTCTCTCAGGATGTTTTCTAATTAAGGTTTATTTGGGTGCTGACTCATGATTGGAGGGAAGTGGTGCAAAATGTAAAAGAAAAATTTATAATCAGGCACCTGGCTGGCTCAGTCGGTGGAGCAAGTGACTCTTGATCTCAGGGTCGTAGGTTCGGTGGAAGGATTACTAAAAAAAAAAAAAAAAAATCTTTATTATTTCTTCTAAAATTTATTTATTTATTTTGAGAGAGAAGAAGAAGGGAGGGTGTGGGGGAGGGGCAGAGAGATAGGGAG
Source organism: Panthera tigris (assembly GCF_018350195.1). NCBI lineage: Eukaryota > Metazoa > Chordata > Mammalia > Carnivora > Felidae > Panthera > Panthera tigris. Next base: position 23,387,769 of record NC_056678.1, on the reverse strand, counting down.
AAAGAATCCTAAGCAGGCTCTGCACCGCCAGTGCAGAGCCCGAAGCAGGGTTTAAACTCACAAACCATGAGATCATGACCTGAGCCGAAGTCAAATGCTTAACCAACTGAGCCACCCAGGTGCCTGATAAAAACAACAGCAACAAAAAAAATCTTAAAAAATAATTTATAATCATTGGAATATGGAATGGCCAGGTGTAGTGATGGTTTGGGATATTCAGTTAGGTTTGGTTCAGGGGTTTTGATTTTGATTTTTCTGCTTCATAGGCTATGTCTGTATTTCACAGTGACTGTACAATTCTGTATGTATAGTTTTCTCTATTACAATACTTTGTATTCTTTTTGTGTGTGTGTGAATATCATTGTTGAGTGATGAAGCCAGTAAGTGATCTAGGTTTCGAATCTGTCACTGTATGCAGTTAGTATAATGCAGGGAGAGGCATTGTTTTCCTCTGGTTTGTCAGAATCTGTAATAAGGGGGTGTTTGTATAATAAAGGTCTCTAGATTTTCTTTTAAGTCATTTTTAAATCACTCTAGTCTTAGGACCTAAGTATATTCTTTATGTTTTATATATATAACTTTGTGGAAAAAATCTGTGTGTAAAACAACGCTGTTGTCTCTGAAGAGTTTATACATATATTTAGAGAATTTATTTCATTCTTTAAAACTTTGTTTCTTCTTAATTCATAATTATGTATATATTATGTACATTCACTCTATTTTAAATATCGCGGGTATATGTTTTCTGCTATATTCACATATACCATAAGATATGAAAGAATTCATCCTATGATGAATCTAATTATGGTATTGTCCCTGTTAATAGTTGTTAGTCCAATCTTTGGAGAGAAAGGGTCTCCCCCATTCATTCACTCATTCATTCCATTTACAAATGTTTATTAGCTCTTAGTATATATATTCCATATACAATCTTTGTGCATTTTGAGCTTCATGTGGTGTGTTTAAGAGCTTTCAAAGGGAAACCACACATATCACTTATTAGAGTTAAGACCAAAATGTTTGAACATTCATATTAAACCAAACATCTTAGATGGTCTTTTTTTGAACTTTTCATTATGAAAAATTTCAAATGCAGAGGTAGAATAACGTATGAATCCCTATGTACCTATCACTCATTTTCAGTAATTATCAGCATTTTGCAAGAACTGCTGCAGGAATTTGAAGCAGATCTCAGATTTATCATATCGTATCATTTTTACCCATGAATACTGTGGTATGTGTTGCTAACCGACAATACTTTTATTTTTAAACAACCACACGATTAACAAACGTAACCCCTCATCCAAACCATCATGTCAGTGAAAGCCCAAACCTTAAAAAGAGATGGGAACTTTTTTACTCTTAATCTTTTATTTAAAATTTTTTCGTTTGTTGATATAAATTATATTTTGTTATATAACAGCATGGATAAAGATGATAATAATAGACAACATTTATATGGCCATTATTCTCCAGGCCCTTTTCCAGGTGTTTTAACAGCTGATATCATTCAAACCATGTAGTACTTGTAGAAGATACTCTTATTAGCCCCATTTCAGAGATGAGGAAATTGAGACCTAGAGAGGTTAAGAACTTATCCTATATAGCATATCTATTTCTTCAACAGATTTGCTTTGAAAATTATTTTAGAGTTCACTTTGAATAGATATTTTGGCCACATTTGTTATTTATAGATGCTTAGAATGATTCTTTTGACTTTTCCATTTTCATGTGCTTTTTGATAATTTAACTTATTCACTCTGTGCTGTTTTTGATGATTAAGGAGGATAAATTATAGTAATGGTCTCAAACTTCTGTGTTGTTTAAATTTCTGGGTGTCTTCCTTGAAATCCATATTTCCCTTTAATATTTGAATGGTATTATTCTATCTTAGTTTTATTAAATTGCTGAAGTTACTTTTAGTTATAAGGTTGTAGATATAAAATTAGGTTATTTGTGTAATTATCTATGTCAGGTATTTATGTCACATAAAGAACTTAATGTGTTTCTCCGTATCACTGTTTCCCTCAGACTGATCATTAAAAACATTCTTTGTATAAAGTACAGTGTACTTAATAAGTTTATTCTGTTGATAATGATTTTATGATATCCATTAGAAATATCTTTAGGCTTTTTTATCATAGTAAAATTACATTTTATATTCTAATGATGAACTAATATTCTTATAAAAAATTCAGGATTATTGAGTAAAATTAAAGTGCTTGTTTGGAAAAAGGCAAGAACAAGTTGATCTTTTATTACACTTTACAAATGTTAAGCACATTTGCAACCAACTCTACTAATTGCTAATTTGTATGTATTATATTCCTTTTATATAATCATTGAGTGTGATAACAATGCATTTTTTTAACCCTTTTCAAAATTGTGTTTATTTTATATAGTGTTCAGTATGGTGAGAAGAGAATAGGATTTGAAATCTGATTAACCTGACCTGGAGAAAGTTAAAGTTGAGGAAACTAAGGAAATGAAGTAGGGAAAAATAACCCTAGCTCAAAAAATGATTGTGAAGATTTGTTGAGTTCATATATTAAAGCACTTGATGGTTTATGGCCTAGAATAGGCGTAATTCTCTTGTGTCCTTGTTAAATGGAAAGCTTATACAGCTTGACCAAAACAAAAAAAAAATCCCTTTTTCCAAAATGGACAAAGAATAATAGATAATTCACAAAAGAAGAAGTACAACTAGTCTGCTCCTTGTTCACTGCAAATATTTTCCTGTTTGCCATTTTTAATGTTAATATCTTATGTGTAGACATTTTTAATTTATATCTTTCACTTTTTCTTTCCTTATTTCTTTTTATTGCTTCTAAGTTTAGAAAGCTATTCTTTTGCATTTTAATCAGTGCTTCAGTGCTTTGGGAATATGAATTAGTAACTTTTCAGGAGAGCAATTTATCAGTGTTATCGATAAGCCTAAAGATAAAATTCTCTTTCTAGAAATGTACTGTAAACAGATAATCAGATGCTTACAGTGATTTATATAATATTCATGACAACATTATTTATACAGCAAAAAATTTGAAACAACCTTACTGCCTAACAATTAGAGAAGTTACATACAATGCTATAGCTATGTGAGAGAATACTACTATATTTCAAAAATGTTAATAACAAGATAGGATTTAAAAGAATAAAAAGTATCATCCCAAATTTGTTAGATTTATATAGATTATTATGTATACTTACAGATGATGAATATTGGATATATTTTAGCTGATGGAATTATGAGTTATTTTTAATTCTTCATATTTTCTGTATTTTCCAGATCTTCTATAATCCTTATTTTTATAATAAGGGCAAAATAATCTGCCACTCCCACACCTGACATTTTTCCGTCACTTTTATATTTTCATTTATGATCTTTTTGTTGGTTCATTTATTTGCCAAATATCTGTACAGACACTGTACAGACACTGTTCACATTCTGCATCAGTGAATGACATAAACAAAGCCTGCTGTTGAGAAGCTTAAATTCTATTAAATATTAAAAATTATATTAACCATAATTTATACATAATTTTGTGGGGTTTTTGATGTTAAGAGTAGAGGTCATTGCTGTTGTGCCATTTAAGCTGCATTTTAGGTAATAAGTTTATATTACTTAAAAAGCACTTGTTATTGCCATTTTTTGGGCCAACTGCTTCATATTAATTTTATTACATTTTCCTGGGTAAGCAGTTTGCCCAAGATTACGTATCTAGTAAGTGGGAAAGCAGGGATTCAAACCCACATTGGTCTGTTTCCAGAGTTTTCGTTTTGTTCAGTTTTGAACAGTACCTGAGCAGGTGCTCAAAAAATATTTGTTGAATAAATATTTCATGAATATTCTTGCAATTTTAGGTGTGTTTTCAAGCCCCACATATTCTAGAAAAAGTGAGAGAACAGATAATCTTGAACTTTGATACCTTTAGAGCAGTATACTGTAACCTTTAACCTCCTTTCATCTGCTGAATTCGGTTGTTGCAAGCTAACTAATGTTTATTTTGTTTTTGTTTTTGTTTTTGTTTTTGTTTTTTTGCTGCCCATTTTGCCTTATTGTGGTATTTACTCTGGACTAAAAGAAGGAAAATAGGCTGCTGTAATATAGCAGCTGACTCACTGGTTCTCTGACAAAAGGACTGAATCACATCTCCCTCAGGCTTATGCTCTGCAATCATTTCAGTTCGGTCTAGATTTCACTATGAGATTGTCAACTCCTCAGGAGTTTGTGTATCCAGTTACTTCATGCAGGGGCCTGGGTACAAATTCAGCCGTATATAAAATGTATTACTTGAATGAATGAGTTTTCTAATTTGAACGTTTAGAAGACTAAGTAATGTAGGCTAAACGTTGAGGTTAGGTAAAAAGGGAACAAAGTTGGAGCTCATTGTCTACTATGCATTGAATTTTAGTGCGTAAGAGACTTGCCAAGGGGTTGAATTGGTGTTTGTGTCTAGGCGCCAAAGGATGTGACCCTGAAATCATAAGAAGCACCGTAGGGAGTTTTGAGGCAGGCAGTATAAGGACCTAGGAAGAACACTGTCTTTGGTCCTGTTTCTACACATTACATTATTTTCTCAAAACCCAGACTTTTACATCATGCTTTAGGGCTTGCAGAATGCCAGCAGACACTCTGTCAGCCACTAATTGACGCTTGGTCGAAATTACTTTTTGTGTTTTCTGCTTAGGGCCCGTATTACCTTTTCCTATACATCTCTGAATGTTAATTGCTTAGAGATTAAGGAAAAGCAGACACATGAAAATGGTTCCATTGCTGGTAGAACAGTTGTTTATTATTTTACAGACCTTTTTGTTAAGTGGAGATAATTTCAAGAATGATGTAATCATCTAACTTACTTATGATCTCTACGTGACTGAACTGAGAGACTGGAATTCATATCTTTCTTTAGGTTTCTAGTATGGCATTTAACTCACTGGCCACTTTTCTTTCCTTTGCATTTATTTATTTATTTATTTACTTAAATTTTTTTTTAACGTTTATTTATTTTTGAGACAGAGAGAGACACAGCATGAACGGGGGAGGGGCAGAGAGAGAGGGAAACACAGAATCAGAAGCAGGCTCCAGGCTCTGAGCCATCAGCCCAGAGCCCGACGCGGACTCGAACCCGCAGACCGCGAGATCGTGACCTGAGCCAAAGTCGGACGCTTAACCGACTGAGCCACCCAGGCGCCCCTCCTTTGCATTTATTAATAGGCATATCCTATTCCATTTTAGTAGTAAACTACATACTTTACTAAATATGCGATTATATGCTACCTGAATTCTAGATCCAGAATTTTTAAAGCATTGTTTTGCCATGTTGTATTTTTCTCTTTTTATTTAAGAAGTTTTCTTTCTTTTAGATGTTTTTGACTTGTAAATATGGCCTGGGCTGCCTAGATTTTTGGTGTGCTTATTGACTGTTGCTTTTGCTAAATTTGCAGATGGGCTGAGTGATGAGAACAACGATGATCGAGTATTAAAATGCTGTCTTCAGTACCAGGAATTATTCCCTTCTTCTGTTGTTATTCTGTGCACGTGAGTTTCATGGTCATTTTACTCTTTTTTAATTTTTTAATCTTAAAAAAGTGTTTATTTTTGAGAGGGAGAGAGCATGAGCAGGAGAGGGGCAGAGAGAGAGAGAATCCCAAGCAGGCTCCACGCTGTGAGCACAGAACCCAAGGTGGGGCTTCATCTCAGGACCCATGAGATCATGACCTGAGCTGAAGTCAGATGCTCAACCGACTGAGCCATCCAGGCACCCCATACCAAAGAATTTTTAAAAGTCATAATGTACCCACCATGCTAAGGATGGAGAACATACATCATTTTCTAAATCTGCTAGTAAACATACTCAATTTTATTTCACATCCTCATAACGTGTAAGCTATAGAAGAATGAGATTTGAATCTTATAAAGTCTTATTTTGGTTTTATTTATAAGACATTCAGAAACCTTTTGTAAAAGCTGGGGGCAGCCAATTTTATCTTCCAATAAAATAGTTCAGAAATAAAATTCTGACAAATTTGTGGTCATGAGGCAAAAAGGTTAATTAATTAATTAATTTGTGGGGAAGAGGCAGTTTATGTTGCAGTTATGCCCCTGGTGCCTGTTAATAGAGTGAAGGCTGGAATGCCAGATCTTCCACTTACCAGCTTTGTGACCTGGACAAGTTGCTCAGTTAGTTACCTCACATGTAAAATATAGGGGGGATACTAATCATAAAATGATCTCAGTAGGAATTTCCTCCTCCTCCTCCTCCCTTTCTCCTCCTTTCTTTCCTCTATTCATAACTTATTTCTAAGGTAAAACTAACATAATGTTAAACAAATTTGTATTCACTGTGTATGAAAAAAGGCTCTGAAGGAACTGAGAAGGGCAATTTTGAACTGCAGTTTTAGTCTGAGTTTTTTTTCACTGAAAAATGGAGCTTTTACTCTTTCACAATCATGCCTAAATTCGCTATGAAATGCAGTGATGAGAGAAATGAATAGACCTAAGGTTTTTCTTGTAAGGGGGCTTGGTCAGTTATCATTTTAAATATATGTAACTTTTTGGGGCACCTGGGTGGCTCAGTCAGTTAAGTGTCTGACTTCGGTTCAGGTCATGACCTCACACCTCATGGGTTCGAGCCCCATGTCAGGCTCTATGCTGACAGCTTGGAGCCTGGAGTCTGCTTTGGCTTCTGTGTCTCCCTCTCTCTCTGCCCCTCTCTGCTCATGCTCTCTCTCTCTCTCTCTCTCCTTCAAAAATAAATATTAAAAAAATTTTTAAATATATGTAACTGTTCACTCACTGTTCAATACACCTGAAAGTAATAAAACATTATATGTTAACTGTAATGGAATTAAAATTTCTTTAAAATGTAAAAAAAAAAATTCCCATTTTAGCTGTCTTCAAAGATGATGTTATTCTTTTCAGGATTAGAGGAAATACTAGAGATTTATGTCTAGCATATTTAAAATTATTTTTTATCTAGGGCATAATATATCATGGAGTTTGTGGAAGGTTGAAATAGATAATACGTTAATCATTTTGAAATGAGCTAAGCTAAATTTGAGGAATGATTGTTATGTAATTGTTTTTTTAGTTCAACTTAGAATGAAACTTAAATTGGTGAGACTTTAACAATTCTCTGTTATTTCTGCAGTCAGTGTTTTGGGATTAACAGAGGTAACATTTCTTAGTGAAACGAAAGTTTGTAGTCAGACTGTACTTTTAATTCTAACACTATCATGTTCCAGGTGAGCCTGTTTTTCCTTTTTTTTTTTTTTTTTAATTTAATTTTATTTATTTTTGAGACAGAGAGAGACAGAGCATGAACAGGGGAGGGTCAGAGAGAGGGAGACACAGAATCTGAAACAGGTTCCAGGCTCTGAGCTGTCAGCACAGAGCCCGACGTGGGGCTCGAACTCACAGACCGCGAGATCATGACCTGAGCCGAAGTCGGACGCTTAACCGACTGAGCCACCCAGGTGCCCCTGTTTTTTCATTTTTATTTTTTCCTTTAAAGGGCTGTAATCATACCTACTGAGTAAGTCTCACCTACTTACTGTGAGGATAAATTTGTTTTACTTAAATGGATAATGGTAATGATGAAAATATTGATAATGATAGAGCGAGGAGAACCCTTCTACTATACCTTATTTTAAGTACATTATTTTACATTTACAACCCTGAGTATGGGCCAGCAATACCTAGTTCATATCTCTATCCATTTCTTTCTTCTAAATTCTAGACTAGTATATTCATTCTTATTTGCTGTCTTTACTTGGATGTCTCGTAAACATTTGGGACCTGCCATCTCTAGAAATGAACTCTTGGTCTCTCCTTCTAAACCACTATCCATCTGAATAAAAAGTGCCACCGTTGGAGCTTCTGAGTGGCTCAGTCAGCTAAGTATCTGATTCTTGATCTCAGCTCAGGTCTTGATCTCAAGGTCGTGAGTTCAGGTCCTGCGTGGGGCTCCGCACTGGATGTGAAGCCTACTTTAAAAAACAAACAAACAAAACCAGGGCATCTGAGTGCCTCAGTTGGTTAAGCATCCAACTCTTGATTTCGGCTCAGGTCATGATCTCATGGTTTTTGGCTCGAGTCCTGCATCAGGCTCTGCTCTGCTGATAGCGCAGAGCCTTCTTGGGATTTTCTGTCTCCCTCTCTCTCAAAATAAATAAATAAGCATTTAAAAATTTTTAAAAGTGCCATCTTCCACCCATTTGCTAAAGCCAGAAACCTAGGAGTCATTTTTGATACTTGCCTCTCTGTCATAATTTATATCCAGTCAAGTAAGGGGTCCTGTGTGATCTTTTCTTTATCTTCCTTGCCAACCTGTGTCAACCAGGTTATTTTTCCACCGCCTTTTTGACTCTAAGACTGATTGTGCTGTGTAATTCCATACTTGCTCTCTTTCAATTATTCTTCAAAAGTAATGTATTTAAAAATTTTTAATTTTAAACATAGTTGCATTATGGAGAATTTCAAAATACTTAAAGTGAAGAAGAGTTAATAAACTCTTAAGTATGCAGCTACAATTTTCAAAATTGTTCCATTCTTTTATTATCTATATCTCCATTCACTCCCTGTCCCCCCATATGAGTGGTTTTATACAGATTTTTTTGTGTTTTGAGGGAAAATGTGCCATTTTGGAATGCATAAATCTTAACTATACAATCTTCACAATGGATACACTGGTGTGGCCCACATGCCTCTTGATAGATAGAAAACTTCTGTCACCCCAGAAAATACTTTTATGCCCTGCCCCTTTGTGCTCTTTTTCTAGTTTCTTTTTCTTTTTATTCTTTTATGTTTTTATTTTATTTTTGAGAGAGAAACAGAGCACGAGCAGGGGAGGGGCAGAGAGAGAGGAAGACACAGAGTGTGAAGCAGGCTCCAGGCTCTGAGCTGTCGGCACAAAACCTGACGCACGGCTGGAACTCAAAGACTATGAGATCATGACCTGAGCCGAAGTTAGATGCTTAACCAACTGAACCACTTGGGCACCCCTCTTTTTCTAGTTTCTTAAGGTGGAAGCTGAGATCATTTATTTGAGACTCCTATAAATTTCCCTGTAAGCACTGCTTCAGCTGTATCCCACAAATGTTGATGTTCTATTTTTTTCATTCAATTCAATAGAACTTACCTTTGACAATTAGATGATTGCTGTTTAATTCCAAATATTTGCACATTTTTTAATCTTCTTGTTATTAATTTGTACTTTAATTCCACTTTGGCTTGAGAACATTAATTTATATGGTTTCTGTTCTTTTAAATTTGTTAGTTTTATTGCCAAGAATATGGTCTACCTTGGTGAATGTTTTATGTGCACTTAAAAAGAATTTGTATCCTCTTGTGGGTGGAGTATTCTATAAATTTCAGTTAGGTCAAGTTGGTTGGTAGTATTGTTCAGGTTTTCTATAACCTTACTGATTGATTATTCTGTGATTATTGAGAGAGGAGTATTGAAATCTCCAACTATAATTATGGGTTTGTTTAATTCTCCTTTCTGTTTTATTTGTTTTGCTTCATGTATTATGAAGCTTTGTAGTAAGATGCATACACATTTAGGATTGTTTAGGATTGTCTTCTTGGAGAATTGACCCTTTCTCGTTGTGTAATGTCTCTCTGTTCCTGAAGTCTCCTTTGTTTAGTATTAATACTAGCATTCCAGTTTTGTTTTCGTTAGTATTTATATTGTATATCTTTTCCTATCCATTTACTTTTAATCTGTGTTTTTATATTAAAGTAAGTATTTTGTGGGTAGTATATGGTCAGTACTTTCTTCTTTGTCCATTCTGAGAATTTCTTTGAATTGATAAGTTTATACCATTCATTTTTAATTAGATCAAAATCTACCTTTTTGCTAATTATTTTCTATTAGTTTCATCTGTTCTTTTTTCTTTTTCTTTCTTTTCTTGAGTTGTGTATCTTTTATGGTGCCATTTTATCTCCATTATTGATTTATTTGTACCTTTTCAAAAAAACGTTTTAATGGTTGCCCTAGCATCTAAAGTTTATATCTTACTTGATCAAAATCTACCTTCAGAAAATATTATATTGCTTCATGTTCAGTGTAAAGATCTTATAATAGGATGTTTCCAGTTTCTCCCATTTTTTGTACTATCATTGTAATATTTACTTTTACAGAAATGATAAACACATAATATTTTTTGTTACTATTTTTGCTTCCATCATTTACCACTTAAAGCAGAGAAAAAGTGAGTGTTTTAATCTTGCATTCCATTTTTTGCCTCTTCATTATTTATATAGATTCAGGTTTCTGTCTGGTGTCATATTCCTTTTGCCTAAATGAATTTCTTTGACATGTGCATGCCTACTGGCAGCGAACTTTTTGTTTTGTTTATCTCATAATTTCTTTATTTCTTCATTTATTTTTGTTTATTTTTTTTATGTTTATTTTTAAGAGAGAGAGTTGGGGAGGAGCAGAAAGAGAGGGAGACAGAGAACCCCAAGCAGGCTCTGCGCTGTTAGCTCAGAGCCCAACACAGGGCTTGAACCTACAAACCATGAAATCATGACCCCAACTGAAATCAAGAGTTGGATGGTCAACCAACTGAGCCACCCAGGCACCCCTCTTAATTTATTTTTGAAAGATATTTTTGCTGGATATACAATTCTGGGTTGACTTTCTTTTTTTTTTTCCTTCCAGTATTTTACTTCCAGTATTTTAAAGAGGTGACTCCATTTTCTTCTAGTTTGTATGGTTTCTGATGAGAAGTCTGATGTAAATGTTATCTTTGTTCCTCTATATGTAATGTGTCTTTTTTTTGCTCTCTGCTTTCAAGGACTTTTCTTTGTCCTTTGCTTTTTTAGCAGTTTATTTTAGCAGTTTTTAGCAGATATGTCTCTGTTTGTATATGTGTGGTGGGTTGGGGGGCTGAATAGAGAAGGATTTATCCTGCTTGATATTCTCTGAGCTTCTTTGATCTCTGGTTTCATATCTGTCTTCAGTTTTAGATAATTCTCAGCCATTATTTCTTCAAATATTTTTTCTGCCCATTCCCTCTTTCCTCCTCATATTATAGAATTATACTGTGGTAGCCAGTGACCCCTGTGATCCCTGCTTCTTAGTATGAACGCCCTTGTATAGTCCCCTCCTGCATTGTACCAGGGTTGGCTGTCTGTGTGACAGACAGCATGCATCAGAAGTGATAGCATGTTCCTTCTGTGATTAGATTATAAAAGACTGGGACTTCCTCCTTGGGCACTCTCTTCCTTTCTCCTCTCTCAAATCACTTGCTTTGTGGAAGCAAGCTGCCATGCCATAAACAGCCCTGTGGAAGAGGACCACATGGTGAGAAACTGAAGCCTCCAGCCAAGAGCCAGTGATGGACTAAGGCCTGCCAATAGCCACGTGAATGAGTGCCAGTTAAACCTTGAGATGGCTGCAATCTTAGGCAATAGCATATTACAACCTTGTAAGAGACTCTGAACCAGAACCGACCAGTCAAGCTGTTCCCAGATTTCTGATTCTTAGGAACTGTGTGAGAAAATAAATGTTTATTTTAAGCTGCTGAGTTTTGGAATAACTTGTATACAGCAATAGATAACTAATATAGGCACATATGTTAGACTGTTTGATATTGTTCCACAGCTTCTGGATTTTTTTTTTTTAAGAACTTGTACTCTCTTTGTATTTCAGTTTGGGTCATTTCTTTTGACCTGTCTTCAAGTTTGTAATGTTTTCCTTGCCTGTGTCAAGTATACTGAGGAACCTGTTGAAAGCATTCTTTATTTCTGTGACTGTGTGTGTGTGTGTGTGTGTGTGTGTTATTGCTAGCATTTAGTTGCTTTCATTTAATTTTCATGATTTTCATCTGTCCTGAAATTGCCTGTCTGATTTTGCATGCTATTCACCTTTTCCATTAGAGCATTTAACAAATAAATCAAAATTATTTAAAATTCCCTATCAGATAGCTTCAACATCTGTGCCATATGTAAGTCTGGTTCTATTGATTGCTTTGTCTCTTGGCAGCATGTTATTTTTTTTCTGGGCAGAATTTATATACAGATTTTAAGGTTCACTTGCTCTGTGGTTTCCTCCCTTCTTCAGCTCCTCACTTAACTCTCTATCTGCTCTGGCCGGCCCTGAACATGGTCTCTGACATTTCAAGTTACTGTGGCTGAGGCTTCTGTTGTAAGCCATTGATGAATTAGAGAATGACCTTGGGCAAAAAGGTAGAACCTTGTAGAACCTCTGTGATGAAGACAGACTTCTCTCCAGCTTCTGCCCTCATTTTTCTGATCCCTAGTGCCTTCAGATAGCTTTTTTTTCCCTTTTTTTGTTCAAATTTTCTGATTTTCAGCTGTGGAAAGATTAATCTGACCAAGCTACTGTGCCATTAACAAAAGCTGGAAGCCTGTTGGATTCCAGAATAGCAATTTAATAAACACAGATCTGATCATGTCACTTACCCACTGAAGCCCTTAAATGTCTTTCTATTTATTAATGCCCTTGCCTTAGCCACATAAACTGTTCTCATGCACTATGCTCTAATCATACTTTATTTTTTCAGCAAATAGCAAATCTCACCATTTGTCTTATGCTCACTTTGAGTAAATTTGTAATTGCCTGCCATGTGGAAATTATTTCTTTTACCATGGCTCTCTGTTTATTTCTTTTTGGATGATCATATTCCTGTGTTCAAATCTGTCTGCCGCTTACCAGGTAAAATTTTGGGCAAATTACTTAACCTCTTTGCACTTCAGATCCTCATCTGTGGAAGGGGGATACAAATAGTACCACTGCTACATAAGAGGTTTATTGTGAGAATTAAATGGGTTGCGAACATATATGTATATGTATGTATATCTATCTATAGACATATAGCTATCTATAGAGATATATAGTGCTTACAACAGTGCCTGGTACCAGGGAAACATTCAATATGTAGTAATTATTATTCTCAAAAGCTATTCTACTGTATGTTAATTCCTTTATCTTCTCTGTTTAAAAAAAAATGTTATCCTTTGTTAATATACATGTTGAGAATCTCCAACCTTTGATTAAATCCCATGTGTTTTGAGTTACCATGTGATTTATCTTATAAAAAAATATTCTTTCCTCCTAACCCCAACCTTAGGGATGATAGAAATTTAAGAAACAAAGGCCTAATAAGTGGTGTGAAGTCACTTAGTAAAGAAGAATTGAGTGCAGATTTATTAAACTTATCTCCGAACACAGATGTATGTCATCAACCTTGTTTATCTAAACAACAATTGAAAGCAGGTAGTATTCTTACTGCAACTAAATTGAACTATATCTTCTTTTATGTACTGACATTGATAACAATTGGAATTAATAGTAAATTTCCATCTTGTACATTTAAAATAACATTGTTTGAAATACTTTCCAGCTTTTATATAGTAGAAATAAATGAAAATCATAATGGTAATCCAGAAGAAAACAGTTAACATTATTGCCTTCTACATACGCTTTTACAAATTAATTTGAATTTTTGTCCATACACTTAAATGCATTTTTACATGTTTATAATCACCGTATATATGCTATTTTGTGCCTTGCAGAGTGTATCTTTTAAATTAATAGTAACTATAGAAAATATTCATTTGAGGTAGAGAGAAATTTTTGGTTTCTTTTTAATGTTAGCTTCCTCTTCATAACCTTCTATTAATACAATAAAAACTTAGTAATAAGAGAAACTTGAAAGATTCTAATAATACTTTAATTTTTAATTTAAAACTAATACTTAAGAAATTAATGGCAGTACCATTGTTTTATCTTTTTTTTTTTTTACCAGAATAATCTGTTCTGTAGCTTGATATTTGATGGAATGTTGTATTAAATCTGACATAATTTAAAAATACATTCTACCTTTTCCCCTGTGGGGAAAATAATTATTGAAATCTTTAATATCATATGGACTTTTTTATATGTAATTTAAAAATTGACATATATACATGCTACTTATTTGACCCCTTTGGTACTAAAATTTCTTTTGTCATAATATTCAAAATGTCATTTAGAAGAAGTAACAGGATATTTTGGTTGCTGCTTTTTCAGGGGTAACATGCTTTCAGTTTGCCCTTCGTATTACTACCACTTTAAATCCTTAGTATTTGTAGAGATAAGCCACTTAATGTTTTGAGTTTTGCCATAAAGAAATTGCAGCTGCCTTCAGGCATCAAATTAATAATGTTAATGAAATGATGTCAATTAAAATAATAAAAACTTACTTTAAAAGGGGAGGGCATAAAGGTAGTTAAACCAGAGATTCTCGTCCTTTCAAAACAATTTACTGATGTGAGCTGCAATGGGAAGAATGTACTATTTTTGGACAAAAACACACTTTGATCCATAATTCTTCATTTTCTATTATAAATAGATGCAAAGCATTCTTTTAATTTTTCCTTTTTTGAAAATACAATTGAATTGTGGTTAAAATATCACACATTTCTTAAATTCCTATTTTAGTAAATATATTTAGTTGCCTTTTGTCAAAAAGATAAAGCTTTTGCTAATGTGATATGTTTATATCTAAAATAATTATAGATACATGTTTCTAAATACTGTTTGAAAAGTTGAGTATTGATTTGGTTTCTGTGTAGTTTAGGTACTAATTATGTACATAAAATGCTTATTATTTATGGCCAAATGCTAATTTTAAAACAATAAAATATTTACTGTGAGTGTCTTAAATAAAGCCTGTGATTCTTTGTTTTAAAGAAGCAACACCATTAGAAGAGAGCTATAAGGGAGAATCTGTACATTCCAGACTACCCATTCTACTTGAAAGCATCATATCTGATCTTGAAAAATCTCTTGGAACAGCTTTATCTTCAATACTAGAAACAGAAATGAAAATTGCTTTTGGAAACCTCTGGATGGAGGTGATTATTTCAACTCTCTTAGTTGACAAATTTCTTTTTCGTTGCTAAAGATTTATGACCTTATCTTAAGAAATAGGACATGTATATGTGTAAGCTTCATTGTGATAATTTATATCCCATTATATTTTTTCATATAGTTTCTAAATAACTTTCTAAATAAAACTAAATGGTGGACATTTCCTATAGATTAAGAACTATATTTTGTCATTTCATTTTTTTTCAATGAGCAGGTATTTATTATGTATCTACTGGTGTCAAACACATTGCCCCCATGGAGCTTAAATTGAATTCAGAAAAACTTCTCTCATATTTAGTTTATTTGAGTTAAAATGTTTAGTATAGGGAATCCCCATTGCAATGTGTATTCAGAAAAAGAAGTGTATATTTTGGCTTATGTCATATAAATAATCAAAGTATATCAAAGTATAAATATCATATCAACAAGATATTTTGTATTTTCTAGATTCACATCTTTTCCTGCAGATAGTAAAACATCACATTTGGCAATAGTGGCCCTTTTAGTTTGGTTAATGTTTGTTTGCTGTTCATATGTATAGCTAGGAGGAACAGTCCCCCTCAGTTGTAGATTCTAATAACTTGTCAATATGATGTTTTTGCTGCTTGATTATATGATCAAGTCTTGAGCCAAGATGATGATGATCAAAAGATTCTAGGAGGGTTGACTTAAATTGGATATTTTGTAATTGAGTCTAGGAAAGTCATTGCATATGAATAATTCAAAAAAGGATGTGCTGACATCTTGTAGTGCTAAATGATGAATCTCCTTTATAAACATGCCTTTGCAAGAGTGTAGCAAGTGTTAGTGCTAGCTGATGTCTTTTTTCTGTATAGATTTTCCCACAGCTATGTGAAATAATTAGATTGATTTCCTCCTAGAATTGACTATGTTGGAAAGTAAATTGAATATCTTTCCTGATTAAAACTATGCTTCTTCTGATTAAAACAGTGCTTTCGTTTTGCACAGTTTCTGAAACTATAGGATTAATACTAATCTGAATTTTACAAAAACAATTTGTGGTGGAATTAGAATTTTAAGATCACAATTGGCTTTTAATAGAATATCTCTTAGTTTAAAAAGAATTCAACTAACTATATTTTTCCCAGAAATATATATAGATATTTTTAAGTAATTCCTAAGTACTTTTTAATAATAGGAATAATAAATAAATTAGTAGGTAGTAATTTTTTCTAAATACTTTTTTAGATGCTGTACTTGAAACCACCATGGACTCTAATTCATTTATTACAGTGCTTTAGAAAACATTGGTTGGCTGTATTTGGATTAGTTATGGAGAAGAACGTGCTTTTAACCATTGAGAGCCTATATGAAAATCTCTGTAAAGGTATGAATTTTTTATTTTGTCTTTAGCAATGTTGTGTTAAAGTCAGACTAGCAGATATTTTCCATGGAATGTGAAGATGAGTTAATAAGAAATTGGTCAATTATTTTTTAACCATTTACACCTCTGATTACTAAAGGGAGTTTGTGGAAGCTGAATGAATGAAGTTCATAGAGCTTATGACCATTAATGGTATCACCACCGTTGATATTCCTGGATATAGTGAATATTTAGTTTTTTATAATGTTTGAAAACTTTTAAAACCGTATTTTATTCAGGTATGAAAATAGAATTTAGACTTTTTTTTCATTTCTCACTGTGTTTAACACACAAACTTTGACCCCATTTCATGTACTAATTTTAGAAATAGTATATCAAAGTATGTATCTAAAATATATGGTTTAGGAAATAGAAAGTGTTTGTCTTTGGTATATAGTGAGTTCTAGAACCAGAAGACACTAGAGTCAACAACTTAGTTGGTGATTTTTAAGCCATGTTGCACAGAACCTTCTTGAAATGCCTCTGGAGCTGCCACAGATTGGAGATGGAAAGGCTAACTGGGAGCCTGGAAAGTTGGCGGGCCTTTAGCCCTCAACCCCAGCTTTAGCCATGCAGTTTTCTTTTATCAGTTTATATATGGAGAATCCATGTAGGTTTTGAAGAAAATGTTTCTCTGCTAAGAAAAAAAAGATGGGAAAAGCACTGATCAAATGTTACAAGAGCCCATGTTTTATAATCAGGTAAACTATCCCTAAGAGGTAAGTGATTTGTCCAAAGTCAAACTACTGGATTTTTCTTGCTATAACTTTAAAAAGCAAAATATGTGTAACAATTATTGGGATGTTCAGTTTGTTCTGGACTTTTTTTTAACTCCTCTAACATGATCTGTTCTGTTTATTATTTTCCTGTATTGGTTATATCCTGTCTGCTTTTGAAAAATAACTGTGAATATAGAGGACTATTAAATAACAACCTGAGTACTTGAGGATTTAAGCTAAGTTTAAAGGCACAAGAGCCAGGTAGTGAAGAATAAGATAATTTCATCATAAAACATACGCAAACAATTAATATAAAACTTGATTTAACACTAATCCTCCTGGAAGCTAAAACAAAACACAAACAAATATATTCTGTGGGAGGTATACCATGGCTATCTTTCCCTTGAAGTGTAACCTTTTGGGAAATGTTTTATATCTTTGGAAATTACTTCAGGGGATTTAAAGTACCTGGTCCAATGCCTTATGACTTTTAAAAGTTACCAAGTTTTTAAAAATCTTTATTTTGAGAGAGAGAGCATGGGTGGGGCAGAGAGAGAGAGAGAGAGAGAGAGAGAGAGAGAATGAGAATGAATCCCAAGCAGGCTCCACGCTGTCAGCACAAAGCCTGATGTGGGGCTTGAACTCACGAATCCTGAGATCATGACCCTGAGATCACTACCTGAGCTGAAATCAAGAGCCAGATGCTTAACTGACTGAGCCAGCCAGGCACCCCTAAAAGTTACCAATTTTTAAAAGACATTTTAAAAATTTAAAGATAATTCTTTAACTATAGAAGATATTTATAGGTCGTATTATTATATAAGAGAAGAGACAGGGAATGACTCCTTGGACATGCCTTTAAACCAGTTTTTATAAAACATAGAAATGTCTTTCATATCTTAAGTAGAAGCATAATTTAGTTCTATCAAAAGAGAAAGCCCATAATTCATGTATGATCTTGAATAAGATTTAGTTTAAAGAATGGCATATTTAGTTGCCATTTTTCTCTTTTTCCAGGGGTGGGCAGTGTTTGTCTTTTGCACACAGCTTAGAGGTAGTAGGTAATAGGAGAGAATGAAGAGATGATGGCTGTTCCTCTTGCTAAAAAGTCTTTTTTGGAATCATTGTGTGCATAATTTATTGATCCTTGGTCTAGAAGAATCTAATGCCTAATGTGTACTGACTTGTGAAGAATATATAATAGAACTATAAAAGTGCCTTCTGCTCTAAAATAATTTTAAGAAAAGTCACAGTTTATGATTTTGTTTACTGTCTTTTAATAGTATACTCAGCTGTTAAATTATGATTGTGCTTAACTTCAGTAATCCCAAAGAATGTATCCTTAGATCAATTCATAGAAAATTGTGTGGAAAATGACTAGTAGCATTTCCTGATTTTGTTATCCATATTAACTTTAGTCAAAATGATTATTGACCTTACATAAGCATTAAAGTATTTCAACCATGTAGATTTCTTTTTATGTTGTGTCTAGATACTGAATTTATCATTGTTATTTCCCTTCAGCACATTATCTTAGTAAAGACTTTTTGTGAGACAGAAATCAAATGATTAATTCAAGGCTACAAGCCTAACTGAACATTGACTGACTTGGAGAAGCACCCTTGAAAGAAATTGTGCCCAGTTTCTTTTCCTCAGGAGATTTACTAGGTTCATCAAATCTACATTCTGTCCTTTGTGTAGCATTTCTATCTGTCTTTTCCCACAGGAATTTAAACTAGTCATTGACTTTAAAAATAACTAAGTGTTTTGCAAGGAAATATACTTGTTTGTTTTATTTGATAAAGGGGAAGCCAGAAGCCTGGCTATAGCCATCACATTAGATTAGAACTTCTGAATATTGTATAATTAATTAATTAAATCTACTTTTGATTTTTATTTGATTTTTCAGTAATTTCCAAGAAAATACTTGTTTTTGTTTTTGTTTTTTATATTAATTAATTTATTTTTATTTAAATGTTTATTTTTTTATTAAAAGTATTTTTTAATGTTTATTTTTGAGAGAGAGAGAGAGACGGGGTGCAAGTGGGGGAGAGGCAGAAAGAGAGGGAGACACAGAATCTGAAGCAGGCTCCAGGCTCTGAGCTGTCAGCATAGAGCCTGACACCGGGGCTTAAAGTCAGGAACTGCTCGAACATGACCTGGGCCAAAGTTGGACACTTAACCAACTGAGCCACCCAGGCACCCCTTAAATGTGTGTTTGCCTATTTATTTAGAGAGAGAGTGGGCGAGCACACATGCGTGTGAGTAAAGGAGAGGCAGAGAGGGACAGGAAGAGAGAATCCCAAGCAGGCTCCACGCTGTCAACAAGGAGCCCCACACAGGGCTCAGTCCCATGAACCATGAGATCATGACCTGAGCCGAAATCAAGAGTCAGATGCTTAACTGACTGAGCCACCCAAGCACCACTCTAAGCAAATACTTATATAAGTGATACAGAGGAACTATTTACTTTTTTAAACTCATGGTACCAGTGAAAAACCATGCTGGTGTTTCAGAATATAAACCATGCTGGTCTCTCAAGTTTCTCTGAAACTGAGAACCTTAAAAGGAAACAAAACAAATACGTTGTAGCATGGTTATTTTATTTTATTTTATTTTTTTTTATTATTTTTTTTTTTTAATGTTTATTTATTTTTGAGACAGAGAGAGACAGAGCATGAACGGGGGAGGGGCAGAGAGAGAGGGAGACACAGAATCAGAAGCAGGTTCCAGGCTCTGAGCCATCAGCCCAGAGCCCGACGCGGGGCTCGAACTCACGGACCGCAAGATCGTGACCTGAGTTGAAGTCGGACACTTAACCGACTGAGCCACCCAGGCGCCCCGCATGGTTATTTTAAATGCCTTTGAAAAGCGTGTGTGTGTGTGTGTGTGTGTGTGTGTGTGTGTGTATACACACACACACATATATACACATATATGTACATATATATACACACATATATAAAATATATGGCACATGTATATTATATATATATATATAATATATGGCACATATATATGGCACTCTACCCTAATAATGGAAAGAATTTTTCAGTTCTGGGCTTTGATGATGTTAGAAATTTGCTTAACTTCATTGCTCATAACTTTTAAAATCTTTGAAATTATTGTCACCACCTCTGAGAACTTAATGTAAGTAATTTTAGTTGAGAGAAAATTGTTATACCTTTAAATTATTTCTTGTAGATTAACTCACATTG
This sequence comes from Panthera tigris, assembly GCF_018350195.1. Lineage (NCBI taxonomy): Eukaryota > Metazoa > Chordata > Mammalia > Carnivora > Felidae > Panthera > Panthera tigris. The sequence goes on along the minus strand of NC_056678.1, from coordinate 23,367,563 downwards.
CTAATTTATAAGGAAAAAAATACTGCTGGCTTATCTTGCCCACAGCTGTTACTCAGATTATTTATATTTTTGCTAAAGTTGTGTTGAGCGAAGAGAGAAAATGTTATTTTCAATAAATCTAGTGTTACATTTGATGTAATGGAATTTGAAGTTAAATCTCTATGTGATTAACTGAGTTGGTTATGAGAGGGACTGCATGTAACTTACCTGCTTACCCGAAAATGTGACTCTTCTGATGCCTACATAGCAATCTGTATATGAAACAACCTCAGTTTTGAAAATCTGTAGTTTGGGGCGCCTGGGTGGCTTGGTCGGTTAAGCATCCGACTTCGGCTCAGGTCATGATCTCACGGTCCATGAGTTCGAGCCCCGTGTCGGGCTCTGTGCTGACGGCTCAGAGCTGGAGTCTGCTTCCGATTCTGTGTCTCCCTCTCTCTCTGCCCCTCCCCTGTTCATGCTCTGTCTCTCTCTGTCTCAAAAATAAATAAACGTTTAAAAAATTAAAAAAAAAAAAAAAGAAAATCTGTAGTTTAACTTGTTTGGTAATTATCTCTCTTTTCTGAAAAGTATAATGTTCTTTCACTTTAAAGTTTACTATGTTGAGGGTTCTCCTGGAATCTGAATCCAGAATACTTGGATCAACTCCAAGAACTTTGTCTTTAGCTAAATTTAATTCTAATGCTTTTTACACCCAAGAAATAAATTAGGAGTAAGGTATAGGTGTAAATGCATACTTTCTTAAATTTCATAATTAACTTTAGATTGGCTTTCCAAACACATTTTTATATTGTATACTCATTCTTACATATGTTTTCCTTCTTAATTTCTGTTACCAGCTAACAAGGCAGTGGATTTTACAACAGTGAAATTTCTGCTTCAGGATTCTAAAAGTTTGTTACATGCTTTCAGTACAAGGTCAAATTATGATGGTATTCTTCCACAGGCCTTTGCTCAAGTTAACAAACTGCTCCAGACATTTGCAGAGGTAAGTTACCTTTGGAATGCCATTTAGAGGAGCTAATTACATGTGTTCTAAAAATGTATTAGCAGATAACAGAGATAAAGGATATTTTAATTGTAACTTACTTGAACACACTAAGGGATTAAGTATATCTTAAGTGAATTGAAGGAAAGTAAGCAATTTTTATTACAAGTTATAAAACACATCCTCTTATGTGTGTATGTGTTTTGTACATCACCAGTAAGGAAAGAACATACTTGCTTAAGAGAATATCTCATGAAGTAAAAGAAGCATCTTTTTAATAAACTAATAAGAAATATGTGATAATTCCTATGGAAAGAATTGACTTAAGGGGTGAAATTATCTTTTGGGTTAAGATGACCAAAATATTGGTAATTGTATTTTTCCATGGCAAATGTGACTTTGAGAATTATTGGTAGGAAAGAATGGACCTGTGAATTTAGGGGATTGCAGCTTGATCTGTGACTGGAGTTGTGTAGGGAAAAATACATTATCCTTTCCCATCACAGAACTGAGCCCTAAACCCTGTCTTCAGTGAAACAAACATAGTGAACAAGATGGAACGTTCAGGATACTCATAGGCTTATCAGTCTTTGAATTAAGATTATTGAAAATTTTAAAAAATAGGATTGATTGAAATAAAAGTAATAATGAATGTCAAGTTTTAAGTTCCTTTCATCAATTGGAAACCTAGAGATGGGAGTTACCATGAAAATGTGGTATTAAAATTTAGTGCTGTTTATCAGATAATGGTATGCCTACTATATGTTGCCCACTGAGTGTTTAAAAATATTGAATTGTTATTTATTCCTGGATCCTGATTTTCCAGTTGCTACATTAGCAAGAGATTCATGAAGGCCACTGGTGAAGAATCTATATCCTCATTAGTGCTTTTCCCTTAACACCTGACATTAATGTGATTGCTGGAAACAACCTGTGATGTTTCCACAATGAGAGCTCTGAAGCATTTCTCCTTTATTTTCATGTTTAGAAACAGTTCACTGTCTGAGTCAGCCAGGAGCTTTGTGATTTAGCTTGGGCTTTTAAAATATACTTTCAGGGGCACCTGGTGGGCTCTGTCTGTGGAGTATGCAACTCTTGATCTTGAGGTCATGAGCTCGAGCCCCACATTGGGGGTAGAGATTACTTTAAAATAAAATTAAACATTTAAAGTAAAATACACTTATGGTAGGAGTTGTTTTGTAGAGTGCATTTGATTTATTTGGTATATGACCTAAATACTTAGTCCTGTCTCAGTAACTTGAGCAACAAATAGATTACCTCCAGGGATAGGGTATCTGAATACAGTAACTGTAAAATAATAATAACAACAACAAAAATTAAAAAAATAAATAATCCCCCCCAAACTTTATTTACCAAATGTAGAAAATCAGGAAAATAGGGATATTCATTTGTTTGCTTCTGAGAAGGCTTGTGAGAAAACAAAATGGAAAGTTAACCAATTATTTTCGAGATTTTTATATAAATGAGGTGGAACAGGAAAAGGAGACATACATTTTTCTTTTTTAAGTTTATTTATTTATTTAGGTAATCTCTGCATGCAACATGTGCTCGAACTCACAACCCCGAAATAAAGAGTCACACCCTCTTCTGACTGAGCCAGCCTGGTGCCCGTACAGTATTCTTTTATAAGCCTTCCAACCATCAAAAAACAAACAAATAAATAAGGCTTGCTCTGCCAGGATGTTAGAATCATGAAAGTCAGTCTTCTTAAACTTTAGACCTACATGCCTCAGGATCCCCATCCTGGCTAGTTATGTCTTTAACCTCTGGTTATTTAACCCCTCTGAGCCTTAATTTCTTCTTTTGTAAAATGAATATAATAATCTGTGTCTCAGAACTGTCACGAGAATTAAATATACATTGATACTTGTAAAGCACTTAGTGCCTCACACAGAGTGAATGCTATGTAGGTGTTTGATAAAGGAATCCATCTACATACTTGCATACGTGACTATTTGAGAACTGAGGAAAAGAGGCAGCATGTGATGATTTAAGAAACATATCTCAGAACAAAATATGTCTTTCATTCATGTATATGTTATAGTTCATGATTCATGTAAACAGGCAAAACCAGAAAGAATAACTTTTTCTTTTTGTCTTCCTGCACCCAAAGATAGAAAAGGGTAACATTTACTTTTATTTTGGAGAGAGATCATAACCTCATTCAGAGTCAGACTGCTGAAGGTCAAGTCCTGTTTGTGGGTCTTACCAGCTGTATGACCTTGCATGAGTTACTTACCCTTTCTATGTCTCAGTTATAAAATATGGATAATCATAGTATCTGTTTGATAGGGTAGTTGTGATGATTTTTTTTTAACGTTTATTTATTTTTGAGACAGAGAGAGACAGAGTATGAACGGGGGAGGGGCAGAGAGAGAGGGAGACACAGAATCGAAAGCAGGCTCCAGGCTCTGAGCCATCAGCCCAGAGCCTGACGCGGGGCTCGAACTCACGGACCGCGAGATCGTGACCTGAGCTGAAGTCGGACGCCCAACCGACTGAGCCACTCAGGCGCCCCTAGTTGTGATGATTAAAAGAGCTAATAGATGCAGAGTTCTGGGACGCCTGGCTGACTCAGTCAGTGGAGCATGCGATTCTTGGGGTTGTAAGCTCAAGCCCCACGTTGGGTAGAGAGATTATTTTAAAAAAATAAAATCTTTGAAATAATAGATACAGGGGCACCTGGGTGGCTCAGACACTTAGGCACCTGACTCTTGATTTCGGCTCAGGTCATGATCTCATAGTTCATGAGATCAGTCCCCGCATCAGGCTCTGTGCTGACAGTGCTGGCGCCTGCTTGGGATTCTCTCTCCCCCTCTCTCTGCCCCTCCCCTACTCTCTCTCAAAATAAATAAATAGACATTTTTAAAAAATGACTGCATGGCTCAGTCATTCAGCCTCTGACTTCTGCTCAGGTCATGATCTCACAGTTGGTGAGTTTAAGTCCCACATTGGATGAGCACAAGCTTTGGGTGAGCTTGTGCCCTGCTTTAGGTGAGCTCAGGAGGGGTGGAGAGAGAGGGAGAGAGAGAATCCCACGCAGGCCCCACTCTGTCAACATGGGAGCCCAAACCCACAAACTGTGAGCTCATGACCTGAGCCGAAATCAGGAGTCAGATGCTTAACCCACTGAGCCACCCAGGCACACCTCCCCCAAGGTGATATTTAAAAAAAATTATTTGAATCAATAGTATAGCACTTCATTCTGCTCAGTATCATTATTTATAAATATTTAAAATATTCTTAGGGGCACCTGGGTGGCCCAGTTGGTTCAGTATCTGACTCTTGATTTCAGCTCAGGTCATGATCTCACAATCAGGAGATCCAGCCCCTCATAGGGCTCCACTCTCAGTGCTGTTTGGGATTCTCTCTAGCCATCTCCTTCTGCCCCTTCCCCTGCTCTGCTCGTGTGTGTGTGTGTGTGTGTGTGTGTGTGTGTGTGTGTGTGTGTACTCTAAAATAAAATAAAATATGCTTAAATATTTTTCATTGTCCATGCTATTTACTGCACTACCTCTTTCTGTCAACCACCAAACTTCTTAAAGAGCAATCTATAACCATGGTTTCCATTTCTTCACTCACTTCTTCCTTAATCCTTCACAAGTAGAATTTTACCTCCACACTCTGGTAAGTGAATTAGGTTATCATTTCCTTCTTAATGATCAAATGCACCCTTTTCTCACTCTTTCTTACTCTTTCTCATTTCTCAACCTTTCTTCAGCACTTGATGTTGTCTACCCTTTCTTTCCTGAAACTTCTCTCTTTTGGCTTTTATTGCTATTGAATACTTCTGACTCTTCCCCTATCTCGTTGATCTCTTTTTTTCTTTTTGCTAATTCCCTCCCTCCTTCAATTCGTCTACCCTTGTCCTTCTTTTTTGCTATATTCTCTCCTAACAATCTCGTCTACTTCAGAGGTTTGTCTCCCTTGAGAACAGTTCCCAACTGTGTCTTGTAGGCTGCAGATCTGCATATCCAATTACCTGCTAGCTGTCTCTACCTAAATGTCTTTTTATTCTTCACAGACAACATTCTGAACACAAACTTGTAGTCTGTTTCTCCTCTTTTCTGTAACCAGCCCTTCTTGGCTTTACCTCAGGTGGCCATAAAAATCCAGAAATACAGATAAATATACATTAAATGGCTTACTGCTATTGCACTATGTGGCATGTTCAGTGTGTTTTCCTTCATCAGCAAGACATAGTTTAATGTACTGTTTAAAACTGCAGTTTTAATGTGGCACATTAAAATAGCATTTTCATCACTTCTTGCACATGTATCTGTGATGTGTTGATGTGTTTATATGTTTGACTTTTACTGAATAAAACTGTGTCTTTATATTCTTTGGAGAAATAATAATCAAGGGGGTTTGATCTATTTCTACTTTATGGACACTTTATATTTCTATTATTTGTACCATTATTCTTCTACGCATCCAGATTCAAAAAATCTTAGAGTCTCCCTGTTCCCTGAATCTAGAGTTTAGCCAAGTCTATCTAACTTTGCTTATAGCATCACTTACCCCAATTTGAGAAGTCCAGGATAAGAATGCTAAGAGAATTGTCAGCTCTTAAAATTCTGTGAAACATTGCAAATTTCCACAAGTGTCATCTCCATTCCGCCTACACAGGAGCCAACGTCCCCAAACCATCCATTCCTAGAACAGAAGTGAGACCTTGATGCCATATTCATCTCCGCCAACACCAGACATGTGGCCAGATTTCACAGGGGTGACCCGTGAATATACTGCCATCTTAGAAGCTGTGAGACCAGAGCAGACACAGGTGTTAAGTGGGAGCTGGCCTCACATTCCTTCAGACTAATCTGTACCTGAGCGACAGCTACAGTCTGATACTGGTGACAGCCATTAGCAGGACTGTCATACCCTGGAGCCTTGTTTTGAGCTTCCCTGTTATACTCCCAAGGCTTTCTCTAGGGACTGCATTGGGTGGAGGAGTTGTAAAGGTGGGGGAGGGGGAATGCAGAGGCCCTGTAGACTGGAACAGTGGAATGCATGCCTAGGGCATACAGCCAGCAGTCTCCTTTCCTGGAGGCTCTAGTGGAAGCCGCAGTATTTTGTTTGTTTGTTTGTTTAAATTTTAGTTAGTTCACATACAGTGCAATATTGGTTTCAGAAGTAGAATTCAGTGATTGATCACTTATAACCTATAACACCCAGTGCTCATATAACACCCAAGTACCCTCCTTAGTACCCATCACTCATCTAGCCCATCTCCCCACCTACCTCCCCTCCATCAACCCTTAGTTTGTTCTCTATCGTTAAGAGCCTCCTGTGGTTTGTTTTTCTCTCTCCTCTTTCCACCCCCACTCCACCCCAGTCTTCCCCCATATTCATCTGTTCTGTTTCTTAAATTCCACATATGAGTGAAATAACATGTTTGTCTTTCTCTGATTGAGTTATTTTGCTTAGCTTAATACATTCTAGCTCTTTCTGGTCAAGTCTTTAAAAATGTTTCTTGCATGGGGGACCTGGGTGACTCAGTCACTTGAGTGTCCAACTCTGATTTCAGCTTAGGTCATGCTCCCAGGGTCGTGGGATTAAGCCTCACATCCAGCTCTGCACTGAGCATGGAGCCTGCTTAAAATTCTCTTTCTCTCTCCCTTTGTCCCTCTCCCCCACTCGTGCTCTCTCTCTCTCTCTAAAATGAAAATAAATATTTCTTGCAAAAGTTTTTCTTTTTCTTTTACTGCCTTTTCCTACTTAATTCAAGTTCTTAGGACTCCTCTTCTGGATCATTTTAGTAGCCTTCTGACCAGTCTTCATGCCTCTACTTTCTTATGTTCCCGTTTGTCTTAGAGTACAGTCCTGAATCTGTCACTTCCTAAGTTAGAAACCAGTGGTTTCTTCAGTGGCATAAGATTTACATTCCATTCTGATTTTTTTTTTTTTTTTTAATAATAGCCCTTTGCAATCACATTCTTGTTAATGGATTGTAAGGTGCTTGGAGGCTTGATTACACATGTTTATTGTATCCTAGGTGTTCTCTGTCTAGTTTAATGCCATACATGTAAAAGTGTTCAAACAGTATTCTTAAGTTGATATTAGCATGTTAGCTAAGAAACGTCACTATAGGGGCGCCTGGATGGCTTAGTTGGTTAAGCGTCTGACTTTGGCTCAGGTTATGATCTCATGGTTGGTGGGTTCGAGCCCCAGATAAGGCTTGCTGCTGACAGCTCAGAGCCTGGAGCCTGCTTCAGATTCTGTGTCTCCCCCTCTCTCTGCCCTTCCCCCACTCACACTCTGTCTCTCAAAAACGAATAAACGTTTAAAAAAATTAAAAAGAGATGTCACTGTAGTAAACACATTGGAAATATTGTTTGATATAAGTGGAAAAGGAAAATATTTTTTCTAGCTCTGATGCCTTTCTGGGAACATCGTGTACACAGTCAAGGACAAAGAATAGTCAGCATTTCTCGGAAAGCTAGAACAATGTAAGCACAATTGACATTCTGTTTCTCTCATTTACTGATGAAGAACTAGCTGAAATTTATTAATTCTTATTTCCCCAGGTCAAGGCAAAACTTAAGCAAAATCCTTCAGAAACTACAGTGGGTAAAAAGCAAGAAGATACCTCGTTAATGAAATCTAATAACCAAGAAGTCACCATTTTCTCAGGTTCTCATCTTCCCCAGCCCAACAGGCATCAAAAAATCTGGTCTACCCTAGAGAATGTTTGGACAACATTATATCAGAACAGGTACTAAATTTCTAAGAATTTTTGAATTCTAGGGTTTTCCATCATTGCTGTTATTCATTGGACAGTTAGTGTTTGGGTTGTGAGTTGAATGCATTAGATTACCTTACTGAGAGACTTTTACCAACTCGGTGCTTTAGAAACAGTGATGCTTAAATAGGGATGCAATCAGATTCACCTGGAGAGTTTTAAAAATATATATGCCTAGGCTCTGTCCCTAGAAGTTCTGATTCGGTCTGCTAAGACTGAGCTGACACTGCAATAGTGCATAAAAAAAAAAAAAAAAAAAATCTCTCCAGGTGATTTAGATGTGAACTCTTGATGAGAGGCATTTCCCATGTATGTCAAAAACCAGTGAAGGCCACCTAGATTGGCTGAACAAATTAGCAGGATACAAAGCCTTAGTAAAATTTATTTAAAAAAATTTTTTTTTTAACATTTATGCATTTTTTGAGAATGAGAGAGACAGAGCATGAGCAGGGAAGGGGCAGAGGGAGAGGGAGACACAGAATCAGAAGCAGGTTCCTGGCTCAGAGCAGTCAGCACAGAGCCTAACATGGGGCTCAAACGCATGGATCATGAGATCATGACCTGAGCTCAAGTTGGACGCTTAACCGACTGAGCCACTCAGGCGCCCCTAAAGCCTTAGTAAAATTTAAAATAACCTAAGAAAATGTCATTTTGGATTAGGGAAAATTCATATAAGGCATTTTGAAAAGGAAGATAAATATTTTTATTCAAAAGGAAAAAATGCAGGGCGCCGGGGTGGCTCAGTCGGTTGAGTGTCCCAACTTTTCAGCTCAGGTCATGATCTCACAGTTTGTGAGTTCGAGCCCCACGGAGGGCTTGCTGCTGTCAGCTCAGAGTCCACTTCAGATCCTCTGTCCCACTCTCTCTCTCTGCCTCTCCCCTACTCACACGTGTGCTCTCTCTCTGTCTCAAAATTAAAATAAACATTTTTTTAAAGAAAGGAAGAAATGCTTTTATTCCTTTGATACACATGAAATACTATGTTCCTGGTAAAATGAAAAGATAGAGACCAGTTGTGAGGAGGTCTTTAAATGCTGCTGGAGTAACTTAAAAAATAATTTAAAACAACTGATTTTAAAGTAGGCCAACAGTCTCTCCCATACTTTCTCCCAAACCCATAACCTTTATATAATTTTATATATATTATATAATTTGCCAGTCATACTGTATGCGGTTTAGTGTGATTTTGGTTCAAGTGTCCAGTGCGACTGTTATTTTAGATTAATACCATCTGTCCTAGCAGCAAAGGAATAGGAGCACTCTTCTTAACCGTCTATTCTCTTTTTACAACACTGTAGATTGAGGGCCCATTTTTAGCCCTTGGAATTTTGTATTTTCTTATAAAGCAAAGGTTTTGTGTGTTTGTTTTGTCCAGTCTTAGCGTATTTGTAATGTTTTGGCTAATCAGAGATTCTTGTTAGCTGAAAGTTACCATATATGCTAGGCAGAAATTATCACTTTCAAAATAAAATAGATTAAAGCCATTTGTAAGATGCTTTAATCTTCTCTTCATTTAGAAAATATTTGAATACTGCAGCGCCTGTGTGGCTCAGTTGGTTGAGCATCCGATTTTGGCTCAGGTCACGATCCCAGGGTCAAGGGATCAAGCCCCGTGTTGGCCTCTGCCCTGAGCGTGGAGCCTGCTTGAAATTCTCTTCTCCTTCTCCCTTTGCCCCTCACCCCTGCTCACACACTCTCTCTCTAAAAAAACAAAACAAAACAAAACAATTGAATACTTTTTTGCCTTGGAGTTGACCTATAATATATATACGTTTGTGGTGGATGTTAGAATTCTGGGTAATTTCTGTGTAATAGACTTTACTTTGTAGTATTTCAGTACATGAAAAATGCTTATATTGCTTTATCAGCGCATGGTTATTAAAGCCCACTTCATTGCTTCTCATGCCTGATTGTGTACCAGAGTCACTGTATAATTTTCCAATATATTCATGCTTGAGCCTTTCATGTAGAGATGCTCATTTGAAGGTCTGGTAGGCCCTATGTATTTTATGCTTTGAAATACTTTTTCTTTTGGAAAGGTAAAACTGTACTTATTAACAATTGCATTTCTTTACATTTTCTAAGTTTTCCCTTTTGCAGACCCGTCACCTTTTTTATATATCACTTCTGTGAATGTGGAAAAACAATTTTTTGGTTCTTCAATGCATTAAATATATAATCACCATGTGACCCAGCAGTTCCATTCACAGAGCTATACCCAAATGAACTGAACACAAGGGTTCAAACAAAAACTTACATACGAATGTTCACAACCATTTGCAATAGCCAAAGTGGAAACAGTCCAATGCCCATCAACAGATGAATGGATAAACAGACTGTGGCCTATCATAAAATGTTTGTATCTATAAAATGGAATCTTTCTCAGTCATAATAATGTATCGACACCCATTATGACGTGAATGCATATTGAAAACATGCTAATTGAAGGAAGCCAGACACAAAGGTCACATGGTATATAATTCCATTTATTTGAAATATCCATAGTAGGTAAATCTGTAGAGATAGAAAATGGATTAGTGGTTACCAGGAACTGGGGGGAGGGAGGAATGATGAATGACTGCTTAATGAATACAGGATTTCCTTCTGGAGTGATGAAAATAGTCTTGATTAGTTAGTGGTGACAGTTGCAGACAGTGTGAACTACCAAATGCCACTGAATTTGGAACACTTTAGAATTGTTAAAATGGTAATTTTATGTTTATTTTACCACAATTTTTTTTTAAATTTTATTTATTTTGAGAGAGAGAGAGATGTGAGCAGGGGTGGGGCAGAGTGACAGGGGGAGAGGGAATCCCAAGCAGGCTGCATGCTGTCAGCACAGAGCCTGATGTGGAGCTTGATCCCACAAACTGTGAGATCATGATCTGAGCCGAAATCAAGAGTCAGACATTTAACCAACCGAGCCACCCAGGCACCCCTATTTTACCACAATTATTTTAAAAAGTGCCTTGGAAAGTACTGTGAAGTAGGGGAGAAACTTCCTTGAATGCTACTACCTAAAGGTGACCCAGTAGTTAACATTGTTACTGTTATGTACACCCAGCTTTGTTTTTAGGCATGTATATTAGTTTCCTGGGGCTGCCATAGCAAATTACCACAAGCTAGATGGTTTACAATCATAGAAATTTATTCACTCACAGTTCTGGAGGCTGTAAAGTCTGAAATCCAGGTGTCTGTAGGCTCTATTCTATTGGGAAGTTTGACTAAGATCTTAAATAAGGTCACATTCTGAGGTTCTGGGTGAACATGAATTTGGGGGGCATGCTGTTCAACCCAGTACAGCATATGTTTTGACTTTTTATATGGTGGTTGTTATGTTATATAAATAAATTTTGTATACCTTTATGTTTCTAATTTATAGATGGCATATTATTTTAATTGTTCTTTGTTATTTCGTCAGGTGGCTAATTCACTATTTACTTAGCACTTTTTATATTGCTGAACATTTACATGGTTACTAATTGTTTACCAAATGCAAAATTATTAATATGTGATAGATTTCTAAAATTGGAATGATCAGAGTAAAGTATATTAACATTTATAACTTCTAGTTTCAGCAAACAGGTAAATCTGATGTCTTTTCTTTTCTGCATCCTTATGTACTGGAGCACTGACAATACTTATGTACTGACCTGAATGTAGATCAGTAGTATTACTTCCAGGGATGCCTGGGTGGCTCAGTCGATTAAGCATCCGACTTCGACTCAGGTCATGATCTCCCGGTTCTCAGATTCGAGCCCCTCATCGGGCTCTGCACTGACAGCTCAGAGCCTGCAGCCTGCTTCAGATTCTGTTGTGTGTGTCTCTGTCTGCCTGTCTGTCTGCCTCTCTCTCTCTCTTAAAAAATAAACAAGTAAATGTTTAAAAAAATACTATTACTTGCATGTCTTATAGTCTTTTGATATGAAACATTATTCCCATAGCTTTTACAGTATTACTTTAGATTAGACACATATAGTCATTGACCTAGATCCTCTGCATGAATGGTAGCCTGGACATTCACAAGTCACTGTCTTTTATTTCTGATTTAAATAAATCAGGATAATGAGAGAGGAGTTATAAATATTACCTTATTTTATATATTATAAATGGAAATGCTTGAATTACAATAAATAGTGCATATTTAAAAAATTAAATAAATAAATAATGCATATGTACTTATGAGTATCTTTTTTTTCCACTCTGTTTTAGCATGGATGTATTTCAAAGATTGGGCTCAAATGCAGCTTTGACTTCTTCAAAAATAGCATCATTTGAGGAAGCATTTGTATATCTTCAAAAGTTAATGGCAGCTGTGAAGGATATTCTTGAAGGAATTCAGAGGTAACCACTAATTAATTTTGAAGTTTCATTTATTTTCTCTTTCTTCTAAGTTGACTAGCTTTTGCAGAGGTGCTGGGAGCCTTTCAGCAAGATTTATAAGCTAATGACCTTTAGATTTCACTTTTCCCTCTCCTTTGCAAAGAATCCTCTATTTGTAGTTTGGACCACAAGAATGTTTCTAGTTTTTTCCTTTCTAGAAAAAACATACCAGGTTTGAAGCTTCGTAAAGAACTTTATTTTCATTATGGTGCAGCTGTAGCTGTGAAAACAGTGCCTGGTGTATAATGGGCACTCAGTAATTACTTGTTGAAAAATAATGCTTAGGTAATTATCACTGCCCTTTAAATACAAATATATGTTAGTATTTTAATACAGTCTCACAGTACCACCAAATGAAGTTTGAGACGCAACATAATGATGCTTTGAGACTTATATTTATGTGATTATTTTAAATATTTTTGAAGCATATAGAAAACATAGTGCCAGAAAGCTGTAGAATGGACTTTAGCATAACGTCAGATGTTTTCTTTTGCGGCAAGAAAGGAGAATACAAAGCTTAATCCTGCAATTATTTTGATATGTACCAAAATTGCTTGACCTGAGTTCAACATGCAGCTTGCTAACAGAAGACTACTCTTCTTTATAGATTAAAAAACAAAACCAAAAACTCAAAACTGATTTGATTTGATATTATGTCCAAATTTTAAAAACTTGGTATTTTTCAAAACAACAGTGGTTTTTGAGTTTTTTTTCTTTTCTCTTAAGGGTTTTTGGAAACTTCATCTCATTGTTAATGCACAGAGCATTTGTACCACTTTTTGGATCACAGTTGGCTAAATGATTCTGAGAATAGCTTTTTGGGGGGCACCTGGGTGGCTCTGTCAGTTAAGTGTCTGACTCTTGGTTTATGTTCAGGTTATGATCTCACAATTCTCTGCACTGACAGTGTGGAGCTTGCTTGGGATGCGCTCTCTCTCTCTTTCCCAAAAATAAATAAATAAACTTAAAAAAAAAAAAAGAATAGCTTTTTGGTACTCTTAAGTTACTAATGGATTGAAGAGGTGGAAGATCCCAAGGGCAAGTTAAATATTATCTCTAAGTGCAAATAGTACCCCCCCTTTTTTAATGTAAAGCAATACTAAATAAGAGTAGCTTTATGAGGGAGAAATACTCAATTTTTATTTTAGCTATGCAAAAGCTATTTCACATTCTAGGTTGCACAAAAGCCATTCTTGACACTACTTTTTTCTACAGAAAGTAGGGATAGCAATCTATATTCAATTACTCAAAAAATGTTTATCAAGCACCGGTTATCCTTGACATCATACCAGGCTCTGGGGCATCAAGGATGAATTCCGTGCGATCTCTGACTCCAAAGAGCTCGTGGAAATCACGCAGTCATGTTACAAAAGAAAATTAACAGGAGCGCCTGGGTAGTGTAGTCAGTTAAGTATCTGACTCTTGGTCTGGGCTCGGGTCATGATCCACGGTTTCATGAGTCTGAGCCCTGCATCAGGGTCCGTGCTGGCAGCTCAGAACTTGCTTGGGATTCTCTCTCCCCCTCTCTCTGTCCCTTGTCCCTGTCAGCTTGTGCTGTCTCTCTCTCAAAAAAAAAAAAAAAAATTACAATAGAGTTGTTAATACTCTAATAGGAACATAAGCAATGAGGAAGGAAGGGTTTGGCAGTAGATGACGTCGTAGGGGAATGTCTTGTGGGCCATTCAGAGCTGTGTCTGCTTTGTCCCATAGGCTGCATGTTTAGATCTGTTAATTATGTGCCCAGACAGAAAGGTTTCTAATCCGAAAGCTTTGGAAATATTGTATACTACACTACTGTCTTGCAAAAACCAATCTGTATCCATTTACATATTGATGGGTTTTATAAACCTTTGCTATAGAGAAACCTTTTTAATTTTAGGAGCTTTAAACATACAGAATCTCTCTACAGAGATTCTGATGTGATTGGTTTAAATATGTGCCCAGCTATCAGGAGTTTAAAATTTTCTCCAGGTGATTGTAATATGTAGCCAAAGTTGAGAAGCACTAGTTAACTTTCTTAACCCGAGGTTCTCAACAGGTACTGGCAGAATCAGCATCCTCATCACCACCTGGAACTTGTTATAAATGCAAATTCTCAAACCTTGCCAGACCCTACCAAGTGCAAAACTGGGGGGGTGGGGCCCAGTTGTCTATGTCGTCCCGGTGATTTGCTGCACATCAGAGGCTGAGAACCACTGGTTTAGTGGCTGACTATAATCATCTGGGAGCTTTAAACAAAGAACAGTGGCCAGCTTGACCCTAAACCTATTAAATCTGCTTCTCTGAGCATGGGACCTGGGCATAAGCATTTTTACAAACTCCCCAGGTGATTCTCATGTCAAGCCAGGATTGGGAAATTATAGCCTGTAGTACTTACATAAGCTGTGTCTAAAGAAGTAAATATTTGAGTTTTAAGGATGATATAATTTTGTTATTCTTTCCTCCAAGGACACAATACCTCCAGGAACAAGAAAATATTAGTGGTTCTGCTACTTTTTAGCACGTTACCTGGAATAATAAATTTTCTTGAGCCTCTGTATTCATCTGTAAAAACGGCATAATAATACCTTTCAAAAGCTTTTCACAAAGTTCTTGTGCTTTGGAAGTCAGATGCTGATATAACTTACCAAACCAGTGATTCTCCACTTAATTGTTGGGGAACTTGTTAAAGATAGAGAGTTCTGGATTGTAGTGAAATCACAATATTTGTGGATATTTTTGTAGATGGAGGAAAGTTGTATTTTTAACAAGCTTTCCAGGGAATTTATAGGCCCATGGTGGGGGGACTGCATTAAAGAAACTGATCTAACTTCCTGTAATAAATATATTAGAACCACTTTTGCTACCAGTAGAGGGCATTGTGAATAAAGAAGTTTGCTCATTTCAGCATTCATTAATCTACAGGAAACTACTAAAATCGCGATGTTTTTCTTTTTTTAGCCCTTCAAACAATAGGCATTTAAATAAAAATGTAATAGAAGTGAATAATTATTTTTCAAGTGTATATGTAGTCTTAAAACCTTTAATAAACAATCATTAAATCAAAATAAATTCAGTTAAAAATTTTGTGGGTGGCCTACTATGGGTAGATTTTTATATTTTTTAAACATTGAAAAATACCCTCAACTTTTTTTTTATGTTAAATATAATTTATTGTCAGATTGGTTTCCATACAACACCCAGTGCTCATCCCAACAGATCACTCAACTTTGTAGTAACTGCATATTATTAGCATTTTCTGATGCTTGTTAAAATGGAGTAGTTTCATTTGATTTTGAGATACATACCCAGTGAATATAGCTCAACTCTATTTTATCATAGCAAATCATGTATGATGTTAGATTGGGAATCGGTGAGAAGGTGACCTGTTAACCAGGTCCTTCAGTTAAAGAAGTGAATGAAAATGTTTTTATTAAACTAAGAGTTTGGGCTTCCAGTTCCAGATTTATCCCTTCGTAGTTGACTTCAGGCTTGTCACTTACCCCTCTCTAACCCAGTTTCTCTCCTTATTAAGTGAGAATCCTGATGCCTTGTTTAGCAGAAAAAATGAGTTGATGTATGTGAAAATACTTTTTCAGCCATAACGTATTTACAAGTGTTAGCTTTTGTTTTCTCCCTAAAGCTGATATGTTAAGTTTGAAATGTTCAAAAATATGTATTTCAATTTTAATGATGCTCTAAACATGATTCTGATTAAGGTGGAAAATATTGGTGGAGCAGTTGTCCATACAGTTATATAATGGGAGCAGAATACCTAAGTTTGCAAAAACTGAAAAAGAGGTGGGAATATTGATGATTCTTACACTTTCTGTATACTTTTTTCTTGGGTGGGAGAGTGAACTTAATTTATTTGCTATTGGTTTGGAAATTGCTTTTTTCTTTCTCATCTTTCCCATTTTGTGTAGATAGGACCAATTTGAGCACTTTTGTTAATGGTTTCTTTAAACACTAGAGAACCAGAGTCAGTACTCTTTCCATGTAGACAAAAGTGTATTGAGATTTTTTTTTTTTTTTTTAGATCTGTACTATCTAGTGTCATTTTATGCTTTAGTAAGCATGATCAGGTTACTTTCAAGATCACAGAAACCTTTTGCTTGGTATATAAAGGTTATAAAGTTTCGTTTGAAGTGAAAAATGAATTGGAGAGTCATATGGCACATTCTAGAGAAGTTCTACTTGTATAGTAATCAAACAGCATTGTTAAATATTCATGTACTTAGGGGCACCTGGGTGGCTCAATTGGTTAAGTGGCCTACTTCAGCTCAGGCCTTGATCTTATGGTTCGTGGGTTCGAGCCCCATGTTGGGCTCTGTGCTGACAGCTCAGAGCCTGGAGCTTCCTTCGGATTCTCTGCCTCCCTCTCTCTCTGCCCCTCCCCTGCTCATGCTCTGTCTCTCTCAAAAATAAATAAACATTTAAAAAATTATTTAAAATATCTGTTTGCTTAAACTGGCATCTCTACAA
This sequence comes from Panthera tigris, assembly GCF_018350195.1. Lineage (NCBI taxonomy): Eukaryota > Metazoa > Chordata > Mammalia > Carnivora > Felidae > Panthera > Panthera tigris. The sequence continues at coordinate 23,350,965 of NC_056678.1, read as the reverse complement.
AGTTAACTAAACAGGTCATGTTCTCCAACTCCAAAGCATACCATAAAATGTGTGTAGCTTTGACTCGAAAGTTAATACTCAAAAGAACAATGAAAGTGATTTAAGTATGTTTTCGTGTCTGAAGTAGATGATGAGCTGCCTGGTTTGGAAGAAGAGAGGAAAGTGGGGAGTGAACATAGGAAATTGCACTCTGCCTAGATTTTATAATCATGTTTATGTGTTTCACCTTTATAAAATAAGGTTGAAATTATTTAAAAAAAAATGGTAGCATCTTGAATCCAAAAATATAAGCAGATCGTGTCTCAATGTGCATATTCATTTTAACACTTGAGTGAACATGTAAAACTGTGCACTTCTGTGTTAATTTAATGAATTCTAGATTTCTAGCTCAGGTAGCATTAGATGAAGTGTTTGAAATAATGTTTTCTTATTTTCATCTTTTGAATCATATGCGGGGCTGGGAGAGGGAGTTACTATTCATTATAAGTAACTTGTCACATTTTAGAGGGGGGAATGTTCTTATATGAGAGGGTATTTCTTCTTTAGATAACATTTTTTTTTTTCTAGCTGTCATATTTGGTTTGGTTGTTTTTTGAGAGAGAGAGAGTGTGTGTGAGTGGGGGATGGCGCGGGGGAGAGGGAAAGAGAATTTTAAGTAGGCTCCAGGCTAAGTGCTGAGCCCAACTAGGGGCTCAATCTCTCAACTGTGAGATCATGACCTGAGCTGAAATCAAGAGTTGGACACTCAACCAACTGAGCCACCCAGGTGCCCCTGTTTTGATTGTTTTTAAATGAGGATTAAGTGCTAACTGATGCATTGGGCTTGGTCATGTTCTGGATGGGCTTCATGCCTCATCTTAGAATATGATTTTGGAAAATGAGACTTGTGCTTGGATTTAGGAAAGGAAGATTGTTAATTTTTATCATCTTCAAATGCTTTAATGATCCTCAGAACTTTAGTAACCTCTGTTACAATCCTATGACTTTGGTTTGAAATATTTTGTAGAGCTGTTTTTGTAAAGCACAATAATAATCATGAAGTTTGGGATTTTTTCAGTCTGTCATTCACATATATTTTTATATTATTAAGCCTCTAGAAATGAATTTTCCTATTTACTTTCTTATGGCATTTTAACATTAGAGTAAAACATTTACTGGTGTAACCATACACGATTCCTCTGAGCAGGAGCCCTTAATCACAGCAGCTTCTCAGATCTGCTAATGATTTAGCCACTTCAAAGAATGTGGAGTTTGCATTTGCAAGAATATTTTATTAACTTCATTGTGTGTGTTTTGGAGACTGACCTCTTGAGGCTTTTTAGAAAGGTTATTTAGAAAAGGTCCTCCTTCAGTTGACACAAAGATAACACTCTTTAGGCTGTTTTATAGATTAAGCTAATTGTTCAAACAAAAGTTTCTCTTAGAAACACGTGTAGAATAGAATGACATTATAAAGTGACTTTTCAACATCTCAACTCACTGCAATGCGCAAGGTGTTTAGCCACTGATAAATATTGTCCTTATCTAGAGTAGGGAGGTTTATCGGTGTTTATTTAGGTCTGACCTATTTTCTTTGAGTCTTGGCCTTTCTACCCTTAGATAATTGGACTTTACCTCTGCTCTCCCATTGGGGTTCCCACATATCACTGCACCTCTTTATCAGATGCTTTTCACACCCCTAGTCCTGTCTATCATCAAGTGTATCAGTTACTGTGTTGAGTAAGAGAAAAATATAATACAAACTATTAATTAAAAATGAAAGGACTTGCTTCACCCTCCTTTCTTTTTTTTTTTTTTTTGAGAGGGAGCGAATGAGTGAGCAGGTAGAAAGGCAGAGGGAGAAGGAGAGAGAGAATTTTAAGTAGGCTCTCCCTCCAGTGCAGAGCCCAGACACAGGGCTCAATGTCATGACCATGAGATCATGACCTGGGTTGAAATGAGGAGTCAGATGCTTAACTGACTGAGCCACCCTGAAGCCCCTCCATGTGATCATTTTGTACTTAACTTTCTTTTAATTTATTTTGTAATCAGCTCCATGGGATTGTGAATACCTTTAAGGAAGAAACTTCACTTATTTTCTTTGTCTTACTTTTGTATATCTAGATATATACCTGCATCACAACGACACATAGTAGATGGGGGGGGAAAAGTATTGAATGAGTTCTTTATAGTCTTTCCAGTAGAGGGTAACTTCTTTAGGGCTGAATGCTACCAATAGTACTACATTATGACATTTGAGGAATAGGTGACATAGACGTTTTAAAAGTGATACAGAAGAGAGAAGTGTAAGCCAAAAAAGGGAGACAGTAAGAAAAGGAGAAAGGAGAATGAAAGAAGAAGATTGAGGAGATAAAAAACGGTATTTATGTCTAGAACAGATGATGGAGCCCCCAGTAATTTTCCCAAATAGCTTTTGGGAGTCCCACGTTATCCTTGATTACTTAATCCTGGTCTCTCTATATCAACTTTATAAATTAGGGTTAGTAGAAGGAAAGATGAAATCTAATGGGAGGGATTGAGATCCAGGGACTATAACCAGACCTTTCTTATATAAGACATATGTAATGTATTATATAAAACGTAGACAGTTATTTTATAAGTAAAAACTTTTTTATGTTGTCTGTATTGCAGTTTGATAAACACTGCTCTAACTTAACATTTATATCAAATGTTATATATAATACATAATAAAATTTATATTCGTTAACAAAATATATGGCATCCACATATTAATCTGACTGAGTTATCCAGCATTAGCTGATTTGTTTTAACCTGGCCATTTAATGCTACTGAAGACAACAGATCACTCATGACTTAATTTTTAGAATAACTAGATTTTATTTTACACATCTGAAGCTCTTACCTATGCTTCCCAGCATTTGTAATTCAGGGACCTTTATTTTTATTCTAAATAGCAGGGGAGTGATGCCATAGTCACTTCTCCCATCCCAAAGCATTTCTAGGTGTTGGTTTTTCTTGTTTTAGTGAATAAAATCCAGTTTTGGGTGACAGAGTTAAATATCTGCCATCATAAACTCCTTGATCATAACAGAATTAAGCAATCAAATATAAAGATTACTTTTGAAGATGACAAATATTTGAATTTATTTATGGAGTTGTTTTTATTTAAAACCAACATTCCTTTAAATTTGCCCTTTGTTTGTTGCTGGTTATTTCTACCTAATGATTTGTCGATCTCATATTTGATTAAAATTCCCTGCTATTTAGGTCTTATGTTAAGAAATGCCAAATCCACTTAAAACTATGTTTTTCAGTGGAGCAGATGGGATAAATGACTGACCAAATTAGTGGGGTTAAACATTAGTAAAATAAATGAAAATGAGGGGAATTAATTAAAGATGCTGAATAAGTGCTATTGTTGTGATTTTACTTAAATAGTAAGCATAGGAGATAAAGCCAGATGACCAGTTCTAATTCTTTCTTACAGAATAGTTGTACAAAGGTTTAAAGTTAGAGACTCTAAGATTATTCCCATCTATTTTGAGAAATATCCTGTTGGGCCTCTGAAGACCTCTTAACACAGTGGTAGGTCAGCTGTCTGCCTGTTTTTTGTTTTTTGTTTTTTTTTTTTTAACGTTTATTTTTGAGGCAGAGAGAGACAGAGCATGAACGGGGGAGGGTCAGAGAGAGGGAGACACAGAATCTGAAACAGGCTCCAGGCTGTCAGCACAGAGCCCGATGCGGGGCTCGAACTCACGGACCGTGAGATCATGACCTGAGCCGAAGTTGGACGCTTAACCGACTGAGCCACCCAGGCGGCCCTGTCTGCCTGTTTTAAGAAGTGATACAATCAGTGTCCTCAGGACTATTTGTCCTGGATATAAAAGGTGGAATCCAAGGCACCTGTGTGGCTCAGTCGGTTGAGCGTCCAACTTCAGCTCTGGAGCCTGCTCAGAGCCTGGACTGCTCAGAGCCTGGAGCCTGCTTCAGATTCTGTCTCTGCCCCTCCCCTGCTCACTCTCTTTCTCTCTCTCTCTCTCTCAAAAATAAATAAACATTAAAAAAAATTTTTTTTAAAAAGGTGGAATCCAACTCAGGACAGTGTTTTCTACATAGAAGACAATAAATATTATTGTATATCAGAAACCGCTGGAATTACCTAATGTTTTGATATGCCAATTCCTATTAATAAGGCATAATAAACCTTCTAGAATCAACATATACTTACCCTTAATAATGTAGCTGAAGCTATAAATTGTAAATTTCCAATTCATCTTTCTTTTTGCTAACATTAAGCCAGTTTACTTTGTGACAGCATTCTGTGTATTTTCCCCAACTTATTTGTTGAGCTAAACTAGATTATGAAAATCACCAAAATTATATTTTCTATATTAAAGATGGTAATCTATGTAGATTTTATTTTAAACCCTTTTGATCATATAGATTAAAAAGTGTGAGTACTTTGGCACATTAGTGGAGCATAAAGGAGTGTGAAGAATATACCAAGTCAGCCTTCTTCAAAAGGATTTGTGTCCATTTAGCAGGGCTGCTGTTAGCGTAGAAAAAGTGAAATACTAAGACTTTTGTGGGGATTGCTAGATACTGGCTCTGAGTGAATACTAATTCTGGGGACCCAAATTCCACCATAGTTGGAGAAATGGTCAGTGATACAAATCAACCTTGATTGATAAACAGTAACTACTGGTTCATTTGATAGCTTAGGAAAAGCAAGATTGGAAGTTTGGTGACAGGGACGTCTGGAGAAGAGGTTTGTGGATGGGCATCTTGCAATGGGCACAGAATATGGGGGTGTTTGTGTCCCATGTGAATACTCATCAAAGGCTACCTACCGTATGCAGAGGAGACTCAGTAATCAGGTGGACCAGATCAGCTGTCCTGTAGATGTCAGTGTTTCCCTAGCCACCCCAGTGTTTGGTCAGTGAGCTCCTAAACAAAGGGACAATGGCAGTCTTAGAAAACATGAGCTCAAACGTGGGACTTCCCCTCAAGAAGCCTGCCCTGGCTGCTGCCACTGTTGAGAGCCCAAACTGTCAGCAGCAGAGGCAAATGCTAAGCATTCAATAAGGCACCATCTGCTTGGAGACCAGTAAGCCACTTAGAGTGGCAGTGATTTAGACCCTTTCCATCATGAGGCAGTGATTTGTCCTCACAGGAATAGATATTTCTTTTGGATGTGGATTTGCCTTCCCTCATGGTAGTGATTCTGCCAGCAGCTCCATCTATTAATTTAAGGGATATATTGGCCACTCTCTTGATATGCCATACAACCAAGAAACTAATTTTATAGCAAAGTGCAGCTATAGCTATGTGGAATTCACTGTCTTTATCATACGCTAACCTAAGCAACCGGCTTTGCAAAATACTGGAGTGACCTGTAAAAATCTTATTTACCATACCAGCTATAACCTGTTGAGTTTGGGTTCTGTCCTAAATAATGCTGTATATGGTGCCCTTTTCCCCTTAGAATATGTAGAATTCAAGAATCCAGGGAAGTAAGTGGTGATGGTTTCTCTATTATTATACCAAATAACTTTTCTCCTGGTAACAAGTACTGTTTCAGTCATTGCTTAGTCAAGAAAACAAACAACTCTAGATATTTTGGACAGAAAATTTAATATACATACTTAATTTCAGTACTGTCGGAAGGACTGGAAGAGCAAAGGGGAGAAAGTGGGAATATCTGGAGGTGCGGAAGAGGGTTTTTAATGTATTCAGAAAAGATCTTGTATCCCAGTGCCCTCTGTACCATAGGAGCACAATCGTGATTACTATGATTGTTTTTTAAAAGTCAGCAGTTCCTACAGATTGCTTGGAAATATTTGCAAACAATAAGAGACATGGATGTGATCCCAGGAAGTATTTCACGTGCAAAAAAAGAGCATTCTACAGTCCAGGGTGTTCCATTCAGTTAAGCTGTAATTGTTATTCTTGCTTTACATATTTAAGCTTAGGGCCAATGTACTAGCACCCATCTGCCCTCAAAGCAAAACAAAGAAAATACAACTTATTTTCAGTGCCATTAATCAGTAATTAGTTTTTTTCGTAAATGTATAGATTTCCAGAGAAGTTGAAGAGATATAATTGTGTTATAACTTGAACCAACATACTTTTCATACCCATGCATTTTCAACTTTGAAACTCATTGAACTCATTTATTTAAATAGAATTCCATGTTCAGAAATTTATTGCCAATTCTTCAACTTAGACACTTCTGTGATGTAATGACTCATGGGAAAGGACCATTGTTTAGACACCTATTCCTTATGGATTTCTACACTCCGCCTCAGGTCTGTGTCTTTCCCGGGCTCTAGGGTCATTGGTTCCTACTGCCACTATCCTGTCTACCACCAACAGAGCCACTGATCTTTCTCTCTACATGAGAAATATTCTTAGTTCAACCAAGATACAGTAGGACTTTATCGAGGGAATCTTCACTAAAAAGCTAATGAATATATGCGTAAGCAGAAAGAAAAAGGCAAAAGCAGTTCAATTCTTTGTGGTGAGCCAATCAAAAGATTAGGTGCACAAGAAACTGCATACTTTGCAGTTTAGTTGGTGGTTGACTTCCCTTACCTCACCTGCCCTGTTCTGCTACATAACAAATCATCTCACAACTTATTGGCTTGAAACATTGGCAATCACTTATATTCTCTAATGGTTCTGGGGGTTGACTGGACGCAGCTGAGCAATTCTCATTTGGGCTCTCTTGTGCAGTTGTGGTCACATGGCATCTGGTGGCATTTCAAAGTCTGGCTGATGCTGGGTGTTGACTAGAACACCAACACATAGCATCTCCATGTACCCTTAACTTCCTCACAGGCTGAAGGCTGGTTTCTAAGAGTGTCCAAAAATGCCAGGTGAAAGTTCTTTTGCCTTTAATGACATTGCCTCAAATTATATAGTGTCATTTTCCACGGAGTCACAGACCGTAGATTCAGGGAAGGGAACATAGACTCCATCTGTTGATAGGAGGAGGAATGTCAATATTACATTATAAGAAGAACATGTGAGATGAGGGATCTTGTGGTGAGGCCATCTTGGAAAATACAGTCTAACACAGTCTGCCCTCTGGCCACAACAGTTTACGTGCCTTCCCCTAGCCACATATACTCATCCCTCCCCTCAAGACCACCACGTTTTACCCCATTATGACATTAGCTTAAAATCTAGGATCTTATTTATTTATTTAATATATGAAACTTATTGTCAAATTGGTTTCCATACAACACCCAGTGCTCATCCCAAAAGATGCCCTCTTCAATGCCCATCACCTACCCTCCCCTCCCTCCCACCCCCCCGTCAACCTCTAGGATCTTATTTAAATCAGGTCCAGGTGTGGTGAGGCAAAGCTTCTTGGGTATGACTCCTTGGGTACCACTCCTCTCTGGTTTTACTGTGAACTAAAGAGACAAGTTAGTTCCCCTCATCTCCCAACACATAATAGTCAAGCGAGGCATTGGATAACTGCTATATACCTTCTCATTCCAAACAGGGGTTGGGGGCAGGGGTGGGAAACCAGAGGCATGCAGGATTCCTGGCAATTCAAAACTCCAGCTATGCACGTGTTACCACTTCATGAGGCCTCAGTCCTGGTGCCTGCAAATTACTTACAGCTGCTCTTAACTCTCTTCTCTGGGTTCTTGGCTTTAGCCTCTGAGCTTTTTTAACAGGAGAAAAGTAAGCTGCAACTGAGGAGCCTTCTCAGTCTGCTTCCTGTTCATAAAAGGTAGGCGGTACAAAACCTCTTTTCACTTTGTATTACCTCTATCCCATTTAGCCCAAGTAGTTGCGCTTCTACCACGACAGTCCTCCAAAATACTGTTTTCTGTGAATCTTACTGGGGTTCACTCCATTAGACAAAAATCACAACCGCATATTTCTTTAAAATAAACCCTTGCATTTAAACCCGACCTTGGGTTCCCTGTGAAGCTGCTACAGGGCAATGCCCTTAAGATTTTTTGGAAGTCCTGTTGCTCAACAGATTTTGTGAGCCACACTCTTAGGACCCTTAAAGGGCCTTTTGTGTGAAAGTTTCTCCAAGGCACCTTAGATCTTTCTGAGATTTCAGCTCAAGGTTTTACAGTAATGCTGTTACTGTTTTCTTCTTTAAACCATGTTTTCCTGCCAAACATATTAAAGGTGAATATTGAATAATACTCCTAGAATAAATTTGGTTGTTACTTCAGGAACTTGATACACTCCAAGCTTTTGCAACTTGTTTTCTAGACTCACTGCTAGGTGTATCCTATCACTACCACCTTCCCTTCTGTATATGCTCTCCTTTTGTGATCTCATCTACTCCCAACCCTTTCATGAACTTATTTCAGTATTACCTCTCTCCTTGGTTCAGTTGTGAGCTTTCTGCTGCTACTCTAAATGTCTAAAACCGAACTCATCATTTAAACTGGGGCCACTTGACTGACTCTGTTTGTTTTTTTTTAAGGTACAGGATTCTCTACGTGTCCATTAGGTCAAAGTTGTTCATTGTATATTCATATTAGTATATGGTTGCTGATTTTTGTCTGAACAGTTCTGTGATTTTTGTTAAAATTTCCAATTGTAGTTGTGAGCTTTTCCATTTCTTCTTGTAATGCTGTCAACATTTGCTTTCTAGATTGTGAGGTTATGGTATATCTGCCTGGCAAATTGGCCTTCTTTACTGCTAATAACTTTTCCCTTCAAGTTTATTTTGTCATGTGTTAATCCTGCCAGACTTGCTTTTTCTTTTCTTTTTTGTTAGTATTTTCTCTTTATCTCCAAACATTCTGGGTCATTATTTCTTTTGTTTTCTACATGACATAATGCTAGTCTGGGTTTTTTGATAGTAAGTAAAATCTGTTTACATAACTATGATTACTGGTATATTTGGACTTACTTTTACCATCCTTTTTTTCTTTTAAGCTTCAAACAGGCTTATTAATCCAGAAATACTCCCCTATATTTGTAAATGTTGAAATTTTTAAGGTTAAACAATTCTTTTAAGTTTGTTTATTTTTGAGAGAGAAAGCACGAATGGGGGAGGGGCAGAGAGAGAGGGAAAGAGAATCCCAAGCAGGCTCCACACCGTCAGAGAGGAGCCCAACGTGGGGCTCTAACCCACGAACCACGAGATCATGACTGAGCAGGAGTTGGGTGCTTAACTGACTCAGCCACCCCTAAGGTTAAATAATTCTTATGGAAACTTTAAGAATACAGTGCAGAAGTCTAAACTAATTGAGGTCACAGACATTTACCCACACAACGAATGAACTAAAACAACAAAAACCTTTCCTAATGCGATACAAATGGATGTTTTAAATGAAGGGAAATTTCTTGCTCATCACTGAACTAAAATCTTGGCTTGTGTTCTTATTAAACAAAAACCATGTTCCCCAAAACACAAGTTCAGCTATTGAAATTCCTTTAAAGATCTTTGCTGGTGATTCCACAATGAGGGCCATCCCGAAGTGCCATATGTGGGGCTGTATGCTCTCACTTTACCTTTTGTATTTATCCTTTCCTTTGTCCTCGTTTGCCCTTTATTGGATCAACCCAGGTGTACTGTTGTTAGTTTTTCCAATCCTCCTTTTATCCCACTACTTATTGGAAAGTTGCACATTTTATTTCTGTTTTATATTGTTATCCTTAAACTAATAAATGCATACTTGACTTATAAAGTTTAAAATACCAGGATTATTCAGATCCTGAGTAAAACAAGGATCTTAAGACTACTTATATTCTCCCTCCTCTCATCTTCCTTGTCTGTAATTTTTGACATTAGTTTCACATTGTTTTAAACCACCCTCCCCCAAATTATTTTTATATAAAATAGTTTTTGTTTTTAGCCCTGTCATATTTATTAGGTGTTTGCATTTTCTCATTGCTTTATTCCTCCTACTCTTTGAGGATTCAGCTTTCTATTTGATGAAGCAAATGTTTGACTCATTCTTGTAGCAAAGCTCTATTAGTGGTAAGTGCTCTCATTCTGACTCCAAGTGTTGCCTTGCCTTCATTCTTGATTGATCCTGAGCTGAGTGTGGATTCCAGGCTGAGAGCTGTTTTCCCTGAGCACTTCAAAGACAAAATTTCATTATCTACTATCGTCTTGGAAATGGGAAGTCAGCTGTCAGCATATTGTTTTTCCTTAGTAGGTCACCTGTCTTCTTTTTTTTTTTTTTTTTTTTCTCTGAATGCTTTCAAGATTGTCCTCTGTAACTTACCTGTTTGGCAGTTTTATCACAGTATGTCTAAGTATGGGTTTTGTTTCATTTACCTTTCTTGAGATGTAGTATGCTTTCTTCAATCTGAACACTTGCGTTTTTGATTCCAGAAATACTCATTCATTGTCTCATCCATCATTGCCTTTCCCCCATTCTCCTTCTTCTCTTATTTTGGAATTTCTATTCCTGCCTCTCCTCATTCTCTGAGCCGTGTCTCTTAACTCCTTTTTTTTTTTTTTTTTTTTTATCTCTTTTATCCCTCTGTGCCATATTCTGAATAATTTCCACAGATTTATTTTCTAGTCCATCAATTCTTTTTTCCCCAATTGTAAATAATTTTATTTAATCATTTAAAAATATATAGTACCTTCACATTGCTTAAAAATAATTCAAAAAAAAATAAAAAAATAAAAATAAAAAAAAATAATTCAAAAGGCAAAAAAGGATATATAGTAAATGAAAATTGTTCTTTCCATCCCTTTTACCTCAGCTACCTTGTTCTCTTCAAGGACAACCAACATTAGTTACTGAAGATTCTCTCTTGTTTATACTACCCATTTTAAAGAGAGAATACCTGGTAAGCTCTTTAAGGGCAGGAGCTCTTTTGATTTTTAATATATCCCCACTCCACACAAGGGTTAACATGTGATAATTAATAGGTGCAAAAATAATAGGAAATACCTGGCTACGTGGATCTTAATGCCATGATTCCATAGTTACTGGTGTAGAGAGTTCAATACCCAAATTTGCAAGTTTAGGAATTTTATCAGTTTACTGTGAAACCTTCTCAGACTCAACCGTAATCAAATTTAGAACAAAGTAAGCTGATATATCAGTATGCTCATTTATTTACATTGAAATCAGTAACTGAACCAAAATATTTATATACTCCTAAAGGAATGTTTACATCGCATACTAGATTATTACCAAGTTTTCTTGCTGCCCCCCCCCCCCCCCCCCCCCCCCCCCCCCCCCGTTGTTGGCCTCGAGCTAAAATAGTCTCTTTTCTACAATAGAGCTTAATCTGCCCTTCAGTAAGGTCACCCTTTCCCCCATGCAGGGAAATTCTTTTTCTTTAATCCCTTTTTCCAAGTTCTATATAAACTATTACTTTTCTTCATCAACTATGTCAGTCTGATTGTTATCTCAAAATCTGAAAGCACAACTGGACAGACAGACATCAGTGTTGTTTACGTTTCTTTCATTACATTCCTGTTTCCTAAGGAGATATCTTGAGGTCTTTGATTAGAATTGGATGATCCTTAAGGTTCTTTCAGCTGTATATTTGCAAACCATATTTTAGGATGAGTATTCACCTCACGTGTTGCGTATATCTTAGAGGCATTTTGTATAGTGGGTAGGAACATGGACACTGGAGCCATCTTCCTTGGGTTTCAATCCCTACTCTTTGACTTTTCAGACTGACTCCAGAGAGACTGAGATCATAACATAGATACATACATACAAACATTTATTTATTTATTGAGAAAGAGAATTTTAAGCAGGCTCCATGCTCAGCGCAGAGCCCTACATGGGGCTTGATCCCATGTCTCTGGGATCATGGCCTGAGCAGAAATCGAACCAGATGCTCAACCGACTGAGCCACCCAGGTGCCCCTAACCATTTTATTATTATGCTTAAATGCCAATGTGTAAAATAAACTGGAGGTACAGGTTAATGACCCAGATAAAAGTATATGGATATATAGTATTTTAACCTTTCTATGAAATTAACAGAAAGCTGTGGTATTTATCGGTGTATTTTTATTGTATGTGTATATATGTCTTGCATATAAGTAAACCATATAGTCTGTTGCTTTAACAGAACTATATTTTGCTTCTATAGAATTGCCTTTATGATTAAATTACAAACATAGTCATTAAAATTACCTATAAACTCTTCTTGTCCCACCACCAACTTAAGGGAATAAAAAAGATTGCCAGTATTCTGAGTAAATCAAATTTCAATTATTAATTTTGACTATTTAAAAGTTCCTATATTTAATACTTGTATCTAATTAGTATAATCACCTTGCAGAGTTCTTTATCTCTGAAGGGAAAACAGGAACATAAAATAATTTGTCTAATTTGTTTAAATCATTTAATTTTTTTCTTTTTACCAGTTCTTAAAAATTTTTTAAAGTTTATTTATTATTATCATTTTAATGTTTGTTTTTTAGAGACAGAGTACAAACGGGGGAGGGCCAGAGAGAGAGAGGGAGACACAGAATCTGAAGCAGGCTCCAGGCTCTGAGCTGTCACCACAGAGTCCGATTCGGGGCTGGAACCCACAAACTGCGAGATCATGACCTGAGCTGAAGTCGGACACTTAACCGACTGAGCCAACCCAGGCGCCTTTCTTTTCACCAGTTTTAATTATATATAGTATTCTTTCTTTCTTTTCTTTTTTTTTTTAAATTTTTTTAATGTTTATTTATTATTGAGAGACAGAGAGAGACAGAGCATGAGCAGGGGAGGGGCAGAGAGAGGAGGAGACAGAATCCGAAACAGGCTCCAGGCTCTGAGTTGACAACACAGAGCCCGACGCGGGGCTCGAACTCACAAACCACGAGATTATGACTTGAGTCGAAGTCGGACACTTAACCGCCTGAGCCACCCAGGCGCCCCTAATTATATGTGGTATTCTTTCGAAATTTAGCACTGATAGATATCTCATACTTGCATAGCTGATTTCACCAAATTAACTATGGAGAACATATAATTTTAATTTAGTGTGTAATAAGTAACCCAAAAAGTGGGGGGTGGAGAGTGTGCTCTAAGACCTAAGACTTTTTTTTCCTGGTTGAGTGTTTCCTCATTGTCAGTGAGGTCAGTTTTCACCCAGTTTATGAGTAATACAACTTAAATTATCAGCAAAATCCAGTTTGGTAGTATTGTCCACATATGTCACTATATTAAAATGAGAAGAGGGGTGTCTGCGTGGCTCAGTCAGTTAAGCCTGCAACTTTGGCTCAGGTCATGATCTCACAGTCCGTGAGTTCTAGCCCCCTGTCAGGTTCTGTGCTGACAGTTCAGAGCCTGGAACCTGCTTCAGTTTCTGTGTCTCCCTCTCTCTCTGCCACTCCTCTGCTCATGCTCTCTCTCTCTCTCTCTCTCAAAAATAAACATTAAAAAAAAATGAGAAGAGCAGAGCTTTGAGAGAATGATCAGCAGTTGAATCCTAGTTCCATCAATTTACTGTCACCAAGATAAGGTTAACCTCTTTGTATTTGTTTCCTAATCTAGAAAATGGAGTTTATGATCATTCCTTTCTTAAATTGCAGAGATTAGAGACAGCATTTGTTCAGTTCCTGGCACTGGTTAGATGCTGAATAAATTACATTATCCCCAATAATGAAGTAATACTGGCTCATAATAATAGTTAAGCCTTGAGTCAGTTTCTTAGCATAGAGAATGTAAAATAAGTGTTACAAATAATGCCACAAACATTTTCACTCTGTAATTACTGTTTTTAAATCTGATTTGCTTATTTTGGTAAAACACACCATAAGTATATTTTTAAGTATACTTAAAAATATGTTAATGTGGTGTTAAATATATTCATAATGCACAGCCATCATCACCATCCATCTCTCTAACTTTTCATCTCTATAACTTTCATCCATCTCTGTAACTAAAACTGTATTCCCCCTCCCCCAGCCTCTAAAAGCCTCATTTCCCCCTCCCCCAGCCTCTGACAGCCTCTACTCTAATTATATATACAAAAGTATTGAAAACAGGGTCTCAGAGACGTATATGCACACCCATGTTCATAGCAGCATTATTCACAGTAGAGAAAACATGGAAGCAACCCAAGTGTCCATCAACAGATGAATGGATAGGCATTATGGTGTAATACATACAATGGAATAGTATTCAGTCTTAAAAAGGAAGGATGTTCTGATTTTGCTACAACATGGATGAACCTTGAGGACATTGTGCTAAATGAAATAAGCCATATAATTATTTTTAAATAAACTTATTAATTTTTTCACTCTCAAAACTATTTAAAATATTAATGTAAAACTTTGTCTTGCCAGCAGGGAACATAATTTATTCAGTTCTGTGGTATGTAAGTTATGATTTATAAATATCTAAGAACATGCTCTCTCTTCTTTTGAATGTCTAGAATTAGATATAAAACTTGAATATTCTAGACTTCTTTTCCCGCTCCTGAGTCTGTTGCTTTATTTTTTAACGTAATTAGAAGAGTTTTGTTTCAGTTTTCAAAATTCTAACTTAAAAATTAGTCCATTTTAGTGCATTGTTTGATTTTTAATTTCAGTCAGGTTATTCTATTAACTTCTGTCTTTTTTTTTTTTTTTTTTTTTTTTTTTTTAGTGTTTATTTTTTAGAGAGAGCACAAGCGGGGGAGGGACAGAGAGAGAGGGAGACACAGAACCAAAGCTGTTAGCACAGAGCCTGACGCAGGGCCCAAATTCAGAAAAAGTGAGATGGTGACCTAACCCAAAGTTGGATGCTCAACTAACTGAGCCACCCAGGCGCCCCTTAACTTCTGTCTTTTTAAAAAATTTGGATAGTCTTTTTTTAAATTAACTAATTAAAATTTTTTTTTAACATTTATTCATTTTTGAGAGATAGAGACAGAGCACCCGCGGGGGAGAGGCAGAGAGAGAGGGAGACACAGAATTGGAGGCAGACTCCAGGCTCCAAGCTGTCAGCACAGAGCCTGACATGGGGCCTGAACTCAAGAAAAGTGAGATCATGACCTGAGCCAAAGTCGGACATTTAACCGACTGAGCCACCCAGGCGCGCCCCTCTTTTTTTTTTTTTTTTTTTTTTTTTTTTAAAGAGATGTATTGATATTGGACAAGATGGAAATGAAACTTGTGTAATTGAGATTAACATGTTGCTTACCTAATGCTAATTGCTTATAGATAAAAAGAAAATTCAAAGTGCTTCTGTGGTTAAGTGTCAGGACTTTAGTTGAGTGTTGGTTCTGGTACTAACTTCCTTTGTGGCTTTGAGAAAACCAAAACAACTGCAAAGATCAAATGTTTGAACATAAATAAAACAGTTTACCAGAAGCATTTGGTAAAAGGCAAATTAAAGCGTTTCTTTGCTTACATTTAAAATTCTTCAGGTGTTTTATTTTGATTTTATTACTATTATTTTTTAAGTAGGCTTCACGCCCAGCACAGAGCCCAGAGCAGGGCTTGAACTCAACCCTGAGATCAAGACCAGAGCTGAGATCAAGAGTCAGACACTTAACCTACTGAGCCACCAAGGCACCCCTCTTTAGCTATTTTAAAAGAACTTTAGGGGCACCCGGGTGGCTCAGTCGGTTGAGCATCCGACTTCGGCTCAGGTCATGATCTCGCGGTCCGTGAGTTCGAGCCCTGCATCAGGCTCTGTGCTGACAGTTTGGAGCCTGGAGCCTGCTTCGGATTCTGTGTCTTTCTCTCTCTCTGCCCCTCCCCTGCTCATGCTCTGTCTGTCTCTCTATCAAAAATAAATAAACATTAAAAAAAATTAAAAAAAAACTTTATTTCATTTGATTTTATAAAATCATTTAAGGGCAAGAAGATAGTGGTGGTTACCCATTTTATTAGTGGAAAAAGTATGGGCTCCAGAGTCAAACCAATAGAGAGATGCTTACCACCACTCTGTATAATCTTGGGCAAGTTTTTACCACTCTCACCCTTGATTTCTATATCTGAAAAGTGGTAATATTTCCTACTTTCTCCTCATTCACAGGTGAGGAGTGGGGGTGCAGAAAAGCAGATAATTTGATCAAGGTCATGTAACTGAATTTGTGGTGGTAAAAGAATTAGAGATGATGTATGTAATATGTAAAACAGCGTCAGTCTCTAAGTGTTCAGGAAGACACTATATGTTGTTATTGATGCTGTTCTAAAAGAAACTCAAGTGCATTCAGATCAGATATGGGTTATAAATAATCTATGAGCTGAGAACTGCATCCTGTTTCAGATGTTGTTCCCCAGTTCTGATTCCAGAATTCCAAAGTGAAATTTCCAGGTTGTAAACAGCTTGAAGATAGGCAACCATGTTTTTTAATTTTCTCTTCTATTCATAGCTAGTATTATTTTAGTAAAATATCCATTTGAGAAAATAGTATGCATTGGATAAGTACTTATTGATGATTGTGAATTTCTCTTGAAAAGACAAGTGTGGATATTTTTATAAATTAAAAATGGCCATTTTCTGAAAAAGCATTTCCTTTAAGGGCTAATTTCTTCATTCTGTTATTTTAAAAAGTTGCCACTGGAGGATAATTTTAGGACTTTCATTATAAGAGTCTTTTGTTTTCACATTGATATAAGAAAAAAAAAATGAGAAAGCTATAGAGAAAGCTGACCTCTGAAGAATTTCTGTGTGGGGAATTAACTAAGGCATAGAAGTCCATAAACCGTTTTTCTCCATTTAGTTTTTTTTTTTATTTTCAACAAACTGTACTTCTAGTTAGTGAAAGTTGGCAGTTCTTTTAGTATCAGGCCAAATTCCATTCTCATAAACTCAGAGTTCATAGGACACAATGAAGTCTAACTTCAACCCTAAATTGAATGTATTTTAATAAAGATTGTCCATTTAGGGCTCAGCTTACCTTAAAACATTCTTTAAGAATAGTAAACTTTAAAGGGAAAAAGAATAGTACATTTTATAATGAATCTTGTAATGTATATCCTAGTTTAAAATAATAGTATGTGTAGTTTTAGTCTGATAAAAGTAATATATCTGTGAATGATGCTGACATACCAATATACCTTTCTTCATTAGAATATAATTTTGTGATATTTAGAGATAATCAAATCTTTATATTTGGAGCAAATGACTTCTTCCTTAGAAACTTAAAATTCCTGTGTTTCATCACTAGAAACTTGTTTGTTTACAAGTAGCAATTAACAAGTGGAAAGAGATTGTCAAATGCATAACAATGAGATATTTTTCTTCCTTCATTATCTTCCTGTGCTTGGTCAGGATTTTTTTTCTTTCACAAGCCCTTTAGAGTTCTGATGCATTGGTCTACCATGTGTCTTTGTCTTTTTGTTCGCTGATGTATCCAAGAGCCTGGAGCAGAGCTTGGCTCGTAGTGGATCCCAAATATTTGCTGAATGAGAGAATAAAGGGTCTCTTGTTCTGCTTTTGGGCATCTTTGGTATGCATCTTGCTTTTTTATACTTACCAAATACATTGTGGGGTTTAGCCGTTATTCACTAGATTTTGACTCATCCACTGGACTCTGAATTATAGTGTGATATCATTTATAGTCACAGCTGTGCTTTGTAATGATAAGAGGGACAGAACTTACAAACTGAGAAAACAATGTAGTCCAAAAAGTCCACACTATAAGGACAGAAGGTAGATTAGTGTCTGCCTGGAGCTGGGATTGGAGGCGAGAACAGAAAGTGACTGCACGTGGGCAATAGGAAACTGTTTGGGGTAAAGGAAATTCTGAAATTGGATCGTGGTGATCGTTGTACAGCTCTGTAAACTTACTAAAAATCATTGAGTTGTTAAATGAATGAATTTATGGTATGTAAACTGTACCTCAGTAAAACTGTTGAAAAGAAAACAAAACCAAGTTGAGAGTTTAAAATTGTTTCAATTTGTTGCTAATTAGAAAACTAGGATGATGTAATTATTTTCTTTATTTCTTACTTTGGGTAGGACTTGTTGCTATAGATAAATGACTAATTTACCTAAAACCAGGTTTTCTGTGAAGTATTTCAGGACAAAGAAATGTTCATTTTATTCTCTGGTAAAGTACTTTCTTCTGTGATATTGGCTTGGAATTTTTAAGGCTTTTAATATAAAACATCTTGTTTCATCTAATTTTCTTACCATCTTTATTGGAAATAATCCAGAACTATAAAATGAATAGATGTAAATTATTCCACATTGCTGGTAGTTTGTTTACATTTGGTTACAAAAGTAGGACATGTTATTTTCTTCCGTTGCCTTTCTGAAAGATTAGTTTATTTAGATTGCTTTGTTTTCGTTGTTTAAAGGAAATTATGGACTCTCCCTCACGTACTATCCTTCTCTCTCCCCACCTTTTTTTTTTGGTTAGGAGATTATTTGTATTTTAAATTTTGTTTATTTATTTTGAGAGAGAGAAAGAGAGAGCAAGTGCAAGTGGGGGAGGGGCAGAGAGAGAGAGAGAGAGAGAGAGAGAGAGAGAGAGAGAGAGAGAGAGAATCCCAAGCAGTCTCTGTGCTAATAGCAGACATGGGGCTTGAACTCACAAACCGTGAGATCATGACCTGAGCTGAAATCAAGAGTAGGACACTCAACCAGAGATTATTTGTATTTTAAAATTACTTGTTGGGAGAAAAAAGTTTTTTTTTTCCATGAAACTATTATTCTTGTGCAGATTTTTGTATTCTGTATGTTTCTCCTCCAGAGTATAGCTAGCCCCTTTAAAAATTTGTACCCTGAAAAATGATTTATGAAAGCTTTCCCACAAGTCTAATAAAAGCCAAATCGTGTCAAGGTCTGATTAATGTTATTGAGATCAGTTAACTCTGAAGTCCGAAGGTATCAAGCGTTGGCAAGGATGTGAGGACCTCAGACATTGTAAGTAAAAGGCACTTGGATTTTAAGAATTAATTGAGGTGGCTTGATTTCTCATTGGTTAGATCATTGTGCAGTTACTCTGTGGCCTGAAACTATTAGATGGTAATAGTTATGTTACTATTATAATTGATAATATATATAGTGCTGGCTGTCTATCAGACACTGTTATAAAGGCTTTTTTTCTTAAGGAACTCATTTAATTCTGATAAGAATACTATGAAGTGAGGACTATTACCATCCTCATTTAACACATGAAGGCAAAGAAGTCACAACTCCCCCGAGGTCACACAGCTAGAAAATGTAGGCAGGCAGGCAAGGCCCATCATCACTATACCATAATGAAAGGACTGTTTTCCTTCTTTTCTTTTTTTTTCCAGAAGAAAAAAAAAGGCTTCAACCTGAAAGGGTTCAAAAATCCTTAGTATAAAAAAATAAGAGTGGATACTTTAATGCTAGATGGAGAAACATGTTCTTTCATTTCCTTCTTTATTTTTATTTTCCCTTGTTCTCATCTGTTGTTTTTATGTTTCTGTTATTTACATACTTATATTTTTATGTTATTTATGTTCCTTTCCATTGTTACTTTATGAATCAGTATTATTTTCAGCAATGGACATACTCTGATTACTCATGCTTTTTCATAGAATACTAGGCTGATAGTTCAAATAGTATTATTTGACTTTAGTCAGAAATATTTTATTAGGATTTCTTTTATGTGCCTGATAGTTTAATCAATTGTCCACTTGGATTGGTTGAACATTTCTGTGGGAACTCTTCAAGCGTTACCTGCTGCTTAGAAGGTGTGGAGTTTAAATGCACCTTCCGTTTCTATCTACCTTTTGAGAAATATGTATTAATGTAACTCAAAAGGTAAATTTCATGTAAGAATGCTTATGGCTGTTGATTAAATGGTGATGCAAGTATCAATATAAATAAGCAAAAAAATTTTAATAAAGTGATGTGTTGAATTAAACTGATGGTTTTATCATTTTTAGTGGATAAATAAAAACCAAAAAGTTTGTGAACATTTTAATAAGCTTATCCTACAATAAATTATCTCACAGTATGGATATATTTTGAGGAAAAGTTCAAGGTGTTATTTTTTTAATCATTCATTCCCATTCCTTTGTTTTTATTTTATTTTTTAGGATTTTGGCCCCTAACAGTAATTTTCAAGATGTTGAGACCCTCTATAACTTCCTAGTCAAGTATGAGGTATGAGAAATATTTTGACTTGTTTATCGTATTTCCACCATAAGCAAGTTTTACTATAAACATGGTAGAATTCTAAAATGCGACAGAATTCTATTTAACTGACATTTGCTTTACATTCTTAAATACCACAGGAGTTTGTCAAAGACCTATTAAACTTTTTCTTTCACTCTTGAAGTAAAAACATAGAGTTCTATAATCCTACACTTTGTCCAACACAGAATTGTTTGTCATTAGGGGTGCTGTTGACATTTTGGACAGGTCATTTCATCATTGTGTGGAACACTGTGGGTATTTAGCATCTCTGCTCCTCAGCTGCTAAATCCCAATATCTGAGTCATTGTGAGTACACCTCACTCAGCTGGCATACACCAGCGGCCCCTCACGAGAAAGCATCACCTCTGTTTAAGAGCCGGTGATCAGGGAAAAGGAAAGCTATAATTTCGTTTCCTCTGTAGCAGCAGCATAGGCCCTGGTGGTGGAGCTTAGAGGTGTGACTCTGATGTAGTTTGTCACGTAACTTGAAGGCTTTCCCCATCAGTGCTGATCCAGGGAAAGTATTCTGTAGATCTTCAGTTTGTTTGCCCATGTTCCTGAACGTTCTTTCTTTTCGTGTGTGTGTGTGTGTGTGTGTGTGTGTGTGTGTGTGTGTGTGTGTGTAATTTTTTTTTTTTAATGTTCTAAGTGAAGGAATGTGACATTCAAGTCTCACATCTCTTATAGAGTTAAACTTTTTAAAATATATTCCCTTTTATTTCTGGTTTGCTCTTTATTTAACTTTTTGGATGTAACATACAAAGAACACATGCTGGGATCAAACTACCTGTGTTCAAATGTTGGTTCTACCCCTTGTTAACTGTGTGCTCAAAAAGAGTTATTTAGTTCTCTTCGCCTTAGTTTCTTCATCTGTAAAGTGGGAATAACATCAGTAGATAAATTATAGATATTCTTGTAAAGACTAAATAATTTAACATATATGAAGTGCCCCAAACAGTACCAGACACAGAGTAAGTGTTCAATGGTGTTACCTATTTTATAGAAAGAGTTGTGTTTTCCATCACTGATACACAATTTTTGAAAATTTAGGCACTGTGCTATTTGAGTTATCTGAGAAAAAGAATCTCTCGGACACCAGGGTGGCTCAGTCTATTAAACATCCAACTTCAGCTCAAGTCCTGATCTCACGGTTCGTGGGTTCAAGCCCCGCGTCAGGCTCTGTGCTGACAGCTCAGAGCCTGAAGCCTTCTTCAGATTCTGTGTCTCCCTTTCTCTCTACCCCTCTCCTGCTTGTGCTCTTGTCTCTCTCTGTCTCTTTCTCTCTCTCAAAAATAAGTAAACATTAAAAAAAGAAAGAATTTCTATTAATTTCCAGATTCTGGAAATTTCCAGACTCCCTGCACATGAGTAGAATATAGCCTAAATCAATAGTAAGCCTCAAAAAATATAGAATTCAGTCACTGACTGTGTGCTCCAAGTGTGTCATGACTAATCTTTGTATGATCAATGACTTGTATTTATAGTATTGTAAATTATATCTGAATTGTGATATTTGTGAACTTAAACATATTAGTTTAAATATATTATTAGTTTAATTATTAATTATTATTATTAGTTTAAGCATATTAGCTTGATAGTGTGAAAAAGACATTTCTTTAGAAAATGTCTGTAAATCAAACTTTTTCCTAAATAGACCTTTCCCAACAGTTTATAAACTTAGTATTTAAATGAAAGTGAAGGCTCTTCAGTAAGGGTCAACTATAATATTCAGGTGTTGTTAGAGTTGAATAATTTTTTCTTTCAGCTTGAGTTATTTCTAATGTTCAGGATATAAACAAGATATGGTTGCTTCTACTTTTAAAATAGTCTACCTTGCAGGGGGCGGGTGGCACCCAGGTGGCTCAGTTGGTTAAGCGGCCGACTTCGGCTCAGGTCATTATCTCATGGTTCACTAGTTCGAGACCTGTGTCGGGCTCTGTGCTGACAGCTCGGAGCCTGGAGCCTTCTTGGGCTTCTGTGTCTCACTCTCTCTCTGTCTCAAAAATAAATAAACGTTAAAAAAATTAAAATAAAAATGTCTACCTGGGGCAACTGGCTGGCTCAGTCAGTAGAGCATGAGACTCTTGATCTTGGGGTTGTAGGTTCGAGCCCCACGTTAGGTGTAGAGATTACTTGAAAAGTAAATAAATAGTGGTGCCTGGGTGGCTCAGTCAGTTAGCATCTGACTTCGGCTCAGGTTGTGATCTCCTGGCTCATGAGTTTGAGCCCTGCATGGGGCTCTCTGCCGATAGCATGGAAACAGTATGGAGCCCGCTTCAGATCCTTTGTCCCCCCGCCGCCCTGCACTTCTCCCGCTTATGCTGTCTGTCTCTCTCAAAAATAAAAAAAAAAAACCTTAAAAAAAGTAAATAAAATCTTTAAAATAGTCTACTTATGTGACCCCAGATCTGCTTCAGTCCTTTAAATAGAATTATTTTAACTTCTTTAAAAA
Source organism: Panthera tigris (assembly GCF_018350195.1). Lineage (NCBI taxonomy): Eukaryota > Metazoa > Chordata > Mammalia > Carnivora > Felidae > Panthera > Panthera tigris. Next base: position 23,328,526 of record NC_056678.1, on the reverse strand, counting down.
CTTGTGCTTTTTTTTTTAGAAACGAAATATTGAATGTGTGCATTAGAAATCTTCTAGGGGCGCCTGGGTGGCTCGGTCAGTTGAGCGTCCGACTTCAGCTCAGGTCACGATCTCACGGTCCGTGAGTTCGAGCCCCGCGTTGGGCTCTGGGCTGATGGCTCAGAGCCTGGAGCATGCTTCCGATTCTGTGTCTCCCTCTCTCTCTGCCCCTCCCCCGTTCATGCTCTGTCTCTCTTTGTCTCAAAAATAAATAAACGTTAAAAAAAAAAAAAATTAAAAAAAAAAACCTTCTAAAATGCTAGGCTAGTTGAAGGCTGAATCTATTTTTTTTTAAGATGTTTATTTACTCTTGATATAGAGAGAGAGAGACAGAGTGAGAGTGGGGGAAGGGGAGAGAGAGAGAGAGAGAGAGAGAGAGAGGGAGGGAGGGAGAAACAGAATCTGAAGCAGGCTCCAGGCTCTGAGCTGTCAGCACAGAGCCTGATGCTGGGCTTGAACCTGTGAACTGCGAAATCATGACCTGAGCTGAAGTCCGGTGCTTAACCAACTGAGCCACCCAAGCACCCTGAAGCCTGAATCTATTGATAAGAGCCAGTAGTAGTAGAATTTAGTGTTTGATGGAGAACACATTTTTTTCTTTCCACTTGATCTACAAAATGATACTTAATTCTAATACTCAATTCCACTAACCCCAGAACCATAGATCACTTCTGGTTCTTTGAACAGATTAAGTTGTAACTACAGGACTAGTATTTTTACACATAGTTCGGTGTTAGCCTAGCATTGTGATCACCAAACTTCTGATTGTTCCTGCTGTTTTTATGCGAACGCTGGAAACTTGACATTCTCTCTCAGAATATGGGTCACTCTAATTGTGCTCTTTCTGCTCATTTGACTTCATATGCATTTTAAGTAACTACATCTTGGTTCTTTTCAGGTAAATAAAAATGTCCAATTCACTGCCCAGGAACTTTATGATTGTGTCTCACAGACTGAGTATCGGTAAGTCCCATCTGTATTTAGGTACACGGTTGTCATCAGCTTTTACCGTACATGGCTCCACTTGATGTGTTGGCAGAGGATTCTCTTTATGTCTTTACTACACTCTGATTTTATTTTACCTTTATTAATATGAAATAGTTCATACATACAAAAGAGCTCTGTGCGTGTGTGCGCGCGCATATATAAAAGCAGGTATAAGGTTTAATGTGGCTCTCAAATTTTTTGGCCTGAGGACTCCTTTATATTTTACAAAATTTTGTCTCGTTTATGTAGGTCATCTCTATTTGCTGTATTATAAATTAGAATTGAAAATTTTTTAAACATTCATTTCAAAATAATAACTAATTAATTACATGTTAAGATAGGAGCATATAATTATGAAAATAATTTTTCCCAAACAAAAAGAGTGAGGTTCTACACTTTGCAAGTCTCTTAACATCTGGTTTAATTGAAGACAGATGGGTTCTCGTAGTTGCTTTTGAATGGAGTTTGCTTTGATGATAATGTCATGTACCACTGGAAAACTGTTGCATATTCTTGCAAGAATGAGAATGCAAAAGGCAAATCATGTCTTTGTCTTATTATGAAAATAGCTTTGACCCCTTTGACCTCACAGCCCCTTATTTTCCCCACACCATGTTTCAAAGAATAACTAGTATAAAAACTACTCACGCCTACCCTTCAGTTGACAAAACAGACCTTTACCCATCTCTGTGTATATCCTCCCTTTCATCCTCTCCTCAGAGATTTGTGTTTATAATTCTCATCTTTATGGGTATATGTATCAGTAAATATATGTTGATCAATTTCATCTGTTTATGTACGTAATAGTATCATATATGTTCTTTTAAAAAATAATTTTGTTTATTGCATTCATGTGTAATAAAGGGGAAGGAGTAGAAAATCTGATTCTTTAATATTCAAGGTGTATATGTGAAGCCCTCCAATCCTGAGCCCCGGCAAACAAATTCATGAGGAGCAAAAACTCACTTAATGCCATTAGTGTTGCCCTGTCTCATACTCCCCGCCTCCCGTCCCCTGCTATTATTTTTTGACTTTTGAAAATTATCCATGTTGAGGCATGGAGCAGTAGTTGGCTTGCTAATAGTTCTGTTATGGCATAACATATTCATTCCAAATGATCACCTTTGTGCCGTGCAAAGTCAAGCAAGAAAAGGGCTCTTGGGAAAAATGGGCTGAGGCACATCACTCAAAAACTTAATAAGAAAGCTATTTGAAAAAAAAAAGGAACCTAATCAAAGTCGTATCGGTTTTACACCTGTTACGTGGTTAAGAAATATATGAATGTGATAAAAAAAAAAATCTGACACTTTTCCTTGAGAAAAAGCTGAGGTTTGCATGGGGAAGTGAAGTGGTCCTTGGAAGGGTTGCAGCTTGTGGGTTCATGCAGTGTGGTGGAGGGAGGGTTGTCTGAAGTTGAATGTAAAGTTGCCACACCAAATGTGAATGAGGCACTGGTACATGTTTAAAGTGTGTGCAGGTGTGTGTTTTGTGTATTCCTAAGTAGCTTGGTTTGGCTGAGTACAGTTTTCTCTGTTCATCACTGTTGGATATAAGAAAATGTGAAATTTGCATCATGCTCAAATTCTTTAATATAGCAGTGGTGTTGGAACAAATTCGTGTGTTCAAAACAAGTGCTGTAGCAAAACTGACTGTACTTTCACTGCTGTGTAATATGCCATTTCTATCACTAAACCAGTTTATTTGCTAGTTTTAACTTGCACATGTACCTGTGTTGTTACAAAACTTCATGAGCAGGTGCAATGACAGTGTTAACATCAAAGTAATTTTTCCAAGAAAAATTATTGGGCATGTCCGTTGTAGCTGGAGGTGGGTGAAAACAGTTTTTTTTCTAACTTTAATCTTTAGAGTGTCAATCAGTTATACTCTTATGATAGAACTTCACAAATAGGCCACAGAAAGGTTTGTGTACATGACATTTGTGTCAAAAATATAATGTCTGCAAAATTCAATACTTTAAGAAAAATCATTCACCACAATCAAGTAGGATTTATTCTTAGGTTCGGAGGGTGGTTCAATATTCACAAATCAATCAACATGATACATCACACCAGTAAGAGAAAGGATAAGAACCATATGATCATTCCTTGTCAGGAACAAAACAGGGATGTCTACTTTTCTTACTTTTATGAAACATAGTACTGGAAGTCCTAGCCAAAGCAATCAGGCAACAGAAAGAAATAAAAAGCATCCCAGTAAGTAAGGAAGAAGTCAAACTTTAGTTATTTGCAGACGGCATGATACTTTATATAGAAAACCCTAAAGATTCCACCAACAAACTTCTAGAACTGGTAAATGAATTCAGTAAAGTCACAGGATACAAAATCAGTATACAGAAATCTGTTGCATTTCTATACACTAATGATAAGAAGAAAGAGAAACTAAGAAAACCATCCCATTTACCGTTGCATCGTAAACTATGAGATACCTCTGAATAAACGTAACCAAAGAGGTGAAAGACCTTTACTCTGAAAACTATAAAACAGTGTTGAAAGGAATTGAAGATGACACAAACAAATGGAAAGACATTCCATGCTCCTGGTTTGGAAGAACAAATTTGTTAAATGTCTATGTTACCCAAAGCAATTTATACATTTAATGCAATCCCTATCAAAATACCAATGGCATTTTCCCTAGAACTAGAACAAACAGTTCTAAAATTTGTATGGAACCACAAAAGACCCTGAATAGCCAAAGCAATCTTGGAAAAATAAAAGCAGAGCTGGAGGTATCACAGTTCCTGACTTCAAGGTATATTACAAAGCTGTAGTGATCAAGACGGTATGGTGCTGGTACAGAAATAGACATACAGATCAATGGAACAGAACAGAAAACCCAGAAATGACCCTACAACTCTGTGGTCAGTTAGCCTTCGACAGAGCAGGAAAGAACATCCAATGGGGAAAAAGTCTCGTCAACAAGTGGTGTTGGGAAAACTGGACAGCGACATGCAGAAAAATGAAACTGGGCCACTTTCTTACACCATACACAAAAATAAATTCAAAATGGATTAAAAACCTAAATGTGAGACAGGAAACCATTAAAATTCTAGAAGAGAGCTCAGGCAGCAATTTCTCTGACATTGGCCTTACCAGCTTTTTTCTAGATAGGTCTCCTGAGTCAAGGAAAACAAAAGCAAAAATAAACTATTGGGACTACATCAAAATAAAAAGCTTCTGACAGCAAAGGAAACAACGAATAAAACTAAAAGGCAACTTACTTGGGAGAAAATATTTACAAACGACGTATCTGATAAAGGATTAGTATCCAAAGTATATAAAGAACTTCTAAAACTCAATACCCCCCAAAACAAAGAATTCAATTTAAAAATGGGCAGAAGACAAGAACAGACATTTCTCCAAAGAATACCTCCAGATGGCCAACAGACACATGAAAAGATGCTCAACATCACTCAGGGAAATGCATATCAAAACTACAGTGAAGTATCACCCCACACCTGTCAGAATGGCTAAAATAAATACAATAAACAACAGGTATTATCAAGGATGTGGGGAAAAAAGGAACACTTGTACACTGGTGGTGGGAATGCAAACTAGTGCAGCCATTCTGGAATGCCACATGGAAGTTCCTGAAAAAGTTACAAATAGAACTGCCATACAATCCAGTAATTGCACTACTGGGTATTTACCCAAAGAATATAAGAACACTAATTCAGAGGGATACATGCACCACCCCTATGTGTATGGCAGCATTCTTTACAATAGCCAAGATATGGAAACGGCCTAAGTGTCCACTGATTGATGGATAGATGAAGAAGATTTGGTGTGTGTGTGTGTGTGTGTGTGTGTGTGTGTGTGTGTGTATACACATACACACACACACACACACACACACACACACACACACACACACACACATGAAAAGGAATATTATTCAGCCATAAAAAAAATGAAGTGTTACCATTTGCAAGGACATGGATGGAGCTAGAGAGTATAATCCTGAGCTAAATCAGTCAGAGAAAGACAAATACCATATGATTTCACTCATGTGGAATTTAAGAAACAAATGAGCAAAGGGAAAAAAATGAGAGACAAAGCAAGAAACAGACTATTAACTATAGAGAACAAACTGATGGTTATCAGAAAGGAGGGGTGGGGGATGAGTGAAATAGATGATGGAGATTAAGGAGTGCAGTTGTCATGATGAGCACTAGGTGATGTATGGGATTGTTGAATCACTATCTTGTACACCTGAAGCTAATATAACAGTGTGTTAACTAGAATTGAAATCAAAGCTTAAAAAATATATAATGTTTGTCAACCTTGGACATATTTTTGAAGGTATAGAAAAGCTCACTGTGGATAACTTAGAAGGCAGAGTTCCTTGCAGGATGGTTCCAGTCAGGTGTCTAAAATTTTTTTGACTTCACTTTACCATTGGAATAGTTGGGAGTTCTTTTTTATGGGTTTGTACTGGGGTCAAAGTTGAATGTTCAGAGTTAAAGTAGTTGTACCTATTTTTTTCTTCTAAGTCTTCTTATGCCAGGGATTTGAACTACAATATTAATTAATAAGCTCCCTCTTATACCCAAAAGGATAATTTTGAAGAGAAATGGAATATATCCAATCTCTTGAATGCACTGAAAAGTGGTGGTTGTTGCTTAGAAGGCTTTTGGTTAGTAGCTTTTAGAGTTGTTACTCTGTGGTTTGTTTTGAAATTGCTGTCTCTACAGTGATCAGTAGCTCTCATACTAGCCTCACATGTGCTCCACAGCTCACAGTTTTTAAATAAGCTGCCAAAAGAGAGAGGTTCTTTCGGTTTCCGTGGTTCGTACTAGACACAGAGCCAAATGCACCAGATGAAAGGAAGCAGAGTTTTCCTGGTGAAAACAGAAGGATTTGACTTACATATAGCTGACCACTTTCTGGAATGCTGAGGAAAATGATTACTTACATTGCCTGAATTTATTAATCTGTGTTTTTTCATTTATAAAGTATTAGTTGCAAAGGAGGACACTGCTGATGTACCCCTTACCACACTTACTGCAATAGGGAAGTCATTAAATTCCTTTTCAAGAACAGAAAACTATTTCCTAGGTTCTGATAAAGCAAGGAGTTAAGGTTTCAGATTGAAAGTAGCTTTGATCAAAAGTTGAATTCCATGACACGGCAGACAGAACCTTGGTGTTTATAAATAAGTTTATAAATATGTTTGTGTTTTATCTATAAATAAGTTTGTAGAGTCTTCAGCAGAGCTTTTGGGCTTGCCAGTGAGGTCTGAGCATTGCTTACCCTGAGCAGACGAGGAGCCTGCTCAGAAAATCCAGGATGGTAAATTAATGAGATTATCAAATAGATGACCAAACAGATATCCTGGGTGATATCTTTTATATGTATGAGAAATAAGTTAGGAACAGCATGTAGTTCACTTTGCCTTGAAAGCTCTTGGGCAGTGTGTTCCAGCATGTTTGCGAGGCAGGCCTCTGTGGTCATTTTGTCTGTATGAAATGCAAATTAGTTTGCGACATCAGCCTCATAAAGTAACTGGCATATCCAAACAATATGCTGCCTAACCTAGCATCTGGGTCAGAAGCTGTTTTTTTCCCTTGGGGCAGGTGCTTTTGGGAATTACTGCTTTCTGATGCCAGGAATCAACTCCGTGGTAGTATCTTCCAGATCACATTAGAATTGTGGTTCATACAAGCATGGTTTCTTAACTTGAGTGTCAGCCTCACCTGGGAACTTGCAAGAAATCAAACTAGTAAGGCTCTACCGTGGACCTTCTGAATCGGAAACTCTGGGGTGGAGCCCAGCAATCTGTGTTACCCATCCCTCCAGGAAACATTAAAGTTTGAGAATCCCTGCACTAAATTAATGACCTGGTCTGTCCAAGAAGCCTCAGATAGAAAAAAGCCTTAGAGAAAAATAATCTCAAAACCAAATTTACACCTTTGATGCTTCTGCTTTAATTAGAAAGGGACGCTGTTTTTTGTGTCTATTGATTCAGTAATACTTTGCAGTAAATTTGACTCATTATTTGTGACAGAAGATATTATAAAATAAATGTATAGTTTTTTTTCTTTTTTTAATTGAGATAAAATTCACATAATGGAATTAACACCCATTTTAAAGTGTACAATTCAGGGGCAGTTAGTGCATTCACTGTGTTGTGCAATCCTCTCTAGTTCCAAGACATTTCCATCATTCCAGAGGGAAATTCAGTACACATTAAGCAGTCAGTGTGTGTTCTCCCCTTCCCCCAGACCCTGGCAATCTCTAGTCTGCGTTCTGTCTCTATGGATTTCTCTATTCTGAATGTTTCTTATAAGCAGAATCCTACAACATATGACCTTTTGTGTCTGGTTTCTTTCACTTAGCATGGTATTTTTGAGGTTCATCTACACTGTAGTATTTATCAATCAGTACTTCACTCCTTTTTATGGCTGCATGATGTCCCATTGTATGGACAGACCACATTTTGTTTATCCACTTGTCTGTTGATGGACATTTGGGTTGTTTTCACTTTTTGGCTGTGGTGAATAGTGTTGCTATTTGTGTACAAGTATTCGTTTGAATTCTTCTAGTTCTTTCAAATTTTGGGGGGTGTATATCTAAGAGTGGAATCCTGTGTTTAACTTTTGGAGGAACTACTGCCTTTTTTTCATAACAGCTACACTATTTTTACCTTCCCACCAGCAATATAGCAGTAGATGAGGGTTCCAGTTTTTCCAAATTTTGACAAAATTTATTTTCTTTTTTCTTTTTTTTTTTTTTTTTGATGAAGGCTGTCCAGATGAATGTGAAGTATGCTCTCGTTGTGATTCTTATTTGTATTTCCCTAATTCCTAATGATGTGGAGCATCTTTCCATGTGTCTATTGGCTGTCTGTCTTTTTTGGAGAAATGTCTACTCAGGTCTTGTGCCCATTTTTCATTGGGTTGTTTTCTTTCTGTTGTTGAGTTACAAGAAGTCTTTATGGGGAATCTGGATCTAGGCCAGAATCCTATGTGTGATCTTTCACGCCTGCCTATAGGCAGTTCTAAGACTTTGTCTGGCAGGCTCCTTTGGGAAGCTGCCTTCCCCATACCAGATTGGGTATACTCTCTTCTAGAAGAGTGTACTGCACTCTTCTAGAGGCAGCTGTGGGCAATGCTCAGACCGCCTGCCCGTGAGCCTCCACGCATGTCTGCATTCCTAGCCTGGGCAGTTTTCATTTGGAGGCCACCTTATTGGGGACATTGGCTGAGGCACCTCTCAGGCACTTCAGCTGCGACTTTTGGAAGCCTTGGCTGAGGTATTTTTCCCCATTCTGACTCCATGCTTTCCTACTCCTCACTCTTCTCCTTTGCTATGTTTTGAATGTTTATATCCTCCCACTCCCTAAAATTCATATGTTGAAATCCTATTGCCCAATGTAATCTTCTTAGAAGGTGGGGCCTTTGGGAGGTGATTAGGTCATGAGGGTAGAGCCCTGATGAATAGGATTAATGCTCTTCTAAAAGAGGGCTCTCACCAGAATGTGACCATACTGGTGCCTTGATCTTGGATTTCCAGCCACCAGAACTGTGAGAAATAAATCTCTGTTGTCTCTAAACCACCCAGTCTGTGGTGTTTTGTTACAGCAGCCTGAATGAACTGAGACCTCCACCCTCCCTGCCCCTTAGCCCCATGGGTCCGTGAACAGGCAGGAGCCTTAGTTTAGGGATCCTTAGCAGCAGTGAGATGGTAGCCCCTGTCTGCCCTGCGTATCATCTGACCCTCACCCAGTGCCATTCTACGAGAAAAAATGGAGTACTAGGGAGCTGGCACCTTTAATTTTGTCTCTGATTTGCAGTGTTGCAGTAAGTGAATAATGTTGATTTTACTTTCAGTTTGGCTCATTGTCTTCATTAACCACCTTGGCACCTGGCAGCTTGACATGTCACCCGTTCTGAGTACCAGACCCTATCAGATGTATAATTTGCAACTATTTTCTCCTATTCCGTACATTGTCTTTTCACTTTTTTGATAGTGTCCTTTGACACACACACGTTTTTAACTTGATGAAGTCCAGTTTATGTGTTTTTTCTTGTGTTGCTTAGGCTTTTGGCATCATACCTAAGAATCCATTGCCAAAGCTAAGGTCATGAAGATTTACCCCAATGTGTTTTTCTTAGAATTTTATAGTTTTAGCTCTTACAGTTAGGTCACTGATGCATTTTTGAGTTAATTTTTGTATATGTTGTGAGGTAAGGGTCTGACTTCATTTGCATCTGGATGTCAAGTTGTGCTAGCACCAAATGTTGAAGAGATCATTTTTCCCATTGAATGTTCTTGGCACCCTTGTTGAAAATCAGTCAACCATGTAGGTGAGATTTATTTCTGGACTTTATTTCTGTTCCATTGGTCTGTATGTCTGTCTTTATGCCAGTGCCACTGTTTTGATTAAAGTTGCTTTATGGGGCGCCTGGGTGGCTCAGTTGGTTGAACGGCTGACTTCAGCTCAGGTCATGATCTCACAGCTTGTGAGTTCGAGCCCTGTGTCGGGCTCTGTGCAGATGGCTCAGAGCCTGGAGCCTGCTTCGGATTCTGTGTCTCCCTCTGTCTCTACCCCTCTCCTGCTTGCGCTCTCTGTCTCTCTCTCCCTCTCAAAAATAAACATTAAAAGAAAATTTTTCTTAAAGTTGCTTTGTATTGAGTTTTCAAAATTGGGAAGAGTGAGTCCTCTGAACATTGTTTTTCTTTTTCAGGATTTGACTATTTGGGGTCCCTTGCAATTCTGTGTGAATATTAGGATCAGTTTTTGCAAAAAAAATATTACTGGGACTTTGATAGGGATTGCATTGGCCATGTAGATTGCTTTCGGGAGTTATTATCATTGTCCTCCAATCCATAAACATGGGATGCCACTAATTTAGGTCTTTAATTTCTTTTGGCAATGTTTTGTGTTTTTTAGAGTGTACAAGTTTGTGCTTCTTCAATTAAACTTATTTCTGAGTATTTTAATCTTTTTCATGCTATTATAAATGGAATTGTTTTCCTAATTTCCTTTCCTTTTTAAATTTTGTTTATTTTATTTTGAGAGAGTGCAGGCAAGCAGGGGAGGTGGAGAATGGGACAGAGAGAGAGAATCCCAAGCAGATTCCACACTGTCAGCACAGAGCCCCACATGGGGCTCAATCTCATGACTGTGAGATTATGAACTGAGCCAAAATCAAGAGTTTGATGCTTAACCAACTGTGCCACCCAGGCACCCTCATTTCCTCTTCTAATTGTTCATTTCTAGTATATAGAAATACAACTGATTTTTTGTGTGTTGATCTTTTATTTTGCAACTTTACTGAATTAATTTATTAGTTCTAACAGTTATTTTGTGGATTCTTTAGGATCTGTAAATAGAGAATTTCACTTCTTTGTTTACAGTTTGTATGCTTATGATTTGTTTTGTGCCTAATTGTGCTCCTAGAACTTCCAGTACAGTGTTGAATAGAAGTGGTGAACATGGGCGTCCTTGTCTTATTGCCGATTTTAGGGAAAAGCTTTTAGTATTTCACCATTGAATATGAGGTTAGCTATCATATACTGTTTTTATTTGTTTTTATTATTATTATTTTTTAGAGCATCCACAAGAGCGGGGTAAAGGAGCGAAGGGAGGGAGGGAGAGAGAGAGAGAGAGAGAGAGAGAGAGAGATAGCGAGAGAGAATCTTAAGCAGGCTCCATGCTTAGCACAGAGCCTGACGCGACTCGATCCCACCATCCTGGGATCATGACAGGAGCTGAAATCAAGAGTTGCACGCTCAACCGACTGAGCCACCCGGGCCCTGTACTGTTTTTATATTAGCATTACATTGTATTCCACTTTTCTTTCATTTGAGATACATACAGCAAATAAATAGAAAAGTTCATAGAGCTGTAAAACATATCCATTGTAGACTTTCTTCTTGTACCTAGAAAGAATTTTAGAAAAACTGCATCCAATATTGTAATTAGATCACTGAAGTTCGCTATTCCCATGCTGTTTTGACCAAATTAGCCATGGAAATGAATCAAATAACCACTGAAAATATTTTTAAATTGATTTGATTGAATTTCCAGTTTATTTCGACCTAGCTGAGATTTGGTCAAAGCAAGTTTGATACTATGATAGGACAATTTAGAGAAATAGAAGTTTTGCAAAAATCTCATGAGCAATATAGAATCACAAAACTAGAAGCAACCTCCAGTCTTGATCTCTGTTCCAGAACCTATTAGGAGTTGGGATTGTTTAGTTTGCAAAAGAGAAATAGGATCACTACAAGGGACATAAAATATTTGTGCTATTAGATAATGACTTTTTTTTTTTTTTTTTAACTTAGGCCACTCAGGTCAGAAAATGGAGGTTTTTTTAGGCCTAGTGTAAAGGAAGAACTTCCTAGAAATTAAGAGCAAATATGAAATGGGCTACCTTTCATGATTGTGAGCATTGTCACAACTTGGTGAAAGCTAACATGATATGACTCACAGAAATGCTGCAGAATGGCACAGAAAGGTGTTAAGGTGCCCCCACATCTGTTATTCTGCCCTTCTCCATAAGCCCTCGGAAAAAGGAACTTAAGAATTCCTATCATAATATAGGAAAAACACGTGGTACTTTTGCTTACTGATAAGCAATGACAGCTCACTGCAGCAGAGAGAGTCTGTAAGGTGATAATCCACAGAAAGCTGACCCACAGAGATGAAGAAGATCAAAAGAGGAGACAGCTCCCCTCTTAACTGTGAGAGGAGGGGAAAGAAGACAAGAGACACGACTAGATTCAAAATCTAGTTATTAAGGGAGTGTTTCCCCCCACCCCCCAAATGTGGAATAAATCACCAAGAGCAGGAATGGGGCCTGCCATTTTTGTTTCATTTTTAAGTTTATGAGAAAACATTTACATCTCTCCTCTTTTGGGATCTCCTAGGCTCTTCCAGAAATCATCTTCTGAGTAGTTGTGAAGAATTGAAAGCAACACAACTCTAATTTTAAGCACTGCAAATATAGGAAACAGGACTAGAGTAACACAAAACCAAAAGCCAGGTTTTAGTCAGTGTCAGAGAAACCACACATCTTGAGGAAGTGAGGCTGCTCAGAATGTGGGGTGTTTACTTGTGCCATCCCTACTCCCTCTCATCCTAATCCCTGAGTTCCAGCTGACTTCTTTTTCCTTTGTATCCTACATCAAGGGATCCATGGGGCAGGGGGACAGTGCAGGGAGGTGGCTAGTGGTCCTCCCCAACACCATGGAGATGGCCCAGAGATGATCTTAGAAGCCAAGGAAGTAATAACAGTGTAATTTACACTTAAAAACCCGTCCTTTCTCAAACACCTAATGTGCCAGATGCTTGCTAGATGCCGGATATTCTTCGTGAGCTTCTATAGACCATCTCCTAGTAGATTTAAATAGTTTTGCACGACCCTAGACACCAGATGTAATGGATTGGTGCTCTGATGACTTACAGATCCCACAGTTTGTGAGCCCAAGTCAGCTAATGACAGACCAGCTAGGCTTAGTCTGAAGTAAAATTTTGAGTCAGCCATTACTCCCTGTGTCCCATCGCTGCTTGAAAGTCATTAGTTAATATCCATTTGTTAGTTTAGCAGTTCTTTTTAAGAGTTGAAGCTCTGAAAATATATATAATAAGAATAAATAAAATAGTTGAAGCTCTGTCAGTTTCCCATTGCTGCTCCATTACATCTCGTAGTCTCCTCCAGGCTACCTGTTCTTTAATTCTCAAACCAAATAAGAAGAAGATGTGTGATCTAGGCTCTAGCACTGCTTTACCCTTTGGATTAGAACCCTGGAACATCACTCCATCTCCTGCTGGGAGAATCCTTCAGAGACCATACTAAGGACTATTTTTTTTTTTTTTTTATCAGTAAAGTTTTTTTGTTGTTGTTGGTTTTTTTTTGTTGTTTTTTTCAATATATGAAGTTTATTGTCAAATTGGTTTCCAAGGACTATTTTTCGGCATCCGACTGCGCTTGTTGGCAGCAGGTCTGCCATAGGAACCCTTACTCCTGAATTCTAGGAATTGCACCAAGCTCGCCATGTTGGCTATCTGAGAATGTGTGCTACTACTGTGTGCTTATCTTCTCATGTTGTTTTGTCTGTGCTAAGAAACTATAACTCTCTTGGTATTTTAATCTTTCAACTATCAAAGAATGTATTTCAAATCCATGTTAACCTGTCGTGTCAAGATTTTTTCATCTATCTGACTAGCCGTCTTGCAGTGATTTAACATTTCTTTATCCTCTAGGGAAAAGTTAACCATTGGATGCCGCCAGCTGGTCGAGATGGAAAATTCCATGCAGCAGTGCAATGCATCTGTCTATATGGAGGCCAAAAACAGGGGATGGTGTGAGGACATGTTTAACTATAGGACCTAAATCCTGATTTATAACTTAAAAGGAATGGCATTTGTCTTCAGGAACAATAGAGTGGCTATCAACCTTTTGAGTCAAACACAAGTCTTGTAAAAAAAAAAAAAAATGTCTCATAGGTGCAAGAAGGTGATTGCTTATTGTTGAAAATCTCATTGAGGTTCTAAAAAGCCTAATGCATCCACTGTGGGATAAACTGTGTACTCAACTCATTGCAGTTGACAATACCTCCCTACCTCTACTCCTGACACTGAGCCAATCTGTCTAAAGAAGGGAGAGCTGTCTTTTTTAATCTCTTAGGGCAGGAGCCACTTTGGCATCTGTGGAAGGCCCAGGGGCACAACATTAGCATCTCTCTCAACCCTAAACAGGAGTACATGGCCAGAAACACTTCCAAACCCCAAGAAAGAAATAGGACAATTAGGACATGGCCATGCTCACCATGCTCCACAAATGAAATCTTACCCTGGGCTGTTTTATGATCACACTATCTTCCATTTAGACCTGGTGAACGTAACATACATCCCTTCCACTTCCCCCAAGGTGATAAAAGTAGAATTTTGACTTCAGCTCCTGCTTACTATATAGTTTCTTTTCTTCTACCCTAGTTTGTCACTTTTCAGTGCATTTCTAATGGAAAAAGCAGAGGAGACCCCTATAACAGACTTCCCTTAAATGTGAAGAGGCATGGATTTATGGGATTAGGTGGCAGTGACTAACGTTTGCCCCTAGCTAAACCGAGTGTTTAATCAACTTATTTAGTTATACATTGGAAATCCTTGTTTAGTATATTATGCTTTTGTTAATACATTAGATTAAATCTAATTTGGTATTCTATGATAAATGTTAATTTATTTTTTACAAAAAAGCAATAAATTTTATTTTTAGTAAGGTTTTGCTTTTCATTTTACTTCCAAATTGTGTTTCTTGAACTGTGTACAAGGTATGATGATAAAAGTGACCCTCTCCCAATACAAGAGAATCTATGCCGGATTCTCAGTGTCAATCTGTGCAGGGCCCCGCCGAGCTTTATGTTTGCATAGGAAGCCACAGCTCTACCTAGGGCTCAAATGCCATCAGGAATATGAGCCGAGCCCCGTGGAATGAGAAGCTTCCAGAGGATCTCTGCTCTCTTTCCTTTTCTTCCTGGAGGAGCCAGAAAAGCATCGCCCTCCCCACCCCTCCAGGTTTTTTTTTTTTTTTTTCAGATTTTTATCCTTCAACTGCTTCTGGTTTGTTACTGGGTTTTGGTTCTGCTTTGTAAACTCCCTCTCCTCTTCCCTCTTTTTATTTAAAAAAATTTTTTTTTTGTTTTTGTTTGAGAAACAGCATGAGCAGGGGAGGGGCAGAGAGAGAGAAGGAATCCAAGCAGACTCTGCGCTGTCAGCACAGAGTCCAAGGTGGGGCTTGAACTCATGAACGGTGAGATCATGACCTGAGCCAAAGTCAGACGGTTAACCGACTGAGCCACCCAGGCGCCCCTCCCCCACTTATCTTTTTAACATAGGTCGTGATCTTTAGGAAATTTCACTCCTGTCACCTGTGTGCTTCCACACATTTCACTTTTTAAAAAAAGTTTGAGGGGCGCTTGGGTGGCACAGTTGGTAAAACGTCCGACTTTGGCTCAGGTCAGGATCTCAACTTTGTGGGTTCTAGCCCTGCATCAGGCTGTGTGGACAGCTTGGAGCCTAGAGCCTGCTTTGGATTCTGTGGCTCTCTGCCCCTCCCCTGCGTGCACTCTCCCTCTCAAAAATAACATTTTTAAAATGCTAAAAAATAAAAATAAAAAAATAAAAGTTTGGGGGGGGGGGTGGAGGGAGGGGCAGAGAGAGAGAGAGACAGGAAAGATTCCCAAGCAGGCTCTGTGCTGGAAGTGCAGAGCCCAAGGCAAGGCTTGAACCCATGAACCATGAGATCATGACCTGACCTGAAACCAAGAGTTGGACGTTGACTGAGCCACCCAGGTGCCCCTACACATTTCACTCTTA
The DNA here is from genome assembly GCF_018350195.1 of Panthera tigris. Taxonomy (NCBI): domain Eukaryota; kingdom Metazoa; phylum Chordata; class Mammalia; order Carnivora; family Felidae; genus Panthera; species Panthera tigris. The sequence continues at coordinate 23,313,154 of NC_056678.1, read as the reverse complement.
TGCATGTAGACTTTATCTTAGTCTGTGTCTTTTACAGTGTACATTAATTTGTCAATTACTTCAACCTTTTTCATTTTTTATTTTGAGATGTGAAGATGTTCTGACTTTCTAGTCTTCTTTCTTTTGATTTATAAACTTTCTTTTAAAAATGTTTAATGTTTTTTTAAAATGTTAGGTTTTTCTTTGTTGCTGTATTTTCTAATCTTAATTTTATACTTTCTAATAGTCCAATGCAGGAGGTGAGGGATCCCTTTCCCCCACCCTCTACTCGTTTTCTGGGTCCCCCACTCTGGATTGAAATAACTCAGCTGACAGAAGGATCATAAGCTCCACCTTGTAGAACACATTTGTTTTAATGGAAGAATTATTAGATCCTTATGAGAGGAACTTACAGTTCTAAAATCTCCATTCTTCAATATGTATGGCTATCATATTTTGGGCGGAAGCCATCATATGTATGCCAGTAGGAACAAATGAGCAAAGTCACACCGGGGAAAGGGCTCCCTTGGCCTTAGGAGTTGGTGATAACTTCATGAGGGCCATCCAGGAGTATTATTCCAGCAAAGTTATGGGCACTATCTTACATTAGTAGACTTTTCCAGCTTACTGTTACAAAACAGAATCTACTTCTCTCCCGAGAGGACTAGGGAGGACCCTTTGGGTGTAGCCACCCCAGCAATTCCAGCATTCTGGGCCAAAGGAATGCTGGTTCTAAGAATTGGGGCTGGGGGCTCCTGGATGGCTCAGTTAAGCATCCAACTTCACCTCAAGTCATGATCTCACAGTTCTTGGGTTCGAGCCCTGCATGGGGCTCTGTGCTGACAGCTCAGAGCCTGGAGCCTGCTTCAGATTCTGTGTTTCCCTTTCTTTCTCTCTGTCCCTCCCTCACTCATGCTGTCTCTTTCAAAAATAAACATTAAAAAAAAAATTTTTTTTTTAAAGAATTGGCTTCTGTTGTGCCCCACTGGGAATGTTAGGACCTGTAGTAGGCAATTGGGACTGCACAGACTAGAATTTAACAGATGAATTTCACTTTCCCATTTTGGACTTTGTCACCTGAAAGACAGGGGACATAAAGCTCATTTACTTTATCTTTTGACCATCACCTTGAGAGAGAACAGAAGTCTTTTTACCTTTTCAGGGTTGATCCAGGTTTATTTAGATGGTGTCTTGGTTGGAGCCTAGGTCACTGTTCATACTCCTTTTGACAGCTCCACCCCAGCCCACCTATCTGTTGGAGATCCCCCCCCCACCTTTTTTTAACATTTAATTTGAGAGAGAGAGAGCACGCGAGCACGCGCGCACACCAGCATGTGAGTCTGGGAGGGTAGAGAGAATCTCAAGCAGGCCCTGAGCTGTCAGCCCAGAGCCTGATGTGGGCTCAACCTCACTAGCTGTGAGATCATGACTTGAGCCTAAAACAGGAGCTGGACACTTAACTGAGACACCCAGGCACCCCTTGGAGCCCTTTTCAAGCCTACTTTTTTCATTCCATGAGGATGAATTTACCTCTTCTTTAAGAAATAGATTTCACTTTTGAATAATCAAACACATCTTCCACTCTCAGGAAGTGATGCCACCCAAAGCCCTTTGCTGATTTAGACAGGCCAATCAGCCTCCCAATTGACGGCTCTTTGGCTATCCTGCCAAAAAAACCCACTCCAGTGAAAACAACCCCAGTTATCAGCTATGAAACTGGAAGGTGAGGTGGTAGACACCCAGACCCCAGCTAGTTGTTTGGCTCAGTTCCGCTAACTCAAACTGGTGTTAACATCCTATTCTTTAGGAGTTCTAATCTTTACTTAGCTTCTGCAACTCTACTGTAGACTGATGGTCATGGGCTAAACTACATTAGGTTTGTATATAATCCTTGCCAGTAGAATCAATGGTTCCCTACTGGGATTTCTAGGGAGGTAAAATACAAATATCTTAGTCCCCTTTTTAAAGCCTTTTCTTTTAAAAGGTTTGGCACCCTTTTGGTTAAGCTAGAAAGATAAAACCTTTTTAAGTGCAGTTTTGAGTTTTTTCAGAACAAATAATCACCAGCTCTCGTGCCCTTTTGTAGTCAATTCCCATCCACACCCCAGGAAGCCATTCAGGTGTCTGCTATCGCTGGTTTCCTCTTTTCCAGAATGTTATGTAAATGCCTTGAGGTTGGCTTTTCACTTAGCATAATGCTTCGGGGATGCATCCATGTTGTTTTTAATCAGTACTTCATCTTTTTTATTCCTAGGTAGTATTCCATTGTATGGATGCACCAATTTATACATTCACCAGTTGGAAGGCTATGTTGACTTATTTTTGGTGACTGAATAAAAGCAGCTACATTCACATACAGGTTTGTGTGAACATTTTCATTTCATTTGAATCAATTCCTAGGAAAGGTGATTACTGTATCACAGGGCATTTAATTTTGTCAGAAACTGTCAAACTTTTCCAAAGTGACCTTACCATTTTGTTAATTCCTCCAGCAGTTTCTCGGCATCCTAACCAGAACTTGGTATTTTTAATAGGTATGTCATTTTGCTTTTTACATTTTCCTACTGATTTATGAGAACATCTTTTCATGTTTGTTTTGAAATCCATTTATTTTCTTTGGTGAAGTGTCATGTTCAAATCTTTTGCCAATTTTTTTTTTTTTTTCAAGTTTTGAGTTCTGGGCACCACTTATCAGGCACATTCTTTCAAGCCTGTACCTTTAAAGACTTGGTACCATTTTTGCTTAAGATAGAGACAGCACTTGCTTATTGCAGGAGGTAGATATTACTTTGATTTGGGAGTAACCTTACTAGATACTTGGCCCTGCTAATTACTGGACTAGTTGCATTTGGTAGATGCCTTTCAACATTTTAAAACAGCCACTCTCACTCTGAACTTGCTGTAGGTCAGTTCATCTCTGGGTCATTCCCTCATTTCTTTCATTCATCCCAGCTTGGTATTGTGTGTGCCTTTTCTCCAGGCTAAAATTTCTTCCTTTGCTCACTGTGAGCAAATGTGTAGCCATGCACCCAGACATAGGTCCTTCTTAGAGTTCCACATGATTATCAACCCTGTACACACTGAGGTTTTTGCTTCTCTCTCAGTCAACCCCCAGTGAGGCATGGAGCTATTAATAGTGAAGTTTAAATATTTTGTGGCCACTATTGCTGGTACTTGTTGCTAAGCATCATTTTACAACTGAGAATGTTCTGGTTTTATTATGAAAGAAACTGGTTCTTCATAGTAATTACTTTTTAACCTACAGAGGATTCAACTTTTTTTCCTTGATTTAAAAAAAAAATGAATTTGATATTGTGTAAGGTGTACAGCTTACTTTGATACATTTATATTGCAACATAACTGCCAGCCATGGAGTGATATTTATCACATTACATAATTATAGCATAACATTATCTATATTCATTATACCATGCATTAGGTCAGGTTTATTACTTCTTACAAATTTGTACCCTTAAATACCACCACTCTTCTCTCTACCTCCCTCACCCCTGGTAACCACCATTTTACTTTTTTTTTTTTTTTTTACATCTTTAACTTTTTTAGATTCCACATATAAGTGGTATTCATCTAGTACTCCTCTTTGACTTATGTTGCTCAGCATAATGGGCTCAAGATCCATCCATGTTGTTGCCAATATTGTTGCCATCTTCCTTTCTCATGTACAGTTTAACTTATTTAACACGTCTCTTGTTTACAGGACCAAATTTGTGTTGTGGCCTTATTAAATATAAAGATTCATACACTGGTGTCTCCTTGTTTTTATTTTCACCTAGTTAATTTACTGTGTATCTTATGCGTCACTCTACGAAAGACTCAACAAATCCTTTTTTGGAACCAAGTGGGATACAAATAAATGACTAATATTATAGAGACAAAATCTTCTGTGATCTCATACTCTTCCAAAGGCAACTCTGGAGTTGCAGAAATCTCCTCCAGGGACTCTTTCTGTTACCTACTTCAAGTTTAAGACTTGTACGATCTGGAGAAATCACAGAGTGCACACCCAGAATACTAGACAAGGATTCTAGAACTGCATCGCAATCCCAGATCCAGATTTCCCCCCAAACTGTAAGGAATTCTAAAACATGTTGAATGGATAAGTATATGTGACTAGAACTAGAAGCCAAAAATCAAAACCCTACCTTGAAAGTCACAGTAAAAGTCATACCTGAGTATAACCAACTATTGTGAATTAAAGCAGGTCATTTTAAAATTTTGCTGTTTTAGGAATCTAGTATGTTTTATGTGGTACTACAACTGACCTCAAGGTTAATTATTACCAATGGTATTTCTAAACTACTCCAAAACCCATACTAGTGGTAAAAACTTTATGTTGAGGCTATCCACATTTTCTCCTTCCCTCAAGAAAAGAGGTACCTTTTAGATGCAGATAAATATAAACAACTTGTGATTGAGCACTGTTTTTTTCCCTTTATGGGAGCTTTTTATATTCAAAACATACTTGAAAAACATACTTTTCACCACCAAACTACCTGTTTGGCATTAATAACAGAATACTGGAAAACTCTAACCCAAAATATTGACACATATTTGCTTAATGCCACTTAGGAATTAGCAGGTTACTTAGGAACTGAGAAGTAATTTCAAGGATTTTACTGCTGAATCCTCAACTAAAATTTTATTTCCTTGAACTAAATAAAACATATGCAGATCCATTTAAAAAAATAGTCACCCTGTGAGGCAAATTCAAATCTGCCAACCTAGTTTTAGTCTAGAACCAAACCAGCAACAAATACAGTCAGCAATACAATGCTACCAGGTTAACTTTCACGATGGTTCTTTGTAGAATAAACGAGAGAAATACGGTGTCAGAGTACCAGTGGGAACAATTTTCTTCCTAACCCAAGTCAGCCACTGGTAATCTTGTCCTAGTTGGCTCATTAGATTCCTGTGTGCGTCTTCATCTTCTTTCAGAAAAAAAAAAAATCTTACCATCAGCTCTTATTTCAGACATGTCAGGTAACTATTTTCCCACAAATACTTTAAGCTCATCATTACTGGGAAAACAAACAAAAAAAAACTGTCCCCAAGACTTTTAGTAATGAATGAGTACACAAACAACATCTGGATATTAATTCCATGGTGCAAGGATTTCCTGCAAAGTACCTTTAATATGTTTGCATCGGCAGCAAGCATTAGGATGTGCTAATTTTGGCACCATCAGTTATATGTGTAGCACTACACATTCGATAAAGTCACCCCAACCAGTATTTATCCATGTGAATAGAAAAACTGAACAAAAACATAGTTCTGATAAATGCTGAATTCTTAAACCCAATACAGTTTAATTTTCTTCCACAATCGAGGGCTGCTATTTAGGATTGTTTTGTTAATGATAAATAAAGACAGGAGTTATTTAGAAAATAAAGTACTTCACCGTTCTTATATATTAAATGTCTTGCTATATAAAATATACCCTCAAGAAGTCAAAGTATGTGAAATCAGTGTTTCAAATAAAAATCACAGCTATGTTACTGTTCAGCAACTCCATTCAAATAAACATCAGTACTGTATTCTCAAAAAAAAAAGAAAAAAAAACCCTAAAAACCAAAAACAAACAAACAAACAAAAAAAACAAACTAGTAACTGAGGCAAAAGCTTTTAAGTTTGCATTCTGGGTGTACAACAGAAACCCCTCACCCTGCATCCTTTAAGACCGCCAGTCTGCTTCAGTAATTTGAATCTGCCACATCTTCAATATGTAAAGCACTGTGCTGAGAATATAAAAAGTTATAAAAAGGCAATCATAAAAGATTAAATCTTGGTAGGCATGTCAGCTTTCTTTTAATAAAAACAAAAATAGTCATTGTCATCTAGTTAAATAAGTCTCTTTTGTATAGTGTTCCAGTTATTGAAAAAGGGCCCTTAAAAAACCCAACTGCCTCGACCTTAAACCTTACCCTCTTGCCCCATAATACATGTTTGAGGGAAGAGTCATTAATGTGCAAATTGGCAAAACAAATGTGGAGGAGAGGGGACTTCTTGAAATGACATGCCCGATCAAGTCTTGGTTTATTCTTTTACAATATCAACTTCCAAAAAGTAAAATAACCAAAGTAGTCCTAAAAATACACAAAACAGACCTTCATCTTTGCATTCCTTTCCCAATAAACACAAAAAGTATGTACAGCATGTTTAATAATATGCAATATGCAAAAGCTTTGTGTTGCTGTTAGCAACATCTATACCCACCCACCCTCCTTATTCACAAGTGTACCTCTACTAAACACAATTACATCACTAAGCCTGTTAGTTTGTTAAAACTGGAAAATCTTTGTATAGGGGCTCCACTCATTTGACTCAAAGTTATAGACTTCCACTGTATTCAGAAATTCATTGCCATCAAAGCCTCCCACTGCATAAATGGTGTTCCCTACAGTTGTAATCCCAGCGTTGCTCCTTGGTGAAGTCATGTTTCCCATCATCTTCCATTCATTTCTAGTTGGGTCATACATCTCCACACAACTGATGGCATGAGAACCATCAAAGCCACCACCTACAAACAATTTTCCTAAAAGAGAATGAAACAAGGTAAATCTAGAGAAGGAAAAAAACTCCTAAGTCTGTTTTTTGCTAAAATTGGTGGTTCTTAGTAGAAATACCTGCTCATTCTACCAAAAGTCTTTGTTAAATGCCTTCCTAACACGGCAAGTAAACCCATTCATAGATGGAACTCAGGCAATTTACAAAGAGAGGGGCAACCTCTAACTGAAGCACAATTCTCACAATTCTTTGTGGTAACTGCTACTGCTGCCATTTCACAGATGAAATGAGGCACAAAGAAGTTGGACAACTTGCCTAAAGAAGCAGCTAGTACGCAGCAAGCCAGAGTAGTTCTGTGCACTGGAGATTCTATACTAGTCCAGTGCCTCAGAATTAAGATTCAAAAAAAAGTTATAGAAAAGCAGTTTTCAGATACTGAACATTTTCTTGAGCTTTCCAATTCTATAAAATTATTTTAGTACAAAAACTTCTTGGAAACAGACCAAGAGTTATTACATTTTCAAATATATATGCAGAGCAGTTAATTATTTTCAAATATGCAGAGCAGTTAATTATTTTCAGACACATAAAATGTCAGCATTAAATACTGTGTAGCTTTAAAATTTTTTTTTTAAAAACATTTATTTAGCTTTGAGAGAGAGCGCATGAGTGGGGTCGGGGCAGAAAGAGAAGGAGACACAGAATCTGAAGCAGGCTCCAGGCTCTGAGCTGTCAGCACAGAGCCCGACAAGGAGCTCGAACTCATGAACCGTGAGATCATGACCTGAGCTGAAGTCGGATGCTTAACCGACTGAGCCACCCGGGCGCCCCAATACTGTATAGGTTTAAAAACTTCCATCCTCTTGGGGCCCCTGGGTGGCTCAGGTGGTTAAGCATCCGACTTCAGCTCAGGTCACGAGGTCACGGTTCGTGAGTTCGAGCCCCGCATCGGGCTCTGTGCTGACAGCTCAGAGTCTGGAGCTTCCCCCTCTCTCTCTGCCCCTCCCCTGCTCACACTGTCTGTCTCTCTCTCTCTCTAAAATACAACAAACATTAAAAAATAAAAACTTCATTATTTTCTCATTTGATTGTCCAAAATCTATCTACAACCACATATTTACAGAAGAATTGACAAGGCTCAGTGTGGGCTGCGGGCTACTTGCCGGCATGTCTACACATCTATATGTTCAGCAGGTGAGCCATAAGCTTAACTAAGATTGCACTTTGTTCCCAAGACAATGCTAATTAAACTCATTATGATAGTTATATAATTAAACATGTAAATCAATACAATGAATGTGAAAAGAAAGCTGCATCCATATCAAACTAACTTTGGAAAGATCTGTTTAAAAAAAAAGCCTTAAGTTTTCCTTCCAATTAGGTATGGAGTAGACAGAAGAGACTAGAATCTAGGTGATTTGCACTTATTTTGCTTTGCAAGTCAAATCCATTAAATTCTTGCTCTAAAGGAACAAACTGGAACTCTAAGATGATACATTTTGCATATGGTTTATGGACTTAGAGAACTTCAGTGAACCCATCAAAAGACTAGTGTGTTAATATATTTATATTAGTACTTCAAGTACCGAGTCTGATTAGAAATGACTTCTAAAAGACAAACCACCAATGCCCACTGCATCAGAAAAAATGTCTGCTCTGACTTCTTATTATACAAGTGTTTAGTTATCACGGACATTCTCTGGGAATATTAGAACAAACTCTTGCCACTCCCTATGCTTCACCTTTCCAAATCTCAACACTCACCATCAAGAACAGCTACACCAGCTCCTCGCCTTGCCACGTTCATGGGTGCAATTAAGGTCCAGGTGTTATTTTCAGGATTGTAACGTTCTACTGTGTTCAGACAATTCCAAGACTCTGCACCTCCAATTATGTACAAAAAACCACCAAGCTCACAGACTGCAGACTGGTGTCTACCTATAAAATTGAGTCAAACCAAAATTACTTTATCTCCCAAAACTTTAAGTGCGCATACTACACATAATTGATTTTGAGGTAAAAAAACAAAAAAACTTGAGGGGAAAAAACCAAAATCAACTCACGAATGTTAAGAGGAGCACAGCTTGTCCATGACTTTGTTATAGGATCAAATACATCACAGTTTTTCAGTCCTTTTTGACCATATGGATCAGAGCCACCAACAATGTATAATTTCCCATTCAGAGCGCATACTCCTATATGAGTATAAAATAAGGTTATATATTGATAATTTAATTACCATATTTAAATACTGATTATCTCAGAAGGAAAGTAATTTTACCTGCGTTACAACGGTTAGTTCTCAATTCTGGAACAGGAATCCAGTCATCTATGTTTGGATCATACATCTCTCCACAACTCAGGTCATCTGAATGGCCATTCGATCCACCTACCACATAGAGCTGGCCCTAAGTCAAAAGTACAAGATCAGAATTTCTGCCATTCTGAAGTTATGAGAAACAGCTAAACATGGATTGCTTCTTCCTTACCATGAGTACAGCCATCTGAAATCGAGCTCTCGGTGTTCTCATGGGAGCAAGAAAGGACCAGTGATCTGTACGTGGATCATAGCATTCAACTGTTCGAAGACATTCCTCTCTGTTATAGCCACCTGGTAAAAGAACCATCAAGATTCATGTTTAAGATCTCAAACCAGATGAGGGTTTCTTGTCTAGAATGATTTAGGTAATCTGCACAAAGAGAAAAAGAATTTTTATCCACAAACCTATTAAGGTCCCATTAGGTGATGTTTTAACTCAGGGCTTCTAACAGCCGAACAACATTATCAGTATGAGTAAATTGCTTAGTCTTGGCTTGAAAATTAGGATGGAACAATTTAACGACTTTATAGTTTTTTAAGAATTAGAAACAGACATTTACTTAAAGGATAGGCAATACAATAGTATTTACTTTTGTATTTCTTGGTCTTTTTAGAATGTGGTAAAGTAGAATGCCAAGGAAGAAGGCATATTAAACCCTCCCTTTCCAAAGTTCACATCAAAGCAAGCACAAATGTCCATGTAGGGGCTTAGCCAGTTGAAATTTTCCAATAAGAAAACACTCATCCTTCTGTTCTTACCTGCTGCTATGAGCTTGCCATTCATCTCTGCTGTCCCCAGACCAGACCGCGCATACTGCATGGGAGACATGGGCTTCTCTATCAGCTCATCTGGTTGCATCTCAAAGCTTAAACTTTTAATTAGTTTTGGAGTACTTGTTGGTGAGCTCTGTGGGCTGTTTCGCCCGTGAAGGAAAATTACACAGAATATACCATCCAGCACAGCCAGGCACAAGTAAGTGTTATCTGTAAGCATAAGAGTTCTATGTTTAAGATGCAATTATTACTACTTTTGTTTGCTGTGTGATCCTGACTTGGATTCCGGATCCCAGACTGGAACGATCTGCTACTGTTTTCCAAATCTAATGGCTTCTGAGTTTTTCCCACAAATAGTCAACTTCAAAGTTATTAAATGGTTCCACTCAACACTCTTCTTTAAAAATAAGTAAGTCAAAGACAATCTGATGAGTGTAATACACTTACTTGAAGTCTTTTCCGAAGCAACGATTTTCCACTCATGCTTAGGGCTTTGTACTGTAGCATTTGGAGAAGAGAGACATCCAGTGGAACTGCTACTTATCGGCTTATGGCCATTCTCACGTGGTGGCTTTTTCTGCAAAATCAAAAGGTAGCTACAGAAACCTAGCCAAAGACCATACCTGGTGTACCTCTGTTCCTGAGCTATTCCACAACACTGAAAAAACACCTAGAATCCTTCACTTATGTATGACATTTAAAGAACCCTAAATTTAACACAAACCAACACTTTCCAGTTGACACAAATTACTAGCATACTTCCATCTCCACTTATAATGAAACAACTACACCTACACAAGGAGCCTGGTCAGGAAAAGCTCAATTTAAGCAATTAAAAAGCAAGTTGTAGATCAAGTATGAGAATACCTCAATGGAAAAAAAAAAAAAAAAAGAGAGAAAAAAAAAAAAACTTTAATCTACATAAGCTCAAAGTTCACATACTCTTTATATGAAGTATAGAATCATCTTTCAAAAGAGATTATTAATTTAAAATGGTATGAATTATCTGAAAGATTACATTTAGCCCACTGTCTCCAAGAAACTATCAAACCTAATTAAATCATATGTACGGATATCCTTCATACAATGCCAGCAAAAAGTGAACAGACATATCCAGTTCGGTCCCTCTGAAAAGTATTTCTCAGGACAAAAGTGGCAGTTACAAGAAACACTTAAAAGCATATTTCTTCAGGACCACCATATAGGTATTATAGAGTGCTTTTCTAGACAAACCATATCAAAAGACAAAATATGGTAATCAGAAATAAAACAATAATACTAAAAGAACCAAACGTTCACAAAAGTAGTATAAGAACACTAAGAGGGAGAAATAGGCAAAGCTACAAATTTTCAAATGATTACAAAAGAATTACATTGTGTTCTTGTGTAGGAGTTCCCTTTGATGGTTTTCTTATGTTATTAGTCCTTGACACTTTTAAAGTATATGATCATATGGAATTAGAAGAGTCAGAGACATCCTCAGAGGACCTACCAAATGAACAGGTACCACCCCCACTTCAGTACCTGACACCCAAGTGTGCCGATCCACTTCTTTGGATCCCCAGGGCCAGAGCCACATGGGTAGCTAAGATTTATAGTAGAAATTTGTTTCTTATGGAAGCACAAAGCTATGTTAACAACTTAGAGGAAAAAAATTTGGTAGCTACTTAAAGCTGTGAAAAAACTATCAGAAGTTTGGTGTGGGCCAGTCAACAAGCATGGTTATAGCATATGTTGGCTATTTTGAGAAAAGGCAGAGAATTAATGGTTACCATTCAATTCTATTTTGACATTTATCATATACCTAGGTATAATTAGGCACTTTATTCACCTCATCTCTTTTAATGGATTAAGGGCAATGCTGCTAATCCATTTTATAGATAACAATACTCAGAAAAGATATGTATTGCCTAAGGCAATACAACTAAAAGAATAGAAATTCTGAGTATAAAGCCACTCTTTTTATACTATGACAGATTTTTGTCCTCTGCTACTAGAAACTCCAAGGTACATAAAACCCCATCCCAACCTGTGGGAAGAAGGGATCCAAAGTATCACAAATTGATGATGCCATCAAAGGAACTCCTATACAAGTACACAATGTAATTCTTTTATAATCATTTGAAAATTTGTAGCTTTGCCTATTTCTCCCTCTGAGTGTTCCTATACTACTTTTGTGAATGTTTGGTTCTTTTAGTATTGTCTTATTTCTATTTTTTATTTTTGTCTGATATGGTTTGTCTAGAAAAGCACTCTATGATACCTATATGGTGGTCCTGAAGAAATATACTTTTAAGTGTTTCTTGTAACTGCCACTTTTGTCCTGAAAAATACTTTTCAGAGGAACTGAATTGGATATATGTCTGCTCATTTTTTGCTGGCATTAAGAGCTTTTATTATAGTAAGAAAACTGTTCTAACGTATGGATTATAATTGAAAAAAATCAATGTGAAAGAGGAAAGCATGATTAACAATGAAGACTCCTAGTGTTTTATAACTAACAAGTCATACAGAGGTGCTGGTTAACGCCTTTATATTCCTTCTGGAACATTTTCAAATACAATCCCTTCCTCTCCCTTATCTTCACTTTCCTGTATTAACTCCTCCCACACGCTACCCACCGGCCCCACTTTCTTTGCCTCTGGCTCCCCAGGGGGTAATCTCCGGTGGCTATTTCTTTTTCAACCACTCTTACTTCTCAAGCTAAGATATTCTTAACTTTACACTCTTTGGAACTTATACCCACTAAAGGTTACCAAGTGCCCTCCCAAAACCAGTGAAGAGATACCCATAACCATATTTTACATGACCTCCAAAAGAATGATCTGACACAATTTAGTCTTCCTCTGTTCAAACTTTCTCTGCTTATGTTAGCTAGCTTTCTAACACAAGTTGATTCTAATCTTCTCCTTCCTAATGGCTCCTCAACCTCTTTTCCTATTTCTCAAGCCTAATGTGTCCCCTCATCCTATTTTATTCATGATCTTTATCCAGGGAACCACCTTCTAATGGGTCACATCAGAATCCTGCTTTCTCAAATTCTTCCTTTTCCTTAATTTTCTTATTCTAAACAATCACTAAGGACTCACTCAACCTATGAAACTATAAATGCTTAGAGTCCACTTTTCCTCCTTCATGCTCCTGGATCAAGCCCTCATTTTTTTTAACTAAACTACTGCTTGTAGTAATCTATAAATTGGTCTCACAATTGGTCTACCCTCTGTACTTGGCCAGAAAAATAGAAGGGCTTAATGCAATCATTTAGTAAAGAAAAACAAAACGAAACAAACCACAGATCAGCTGGAGTCCCATGACCCAGAGACTGCCACCTGATAGTTAACCACGGGTCTAAAATGATTAATGTACAGATCTTTGCTGTACAGAAATACAGTATTTAACCAATGCCCCTACTGTTGGGACTACTGCTCAGTTTTTCACTATTATTAAAGTTGTGAAATATATCTGTTCAGGGGCCCCTGGGTGGCTCAGTCAGTTAAGCATCCAACTCTTGACTTTGGCTTAGGTCATGATCTCTTGGTCATGACGTCAGGCCCTGTGTGGGGCTCTGTGCTCACAGCACAGAGCCTACTTGAGATTCTCTCTCTCTTAAAATGAACATTTAAAAAAAAAAAGGAAATAGATCTGTTCATGTCACTCTACTTCCTTGTCTACAATTCTTTGAAAATTCCCCACCACCTGTAGGATAAAGTATTAAGCCCTAACCCAGTGGCATTTACCTACTTTCCCAATCTTGTGACCTCGCACGGGTATTTTTTCCTATCTGACACACTCTCATCTGCTTTGCAAGCTCTTCTAAATCCTAAGACTGTTCAAATGTTGCCTCTTCTGTAAATTCCTTAGTTTCTCTCCTCTTGGCTCCTCTATCCCCTCCCCTTTATGCCTTTTGTAGATCCCTCTTAGAAGACTGTACGGTTTTCATCTACTGCTATAGATGGTTCTGCAACCAGAAACTGTCTCTTACATATTTCTGTGTCCTAACATCATGGTCTGCCATTTTACTCAACGGCTGCTTACTGAAAAAGTAACAAAAAACAAAACAAAACAAAACAAAGTATCTTTAGAGTATGAGGGAAAATATCCTAAATGTTCAAAATGCAAACTATGGACAAAGTTCTCAACTAATTTAAACCCAAACACTTTTTGTAAAACATAAAAATACTTGGCCACTACTACCACAGAATACCTGACAACTGCCATTCAGGTCACTTCTGAGTCTCATTTACCTTCTAACTGGTAAAGAAAACACCCCTTAAAACTGGGTTAACTCTGCCTACTTTATAGTTTATTCCTCACAAATACAACGTTGAAGCTAAAGGTCAAACAAAAAGAATGCATACTGTATGACCATTTATATACATTTCAAAGGCAAACTAAGCTATTGTTTCCGAAGTTAGAATAATGGTTTCCTTTAGGGCTGTGTAAGGACATGACTGGGAAGAGGCAAGGGAAGGCTTCCCGGGCCACAGAAATCTCTTCTGGACCCAAGTAGTGTTTAAACTAGTGAGTTCACTATTTGACACTTATGATGTGTGTCCTTTTCTCTAAATTTTTGTCTAGAAACTAAAAAATTTTTATGCCTGACATTTTTTTTTTTTTTAATTGGGTCTAACAACACCCATTCCCTGTTGCAAACAATTTTTTGTAATCTAACAAAAAAAAAAAAACCAATTTCTACATTGCTTCATCTTATTGGCCTTGTTTTCTTACTACCTGTAAATCCTATTTCATTGAGAAAAAATCTAAATGTGGTTTCCTAATTTGCTGAATTTTTTTTTATGTGGAGAAACAGTAGTAAATCTAAGAAAGATATGCTTGTTTTGTCCTGAAAATGTTTCTGTTCGGATATACCAATGAAATTCTTCCACTTTCCTTTCTTAAAGGAAAATTTCAGTCTACTAGAAAATGCTCTAATCACATTTTAACCTGAGGTTACCTCAGATGTGCAATGTGTACCTGCACAAACTGAATGTGGTCATCATCACTGCCAAACACCTCAGCCTGTCCATCTAGTAGGTTCCCATCAAGCAGCTTGTGATCAGCTGAGTAGTACAAGGTTTGAACCTGCAAAACAGCAACAGAACACCCATGTGGCTACCGTCTCCATGGCTACTCCACTAGTATGCAGATCACACAAACGCCTCAAGGTAACCTCCAGTGTGCTTCTTGAACTTCTTGACATCTTGCTCTGGCAGGATCCCGAAGTAAAGAAAATACATGTCATGGTTGTAAAAATTTTAAAAACAAAAATAAAATACAGAATCTTCTAACACTGGCCGAAGAGTCCTTGGCTTGATTGGCTTGAAAGAAATCTTCATTTTTCCATAGCTTCTATTATATAGCATTAAAAAAAAAAAAGGCACTAATACAATATATGGGCTCTTAAAGCATATACATATTTACAGTAAAATATGGACTATGGTTTACACCTTTGAAGTGCTCTGATTTGCATTAACATATTTGTCCTGTAGGCAATGTCAAGAAAAACAGATAAAAAGCAAATGCAAAACTCAAAACAAGCTGTAGAGACACCTCCCTCAGCAGATGCAAACACATGGTCAATGCACCTGATCTTCAAGTGGGAAATGATATAAAATGTAAAAATCACCTGTTAGCCTTTTTAGAAGATAATGCTAACAGTATGTTTCAAGACCTAACAGATCTGGAAAGCCTTTCGTGGAATGACAAATTCAAAGTCACTCCACTGCTCCATCTGCATGTGTTTAACTCCCACCATTTCTCCATCAAGTTTGTCTTGTGGTATTTTTCAAAAGTTAAGTGAATGACTGTACGTATGAACAACACCATTGAAAAAACACAAAGCTTTAAAGATAAGAATCCTGTAAAGGAGTAAACACCATTAAATCATCATCGTTCTCTGCCCACAGCGGATTTTTCTTAGGAGAACTGGGGCAGGACTGCTGCTTCTTTACGTGTCAATACACTTGAGGTTTCTTCTTGTTTCTTCAGTCTTGGGTATCCTAGTTTTGTTAATAAACCTATGGGGAGATAAATCAATGGGGAGGAACAACCATTAGAAGCTTTTACCTACTTATCAAATTTAAAGCAAAAACCTGTGAAGAAAAATTAAGAATCTACAGAAAATTTCAGTACCACCTCCCATTTCTAAAGCAAATTACATGCTACTTTAAAGGAAGTTAACAGCACATAATAAGCAAAGAAATAAAAAAGAAAAGCAGAAGACCAAACTGAACAGTTCATTCAGCTCACCTGGACACCCCCCCTGTTTCTCAGCTTAGGGGTACCTATAGCAAAATTTAAATTCTTTAGGGTCATGGTTATAAAATAAAAGTGAAAGGGAATCCTTCATTGTTATAGCAAAATAATTTTTAAGAATTGTTGCATCCCATTTACTTTAAAACTAACCTCTTCCATCAGCTCTTCCAGACTGTCTCCATTCTCCCAGATGCTACGCTGCACCCAGTTGATTACCTTTGTATACAATTTGCCATTGCTGGGCAAGCAAACATTATCTTCAAGCATTACCTCCAACTAGAGTTAGGAAAAAACAATGACACTTAGATCAGTGTTGAGTCTCTTAATTCTCAGCTTAATGTGCAATTTCCTAATAAAATGGTCACAGATGCCCAATCTCATCCCATACATTTATTCTCATTTGTAAGAAAACTCTAAAAACAAACCAGTAGGCAGCAAACTGTTACACTACTAAAAAATAACAGTATCATTTCAATGTACTTTCTCACAACCATGCTTGAAACATGGACAAAGATTCAGCAACTGTAAGTAGTGTATACATACATATATATCTTTATAGATTTTACCCCTTACCTTTAGCCGTGGAAGTTTAAGAAACTCTTCCTCTTCTGAAATTTGTAACAGATGCTCCTGAATATAGGCATCAACTTTATTCAACAAACGGGTGTCTCCCATACAACTTGCAAAATTTCGGTAAGAGATGCAGCTGGTAACATCCATTCTAGATAGCAAATAATCACCACAAACCTGGGAAAAGAAATACACAAGTGACAACACTTACATATATTTTATTTAATGAATATTTAATACTCAATATGTAAGCATTCTGTGAAGATACAAAGATGAATCAAACACCACTGCCTTAACAGAACAACGTTAACTCTGGGAAGAATAGATGTATGCAAACAATAAACATCAAAGAATGCCGTACAAATGTCTAAGTTGTTTACGGAAAGATGCAACAAACTGAAATGCCATATTAACGCATATGCAATGTGCAGATAAGTATTTCCAATTAGAATAATTAGATAAGACTTTATCATGAAGACAGTATCTGAACTGGGATCTACACAAGAGATGATGTTCAATGCAGATAGAAGTAGGGAAGAAGCTGGGAACCAATTTAGTTTGGCTGGAGCAAAAGACAAGCAGGAAAACAATTTTGGAAACACAGCAACTACATTAGGGAAAATGTGCAATGCTAACTTGAGGGGTATGTGCTATAAACCACAGAAGGATTTTAAGCAAAGGAGTGACATTACAGAAGGGGCCAGGAAACTTCCTCTTACAGGGCTTAGGCTTTTGGGCCATAATGTCTTTGTCACAACTACTAAACTCTGTCACTGCAGGTGGAAGCAGCCAGAGACCCTATGTAAATAAAAGCTGTGTTCCAATAAAACTTTATAACAAGCAGTTGGCCTGAGGCTTTGCAGTTTACTGACCCCCAAATTAGAGAATTAAATGCTTTTTATCCTATGAATTATTAGGCAGTTTTCAATGGTGTTACATTCTAGAAGGAGTAGTTTTACAGAGGAACTTCCAAGTGTAGAACAGTGAGCTGAGAATGTAAGTTGTGTGATTAATTCTTGAGAAAAACAAGAATATTTTACATGTTTATTTTTTTGAGAGAGAAGGGGGGGCGGGGAGGGAAGGAGGGTGGGAGGAGGAGGAGGAGAGAGGGGGAGAGAGAGAGAAAGAAAGAAAGAGAAAGAGAGAGAGAGAGAGAGAGAGAGAGAGAGAGAGAAAGAGAGAGAGAGAATTCTAAGCAGGCTCCAAGCCCAGTGCGGAGCATGATGGGGTGGAGCATGACAGGGGGTCTGATCTCACCGCGAGATCATGACCTGAGCTAAAATCAAGTCTGATGCTTAAATGAGCCACCCAGGCGCCCCAAGAATATTGTAAACCCTGCTACCAGTGACCAACACAGCCACCCAGCTAGTGAAGACTACTGGAAAAGCAAGAGTTTAGTTCAAATTATCTGAGAGGAAGTTATGACCTTGCTACATTACTACAGCTAACTGGTTAAAATCACATTCAGTTGTCTAGGGGGAAGAGGGGCCACTTTCAAGTTCTTGAGACTAACAAATGTCTTATGACAAATTATGCATCTTAACTATGTAAAAGCAGATTTGCTAGTAACAGCCCTCCTTATATGTTACTTCTGGTACTCTACCTGCTTTACTCGGTCCATCTTCAGCTTTTTTGCTGCAGAATAAACATCTTTCACTAATTCCTTATCGGCTTTCAACCTGTTAAAGAAAAGTTCTTTATCACTTGGATACCAAGGCCTTAAAACACAGATTCTACTTAATCCAAATAAATCAAGGCTTGGAATTTCCTGGTGACATCCCCTAATTATACACTTTATAAAGTACTTACTGAGCAGTGTAGGCATAATTCAGTAAGACTTCAACAGCTTCTGGATTGAGATCATCAAATTTAACATGAGAAATTCCATGAGGATCACTATCACTATTAAAGATTTCAAATAAGTAGGGACTGCAGCAAGCCAGAACTGCTCTGTGTGCTAACATCTCATGGCCACAGACCTGAAATTGTAAGGAATTACAATTAGAAGTACTGTGGACTATTTATTTCTCTAGCTAATTACCACATCAGGTCCTTTATCTAATATTTATAGGTAAATCATTGTTTTTTCAAGTTATTTCATCAAATGCCTACTATGAAAAAGAAAATAAGCATATCCAAGAACGTACTGCTTTTAGAAATAAAATATTAATTTTGTAGGTTTCCAAATTAAGTTTTAAATACCTGAAGTCGAACATCACAGAACTGGCCACTTTTCCTCAGGGCATTTAATTTGGCAACAGAAGACTCAATAAAGTTTTCGTCTTCAAACATTAAATATCCATTGGGAATCATTTTTCCTTACAAATTTGGCTAAAGAGCACAAAAAAGCCAAGTTATTTTACTAGTGAACAATGATTTTTATAATTATACCTTAAAGTGTAATACAGTATCTTTATTTTCAAATTCCATCCTATCAACAACACAAAAATTTTATTACACAAAAACACTGCTGAAAACACTGGCACTGAATGTCCAAGTCTTTGTACAGCTATATTTTGGTCCTCAGTCTTTTTAAGGATTCATACAGCAGTGACTAGCTCAACACTTTTGCCCAGGTTTCCCTGAACATTCATTGGGAAGGGAAAGAAATGTAAGCCCACCCTGCCCAAACCCATACAATGAGCAATTTAAGAAGCCTCGAAGGATGTAATGTGGTCATCACTTCCAGGTTTCCTTGATTTGGGGTGCTGTCATTCCTTTACTCCCAAATGAGAGAAATGGATAAATAAGGCAAACTTAAATCTGTCCCCTTTGCAAGTTTCAGATATTCCAAATCACTTATCTCCTAGGAATACATGCTAGACACTTAATGTTCTTTTAAAAAATGTCCATTTCACTTTGTGAACTGACTAATCCCTATACAAAGCCATCATTAAAAAGCAGTAATAGATTTTAGTTTGCCCTGATTTAAATTCAAAAGTTTACAAAAAGAAAAAAATAGAATTTTTTTTTTTTTCTACAAATGATCACTGACTTCCCCTTTAAAAAAATTATGAGGGGCGCCTGGGTGGCGCAGTCGGTTAAGTGTCCGACTTCAGCCAGGTCACGATCTCGCGGTCCGTGAGTTCGAGCCCCGCGTCAGGCTCTGGGCTGATGGCTCGGAGCCTGGAGCCTGTTTCCGATTCTGTGTCTCCCTCTCTCTCTGCCCCTCCCCCGTTCATGCTCTGTCTCTCTCTGTCCCAAAAATAAATAAAAAAACGTTGAAAAAAAAAATTTATAAAAAAAAAAAATTATGAAAAGGCTATTAGTGTACTGGCATAGTCTTCTGAAAAACAATGTGTCTTAATGTTTCATTGGGCATGAATATTCACTTACCTACTGAACTGGTGAGAAATGTATTTCTGAGATGTCTTAAATAATCCAAGGACAAAGGAGTGTTAAAACTCAGCACTTCCTCAAGGTATGAAGACGGGTGGTTGAAGTGAAGGCAGAGGTGTCTTAAGCTCTAATGGTGATTCCAAAACTATCAGGCTTGAAATGATGTAATCAAGTCCTTAAAAGCTATAGACATGAATTTCTTCTGTGATAATCATGCATCATAATCTGCAATAATGACAAATTTTAGATACTCAGAATGATCAAAGACTGTCATTGATCTAAGTGGATTGTATCATACAAAGTCCTTATCTGAAAGAAATGTACATGGCTCTAACACAGAAAATAACCAAGACAAATGCAATTATACCTAAACATTTTTCACTTAACCTGCAACTATTCAGGTGATCAAAAAACAAAACACCCTTCCCTGGAAGACAGAAGCTAACAACGTGTATCAATTAAGTGAGATATGTAAGCACAAGATTAGAGAACAAATATAAATATTGGTTAAACCTAATATTCTTTACTATTAGATTCCTGTCCATTTTTACCGGCCAGCAAGCAACCTTTGGGCATCATTCCCCGGACGTGTATACAATGCTCCAGTCAAACCAGATATACTATTTCCCAAAATGTGGTCTGCTCTTCCCAGTCTCTGTACCTTTGTTCAAGTTGTTCTGTTCTTGGAATACCCTTAACCCAACCTCTGCTAGATAAAATCTTACCTCCATAGAGCCCTTCCCAATCCCCCCAGTGGAGAGAAGTTTCTCCCTATCTTCCACATACTAAACCTTCTCTTGTGTGATCTTCCAGCTGATCTGCTCTGGTTTTGGCTTCTGTGGACTTCCTTATCTTCCTTGATTTAAGGTCCTGGCAGGCAGAGCCTCTGTCTTGCTCATCTTTGTATCCATCCCATCTCCCCACTACCAAAACTAGCCTAGAAACATTATAAATATAAAGATGAGCACTTTGTTGAAGTGAACTAAATAAACAAAAGGGAAAATACTGATATCTGTTCTCTATTTGGCCCTTTTTCTCGTTTACAGTAATAAACTCCCACTAGAATAGTTCTGGTCCAAACCAAATCTGCAAAGTAATCATATTCAGTTCTCCTACCTCATTTTCAAGTCATCAACTACAAGTGTCAAATTCAGATGGTTCTTATTTTTTAATCACCTGAACTGCTATGTCACCACTGTCTAATTCAGGAAACTAGAACTAAGTAAATTATTTGAAAGGCATGCATACTTTTTAAAATGGACATCTTAAAATTACCTGGATTTTCCTTATGCATCAATCATACACAGAATTCTAAATCTAACAATTGTATTTGGGTGAATGAGTAATCACTTAACCCAGAATCCACTGAAGGCTGGTCCAACTCTAAGTGAACAAACTGTCGTGTTAAGTTCAACACATGCACAATCTGTAATGGGTCTGACCCATATGTCCTAACTGGTTTCTCCATAACTTAGGTTCTATTTCAAAGAAACCTGAGTAATTCTGACTCAGGTTGGGATTGTTGTCAATGCTTACCCCTGCAATGAAACTGTATCATACCATTATGTAATATTGGTTTCCTCTGCTCTACAGTTGCACCTACATTAGTTTGTTCAGCTTTTAAGAAATCAGTTCTAATAAATGATTCCCAATTACCACACAATTCCATGTACACAGAGAAAACACACTATCCTAAGGAAACCTTCAAACATTTTCAGCCAAGACCCAACTCAAATTAAGAAGATCTTTATATATATGGTATATACTGGGTAGCCAATCCACAGACATAGTTGGTAACGCCTCACTTCAGTTCCCTAAGTTGCCTTTAAAAAAAGAAGGGGAAATGGGATGAGGAGGAAAGAGGGAGCTTCCATGCAAATTATGGCAATATATTTAAAATGTGCTTTCTGAAAAACCATAAACATTGTGATACAGAGATTTAGAAACATTTTAAACGCTGACCAGTTTTATTCATTATTCAGTGTTTATCTGTAAAGTAGTCTTGATCTAACCAAGAATAAAAATGGCATCTATTTATGTTTGATAATTTGGAAGTTCTACCTTAAATTTTGAGGGA
The DNA here is from genome assembly GCF_018350195.1 of Panthera tigris. Lineage (NCBI taxonomy): Eukaryota > Metazoa > Chordata > Mammalia > Carnivora > Felidae > Panthera > Panthera tigris. The sequence goes on along the minus strand of NC_056678.1, from coordinate 23,291,315 downwards.
AAACAAGACATGGTTAAAATCACTTCAGTCCATTGGGAGCAAACACTGGAGAACTTCTAGAGCAACTCTTGGCATACACATTTGTACAGTATTATTAGTTCTGCAACAGAGTGAGTTCTACATTTAGTATTTGATGACCTAGTATATCAAGATCTTAGTATGATCCTTATCTCTTTAATGATCAATACAACCCTATTTGATTTTAAGAGCTAGCCCAAGATCACGTGACATTTAAGTTAATGCAGCAAACTTATTTTACTCAATTACTGTCCTCACATACTGTAGGCCCCTACTCTCACCTACCCCTAAGCTGGAGGAGGTCTTATCAACTCCTGCCTACAAACCATGTCTTTGAGTGTTCACATTCACTCTCACTAAAGTAAGCATTGGGCAAACTGAGTTTCAAACTATTCTAAAAATGTACAGAAGATCTCAGTTTGGTCTATGAAACTCAAGCTCAGTAACTGGTGGAATAAAAATGTGAGCAGATTTTTTTTCTTTAAAAAGCCTAACAAAAGCCCCACCATCCTAGAGTTATATAAAAGAATAAAACTTAAAATCTTCTTTGGTATTTAAAGAATACGAAAATACTAATTCAAAGGAATATATGAACCCCTATGTTTATTGCAGCATTATTTACAACAGCCAAACTACGGAAGCAGCCTAAGTGTCCACTGATAGATGAATGGATAAAGAGGATGTGGGGTACACGTAAACACATACACATACAAAATGGGGTATTACTCAGCCATAAAAAAGAATGAAATCTTAACATCTGCAACAACATGGACAGATCTAGAGAGTATAATGCTAACCAAAATACACCAGAGAAAGACAAATACATGATTTCACTCATATGTGGAATTTAAAAAACAAATGAACAAAAGAAAAAAAAAAAAAAAAGGAGACAAACCAAAAAACAGACTCTTAACTATAGAGAACAAACAGATGGTTACCAGAGAGAAGGTGGGTACAGGTGAAAAAGTGAAGCGGATTAAGGGTACACTTATCTTAATAGCACTGAGCAAAATATGGATCTACTGAATCACTATATTGCACACCTGAAACTAATGTAACACAACTATACTGGAATTAAAATTAAAAAATTTTTTCTTTGGTATTTAAAATATACATTCCATTAATCCACTTTTAAAATTAAAACTAGGTCAAATACAATATATTCTGGTAAATACACTTCAGTTCCTTAGTAAGGCCAGTGCAAGAAAAGGGAAACAGAAGACTCATAAATGAGTAATTAAACTGCTTTAGTAACCACCAGAAGCCCACATGTTATGTTACCACAGACCCCAAAAGATTAACTTAACTGAAATACAGTTCAACAGGTCTTATCCAAGAGTTGTAAGAAAGGTAGGCACAATGTGGCCTCCCCTCCAAATTCTTTTTGGGCCTTCAGTAAGTGGAAGATAAAATGTTATCACCAAACTTCCAAAGCATCCTTAAAAGCTCAAGGAAAATTACAAATATTTAAGTTTCAAGGCAATCTTTTGAGGGCAGCCCACTCACAAAATAAACTCTATTTTTAAAGGACAGACTTTATAATAATACAAAGTAAATCTCTGTAAGACCAGAAGTTACAAATTCCCAGTGTCACCTCTGAAACTACTGTTTCATCATCTATATCAAAACTCACCAAACTCACTCACTCACTCCATCCTCATTGTTCTGAACTCTTATACATCCCACAAACATTTATGGCACCAAACATATGGCAGGCACAATATGGAATGGGATGCTCATAATACCAATGGAGTTAATGCCATTCTTCAGCCCTGAATACTTCACAGACCAACCAAAAAAGACAGGTAAATCAAGCAGTGAAAATAGCTCAAACAAAAGAGGAAAGGGGTATGACAGCATACATATTACAGAAACTGCAGCTATTAGCATGCATATGGTAAATAGAGAGGAAGAAAGAAAGATCAATGCTAAGGGTTAAATGATGCTGGAGAATAGAAAAGGATTATAGCAAGAACATTCTAGCAGAAATGTGGGGGATGTTCTGGAGGAACAGGTAAAATACGGAAGCAGGGACATTAAGATATTATATACCCCTGCTTATCCTAAGGCAGTAAGGATATTTTAGCTTGGATATGTGTGGTATCCTTATCAAAATTAGTACCAAAATTAGAATTCCAAAAAACCTAACGGTTATCTTTAGTTTGCTGCATGCTCAAAGTTAGGAAGGAAGAATAAGAGGAATTTGCTTTTTATGCTAAGGTACCTGTTGGGTATCCAGGTTGATACCAAAAGTGTAAGAATACTGATCTGATAGGTGGAAAAATACAGATAGGTTTAGAAATCATTTACAAGGTGGTGATTCAAGCTTGCAAGCGAAGATGAGCATGTATTTTCTGTGCTTCTAACAAAAACCCAGAGATCACTTCCTTGTTCATAATTCCTCCATTCACACTCTCTAGCACAGTAGGTGGGAGGATTTTTTCAGCCTCTAAGAGATCCTTCAAGGAGGTTCAAAATCATATTGTTGAAAAGTCAATGAAATGATTTTTAGGGGTACTTCATCTTAGTATTCAGTGATTAAGACATTTCCTCAATAAGAGAACATTTTACATTAAAAAACCACACTTGTAAAATGACATCAATTGCCATCTAAACTGTTATCTCAAGCAAGAAAAACAAAACCCCACTCCAAAGTAGCCAAAAAGACACTAATTTAGGAGTGCCTGGGTAGCTCAGTCTCCAACTGGATCTCAGCTCAAGTCTTGATCTCAAGGTCGTGAGTTCAAGCCCAGTGTTGGGCTCCATGCTGGGTATGAAGCCTACTTTAAAACAAAAATAAAAAGTAAAGAAAAGGGGGGTGGGGGGGGGGGTCAAAAAAGACGACAATAAAACTAAAACCAAAACCTGGGATCCTCTGTTTTGGGGGGTAAAGTTAGAAAAACAGAACTACAAATTAAGATGAATTAAAAAATTACTATCTATTAATTACAGAGATTTCTTTAATTGGAAAAACAGAGGAAAATCATTCTGGTTCTCTTTTAGGTCAATGGTTTTAGTCTGGTTTTACCACCAGCTACCAAATTATAGACACTTGAGAAGTAGCCTGCCAGATGGCATTAAATGATACTATTGTTAATCCAATTCTAAATAGTCAGTGTTCGCCTCATCGCCAGATATGCAAATGCAACTACTCTCCTCAGCATCTTTAAGACAGAAGTTACAGCAGGATTATGCTCAATGCTATTCACCAGTATTTTGCTATCTTTAAATCAACTGCTAGTTCTAGAATTATTAAAAGAAAAATATGGCTTCTGATTAGTCTAGTCCATGCCGTACTTGTTCAACTGTTAATAGTACTAAGCTTCCAGAGCTGTTACTTATTACTAGACAGAAGATCACCACAAAGTCCTCAAAGAACAGCTTGATACCACGGTATTCTAATCCCCTCCATCACTGGCAACAGACATTAGGAAACCAGGTCTTCAGGCATCTGATTTCTACTTGCTATAGGTTTTGAAATGTCAGATGTTTCAAACAATAGATTTGTCTACTATGTATTGGGAAAAAAAGTAAATCCATTTCTAAAATATTTGCGTCTAAATCTTCTTACATTCTCAATCTGATATTGCCTGATACTTTCCTACCATTAAGAACTTATAAACACCCTTTTGCAAGATGCGTATAACGACAGAAAAAGAGCAAACCTCTCCGCCGATTGCTTTGGTAAAAAGGAAAGTGGCGACGGCCCCAGAGTGACTGGAGTGTCCTGTAGCCCCAGGCCTTCCTCCCCGCGCGGCCTGGCGGGCGCCCACTACTCCCAAGGCTGGAAGGCAAGGCGCCCAGCGCTCGCACACCCCCGGCCGGGATTGGCCGGCCAAGCAGTCATTCAGAGCCGACACGTCAGGGCAGCCGCTCCCTCCCTCCTCCCGCCCTCTTCTCCCCGCGCTTGGCAAGAAAAGCGGGCAACGTGGAGCGGGAACAAAGGACCCCGCGGCCCACGGCGATCTTGGACGTGGTGCCACCCCACTCCAGGCCCCAGGCACAGATGCCGCCTTGGACCGGCTCCCGGTCCACATGCGCCGGGTCCTGGGAGGTCTCAGGGAGGAAAGTCGGGACCTCGGTTAGACCCAGACACTAGGAATCGATTCCTGACAGCGGGAATACAGAGATTCCCGCGTCCTCCTTCCGGTAGTCATCCCTGCCCCGTGGCGCCCTGACCCAGGCCCACGAGGCTTCCTCGAGCAAGAACTCCCGCCCTACTTCCTGTGCCCCAGCTCTCTCCGAGGCGGCCGGCACGCGCCTCAGCAGCCGACGCGACCCGGCAACCATGGCAGCTCCAGGAGCGCGGGCCCCGCGCGGCGCCGGCTCCTCGCCCCCAGAAAGCCGCGGTAGCGGCTTGGAGGGTCCTCCCCCGGGACCAGGACGCCGCTCCGCGTCTCGCACCGTCTCCCCCAGCCGCCCGCGCCATCTCTCAGCAAGGACTCCGGTCGCACCCTCTTCCTCTTCCACCGTCTAGGACCTGCGCGTATTACCTGGTTCATCTCTGAAGAGATGGAAAAACTCATGTCTGGTGCTTCGATGGGGAGCAGGAGGAAGCGGGCGGGAATCGGCGCAACGGAAAGCGCCTCGAGGCCGCGGAGGGGGGGAGCGGTCGAGCGGGAAGAGGAGCGGAGGCTGCGAGGAGGGGGCAGGGCCACCGAGGGTTCGTGGGGACTCGCTCACTCGTTCGCTGGCACTGCCGCGCCAAAGCAGCAGGCGGAGAAACTGCCGAGCAGATATGAGCGACCGACCTCCACGCGCGTCCCGGAGACACTGCTGCTGCTGCTGCTGCCGCCGCCGCCGCCGCCGCCGCCGCCGCCGCCCGCTCGCGCCGCACCCCCTCTCACGTCACCACGTGCGCCGCCGCCGCCGCCGCTAATGCCTCCAGGCTGCTTCCGGCTCGAACCGTCGGCGAATCACAAGCGAGCACCAGAAAGCTCCGGCTCGCGGCCCCGCCCACCGTTCGCCCCGCCCCGTCCTTCTCCTTCGCCCCCTTGGGTTCGTTCCCTTCCTGCTGGGCTCAAGTAGGTCAAGGCAAGGTGATCCCAGGGAGACAGGCAGTGCTTGGGGCGCGCCTCCTTTTACTTAGCGCGCGGTCGTCTCCTTTCCTCGCCTCGCACCCTCACTTCGCCCTTTCGGACTGTGCCGGAACTGGTTTGCTCCAGCCGCCCTCACCTGTTCTGCCTCCCCCTAGAGGCACAACAGCCGGAGATCGGACGTGGGAGATTAGATTTCTCGACGTCAAATTTACATCTAGGCAACCGCCCTAGACTGGGGCTGGCCACAGTGCACCCGAAAGTCTGTGGTCGGCCGTGGGCCCCTACCTTTGTTGGAGGGTGGTGGTGAGTGAGGAGGGGGCGTGGAGATTGTGAGTGAGAAGAGAGGCACGCTGGGGGAAGAAGGGGTGAGAGGATTCAGTAATAGAAAAAAACCATTGGAGGGGTCAGAGAAGGCCTATTCTATTAGTGTTGCTATAAAAACCCCCGGATTTCTGTTTTGTCCGAGGGCGGCTATCCCTTCGGAGAACAGTCCGTTCTTTGCTGGTCTTGCCCTCTTTTGGAAAAAGAAAATAGCCTGGAGAATCTGCAGTCCCTATCCTAACCTTCTGGGGCCATTTAGACCTCATACCAAACCTAGTTATCCACCCTGCCACTTTGCACCCAAGAGGCAAACCCGTTCCAGGGACACATGAGGTATACTGGGCTCTGACGGCAACTTCATGTGACTGAAGAGCATGCTGGAAAGTTTCCTAGATTAAAGGTGAGGGGATTTACTGAGGTAAAGTTGTTTAGAGTTTGGCAGAGGCTTCCAGGCTAATGTCCTGTTAGTTTATCCTGATTTGGGGAAGGCACGTAAACGGTCTAGATCTAACCTTGTTTGTATTTCACCACTCAGCTTAATTTGTAGGCATTTCTAGGAGCCTAGCATCCTTTTAAAAAAAATTTTAATGTTTTTATTTACTTTTGAGACAGAGAGAGACAGAGCATGAGCAGGGTAGGAGCAGAGAGAGAGGGAGACACAGAATCCGAAGCAGGCTCCAGGCTGAGCTGTCAGCACAGAGCCCGACGCGGGGCTCGAACTCACGAACAGTGAGATTATGACCTGAGCCGAAGTTGGACGCCAAACCGACTGAGCCACCCAGGCGCCCCAAGAAGCTTACCATTCTTTATCATGAACTATTTATGTTTATGGGAGCCGGAAAAATAAATGTTGGGGCTCTTCAGCTGCAATAGAAGCTTTACAACATTTCATTCTAAAATCTTGAGGCAAGGAGGCTAGTTTCCATTTCTCCCCCCTATTCAATTGTGGGAAGAAACAGGAACTAAGATATCTATTAAAATGATTCTTATATCTTATGGAAAAAAAGACTGCCATTTGCCACTGGGCTCTTATTTTTGTCTTCTGATAATTAATAACCAACAACAGTGTTCACTTATATTGCAAATGAAACTATCAGAGTACATGACTCCTAAGCTCTTTTAATACCAAGGGCTTCATTCTTTCAGTGAGAGAGTATGAATTGCTTACTTGGGGTAGGCACATGACTGTGTGGCCTGCTGGACACATGGTCCCTCTTGCTGTACTCTAAATAGTGCCTTTGTGACCTGAAACAGTCAACACGTTTTTTAAAGCTACAGTGTGATCAGTCAACGCTTTTTTGCCATGTATGGAATTTCACATTTACATATTACATTTTCTATGGACAGTGGCATAATTAATTAATTCCATTTGTCTTCTAGGCAACTCCAGACTCGACCCTATCCAATTACTATATAATCCAGATGAAAACTTCAAAATGGAACACTGGCAATTTCAACCCTATAAGGTAGCAGATTATAAGATTTTGCTCCTAATATTTAACTTAGACAAGACATATTGGAGAGTGTCTAATAAAAATAAAAACTATCAACCCCTATTTTATGTCAGGTGCTGAGAAAGATAAAATTAGGAATTGGTGCTAATCTGTAATCTTTCCATTTTTCTCTCTGATCCAGCTTCAAATGTCCCAGTGCTAAACTCTGACTTGTGTTTTATTCTTTATGTGTTAGTTTGCTAGGGCTGCTGTAACAAAGTACCACAAACTGAGTGGCTTAAGCAACAGAAATTTATTGTCTCACAGTTCTGGAGGCTAGAAGTATGAGATCAAGGTGTCTGCAGGGCCATGCTCCCCCTATGGGAGCTATGGAAGAATCTGTCCCGCCCCTTTCTCCTGGCTTCTGGTAGTTCTTTGGCTTGCATGGCATTTTCCCTGTGTGCCTATCTCTTGGGTCCAAATTTTCCCTTTTTATACAGACAGCAGTCCTACTGGATTAGGGCCCCACCCTAACCCAGTATGACCTTATCTTAACTAAATCTGTAATGACTGTTTCCAAATAGGGTCACATTTTGAGATATTGAGGGTTAGGACTTTAACGTATGAATTTTGGAGGGGACATAATGTAACACATTAGTTCAGTGTTTCTCAACTTTGGTCCACTGACCATATTCATCAAAACCACCTGGATGTTCTTATTAGAAATGCAGTCCCTAGGCTTCACCCTAGACACCTCACCCAAGGAGGAGAAGAGTGATTTTTGCCCTTAGGGGACATTTATCAACATCTGGAAAAAGGCCCAGAGAAATGATGTTATGAGTATCTAGTGGACCTGAAATGCAGCTCAGCCACCTACAAGGCACAGGGAAGTTCCCACACAAGAAAATCATCTCACTTAAAATATCAGTAGTGCCAAAATTAAGAAACCCTACTCTAGAACCACTAGATCAGAACCTCTGGGAAAGGGGCCTGGAAATCTACATTTTGACAAGCCTCCCAGCAGCTTGGACCCACCTTCAAGTTTGAAAACCACTGCAGATACAGAAGCCTTTACTAGGCATGTGAACACGTGCCCTTTTGCTCCAGATATTAGTCACCTCTCTTATCAGCCATGCGCACGATGATAAACTAATTAAATTAATTAAATACTACTTAGCAATTCACACAATTTACAAGTCTTACTCTAATGTTGATTTTAAACTGGACGTTTATGTACATCTTAACACTTCTCTACCACATTATATTATTTTTAATCAACTATCTGCATATTCTGGGTGTCCTTTGCCTGATGAAAAAAACCATTGCCAATTTATGGTTTGGCAAAGCAACGTTTTGCCACCTCCAGTCCACTTAATTTCTGTTGTATTCTGAGTTACTGACTGACTTGTCTGTTTCATATATTGCTTTCATCCCTTGTCGGCCATGCTTGCTGTTCTCTCAGTTCTTTTTGGCAGTTGAAATATTTTTTGAGTACATTAGTGATGTCTTAAGAGCACAAACAAGAAAATGGTAGCATCACAGGGAAAAATCCTAAAACTTCCATTAAAATAGGTCATTGGAAATCGTTATGTATTGTAGTATATAACAAACTGAGAATTTGATGCCTTTCTAAAAACATTGTTTTAAGTATTCCCTTTTGGAGAGAATCTTCTGTTTTCCTGGTAGGACTTCCATAGAGGGTTTGCATCATAACAGGCAAACTGTTCAGGTATTTTTTTTAATCCACAGATTATAAAATCAGAATATTTTGGTCCTGTATTAGCCTCATTGGCTATTACATTATCTAAGCCAACTGTTTTACTAATGACCTTTTGCTAGTTTTCTAAAGTCATCACTGCTAAAATTTTGAGAAAACTCTAGTCTCCTCTTCCAGTAATTAGAATCCCCTAATACTTTCTTTGTCTTTCAACAATTTCTTAGGCATTAAAACTTCTCATGTCATTCAGATGTTCTTCCAGTGACATTATATGACCTTCAAACCTGCTACCTCTTTGGACTACGCAACCAACACCTGTATAGTCAGCTCTTGAATTCTAATGAGTAACCTAAGCTTTCCTAAGCCTTCATCCAAAACACCTTAAAAAAAAATTAACTTCATTGTTGAAAATAAGCAAGGCATGGAATAAGTAGCCTTTATACTAAGCTGAGTTTCTGATGTAAACATTAAAATCAAATGTATAAACAAAAGTGTGGTAGCATATAGCACAATCTATACAGTTCAATCCAGGAGAGATCTTTTGTTGTGTTCACATGCAAAACTTGATATCTGATAGATGAAAGTTACACACTATAGTTCAGTTTGACTAGCAGCCAACTCTTGCCAGTGTAAACTGATCACTTAACAGATGAAGTCGAGACTTCTTTAAAGAAACAGAAAAGACAGAGTAGTGGGTTATAATGTCAGTCTCCCTTTTTCTATATAATGTTTCCTAGTGTCTGGAAGAGACCAGAATGAAGGACAGTGAGAACATGATGGAATTTTATAAGAGTCAAGTGCACTGGGCTTTCTAAACTACTGAAGACAGAAAGTCTTAAAATTGTTATCTAAGGGTTCCCACCCCTAAGAGTGATCCCTCCAGGCTATGCTCCTCCAAACTTGGTACCCTCAGGAGCAGAATTGTCAAGTAAGGTGTTTTCTTTCCCAATCACCTCTTCTCTAATGTCTTACTAGAGAGAAAAATGTGGAAGACAATCTGTGGTGGCAGTGGGTCCCAGTAGTACCCTTCAGGGTGACCAGGTCCCTGACACCCTTCTCTTCCTTCCACACTTCTCTCAATGCCTTGCTCCTATCTCTCTTTCAAGACCCAATTAGCACCTTGCCACTTCCAAGAAGTGGGCTAGTATCATGGGAAAAGTGCTGGACTGAAAGGTCTAGGCCCAAATCTTGGCTCTGTTCCTTAACTATTTAAGGAAAATCTCTTGTCTTCTTGATGACTGTGTTTTCTAATCCTTAAAATGGGAACAATAATACTTGCTTCACAGCATTGGATACTTGGCACGTGGTGGGTGGTAAGTAAATATGTATGTATTTATTTAAATGCCTCTGCCAGTAACTCCAGCATACCTAACTTCTCTTCCATCTTCCCGAGCTCAGGGCACATCACTTCTAACACTCACTTGTCACCACCATGGGATAGTTTTGTACTTGCAGACTTAAGAGATGAGTGGTTTGAATCTTTGAATACATAACAGCACTTCAGACTCTTAAGTAGGGTGTTCCTCTGCTCTCAGACATCTTAGAAGTGTTGGAAGAATGAATGTCAAAATCACACGTATCTTTCATGGCTCTTTCTGTCAAGCTGATGTTTCCAAATAATAAAGGTAAGTGGTGGAGGTGTGCTGGTGTGATAGAGGAGTAGGAAAATAAGAAAGGGAGTGGTTATTGAGGCATATCAAATAGCAGAGGGAGTAAATGTACTTCAAATGGCTTAGAACTAGGGCACTGGATCTCCCTAGCTAATATCCCTTCTCTTTCTCAAAAAGCCCTCAAATATGCTGAAGGGAATGTAGGATTGTCAACTCAATCTTTCCCTAGTTTCTTTCCCTAGTTTTCTCGTAGTCCAGATTCAAGGAATGTTCTATTCCATTAGTGGTGGCATCCTGAAAATCATACTGTTACGGAGAGAGGGTAATCTGTTCTGCTTTGTACTTAGCTCTATGGGGGTCAGGACCATGGTTCATTTTGTGTCTGATCATAGCACCTACCTTTGTATTTCTGTGAATGATTTTTGTCTTCTAAAAATATGTATTAGGTGAACTTTGGGAAATTCTTTTCTTTGTGTTGAATAGGAAATTGGAGGAGAATTTTCTCTCTGCAAAGTACTAACATTTTCTTTGCTATTAAGGGGATTCTATTAATTTTTAAACATCTTTCTTCAATAACTTATTATAGTATCTTAAATGATTTAAAGTCTGCCAAATCATAAAAATTTTATTGCTTTTCCTCTATCTGGAATGAATTTATGGATATCAGATTTGCATGCTAACCATAAATGAAAGAGAAAAATCCTTTAATTATATGCATTTTTTAAAGGTACCACATTGCCTACTGAGAAATTAGCTTCATTAATTGGCTACAGTGTCACTGTACAGAAATTCCTGTGTAATCTCTTAGTGTTGCATCAATTCTTATTCATCCCATTAAGTTTATGAAATGTGATGAGTTCTCACCCAAAGGAGTAGTAATATAGATATACCTTATAATTAACCCAAACTTCTTTGAGGGTCTACATCAGAGAAAAAATTAAATATGGATTTTAAAAGTCTTCAAAGACACTACAGAATCCTGGTCATTTGTTTACTATGTTATTTTTAAAGTGCTATAAAGAATTAAACCCAAGTTACTAAAAGGTTGAGCACTTGTAAAGAATTGAAAAATTGTATGTATATATACATATATATATATACACACACACATATACACACACACACACACACACATATACAGTGTACTGCTTCCTGTGTTTCTTCTAAGTGGAAATGTTATATTATGTAGCTATTTCTCACATTTTTACATAAAATTATTTTCTACCATGACAAAATGAATCCCATGTTGTTGTTGTTGTTGTTGTTGTTGTTTTCCTGTGCATTTCCTAGAAAATTAGGAGAAGCCTATGAGCTGAACCATCATGTTAGGGATCAAGGTTCTTCACTGTATGTATGTATGTATGCTGTGATACAATATCTGTACCTAGCAAATCTTGTCTCTCATGTTCCTTTTCAGCCATACCGAATCCCTCCCTTCCTTAATATACCATGCCCTTTGGATCTGCTCTTTGCACTGACTAAAGCACCCTTCACTTGGTTAATTTCTACTCATCGTCTAGGCCTCAGTGTAGAACTCACCTCCTCCAGGCAGCATTCCCTCACTGGCTGAGGCTTGGTGGACTGTCCCCTCCTATGAACTTACATAGCACTCTGGGATAGCTCTCTTTGTCATAGCATTAATCACATAGTATGAAAATTTCACTTGTCTGTGCCCCTTCTGTAATGCTATACTCTAGGAAGACAGATGCCATCCTCTTCATCTCTGCATCCCCCGTGCCTACCCTGGGTGAGGCATGTAGAGATCTTCAGCAGATCTCTACAAAGGAAGGGGGGACGGGATAGTGCATTATTACTATTGCGTTGAGCTTTGAAGACACACAGATGTAGAGAAAGTGACTTATGTCTGAGTTTTTGTAGTGTGATGATCAATTTGTTTTAGGTTTCAAATTCTAACCTAAAGTGCTGTGTGATGTTCACAAGTAGTCGAGAAAGTACCACGTAGGTACTTGTCTGTCACTTTTCAGATAAATGTACCAGTGGGGCCATTGCATGCCTTTCATGTGACCCTATTTACCTACATGGGGTAGCCCACATGTCAGTGTTAGTTACCAAACAGCAAATCAAGCACACGGATTCTTAACGGATTGAATCATTCCATTTTCTGGAAGAGAATGTATCTACAATTTTGATATCAGTCAAGGGAGGTATCGTTCTAATGTTACATATATGCAAGACCTTTCCTATGCTACAGAGCCTATTTCTGGGTTTCTTAAGCCCCTCCATTCCATCACAAGCTTCTTGCATGTCTTCTTGAAGCTTTAACAACCACAGTGTCAAGTATGGTGCCTAGGATGTTACAGGTGCTCTGGGAACAGTGAACGAATTACAGAGTAACAATTTTGAGTGTTATACAGGCATATGGTCACTTTTCATGTTATATTTAATTCACTCCTCACAGCAGCACCAAGAAGTATTAATTGTGATCCTTATCTTATGGAGAAGGAAATGGGGATTTAGAGATGCTGTAAGTTTGCCCAAGGTCACGTTACTTCAATGTTGGGAGCAGAAGTTCAATCGAGGAGAGTCTGGTCTGAAGCCTACCCCTGTTCCACCACTACACTCTGCCTTTCATTGCATGCTTACTGAACCAATTTATTAATAATTTCCATAGGAGACAAATGAATCATCCGGCACAGCTAATTCATCTGGAGGAGGGTGGACAGGAAGTATGTTGATGGGTTATATAACTGAACTTTTGTCTTTGAGACCAGTAGAATTAGCTATTAAGGATAATCAGAAACACAATATAAACAGTAAATAGAGCTGTGAATACACTAATGTGGCATGCAGATGTAGGAAAGGGAGTAACTCTTCTTGATAAAAAGCATCAATCTAACTTCACCCACAGGTCTTTAAGAGAAACAAGATAAGGCAGAAATGGCTAGTTGACCATGTCTTCCATCCATTCTCCCTTTCCTCCTTGGAAACACAATACTAAAGGTCACAGCTCCTAACCTCCCTTGCAGCTAGTTTTGGTACACTGAATTGTGTGAGAACTTCACACAATTTTCTTCAGAGGGAAGTTTCCTTCAAAGGGAAGAGGAGTACCCTTCTTCCTTCCTTTTTCCCTCTGGCTGGGATGCAGATGTGATGGGTTGAAATCAAATAGCCACTGTGGATTAGGGGATGACAGGCCCAGGGTTGACCAGAGCAGTGCCATAGGAAGAGTCTAGCTTCTGATGACCTTGGAGCTGCCATTTCTGCTCTGGATTGCCAAATTCTAGACTTCTTCTATGTGAAAAGGTAACAAACTGTCATCTTGTTTAAGCCATAAATGGCAGTGGAAATAGCCAATTTAGTGATTTCCGTCATTCAAAAAAAGTGTCCCTTCTGCGTGTGACTCTGTTTGTATTCAATTTATTTCATCTTACAATACTGCAGCTGTTCATATTTCCTGGACACCAAGTGTGGTGCACAATAATACTAGCAAGCAGCAAATATCATTACTGTGTCATAGGCTGTTTGGGTATTGATCCTATCTAACAAGTTCACAGTCCTTTGAACTTCAGAGTCCTTTGTAGGTGACTCTGATTTAAGACCAGGAGGCCACATGTAAACCCTCCAAATAATCTCAAATTTTTCATTATACCATTTAGAAAATTAGGCCCTACTTCAGCTATCCCTGATCTGACCATTACCTAATGCCACATCATTTCCCTCCCAAAATGGCATATTATATACTACTTGATACTTAGCAAATGTTTACTGAGTTTACACATAATACTGTGTGAAACATTGTGTTGTATACAGCAAATTCACAGACGGATTGTAAAAGGTTTTGAATCTTTTAGAAAGTAATCAGTTTATTGAATGAGGTAAACTCTGTGGGGCACACATAGGAAATGGCTTTATTTTTCTCTAACCTTCAAACATGCACTTTCTCATTCCTGCCCTGTAGATAACCCCTCACATAGATCTCCTGGCTTTTCAGCCACTTTAAGTAAGGTTTACTTACTTGTCAGGTATTAAAAGACAAGTACAGTTCAGTCTAAATCCAAACCCAACATCTAATTCTCTAACCCAATTATATCTTATCTCACATATAATTCAAAGTTTCCCTTGGCTCCTCCAGCCCCCAGCCCAGGCCTGCTCCAAAGCTCAGGCACCCAGAGTAAGCAGGGTGTGTTCCCTCCCTCTTCCATTACTCTCCACCCATTGTAGTAAATGCAACTCCATTCTAATCTCCACCCTTTATTCCTGCCACATTCCCTCTTGCTCACTTCTCTCCAGTCCCGCTGGCTCCTTTCCACCCCAGAAAATACTGTAAACATGTTCTTGCTAAGGGCCTTTGGATTTTCTAGTCTCTCTGCCTAAAACACCCTTCCCCCAGCTATCTGCATGCCTTGCTCCCCCACCGTTAGGCCTCAGACCAAAAGTCCTCTGATCCGTGAGATCTTCCCTGACCACTCCATCTCAAATTACACACACCCACAGCGATCACTTACTCTGCTTTATTTTTCTCACCTCATCGTCTGATAAGTTACACTTCTGCTGGGAAACAAGGTGCCTGTCTCCCCTTCTGCAGATACCTTTCCATCTTTATGGGGGAGGTTGGGAGGTAGCACAATTTTCTCTCTGTGTGAGAAGAGAAGGAAAAAGAGTCAAAACACTCTCTGCTTCTTTGAATTCCTGTTATCCTTGACTTCTTCAATGATCTTTAACAATTTGGCCATGTCATATTTTGATGTGGAGGTGAGGGTTTCATAGATACTGAACTGATTTGTTTTCTTTTATGAAGTTTGGCCTGGATGTTTCAGACACTCTCCTTAAAATGGGGTGGGGTGTGTGTTTGTGTGTAATTGTCTCTTATTATTCCCGGCTTTGGGACTTTAGCTAAAAACAGACAACATGCTGAGTAAATGGGAATCTTCTCACAAACTAATGTACTCTATTACAAAAAGAACATTTGAATTTGAGTTCACCATTATGATATGAACAGATGGTTCCAAGAATTCAAGATGTCCAGTTTTTAGGAAATAGGAACCTAGGCATTTCTAGAGCTCAAAAGCAATATAAAATTGTTTATGCATCACTATGGTAGAAAGCTACTGGTTCTGGCTGTGTAGGGTTCATTCTTCTTTCTTCTTGGACTAATACCCTTTGGCTGCAATGAATGTTCATGGATGAACATGTGACCAAATTTGGTCCAATTAGAACAAATACTTGGGTGTGGGCTGGACAGGAATCTGGAAGATATATGCCTAGTGCTGCTGGGGACCTCCCAGGGAGAGAACTTGCCTCAGAGCGAAGGCAATAAAAAGGGAAGTGAATGCGAGAGATGGAAAGAGACCAAGGTGCAGTCGTATTGCACTGGATCCAGCCATGCCTGCAGTCAATGCCTAGACTTTTTATAGGAGTCAATTAATTTCCTTTTTTTCATAAGCCAAGTGGTTTGGCTTTTCATCACTTGCAGCCCAACTGTCCTGGTTGTCATTCCATTTATTGACTTTAAACCCTTGCCTGTGCGTTGTCATCAGAGCTGCCATGTCCCTGGCATATTTTCTCAAGATGGACTTTTTCCAGGGAGTGATGATAATTGCAAGGACCTATTAATGTCCCATTCTGGGATTCTTCTGGCCACAGGGCACAATGGAAGAAGTATTGTTAATAATTATTTTGATAAATACAGTAATGTTATATTTGGTTGCATAGTTGTGTTTATGATTCTGAATTTTTCTGTTCTATGTATCCCTGAAGAAATTTTCTTTTCTTATTCATTTCCCATAATAGTTCAACATAGAAGGCTTAAGGGTGCCTGAGTGGCTCAGTCAGTTAAGCATCCAACTTCAGCTTAGGTCATGATCTCACTGGAGCCTACTTCAGATTCTGTGCTTCCCCCTCTTTCTGCCCCTCCTTCTCTCACACTCTGTGTCTCTCTCTCTCAAAAATAAATAAACATTTAAAAAAATAATAATTTCACATGGAAGGCTTATATTCTTTTTATTCATCATTTTTATTAGTTAATCTTTAGAGAAACTCTACAAATATCTTTAGGTTACTAATCTTTTATGTTCAAGTATAAGTTATATAATTAACTCTAAAGGTATCAAAACTCTTTAAGAAACCTAAAATCCTTTAAGATCTAAAAAAATATATTCTCCCTAGTGCCTGAGACATTCTTTTAATAAGGAGATTTATAAAGTAATATATACCCCAGAGTGGTTTACATCTTTGAGAACTCTTAGCAGTGTTATTGTTGGGAAGATTAATTTTTTTGGACAAAATTAGAAATTATCCCTAATACCATGATTTTATACACCCATTAAAGATCTAAGTTTAAGTTCCTCCTTTAATATTAAAAAAAATTGTTAATGTTTATTTTTGAGAAAGGGAGAGACAGAGTGTGAGTGGGCAAGGGGTAGAAAGAGAGAGACAGAATCCGAAGCAGGCTCCAGGTTTCGAGTTGTCAGCTCAGAACCGGACACAGGGCTCAAACTCATGAACTGTGAGATCGTAACTTGAGCCGAAGTTTGAAACTTAATTGGCTGAGCCACCCAGGCGCCCCTTTCCTCTTTTTATTCTTAACAGAAAACATTTATGGAAAGAAATATCAAAATTTGAGACGAGATTTGATATCAAATTCATTATAGATTCAACCAAAAGGAAGAACTTTGAGCACCAGAATCCATGAAACGTTACATGGCATTTGGTTTTGGTTTTATCCTTCTAATAAGTATGTGGAGAAACTGGAGAGGTTCCTAAGAAAAACAGGAAAAGATTAATGGGTAGAACATGGGATAGGTAAGGAAAGAGCTGCTCTTTCCTTTCCCGGAAAAGGGAAAGCTGACCTTAAAATTCCTGTGTTTGGGGGTGCCTGGATGTCTCAGTCAGTTAAGTGTCCGAGTTCAGCTCTGTTCATGATCTCATGGTCCTAGTTTGAGCCCCACCTCAGTCTCTGTGCTGACAGCTCAGAACTGGAACCTGCTTCAGATTCTGTCTTGCTTTCTCTCTGCCCTTCCCCCGCTCATACTCTGTGTCTCCCTCTCTCTCTCTCTTTCTCTCTCTCAAAAATAAACATTAAAAATTTTTAAAAGAATAATAAAATGTTTATTAAAAATATTCTTGTGTCTGCTCACTTATTAATTCACTAAGCAAATATTTATTGCATGCTTACTGTATACTAGACACTATGGTAAGTTTTCATCCTATGGGGTAGGAAATAGATATAAAAACAAATCATACAAATTATGAAAAGAGCCTAAATGTCCATCAACTGGTGAATGGATAAAGAAGATGTGGTTTATATATACAATAGAATACTGCTTGGCAATGAGAAAGAATGAAATCATGCCATTTGCAGCAACATAGATGGAACTGGAAGGTATTATGCTGAGTGAATAAGTCAGAGAAGGACAGATATCATATATTTTCACTCATATATGGATCTTGAGAAACTGAACAGAAGACCATGGGGGAAGGGAAGGGGAAAAAATAGTTATAAACAGACAGGGAGGGAGGCAAATCACAAGAGACTCTTAAATACAGAGAACAAACGGTGGATGAGGGATGGGGGAGAGGGAAAATGGGTGATGGGCATTGAGGCACTTGTTGGGATGAGCACTGGGTGTTGTATGTAAGCCAATTTGGCAATAAATTACATTCATAAAAAAATAAATAAATGGCTATAATCATTAATAAGGTTAAGTAAGAGAGAGGTTCCAAGTACTATGGGAATCTGGAAGAAGAGCCGGTGAGCCTGTGAGGGCAGTGATCAGGGAAACTTCCAGTGGAGGTAGGGTTTGACCTTGAGGGATGAGCATGAATTTTCCTAGTGGATAGGGAAGAGAATTTCAGGAAACGTGCAAAATAAAAACAGTGAGGATTCCCCGAGTAGATTACAGTGGAGAGGGAAGAAGGCAGGAGTGGACTGGATAACGAGACAAAGGTAGGCAGGGAGGCAGGTGCCTGGCTATTCTTTAGAATTTGGAGCTGTCTTGAAGGCAATGGGGCATGGATGAAGATATTAATTTAGGGAGGAAAATTATCATATTCATGTTAAAAAAGCCTTTGTGGAGGGTTTTCAAAGGAAAAAGCTAATGAGTTCCCCATATCCACAAGTGAAAGAATAACATGAAAAAAGCTGAGATGGGGAGGACTGAATTTTTGCAAGAGAGTATATAGTAAAACAAAGAACCTTGACCTGGTGGGTGATCAGGCAGAGCTTATGAAACCTGGAGATGTTTTATTAAAGGATGGTCATCTTTTACATTTTATGTTTCTGGGTGAGGCAAGAGGTTAGATATGCTTAGAGTTTCTAAAGTGTGTTCTTTAGAAGACTTGTTAATAGATGTTTCATGAATAGAAAACAAAGTTTCACTGCTTTCTAGAAGTTTCTTCTGCATAACTGGATATGACTATTTACTGTAAGACTTTTTTTTTTTTTTTACAAACTTTAACATGCTAATGTGCCTTGTGAATCTTTGAGTGAGACATTGAATTTAGGGTTTCCAAACTTAATTGATCACAGGATCCCTTACATGGAGTGCTTATGTTCTGTTCTGAGGAGCACATTTAGTAAAATACTGAAACGGATGCCTTTGATTCTCTTAACCAACTCTAAGATTTTCCCCTTAGGTTCTGATATTCTAAAAGGTATTTAAAACTTGGAATTACTTTTTTATAGTATTTATTCATTGCAAGTGAGTTATCTTAGAGTTCTCAAGCAAGTCTGCCAATATTAAATAACAACTAGGCAATGATTAGCATTTAGAGTCCTTAAGTTAAGGTTGGATAAATCAGATAAAATGTGAACATTTTTGTTGGCCTTAAACATAAATCCAACTAGAATCCTATGGACCAACTTAGTAGACAATCTGGGAAAGCAAAGGTTTCATCTTAAAGAATTAAAATAGAAAATAGAAAATCTGTTCCTTATCTTCCCACCTGAAGTTATTACCTGATACAACTCAAAACTCACAATGAGAGTTAGAATTCTAGTTTGTTTAAACAAAGAGAGATGGAACTTTTGAGTCACCTAATGCACATTACCATTGGGAACGTGACATTAGGTTACCAGACAGAAGATTAGGGGTGTTTAGAGAAATCTCTCAAGAATAGTTAGATTTTCTAGTGATTTAATTTAATCCTGGGATTGCAAATAGATTTCAATTTAAATGTCAATTCCAATTAGTTGACTGTGTTGCTTGCAGTGTTGGACTGTAAAGAATCAAGACTAAATCTCAGTGCAGTGGAACAAGTGTGGCAATTGATGAGAAGTATCTATTTGCCTTCTGTGGGGAATAAGAGTGAAGCTCCCAATCCTTGGTTGCCATCTCCCTATTAAGTTATACCTGGAGGTATGTTAGGTCACAAAGGGAGCTGTTGAACTGGATTGGTTCAGAAACAACTATTTGATGGGGCGCCTGGGTGGCTCAGTCTGTTGAGCGGCCGACTTCGGCTCAGGTCATGATCTCGCGGTCCGTGAGTTTGAGCCCCGCGTCGGGCTCTGTGATGACAGCTCAGTGCCCGGAGCCTGCTTCAGATTCTGTGTCTCCCTCTCTCTCTTCCCCTCCCCTGCTCATGCTCTGTCTCTCTCTGTCTCAAAAATAAATAAAACATTAAAAAAAAAAGAAACAACTATTTGAGAAATACATGTCATTAAAAAATGATTCAGAAGACCTTATCAAATCACTTTGTGTATAGCCACATAGGTGTGAAAGGGAATCATATTACACTGATTTGAGTTAGAAATGTGAACTTTTCAGAAATGTGGTCCAATACCAGACCCCATAGGAAGAGGTCCTTGACAAAAAAGTCTACAAATCTTTTAGCATATGGAGGTGTAATTCCTGTTAGGAAACTACATAGTTGGTCTTTTCTGTGAGTACATCAAGTTCATGTTCATTATTATCTGTTTTGCCATGTGGCACTGTAAATCCTTAAAGGAATTCTAAATATAAAGAGGAAAGAAAATGGGGCCTCTGTTTCTCACAGGGATCCCAAAGTCCCTTCAATGGGTGACACTCAAATCAAGGGATACTCAAATCAAGGAAAATAGTGACGTGTCCTTGTTGACCACGCTGCATCCAGACAAATCCCAGCCCACAGCTCTTGGTGGGGCTTGTCCTGTTGGTGGATGAGCTGCTGCCCAAGTCTGGTGACGCACCTGGTGAGTCAGGGACCGTGACAACTTCATACCCAGCTTCCTGCCCAAACCTGAGCCAATTTTGTTTCTTAGCCAAACAACATACAAAACAACTTGAGGAAAATATAAAGTTATGCCCTTCCAAGACAGTCTGTTTCCAGTAGTGTCTGGTCTGTGGCTAAAATTCTAGACTTGAAATTAGGGGAGCTCAGAACTGTTGACAATTCTGCTTCCCCAGGCCTCTATTTCCTCATATCTGCAATTGAGAAGAGGGGGAATCTAGGGGAAGGCTAGAACAGTGCCTGGAAATTTATTTGATCTTATTTATTTATTTATTTATTTATTTATTTATTATTTTAATTCAGTATAGTTAACATACAGTGTTATATTGGTTTCAGGTGTACAATATAGTGATTCCACAATTCTATACATTACTCGGTGCTCATTGTGATAAGTGTATTTTGTTTTTATTAAGTAAACTCTACCCTCAATGTGGGGCTCAAACTCAGAACCTGGAGATCAAGAGTCACATGCTCTACAGACTAAGCTAGGCAGGTGCCCCTATAGGTGAACTCTTAATCCTCATCATTTATTACATCCATCCCCCCACTCACCTCCCCTCTCGTAACCGTCTCCTTGTTCTTATAGTTAAAAGCCTATTTTTGGTTGTCTCTTTTTTTCTTTGTTGATTTGTTTTTTTCTTAAATTCCATATATGAGTGAAATCCCATTGTCTTTCTCTGACTTTTTTCACTTAAACATTAAATTTCTAAATCCATCTATGTTATTGCAAATAGCAAGATTTCATTCTTTTTTATAGCTGAGTAATATCTTAGTGTGTGTGTGTGTGTGTGTGTGTGTGTGTGTGTGTGTGTGTGTATCATATCTTCTTTATCCATTCATCTATGGATGGACACTTGGGCTGCTTCCATAATTTGGCTATTGTGAATAATGCTGCAATAAACACAGGGGTGCATATATCCTTTTGAATTAGTGTTTTGTATTCTTTGGGTAAATACCCAGTAGTGGAATTACTGGATCATATAGTATTTGTATTTTTAATTTTTTGAGGAAACTTCATACTGTCTTCCACAGTGGCTGCACCAGTTTGCATTCCCACCAACAGTGCATGAGTGTTTCTTCTTCTCCACATCCTCACCAACACTTGTTCTTCCTTGTATTTTTTTATTTTAGCCATGCTGACAGTTGTGAGGTGATATCTCACTGTGGTTTTGATTTGCATTTCTCTAATGATTAGTGATGTAAGCATCTTTTCATGTGTCTGTTGGCCATCTGTATGTGTTCTTTGGAGAAATGTCTATTTATGTCTTCTGCCCATTTTTAAATTGGATTATTTATTTTTGTTTTTGTTTTGGTGTTGAGTTATATAAGTTCTTTATATATTTTGGATACTAACTCTACTGGATGTGTCATTTGCAAATATCCTCTTCCATCTCCCATTCAGTAGATTGTCTTTTTGTTTTGTTGATTGTTTTCTTTGCTGTGCAGAAGCTTTTTTTTTTTTCTTAATGTTGCCCCAATAGTTTAGTTTTTGCTTTTGTGTCCCTTACCTCAGGAGACATATCTAGAAAATGTTGCTAAGGCCAGTGTCAGAGAAATTACTGCCTGTGTTCTCTTCTAGGATTTTGATGGTTTCCTGTCTCACATTTAGGTCTGTAACCCATTTTGAGTTTGCTTTTGTGTATCGTATAAGAACGTGGTCCAGTTTCATTCTTTCTGCAGGTAGCTCCCCAGTTTCCCCAGCACTATTTGTTAAAGAGACTGTCTTTTTCCCATTGCATATTTTTGAGTGCTTGGCAACTTAGTGGTCCCCAATAGACACTGAATGAATGAATGAAAGAAGGGAAATGTCTGCCTTTGGTTACTGAGTCGTTTTTGGCAAGGTGAAAATGAAAGGCTTTGAATAGTTTCAGCATCCCCTTGAACATAATGATTGGCTTTGTGGACTCTTCATCTTGCCCCTTTTTTGCAAACTACATTGGCAAACAGAGAGCACAGGCTAGGATTCCTGCCCTTATTGAAGTTACATTTGAATTTGGGTGTTGAAATGCAGTAAGGTTAAGTGGCAGGTGTCACTCATGTTTCTCTAGTCCTATTTCTATTACACATCTTCTTACAGGTTTTTCAAAATTTCTTTGCAATTATAGATATATCTAAGCATGGAATTCAGGCCTGCAGGAAACAAGCAGCTGTCAGCGTGGGATCTGCTAATTTACTTTCAGAACATATATGTGTATATATAATTACTTGCTCCTTCCCTTCCGTGGAGCCCTCTGGAGCCAGAGCTCAAGGACAATGAGGTCTTCAATGTTTGCTGATAGATCAAGGCCAAGGAATTCAGCTTATATTGTGTGAAACTTCAGGGCAGCAGGAGCACAGCTACTCTGAAAGAAGAAAATATGATGTCTTCTGAGACAGTTTCAATATGTTGGATTTATTTTTATGTCATTTTTCACTGGCTTTTTAAAAAGCCAGATCATACCAATCATTTCAATATATTGAAAACATCTGTAGTTAAAAAAAAAAATGTTTCCTGAAGGAAAACTGTATCAATGATAGAGCCTCTCAGTTTTTGTTTTTCATGGCAAGTTCAACACTATGAACAAGTTCTGTGAGAGTGAAAATGCAGATAGAACTTTCCTCCCAATTGTTTATTCCTAACGGTAAGTCCCTGTAGGGCAGCCCAGCTAGGTGTTAGCTCTTAGCTCCCTCTTGGTGGTGTGTGTGTGTGTGGGGGGGTACTCTGTGAGATACTGTAGCCCCTCGTTGAGCCATTACAGACAGGGAGGCCCATCATGAATCTGAGCCACACAGGCACGTATCCTGACCCCAAGGGAGGAGGACCTCGGCAGGACATCACTGTGCTTGTAATTAATTCACAGGTGAATGATTCAGATTTCACATTTCAAATTTGCATTTATACTAGTGAAGCAAAGAATCCTTTGTAAAACACTAACTCGGAGGGCTTCCTTACCTCTTGCCTGGGTTGTTGTCATTGTGTCCTAACTGGTGTATCTGCTTCTGTTCTCAGGGGACTTGAATACTGATTAGAATCACCAGGTAAAATACAGAAAGCCCTGTTAAATGTGAATTCCAGATAAGCAAAATATGTATATATTTTTTGGTATAAGTTTGTCTCAAAAGGTTTAGTCAATTTTGCCCCCAAATATTACATGGGATCACTTAACATATGATGGACTGACTTATCATGAAATCTATTACAGTTTTTTTTTAATCTATCAGTGCCTACCACTTCCAAATCTGTGTCCAGCCTTATCATGTGCACTAAACTGAGTATCTCCATTGTGATGGCTTGCAGGTAGCATGTTGAAATCTAAACTCATTATCTTCCCTGCCCATAATCTCAATTTCAGCCATCCATCCAGTTGCTGAACTGCTCTGGACCATTCATTTGCCCTTAAAACCATTAGGTGGGTCCACAAGCCCTCTCACAGGCCTCTTTGTTTCTCTCTCTACTCTAGTCTCAGCAATCAGCGATACCTTTAAAAAGATTATAGCATATTCCCTCTACTGCTTTCTCTCTCTCTTTTTTTTATGTCTTTCCTTTTAATCAAGTGACTTTCAAAGTTTGGACAATCTCACATACACACACACACACATGCAGACACACACACACACACGGGTATATGAAGGTACAGAATCAAAAGTTCCTTGTAACTATACTTACCCTTAAAACCTGAGGGGCATTCATACAACCTGATTTTTTCTATTCTATTTCATTTTTAAAAAAATTGCAATCTGGTGACCCCCTTAATTGATGAATCATGACCTGTGGCTTTAAAAAACCACTACTGATTCTATTTTATACATAACGATCTGACAGTCATTATAAAACATTGAACAGATTGTGTCACTCCCCTGCTTAAAATCTTTCAATAATTTTCCATGCATTAGCCTTAAGAGAAAGTAGAAGATATGCTCACTGTGGCATTAAAAGCCTCTTTTCTCTCATCAGCTGGTCCTCTTGTCTGAAGAGCACTCCTCCCTTTTACCTAGTGCTAATGCCCACAATAAACGAGTTCTGCAGGCTCAAATGCCATTTCTTTAGGAGGCTTTCACTGACCTTTTAGCCTGGGTGAATCCCTTTCCTAGATGGTCTTCCATATTTAATACTTTCATAGCAGAACCAACCTTTATGAGTATTGGTCAGTCCCGCAATTGCTCAAAATCCTTCAGAGGCTCTTCATTTCATTCAGACTAAAATCCAAAGTCCTTCCAGTGGCCTACACAAACCAACATGATCTTTCCTCCCACCTCTTTGACCTTATCTCCTACTATGCTTTCTCCTTATTGACTCTGCTCCAGCCATTCTGGCATCATGATCATTATTCCAGGTTGGCCAGGTATCCTCCTACCTCAGGACCTTTGCATTTGCTGTTATTTCTACTTGGAACACAACACACCCTACAATATTTACTGGACACTCTCTCATTTCTACCAGTTTTCTCAAATGATACATTGTCAGTGAGGCCTTCTACAGTCACTATATTTAAAATTGCATCCCCTATTCTGGCACTCGATTTTCTTCTTTATTTTGTATTAATTTATTTTATTTATTATATGTCTCTCTCTGCTAGTATGTAAACTGTAAGATGATAGGGATATTTTTTTCATTGCTAAAATCCCAGCACCTAGAATAGTATTTGGTTTATGTAGGTGCTCAGTAAATTTATTTGTTGAATAAATGAGTGAGTCAATAGGTAACTCCTGTGTATCCATTGGTTGTTGTGTATCCACTTTCAAATCATTGTTTTCTTACAGGAGGATATATCTGTTCTGTTCACCAGTTGTACCCAGCTTATTGCCTGGCACATATTAGAGTCTCAAAAAATGATTTCCTGAATTAAATTCATTTACATTGAGAGTGATAACAATAGAGAGAGAATAGTGTGTGCCACTTTAAGAATAGTTACATTTGTATTCATAGTGTTTATAACCGGACATTACAGCTCTGTACACAATCCTTAGAAGAGAAAACTATTAGTACAATGTATTCACTTTTATTTGCTGGAAGGAACGTTAGCCTTATACTGTTTGCAAACACCAAAAAATTTGAGGAGCATTTTATAGGAGAACACGGTAGAGAAAGAGGTTTGCTGACTTCAAAGTAGTGGCACGTACACAGTCCCCCTTTGCTGTAATCATAATCAAATAGAACATAGGTCCACAGTTCCTCGCTGAAAACCTTTAGGACCAGCTGGATTCAGGACTCATGTTCTCCCCCACCCCAGGTCTCAGAAGGTGGATGTGCTCATTCATTACATACACAGCAGACTCTGGGGCAGTGCCCCATAATAAACCATGTCAATACTTCTGCAGAGAAAAGTAGAGTTGGCCTTTGAACAACACGGGTGTAAACTGCATGAGTCCACTTAAATGTGGATTTTTTTGGATATATACATTATTGTAAATCTATTTTCTCTACCTTATGATTTTCTTTTTTATTAAAAAAATTGTTTTTAATATTTATTTGTTTTTGAGAGAGAAAGAGTATGAGTGGGGAAGGGTCAGAGAGAGAGGGAGACAGAATGTGAAGCAGGCTCCAGGCTCTGAGCTGTCAACACAGAGCCTGATGTGGGGTTTGAACCCATGAAGCGTGACATCATGACCTGAGCTGAAGTCAGACGCTTAACCCACTGAGCCACCCAGGCACCCTACCTTATGATTTTCTTAATTATATTTTCTTCAGTTTGATTTATTGTAAAAATACAGCATATAATACATATGACATACAAGATAATGTGTTAATAGACTATTTATGTTATCAGTAAGGCTTCTGGTCAACAGAACTGTTAGTAGTTAGATTTGGGGGGAGTCAAAAGTTATACACAGATTTTCCACTGTGTAGGGATTGGCATCTTAACCCCTCGTGTTGGTTGAGGGTCAATTGTAGGACTAGTGACACTTGGTAAGGTAAAGACAACAAATAGCCTACATCCATTCCATTCTAGTTTTTCCACGGAAATGAACTTTGATGCCAAAAGAGTGTAAAAAACTGGGTTTTCGGAGCTTTTGAGTTGTTCTTTTGGCTTCGGGGTATTATTTATTGTTGCTGGGTGGTAACACTGTGTGCTGCATGACCAGAGGGCTGTTGGCCTCAAGAAAGTTCCTGTTCCTTTCTCAGTTTCAATGCTAGTGATAGAACAAATGATACATGATTCTGATTGAATGGCAATTCAGTAACCCAATTGTCTAATATTGAATGAATTCATCTATAATAATTCAAGTAAATAGACGCAGGAAGAAAAATGTCCTGTTCCATTCAATATCCCAGAACCATGACTACAAGAATGTAGTCCCATCATTAGTTATGAAACAAACAAACAAACAAACAAACAAGGTTTTGATTTGATTGCCTCTAGAGTTTGAAATCCTTAAGGCAGAAGCTCTCAAAGGTTGGTGTTCAGACTCTGTAGTAGGAGTCAGCAAATGTTTTCCATAAAGGGACAGACAGCAATATTTTTGACTTTGCAGGCTACATATCTTCCCTGTCTGTGTGCATATTCTCAATACCTCCTCTGACTCACCACCTCTATTGCCTGCCCAGAGAAGACTGCCTGACCTTGGCCCTGTTATCATGTTTGGATAAAACTGTCAGAAGAAAATCCTGTTGGCATTCAGCAGTTGGATTAATAAAGTGTTTTGTAGGAGTTAGCCTTGATCACATAACCACTTTTCTCCAGTAGACGATAACCAAATCATTTCTTGCTTGTGAGAAAGTAGCTTCTCAATGAAAAGGCATTTTTCAGAAGAGATTCACCTCCAGCAGGAGGTGGCCCAAATGAAGATCGTGCTGCCATTGAAAGGCTGGCTGATGTCATAATCTGCCTTGTGAGTTCTAGGTATTTTTTTCTAGGACACTGTTTGGGTATCCCTAGCTGGATCCGTATCATCTAACTAAACAAAAGTCTGACTTTTCACTTATTAAAATTTAACTGCCATGGGGCACCTGGGTGGCTCAGTTGGTTGAGCGCCCGACTTCAGCTCAGGTCATGATCTCTCGGTTCGTGGGTTTGAGCTCCACATCGGGCTCGCTGCTGTCAGTGCAGAGCCTGCTTTGGATCCTCTGTCTCGCTCTCTCTGCCCCTCCTCACTCATGCTCTCTCTGAAAAATAAAAATATAAGTAAATATTTAAAAAAAAAACCAGAAACTGCCAGCCTGGGATATGATGATAATGATGATGACAATTAAAAGGTGCTTTTTAACACCTAAGCATTTTACATCCATTCTTTTGAGTAGTCAGTATCACATCCCTTGTAGTAAGTACTATTAAGAAACCAAGACTTAGATCAAATGTTTTGTCCACGGTCAGCCAGTTAGTGTCAGAGCTGAGTTTCTAACCCAGGTCTTGCAGAGTCAGCCCTGCATTTTTGAGTATGATAGAGTATGACCTCATAAATATATATAATTTTTGCATAAGAAGAGGAAAATCTTATTATTTATGCCTTGATGTTTGTGTAGATGACCCTACTGTGAGAAATATTTAAAAAATTGTTTTTGCCCAGGTGTCTGAGTGGTTTAGTTGGTTAAGCTTCTGACTTCAACACAGGTCATGATCTCATGGTTTGTGGGTTCCAGCCCTGCATCAGGGTCTGTGCTGACAGCTCAGAGCCTGGAGCCTGCTTCCAATTCTTTCTCTCTCTCTGCTCCTCCCCCACTCATTCTCTTTCTCTCTCTCTCAAAAATAAATAAACATTAAAAATTTTTTTAATTGTTTTTGTGTATAGTATAATGGATGCCATTCTTTTTGTCTGAAGAATGGTGACATGGACATTTCTTTTTTAGGGATACTGGCTTCTTTTTAGCATAATCTTCTGGCAGGCTGTTGAGTTTTTCAAATGTGGTTTTTAAAAAGTAAGCTTGAATTTTGTCACAAAGATGTTATTTCCAAGGGAGTATTAAAACCTTTGTGACATTTTTCCATTTAAGTAATTAAGATGGTTTTAATAAGGTTTGAACCTTCCCTAATATGCATGGAAAACAGTGAAGAAATAGAAAAAAAATTAGTTAATTTAGCACCTACGGTATGACTAACAGTCTTTTCTCAATTAACTTATGATGAAAGGCTTTACATTTCTTGTTCCCCAGGTTTTCTGTATCTAGAGGAGCAATATCAGGGGATTATTTTAAGCTCATTGAAGGCTTTAGGAGTCTGCATTTTATCAGTACTGCATGGGCTAAGGGCTGTTTTTCTTATTACAGGAGTGAAGCCTGACTGAACCTAGAAAGGCAAGAAACCTTCCTTTGGAGACTTTCTCCTAAGAGAGGAGGTAAGAGGTTGTATCACAAAGGTAATGCAGTAATAAATACCCTGATGGAGAAAATGATGAAAGAGAAAGAAAGAGGGTCTATGTTCCTTATGTCTTTTGTGTCAAATACTGGGAACTCCGGGTATCAAAACCGACAATAGCATTTTCTAACCAAGCCTCCTGCAGAGGCAACTATTTTAAGCTCTGCTGCTAATTTCTATTCTTGATTTATCAATTCTGGGCGATATGTACTGACTCCATGCTGTAAAGAATGGGAAGAATTCTCATAGAAACTTCTACCTAAATTACTGTCTTTGACTCCTGATAGTTGTTACCTCTAACAATATATTCAGTTTAGTGGTTGCCTTCATTGAGTGAACAATGTAGACGGCCTCTATTTTCTGACTGATTTTTAGATGTACCTATTGACTCCATCTATGAAAGTTGAGGAAATTAGCATAGGTACCCACCATTTTACTCTTTTCCTTAGTTGTGTTTTTATTTTTATATCGCCATGGCTTATAACATTCATATTTGAAACATGCTTCCTTGTCTTCTAGCAGCTCTATCAGCTCCTGATTGCCCTCAGGATAAAGTCCAAATTTTCTACTAGAAATAAAATCCGTAACTACCTGGCCCATCTTATCTCCCTGGCCTAATCTGCAGCTTGGGAGTTCTCACTGTCTTTATTACACCGCGGCTTTTTGTCTTGCTGGGACTTTGCACACTTGTTAACTCTTAACTCTGGAAATCTGGCTCCTTTTCTTCCTGGTAAATTCTTGCTCATGCTTCAAGACCCAGCTCCCATATACCCTTCTATGGAAGCCTTCTGGACTCCCAGTTTCTTGGGTGGTCAACTCCATGGACTCCCGTAGTCCTCTTCCTACCTCCATTATAGGACTTGGATGTTAAACTATGATTTCAGCTTTATGCATCTGCGTCCTCTCCTTACAGGTTAACATTAGATTGGGCATTCCATTTCTGTGTCCTTAGCATTCAGTGTAGCGTCTTTACGCTGAATGAATGAATGAAAGAATGAATAAATGGATGAGAAAAAGCCTTCAAAAGAAGTTCTAATCCCAAACAATGCATTCAGGGTTTTCTTTCCTAAATCGATTTTAGTCAGCAAAATTTACAGTGGTTCTTTCCTGGTCTGTTTTATATTTTTCTTTACTTTGAATACTTTATTTACATTCTTATGGGGGGAATAATTGAAGGAGAAAATAATTTCTGCTGATTGCTGGTAAATACTCACCTTTGCTGCATTGAGCTCAAACGCGAGGAAGGAAAAGAGAAGCTTATACACCAATACTATTTTAGAAATTCAAATTACCGAACAAAGAGAGAGTAAAATTACTTTGAAAGATATTTACTTATTTTCCAAGCCACTAGTATTTATCTATTTTTTTTGTATTTCTTTAAATTTTAATTCCAGTATAGTTAATATATAGTTATATTAGTTTCAGGTGTTAAAATATAGTGATTCAACAATTCTATACATTACTCAGTGCTCAGCGTGATTATGTGTACTCTTAAATCCCCATCACTTATTTCACCCATCCCGCCACCTACCTCCCCTCTGGTAACCATCAGTTTGTTCTCTATAGTTAAGGGTCTGTTTTTTGGTTTTTCTCTTTTTTTTTTTTAAATTTGTTAATATGTTTTGCTTTTTAAATTCCATATACAAGTGAAATCATATGGTATTTTTCTTTCTCTGACTGACTTATTTCACTTACCATTATATTCTCTAGGTCCATCTATGTTGTTGCAAATGGTAAGATTTCATTCTTTTTTATGGCTGAGTAATATCTCATTATACATATTATATATATATCTCATTATATATAATATGTATGTAATGAGATAAATCTTCTTTATCCATTCATCTATGGATAGACACTTGGGCTACTTCCATAATTTGGCTATTGTGAATAACGCTGTAGTAAACACAGGGGTGCATATATCCTTTTGAATTAGTGTTTTGTATGCTTTGGGTAAATACCCTGTAATGGAATTATTGGATCATATGGTATTTATATTTTTAATTTTTTGAAGGACCTTCCATACTGTTTTCCACAGTGGCTGCACCAGTTTGCATTCCCACCAACGGTACACAAGTGTTTCTTCTTCTCCACATCCTCACCAACACTTGTTGTTCTTGTATTTTTTATTTTAACCATTCTGACGGATATGAGGTGATACTTCATTGTAGTTTTGACTTGCATTTCCCTGAGTGATGTTGAGCATCTTTTCATGTGTCTGTTGGCCATCTGGATGTATTCTTTGGAGAAATGTCTATTCATATCTTCTATGCATTTTTAAATAGGATTATTTGGGTTTTTTTTTATGTTGAATTGTATAAGTTATATCTTTATTTTGTTTTTTTTGTGTTGTTTAAATTTTTTAATGTTTATTTCTGAGAGACAGAGCATCGGGGGAGGGGCAGAGAGACAGGGAGACACAGAATCCAAAGCAGGCTCCAGTCTCCGAGCTGCCAGCACAGAGCCCAACATGGGGCTCAAACTCACTGACTGTGAGATCACGACCTGGGCTGAGGTCAGACACTTAACCAACTGAGCCACCCAGGCGCCCCAAGTTGTTTCTTTATTTTGGATACTAACCCATTACTGAATACGTCCTTAGCAAATATCTTCTCCCATTCAGTAGATTGTCTTTTTGTTTTGTTGGTTGTTTCCTTTGCTGTGCAGAAGCTTTTTTATCTTGATGTAGTCCCAATAGTTTATTTTTGCTTTTGTTTTCCTTGCCTCAAGAGACAGATCTAGAAAAATGTTGTTGTGGCCGATGTCAGAGAATTTACTGCCTGTGCCCTTTTCTAGGATTTTTATGGTTTCAGGTCTCACATTTAGGTTCTTAATGCATTCTGGGTTTCTTTTTGTGTATGGTGTAAGAAAGTGGTCCAGTTTCATTCTTTTGCAGTTAGCTTTCCAGTTTTCTGAACATCATTTGTTGAACAGACTATCTTTTTCTCATTACATATTTATTCCTCCTTTGTTGAAGATTGACCATATAATCATGGGTTCATTTCTAGGCTCTGTTCCTTTCTATTGATCTATATTTCTATCACTGTGCAAGTACCATACTGTTTTGATTACTACAGCTTTGTAGTATATCTTGAAATCTGGGATAGTGATACCTCAAGTTTTGTTCTTCTTTTTCAAGATTGCTTTGGGCATTTGGGGTCTTCTGTGGGTCCATACAAATTTTAGGATTATTTGTTCTAGTTCTGTGAAAAATGCTGTTGGTATTTTGATAGGGATTATATTAAATCTGTAGATTTGCTCTGGATAGTATGGACATTATAGTGATATTTGTTCTTCCAATCCATGAGCATGGAATGTCTTTCTATTTCTTTGTGTCTTTTTCAATTTCTTTAATCAATGTTTTATAGTTTTCAGAGTACAGATCTTTAACCTCCTTGGTTAAGTTTAGTCCTACGTATTTTATTATTTTTATTGAAACCATAAATGGGATTATTCTCTTAATTCTCTTTCTGCTACTCCTTTATTAGCTTATAGAAATGCAATGGGCTTCTGTATATTGCTTTTGTATCCTGGGACGTTACTGAATTCATTTATCAGTTCTAGTAGTTTTTTGGTGGAGTCTTTAGGGTTTTCTATATATAGTGTCATGTCACCTGAAAATAGTGAGTTTTACTTCTTCCTTACCAATTTGGATGCCTATTATTTCTTTTTGTTTACTGATTGCTGTGGTAGGACTTCCAGTATTATGTTGAATGAAAGTGGTGAAAGTGGACTTCCTTGTTTTTGATCTTAGGGAAAAGCTCTCAGTTTTTCACCATTGAATATAATGTTAGCTGTGGGTTTTCATATATGGCCTTTATAATGTTGAGATATATTCCCTCTAAACCTACTTCATTGAGGGTTTTTATCATGAATGGATGTTGTACTTTGTCAAATGCTATTTGTGCATCTTGAACAGATATCTATTATCAAGTATTCTAAATGAAAATAATTTGTTTTTTATTTTCACTTTTTTTAGTCTACTGAGTCAATTTTTTTAAGAGTTACGAAATATACATTTGAGAAGGAAACCATTTCCCAGAAATAGTATTTATTTAAAGCAATTCCTTAGAAAGTTCTGTAACTGCATGATCTACTTTGAGTAAACACTGCATGAGGCCCCAGGTTCTGTTGAATTGACATAATTTCAGTTCTCTGTTGACTAAAATCAGCCCACATGTTGATCCTCATACACTTGTTAGATTTGTTATGCTCTTAAATCCTACTGATGTAAAATTGATTCATAGGTTAAAAGCTGCTAATGAATTGAACACCCAGATATAATTCTGTGTGGCCTGAGATGGGTAGGTAGGGCGCCTGGGTGGCTCAGTCGGTTGAGCATCCAACTCTTGATTTAGGCTCAGGTAATGATCTCATGGTTCATGGGATCAAGTCCCATGTCAGGCTCTGCACTGACCATGCAGAGCCCGCTTGGGATTCTCTCTCTCCCTCTCTCTTTCTGCCCCTGCTCCTCTCTCAAAAATAAATAAATAAACTAGGGGCACCTGGGTGGCTCAGTCAGTTAAGCATCCAACTCTCAATTTCAGCTCAGGCCATGATCTCACAGTTCCTGAGATTGAGCCCCACATCAGACTCTACGCTGACAGCATAGAGCCTGGTTGGGATTCTCTCTCTCTCTCAAAAATAAATAAACTTTAAAAAAAAGGGGTATTACATGAATCGCCTTATAAAAAGAAGAGTGGAGTGGTAAAGATCTAGAGTCTCTCTGATTAGAATCCTGGCTCTCTAGGGGCACTTGGGTGGCTCAGTCAGTTAAGCGTCTGACTCTTGACTTCAGCTCAGGTCATGATCTTGTGGTTTGTGAGTTTGAGCCCCACATCAGGCTCTGTGCTGGCAGTGCAAATTCTGCTTGGGATTCTGTCTCCCTCTGTGTCTGTCCCTTCCTTGCTTGCTTTCTATATCTTTCTCAAAGCTAGAAAGAAAGAAGGAAAGAAAGAAAGAAAGAAAGAAAGAAAGAAAGAAAGAAAGAAAGAAAAGAAAAGAAAAGAAAAGAAAAGAAAAGAAAAGAAAAGAAAAGAAAAGAAAAGAAAAGAAAAGAATCCTGGATCTCTATTGCTTTCTACATACATGACCTAGAGAAAGTTACACAACTTCTTTTGAGCTATCTGCCAAAAGGGGAATACCAATATGACAATACATAGAATGAGTGCCCAGCACCTCATAAACACCCAGCAACTACTAGCAATTATTATTTTCATTGTAAAGAATACATATAGGAAAAAGCAAATGGTCATTTCCCTCTGGTAATCACTATAAATTGGTTAGAATATATCCTGTTAGAGCATTAAATATGTAATTTTAAACAAGAACACAGCATTGCAACAGGAGTGTTAATGCTATGTTTGCAATGACTTGGTTCAACAATACCTAAATGTATAGTTTACAAACAATTTTTCTATGGAAATTTACTTCAAAACCTGGTTTCTGTATTACTTTATGGTTTTTCAGTAGTAAGAGAGATACTGGAAGAAAATACAAGATGATAGAGTTACTGAAGAATTCATGATCAAATGTATTCAGAATTCACACACAGTCATTATGAATTCAATATTCATGACAAGCATTCTGGGTGAACAGCCAAACTATGGGGCTGAGTTTCTCTTTAACTTTATATATATGGATATTGTATTTTAGAAATTGCCCTTCTATGTATTCTATTTCTGGTCATCAAGAGGAAAGCTGTTGCTTAGCAACCAGTGGTTCCTGCTTGGCTGATGTGTAAAATGCAAAGCCATGCAAATAAGAGGCAAATAATTCTGTCCATTAGGAGCACTGTTACTGTTTTTTTTTTTTTCGATAATTTTTTTTAATTTTTATTTTAGAGAGAGAGTGAGTTGGGAAGAGAGGCAGAGGGAGAGAGAGAGAGAGAGATAATCCCCCAACCAGGCTTCATGCTCAGCGCAGAGCCCATCATGGGGCTTGATCCCAGAAGATCAGGATCACCATCTGAGCCGAAATCAAGAGTTGGATGCTCAACCAACTGAGCCACCCAGGTGCCCTGCTGACTTACTGGTTCTAACAATTAAGTTGTCTCCCAACTTAGTTTATGATTCCTTGTGTGGAACATATAAATTTTGAGACAGAAGCTGTATCATTATATTTACTAATCATCAAAAAAAATTTTTTTAATGTTTATTTATTCTTGAGACAGAGACAGAGTGTGAACAGGGGAGGGGCAGAGAGAGAGAGGGAGACACAGAATCCGAAACAGGCTCCAGGTTCCAAGCTGTCAGCACAGAGCCCAACGCGGGGCTCGAACTCATGAATTATGAGATCATGACCTGAGCTGAAGTCGGACACCCAACCGACTGAGCCACCCAGGCACCCCTGCTAATCATTTTTAAAGAATACAGATTGATTCACAAGATTAACTTAGTGTATAAAAAAGGAATAATTCAAGGATAAAAATTTACCGATATTTTGAAGTATATGTTTAACATTTCAGGCAGAAAATATTTACAGCTTAAAACAAAAAGGAAGAAAACCAAAAAATATATATACTGAATTCTGGAGATGTAGCCAACAACAAAAAATATGTTTATACCCTATAAAACTTCCAGTATAATTTTGAATGTATTTTCTTCATTCATTTAGGCTTTTAGCAAAGATTATTCACCAAGAAAAGAGAGGTTATATCATATGTGATAAGAGATTACATGGTGGTGAGAGTCCCTTGTCTGCTGCTAACAAATACTCTCTCTTAAGCCAAAGAATATTTATTGAAACAAAAGAATTTTGTGCTGCTGATGGTGTACTCAGGATTGATAGGATATTGGGGAATAAAGCTTGAAAGTGGGCTGGTACTTTAGGCACTTTGGAATACTTCTTGTGGTCATTGCTGTTTCCTTCTGTCTTTCTTATGTTTCAAAAGCCCAGGGGAGAGCACCTGATGGCTAATTCCTCATATGCCTGCTCCTTGGCTGGGGTGATCTGGTCTTTTCAGCTTCCATGGAGGTATGCAACTTCTCCTCAGTCCTCAGTAGGACTGAACACTACTCAGGAGACTTCTCTTCCCCAAAAGGAAATCTGGGTGCTATTAGGAAGAAAGAAATGAAAGCTGGAGATGTATTCATGGGCATAGACATATATGTATATATAGTGGAAAATGTTATGTAAGAGTTACTTACAGTAAGTCTCCAGGGACTACAAATCAATTCATCTATGACCTAATTGCTTCTGTCTTCTGATGTTCCTTACCTCTAAAGTGATATAAAAATAATCAACTCCACATATTTATTGGGTACTATAAAATTATCATTTAGTTAGTGGTATCTAGATCATTTTAGAGGGGTAATACATAAGTACAGTTAGAATTTATAAAACAGTAATGTTTGCATATTTTCATATGCAATTTAAGTCAAGTTAATTTTTATGATTTGAAGCCTCATTTATCTTTATACTGTCGCTGAACATCAAGCACACTGAAGAAATCTATAGAATCACAGATATTAAACAAGAATTAAATTAAGAATAAAATTAAACCATGCTTATTGAGTCTAACTTTTTATACAATGTAGAAGCAAAACAAAAAAGGCAATAAGCCAAATAATTACTTTATGTAACTGGATTTTTGATTCAAAGGAAAAGCTCATTAGATGGTGAGTTTACAAATATTTCTCTGGCAAATATTTTGGCTTTTGCTTACTGATTATTAACAATATTCCTTGTCCCTTAACTTAAAAAAGTCATCATTACAATTTGAATCTGTCAGTTGGACTCTTTTGGTAGTAGCCAATGAAAATAGTCAAGGTCCCTAAATCTACTGTCTGTGTCAGGACACGAGGTCAGCAGCTAAATCAAAGGTCAAAATAATGGTCTCAAACAAGATAGAAATTTGTTTCTTTCTCCCAAAATAGTCAAGCTTAAGTAGACGAGGGCTGAGTTGGCAGTTTCACGGTGCAAGGGACTAGTTACTCCGTCATCATCAACATAATACTTCTATCTTGTGGTCTGATATGGCTGCCCTCGTACCTTGCCACATATCTGCATTCCAACCAGTGGGAAGCAAAGAAGGGCAGAGGGAGGGCACATATATCATTAGCCAGAGCTTAATCACATGGCCATACTTAGCTGCAAGAGAGGTGAGTAAAAGAGGTCTTAGTTGGGTAGGTAAGTTCTATTGTTATAAAAGGGTAGAGTGAAAGCTTTCTGCCATACATCTCATCATAAACTTATTACTATCTCATTATGCTAAAACCGAAGATGTCTACTTAAAAAAAAAAAAATAGCAACCCAAATGTCTATTTAACAAACTCTAAGCAAAATTAAGTAATATTATGAAATGGTGAGTAAAATTCTTTAAGAGTATATTACCTACACATAAATTAAACTCTTGTCTTTCAATCTATTAGGGTAATATATAGTGTACAAAAGAATTAATTAGCCTAACTTCTAATATCCTTAGAGAGTGAGTGATTAAGGGCATCTTAGGTATAGTTCTGCCACTTTCAGACTCCTTATATCATTGGCATGTTGCTGGAATACTATGTACGTGTTTTAAATGATCCTCAGAAAAAGACATGGTCTTATATAAAAACCCTTAAAATACATATTCCCTTTGATCCAGAAATTCTACTTTTAGAAGCTTATCTTAAGGACAACATTGAGGATGCAGAAAAAGATTCATCTATAAGGATATTTATTGCAAAGCTTTTTGTTGTAGAAAAAAAATCAGAATAACCTAAATGCCCCCCCAAAGGAAAGTGTGTATGTAGATTGTTATGTCCATATAATAGAATAGCATGCCACCTTTAAAAATGATAGATGAGAAATATATTTATTGACATAGAAATGTGCTCCAACAAATTGTTAAATGAAATATATGGATTAGAAAATAGTATGTACAGTGTTATCCAAATTAAAGCTATAAATTTTTATAAAGTATTATAAATGAAAGCTATAAATATTCTTGAAGAAGGCTCACCAAAACACAAAAAGTGGTTATTTCTGGGTGGTGGTGGTGTCGGTCACTGTTGTTTTATTCTTTTTGCTTCTTTGTATTTTTGAAATTAGGAAAAGAGAATACATATCATGTGTATAATTACAGTTGTGTGGTTTTTTTTTTGTTTTTTTGTTTTGTTTTTTTGTTTGTTTTGTTTTTTAACATAGAAATTAAAAGCTGTGTTCTCTTAACTCTCAGCCAGACTCAGAATGGTGCAGGAAGACAAACATTCTCCCAGCCTGATCTCCAAGGAGGCTCTTGTTCTGGAAACAGTGTTTCCCCAAAGACTCTTGGGCAGTTTTTTCACCCCAGGAGAAGTCACATCTCCCACAGACAGAGGCAGATTTTAGATGACCTTGAAGTCCAAGAGCTTGAGTTTTATTCTATAAGGAATGAAACACACTGTAAATTTTAAAGCAATGATACAGGATAAGGATATATTTCCTCCCTCAATCTATCTCAAGATTTTCTACATAATAGGTCCTTAGAAAACCGCTGTGGAATGAATAAAGGAATGATGAGAACGGGTAAGATAATGAAGAGAAGAGAGACTATTGTGATACCTAGAACATATGATCAGTGGAAATAAATTGGCAGGATATGGCCAAAGACTGTATGGAAGAGAGGTGGTGTCTAAGACAGCTCTGGTTTTTGTGTTTAGGGACCAGGATGAATGACCAAGAGAAACTGGAAGTCAGAAGGATTAGCTTTGGAGTTAGAAGTGAGGGTTTGGAAATCCAGTAAGAGGACAGAGATATTTATGGAGAATTAAGAATTATGCTACAGGCAGGCTGGTTGAAATTTGGGGGTGGATTCTTAGAGAGAAGGGTTAGGGAGATTAAGCTGATTTGCATTTAGCCAGGAAAGAACATAAGGAGGGACTGATGAGGCAAGCAGCAAACAAGGAGATTGGCCAGTGAGAAGGACCCTTGTGCTCCTTCCTCCATGCCTGAGATGGCTGTGCTCACATACCTCTACTGCATCTGGTACACATCCTATCACTCAATTCTTCCATAGAGATGTAAAATACTAATGGGGAAATTTTCAAACATAGCCAAAAAATTGAGAATAAGATAATAAACACAATGTACCAATCACCCAGTATATCAGAGTTCAATAAGTAAAGGAGAACCAATAGGATGTGTGTGTGTGTGTGTGTGTTTCTAAATACAGGTTTCCCCAGCAATTCCCCTATGAAGCCATTCACAAACCAAAATGGTGGATAAAGCAAAAAAGCAGTTGCCATGAATTTATGTGGAAAAATTTTTGAGTGTTCCCAGACCTAAAAAAATAACCCCTCTTAGGCTTTTCTGATACCTTAGCCACATCTTGCCAAAGGATGCACAAAATAAAATCAAGAGAAATCACAGATGCTCACAGACACAGTTCAAACCTATGGCAGCTTGATGCTGAGTGTGGTTCCCCAGGGAAGGAGCTTAGCGGTGCCACTCTCGCTGCTTGTGGTGCACACTGCCTCTGTAATGGCTCCCTGAAAAACAAACCCTGAACATTATTTTTGCTTTTTGCCTTTTTTTTTTTTTGTAAAAGCAAAAATCCTCTTAGAATTTCTTTTGGTTAGAAAAAATAGGTACTAATGTAGGTCTTTTGTCAAAGCAAAGTGGCATTACACACACTTTCAAAAGTGGGGGATACCTGCATACATATATATGTGTGTGTTTGTACATATGCAATCGTGCAATAGTGGGACCTGGTTAAATGGTGCTTGTAAGGCTGGAATTTGAAGTACCCAGGGCAGGCAGTGAGGAAGGGAAGATGGGTGTAAAGTGGAGGAAAGCAAGAACAAGATGGAGCTGGGAAGGTGGAGGATGGACTGAAACTCATCTTGCCTCTGACCTTGGTAGTGTGGGTGTCCTACTGAACTCGGGTCTCTTCATCACAGAGCTAGATACATGCACCTTGCTCTGGAGTTGGAGAAACTGGAGGGAGTAGGTGGAACAGATGCAGGCCTATCCACTGTCTCACGCTTATCTGGTGAACGAGCAGATAAATGACAATATGTATGGCTATAAAAATAACTGCAGCTTTACTTCCCTTCCCCGTATTCCACACAAGAATGGTTCCTGTGGGTCACCCTAACCAGAAACACAGAGGGAAGAGAATTCTGGGAAATGAAGTTCAGTCTAGCCAAGTTGACACATTGCAAAGCCACCACACCTCATTTCAACAATTATCATCTCATGGTGAGCCTTATTTCATCACTTCCCCCACCCCCTTCCTGTCCCCCATCCATTTTGGGGGAAGAAAATCCTAGGCACCCTATCATTTTATCTTCAAACCATGTTGTACTTTAAAAGTTGAGGTTTTCTGTCTCTTTCTATAATGAGCTTCTTGAGAAAAGGATCCTTGTCTTACTTAACTCACCTATATACTCACCTGTATAGGTATCTTATAAATGCTTGTTGACTGAATGATAAATGCTATTCACGTGAAGGAACAGAAGTTTAGCAAGAACAAGTTTGATGTTATAAGGCTGTCTTCACCCTGAGGAACCGGATACAAGAATTGCTACCTCCATAAAGTCAGTCCTTTCTCTCTTATGCCTCCAGCTTGAAATACCCACTCCTTTGTGCCCCATGGTGCACATTGTCTGTACTCTTACCCCAGTATTCATATACTTTGTTTTTAATTTGTTTATATGTCTCCCTCTTCTATTAGATCTAAGTTTCTTGAAAGAGAGAACCAGGCTATGTGACCTCTCTGGCTTTTATCTTTTAAAATTATCCAACGTAAAACTAAGAATATTGGCCTCCCTCACCAAGATTCCTGTGAAAATTTCTCCTGAAGGGAAAGAGTTGGACTTTTCTGTTTTTATTTTTCTACTGCCTTGGGTTCACAACAATTACTTATATATAGTTTTCCATTATACCTAGTGTCTTCAAGGTCAGTGTGTGGTGCAATATACACAGGGAGTTAGAAACTCTGATCAGGACAGTGGAGGTATTGCTTTTCTCGCACGAATTACTAAAGGATTATGAGTTCTTCTGCCTTTCAGAGTAGTTGGGACTCTTGGCTGCAAGTGACAGACTCTAACTTGGACCAGAGTAGACAAAATGGCAATCATATACACTCATATAATATAACTAACTGCCAGAGAGGCAGGAACCACAGAGCCTGCCTGGGGATTTGATGGCACAAGGACTCACATCTCCCTTTACACACCATTATATCTCTTTGTATGCTAATCTCATTCTCTCAAGCCCACTTTCCTCACAAGGCTGACATATCCCCCAGCTTCTCTCCCTGAAAGGAGAAGCCTCATTTCTCTAGACCTTAGTTAAAAAATCCTGAGAAAGGGGATCATGTCTGTGGGAAAGGTAGGGAGTAGTCTGCGTTATGTGATGGGGTACTGTGATTAGCAATCAGTATCAGAACCACACAGTTGGGATGAGGTAGGAGCAGGTCCCCCAAAGAAGTGTGGTGTGGTGTGCACCTGTGTACCTTTTAACTGCAAAGAGATTAGAGCAGATAGGAAGGGCGAAACAGCAAACAAAATTCTGTTGCTAATTGTACAAACACTTATCACTGTACTAGGTGCCACAAAAGAAATAAAAACGAACAAGAAATAATCTTTGCCCTTAAGAAGTTTATAAGACATGGAGGGATTAAAACGTGCTTAGGTAATCATGGATTCAAAAGAGAATAGTGTTATCACCAAAAGCAAAGGAAGTGCTATAGAAAGTTCTGTGCAGAGGAGAGACCAGGTTGATCTGAACAGAAAAGGCTAGGTAGTTGGTTTGGACCTCATGGAGGATCAGAGGTCTGATAAACATAGATGGAACTTTGGATAGGTGATGAGCAGATACTTTCTCTGGCTGAAACCACATGTGGAAGTCTCCCACTTGGGAGAGGTGTGCAGAAGGTGCTTGGGGACCTGCAAGTAATCTAGTGGGAGGCATGACTTAAAGTCATATTATGGAGCCCCTTGACTGCTGAACTAAGGAGTGTGTGTTGTTAAATCCTATGCTTTCTCTCACTGAAACCAATGGGAGCATCAAATGAGTCCATGGAAGAAAAAATTTGATCTCTGGATATGTCTCACTGCAGAACCCTAATAGAAGAAAGCATGGCAGTATCTAAGAGAAACAGGTGTCAGCTGTGCTGTTATTGCCAACATGTGTGATGTTAGAATATGTACAGAAGGCCTATGAAAAGTTGATGACATACAGCTTGAGGTGGGGAAATTAAACAAGAAGATAATTTTTCAAGCATTAGATAGCAAGTGGGACCTGGTTAAGCTAGTGGTTCTCAGAGTGTGAGCTTGGGACCACCAACAGCAGTAGCAACATCACCTGGGAATTTGCTAATAATTCAAAATCTTAGGCCCCATCCCCCACTTACTGAACAGAAACTCTGGAAGTGGGTTTCAGCAATATGTGTTTTAACAAGCCTCCTAGATGATTTGATAAATGCTGAAGTTTGAGAACTGTGTGCTAGGCTGAACATGGCACCCCAAAAAGATCCACGTTCTAATCCCTAGCACCTGTAAATATTACCTTATCTGGAAAAAAGGGTCTTTGCAGATGTGATTAAAGATCTTGAGACAAGAGATTATCCTGGATTATCTGAGTGGGACATCAATGCCATCACAAGTATCCTCATAAGACAGAGACAGTTATATTAGGCAGAAGAGGAGGCTGCTATGTGCCCAGGAGGCAGACACTGGAGTGAAGGAGCCAGGAGTGAAGGAATGCCTACAGCCACACAGATGCTGGCAGACCAAAAATGGACTCTCCCTCAGAGCCTGTGGATGGGGGGCCAGGATGGCTTTGATGACACTTTGATTTCAGCTTGACAAAATGGTTCTCAAATTTCTGGTGTCTAGAACAGTAAGACAACAAATTTTTGTTGTTTTAGGCTGCCAAGTTTGTGGTAATTTGTTACAGCAGCCACAGGGACTAATACACACTCAAGAAGACTGTAGGATAAAGTACTTAAAAATTCACTAAATTCTTATAATAAGAAAATATGCTAGCTATTATTTTAAAATTCTAAAACTATTCTTTTGTGTTTAGTAAAATTTGCCACACCTAAAACATTTTCCTAACAGTTTGTTATTGAGTGTTAATGTGTAATAATTTTCATAATGTTAGCATCCAAGATGGCCTTTACATTCCTTGATTTTCTTGTGATAGCTAACCCTGCAGGAAATGAAACAAATCCTGTTGGGTGGAAGAAAAAAAAAACAACCAGGAGACATTTTGCTTATAGGTAAGATTTGCATGAGGTTACAGAGCTGTAATAAATCTTCCTTTACGGATAAAAAAATGCTCTTGGAAAGTGCGTATTCCTGTTTATTTACGGGAAACGCTTCAGAATAAATATGAGAAGATTTTCTATCTGTAATCTATGCTACTTGATAAAAATTTAGAGCCCTTTGTTATAATACCTGGGACATCGTAATACTTGTAATAACTTATTTCTCTTGCGCACAATGCTTCTCAGATCACTTTCATATATATATTTATTTTCATATATATATATTTTTCGTATACATATATATTTTTGTGTGTATATATATATATGTATATATATATATATTTTTTTTTTTTTTTCATATATATAGTAATCCCGCCTTATCCGCAGTTTTGCTTCCACAGTTGCCATCAGCCATTGCCGGCAACAGCGGTCAGGAATCCGATGATCCTCCTCCTGACGAATCATTGGAAGGTGAATAGTAGCCTAACTTTACATCACAACACCTGCATCTGCGTGGTTCACTGTTCGCTTCGCTTCATCTCATCCTGGAGGCATTTTATCCTCTCCGTCATCACAAGAAAGGTGAGTACAGTACAAGAAGATATTTTGAGAGAGGGCACTTTTACATAACTTTTGTTACATGTTGTTATAACTGCTCTATTTTATTGTTATTGTTGTTAATCTCGTACTGTGCCTAATTTAGGAATTAAACTTTATTATAGGTGTCCATGTAGAGGAAAACATAGTATATATAGGGTTAGGTATTATTCATCGTTTCAGGCATCCACTGGGGGTTTTAGAATATATCCCCTATAGATAAGGGGGGGGCACTGTATTTACATTTAATCCTTAACAACTACTAGGGGAGCTTGGCCCCACAGGTGTTTTTTTCCTATTTTACAAATAAGAAAAAAAATGATGCTCACAAAAGTTAAATGACTGACTCAGGGTCACCAAAAGGGTAACTATTGGATTTGAGATTAGCAACTGCTAAAATGTGCTGTTCAGTGCTATTTCCATGGATCTGGGTTTCCTCAAAAAGGTGTGTTAATATTTGTGGTTAATTATGCGGTGGTTAATTACACTGTGGTTCAAAGTTCTTGTGGTCTGTTTAATTCCATCGACCACTTGCTAAGCATCTTTTGCATGTCTATGATGGTGCTTGTTAATATGGGTCTTTGTAGAAAGGGCTGGACAAAAGTCCTTGCCCTCAGAGAATGCAAGTCACTAATAGGGAGGAATACCTATGCAAGTGAAATGAGTAGTCAGAGAAAGAATAAACTCAGAGGCCACGATCTGGGAGACTTTATGCAGAAAAACTTTGAAGAATGGATCCGATTCAGAGAGGTGAAATATGGAAAAGCATTCCAGGAGGCAATAGGT
Source organism: Panthera tigris (assembly GCF_018350195.1). Taxonomy (NCBI): domain Eukaryota; kingdom Metazoa; phylum Chordata; class Mammalia; order Carnivora; family Felidae; genus Panthera; species Panthera tigris. The sequence continues at coordinate 23,247,178 of NC_056678.1, read as the reverse complement.
GTGTGCATGTGTGTGCGTGTGTGTGTGTGTGTGTGGCCGGGGTGAAAGCGAGTGAGCAAAAGTGTAGATGCTGCAACAGCATGTGGACCGGGAAGCCATAACCTGAGCTGTCAGAAGCACAGGGTCTGTGTGCTGAATAATAGGAGCTGGCTTGCCCACTGGGCTTCAGAGTGACATAGCAGTCAAGAATCTTTAATCTTTCCAGTGAGCATTACACCCTAGAAAAGTAAGGGAAAGGCCATACTCCTACCAAAAAATGAAAACACAACTTAAAACCCTCTCTTTCTTTAAGTTTTCCTATTCTAGTTCTATAGACATAGCTCCTGGGAACTTATAGCCCAGCTCTTGTATTTTCTGAGTATCACAGGTGTGTGTGTGTGTGCGCACGCATGTGTGCTCATCCAAGTGTGTAGGTGTGTATAAATGTATTTGAATACCTGCTCATAAAGTTCTTCTTAGGACAAGATGAAGACAAAGTCTGCAAATAGACAGGGAAATCAAAGTAACACTTACATAATAAAGGGACAGAATTTAGGGGAAGGCGCTAGCAGGAGAAAGAAGGGGAGGGAGGAAGTAGAGAAGAGAAAGCGAGAGCAGAGGCCAGAGGCTGAGGAGAAAGGACCCCAGGTAAGAAACTTCTGGGGTGAGGGTGGTTGAAGGGCTTTTAAGAACAGAGCTATTTAATTTTTACTTAATTTTTTTGACATTTATTCATTTTTGAGAGACAGAGACAGAGCGTGAGTGGGGAAGGGTCAGAGAGAGAGGAAGGCACAGAATCTGAAGCAGGCTCCAGGCTCCGAACTGTCAGCACAGAGCCTGACCCGGGGCTCCAATTCACAGGCCATGAGCTCAAGACCTGAGCTAAAGTTGGAAGCTTAACTGACTGAGCCACTCAGTTGCCTCTATTTTCACTTTTAAATTATTTTTGGTGCTTCCATGTAAGTCTTCTCCATTGCCTTGAATCTTCCATAAAAGTTAGTTATATCAAGAGCCTTGAGTCAGTGATATTTGGGAGGGCACATAAAGTGAGGGGTGTGTGTGAATGAAGCAGGGTCATGTCTAGCATGAGGCAACAGCAATGGTAGCTCTTCTGTGGTGGTGAGGTGGATGGCAGACCAAATTAAGTCAGAGCCATCTAGGTACCTTGTCCTCCTTCCCCCCAACCCCAGGAGAAATTGGGCAGGATATTGGGTCTTCCATTCCATGTAGCTTGGGGTTCCAGCCAATTTCATTTGAACCATACAGGACATGGTAACCCTTGCATATATGTGGGTTATACCAGCTCGTGGTCAGTGACAGCGACACTTTCATCTCTGTTTCATTGGGCTCTTCTGTCACCAAGGAAAGACCTTTCTGTTTGCTAAAAATTACCAGGCAAGTTAGCCAGCTCCTGGAGGAGGAGGTAGAGTTAAATGGGCTAAGGGTAGAGTCTCCAGAGAGTGACTCAGGTTTGGCTTCTCTTGGCTCCAGAGCCTATTTTCTGTTTACCAGAGGATTAATCATGGTTTCCAAATTGGTCTGCCAGGACGCCAGCAAGACTGGTTAAAGAAAGCAGAGGTGCTGAGTTTGGGATTTTTCCATGCTGTGGTCAGTGATTTTCATCAGGAAAATGAAGGGATGGGATTCCTCCTTTATAGCCTCACAATGAATTATTGAGGGTCCCGTAACTCATCTGATTCTGGTCATCTGTCTCAGAATAAATTTACCAGGCTTATAGCAATTGAGGTGAGATGCCTGACGTCTTTCATTTTAGGTCAGCATAAGAGTGAATTCGTAGTGTTTGATTAACCAGATTTGGTAGACATTTGATTTAAATTCAACCTGGCAACTATTTAATAAAGAACCACCATGTGCTATGCTATAGAAGCCTAAAGCTGGTATTTACAGGGAAATCAGGGAGGGTTTGGAAATATATAGAAAATAAATAAACAAATGAATGAAGGAATGAATGAATAAAAACATTCATATATACATATATACATAAATCTTTACTCCTCATAACAGGGTTTCAGCCATTTGCTATATTCATTACAACCCTTTTAGGATATGCTTTTTCATTATATTCATATATAAGCCAAGCATCAACATCATATCTTCTGGTGTTTGACAATGATATCACAGGAGAAGTCTTTTTAGAAGTCTTTACAAGCAGTAATGGTCTTGCTCTCATTTGTTGCGTTGTTTACCATAGGAGGTCGTTTGATTGTTTTGGACTGTTACTACTTCCACAGATACTCAGACAGATCCTATTTTCCCACTGAGGCCACAGAAGCTCTTGAAAACATCACAGATCATTTTCAAATGGAGAACTTGTTTTTCCACTAGATGAAATTACTTTAAGTAATTTGTGATAATTATACTTCGGGATTTACTATGGAGGTGTTTATTTATCATTATATTGACAATAATAACCTCTAGCTGGGGAAAGTTGTATTAATCTTACAAAAAGACTTATGTTGTGAAGTTGATTGGTAAAAAGAAATATGTGACAGGTCTGTTATGGTATTTTTTGCTTTATAAGTTTTTCTTTCAAATTAGAAAAAAAAAATTAGGATAAAGAAATAGCTTACCATATTATAATATTGCTATTTGGGTCCTGATTAATTTGCATCCCTTCAGCTGTTTGCTTTATATAAATTTGCTTTTACGACACATAGGGACCAACATTATTGTGATACATGCTGTGATTAGAATGTAGACAGGTTGGTAGACAGACAGACAATAGTGAAGTACTCTTGCTAACTTAGTCTCCAAACCCCACTGATGTCTGAAATCCCACTTACTCCATAGTGTTAGGCATAGTCTCTTTCAACAGTATTTTGTGCATATTTCCAGACAGTGATGTTACCTTAAAGAGCACTAATCAGCAGGAAGTGTGGCATATTTGAGGAGTATGTTTCCACCTTTCCTCTGTGCCGTTAATCTGGCACTTATTGGGCAAGAATGGTGATAACCAAAGTCCATTCAGTATTCCCCACTGACAAGATGGAGAAAGAGCAGCAATGGTAAATATTGGGATAATCATTCTTAGACTCGCTTCTGGATCTGACTTACTCTTGCAGAGATCAAGGACACCCAGCAAGTGAGTACAAAAGTGGCACGTAAACTTGAATTCCTGAATCTGGGGTTGAGAGTTAAAGGGTCTAGGTTCCAACCACTCTGTAAACTTCCTGAACCATGGGCCTCTGTGATGACCAAGTGAAGTGAGGATGGGATTACATCAAAGTTAGGAGGTTCCTAGGATGCATTCCTTAGAAGCTATAAACCGGGTGTTTTAATCAGGCTGTTTGGAAAAGCTTCAAGAGTTGCTTGCTGTAGAGGGGGCGTCCATGGAGGCAATAGTTAAGTAGTAATATTCAGTTAAGGCAAAACCTTTTAAAAATCATTTTGAAGGGGCACCTGGGTGGCTCAGTCAGTTGAGTGTCTGACTCTTGATTTCGGCTCAGGTCATGGTCCCAGGGTCATGGAACTGAGGCCTGTGTCAGGCTCCACACTGAGCATGGAGCCTGCTTAAGATTCTCTCTTAGGGGCGTCTGGGTGGCTCAGTCGGTTCATTAAGCATCCGACTTCAACTCAGGTGATGATCTCACGGTTCCTGAGTTTGAGCCCCACATCAAGCTTTGTGCTGACAGCTCAGAGCCTGGAGCCTGTTTCGGATTCTTTGTCTCCCTCTCTCTCTGCCCCATCCCCACTTGCACTCTGTCCCCCTCTCTCCCAAGAATACATAAACATTAAAAAAAAATAATAAAGATTCTCTCTCTCTCTCTCTCCCCCTACCCCTCTCCCCTACTTGTGCTCTCTCTCTAAAATAAATAAATAAATAAATAAATAAATAAATAAATAAATAAATAAATAACAAATCATTTTGAAATCTAGAGTTGGAAAGGCTTTAAAGGTCATCTGATCTACCTCCCCATCTACCCTAAGAACGCCTCGATAGCATCTCTCAAGAGTTATCATCCACTTTCTACTTGACCACCTATCATGACATGCAATGTATTTAAAAGTACCCATTTTGGTAGTGGCCTTTCTGGGCATATTTACATTTTCCACTCACATATTTAAAATCTTTTAGCAATATCCCCTTCAATGTGGTTGGCAAGTAAACTTTTCCTTCTAGATTTCCCTACTTTTGTGCAAAAGTACATGCTAGATACTATAGAGAGAGTACAGGATTGAATAAAGAATAGAATCCTGGCTTTAAGGACATTCCAGTCTAGTGGAAGAATTTAGGCACAGATACACTTTGCCTGAAAGGAATAATCAGGGAAATTTCAGAGAAGAGATTGCATGTGAGCTTAGCCTTAAAGTGTGAGTAAAATGTGAAAAGACTTTTCCAAGAATGGCCTAGAAAATAAGCAAAATTCTATCACATGGAGAAATAATGCGGTAGAATTCAGATTACTTTCTTAAGGACTCTATTTCCCAGAAGACAGCAGTAGGGACTTTTCCATTAAAGGATTTGCTTTGGGAATGTATTATTGCACCCTTTGATTTTTCAAAGATGTTAGTAGTTCTCTTTTTCAACAGAAGGTTCCTACTAAATCAGATTTCCTGTCCCCAGAGTGATCTTCTACTGAATGGAGGAAGTAAATAGAATTCCAGAAAGCAACTTTAAACCATACTTATTTTGAAAAAATGTCCAGAGGAGACTTTTTTTAAGGGAACTTTTTTTAAAAGGAACAAAAAAAGCAAGTAGCCCAGATTTTGTCCTATAGAATCCAAAGATCATCTAAGAGGGAGAGCCTTGGCATACACAGCAGAGGTTTGAAGTCTGAGGGTTTTTGATTTGCATTCCCTGGGTGTGCTATTTGGGTTACTCACTGCCTGAAAGTAAGCTCTTTTGTTCATCTCCCCCTTCCCTGGGCTAGTCCAGACCCAGCTCTGCTATGTCTCTCTGGGTTTGCTTACTGAGAACAGAGGAGGGATATGGTCAGTGGCTAACCTTCAGGATAGAATGCTGTCTCTTCCACCACTGACTCATAAGGTGATTGGGCCAGCTCACTTCCCCTTCTGATGTTTCTATTCCTTTGTGTCTAATGGAGCCATAGCAATCCACTTTGCTTCGTTCCATGGAAATAAATGTATATATTTGTGAGTGTTATTTGAGACAATAATGGAAAGGAGAGTAGGCAAAGCACAGAGACACTTTTAATTCTCTTACTGTTGCACCAACAGCACCCATGGGATAGCCCATCAAGGGTAAATACCAGCTTTCTCAATGTTGGCTTGTTTATTGCAGGGTAGGAACAAAATCTTGGGCTAACCAACTCACATCCCCATGTTGACTCACTTCCTTACCTTCCTCCTAGCTGCTAGGGCAACAGGGCTAGTTGCCAGAGGGCTTATTTTGCCTTCCCAAACAGGGTTAGCGTTTCGTTGTTGAGTTCAGTGCACAAGATAGATTCTTATTCTTCTACAGATACAGAGGTGCATTGCTTCATGCTATGGGCTGTTTATAGGACGAGTTTGTTGAATATGAAATATTTGCAAACAAATCAAATTTCTTCCCTGATACTATTCCAGAGGAGTTTCTTCTTTATTTTGAGTTGACTTCTCAGCCTGGCAAAGTGGGAAGAGTGTAAGAATAAGAAATAGATTAAGCTACTTATTCTGGTTGTGCCCCTAATTAGCCATGTGACTTTGGGCAAATGGCACTCTAAAGTCACACTAGTTAATGATCTGGCTTGTGGGGCTTCAGTTTTGCCATTCCTAATATTCTGGATTCAGATTAGGTGATTTTTATGGTCTAAATATGGAATTCTTTAACAATTTCAGTAACCTATGATATTGTCACTTTAAATGTTGTGTTTTTAGGCTTTTCTTAAGGAATTTATAGCACCAATTATCTACTTTTGAGAACTGATTTGAAAGATGATAATATTAAGGTTAAACAAAAATACATTTTATAAGCAGGATTCCTATTTAAAATGATGACTTGTCTTTTCTAGCAAAATATTGGACCATATATATGTAGCAGTTTGATAAATATTCTGCATTACCTGGGCCCTGCTTAGCTCTCCAGTCCTCAGACTTCTCTCCGTACTCAGTTCCTTAGTGATTTGTATACCTGTGGCTTTAGGTACCGTCTATTCATTGATTCCAATAGATTTACATATCATGCTCAGGCTTCTCTCCCAAAATCCAGACTCATATTCTACTGTGGGTGACATTCTCATTTGGATTTCTAGTAGGTATCTCAGACTCAACATGTCCAACACAGAATGCCTAATCTCCCCCACCTCCCCCTACTCTCCCCATCACAGTACGCAGCGACTCAGACCTTCCGCTTGCTCATGTTACAGTTTCCTTGTCATCCTTACGCCTCTCTTTCTGTCGCAATCCACTAAATGTGACCTAATTGGTCTCCCTGCTGTCTGCCCTTGTTCACTTATGAATCATTTCCCAAACAGCAGCCAGTGTGATCCAGTTGCAAACGAAGTCAGAAGTCAGAAATTGTGTCACTGCTCCGCCCAAAGCTCTTTAACTGATCTGAGTTAGTAATTGATTCTTGATCGCTCAGAGCACAAGCAGAAACTCAGGGCCCTGGTAGCCTTTTCAATTTCATCTCTGCTTCTCTTCCATGGCTCACTAGGCCATATCACTCTCCTTGCTACCCTGGAGTTTGCCAAACGTGTTTGTTCCAGAGGCCCTTGCATTTGCTCTTTCCTGTCCTGCGATGTTCTTTCTGTAGATATCCTCACAGCACACTGCCTTGCCTCTTTCAGGTTTTTGTTCAAATGTCATATTCTTATTGCATTCTTCCCTGAACTGCCTCTGTGCCCTGCCCTCCTATGCCCTGCCCCTGATTTTCCCTATCACCTTTCTCTACCTTTTTTCTCCATAATTCTTGTCACCACATAATACAGGGTTTCTCCACCTTGGCACTGTTGACATTTTGGCGTAATTCTTTGTTATTGGGGGTTACTCTGTGCTTTGTAGGATGTTTAGCAGCATCCTTGGCTTCTTACTCACTAAATACTAGTAACCCTTTTTTTTTCCCTCCCCAGTTGTGACCACCAAAATTATCTCCAGACATTGCTAAATATCTCCTAGGGAGCAAAATCATCCCTGGTTGAGAAACACTGATCTAATACAATTTATATTTTACCTGTTTATTTACCTTCCTTTTCCACCATTAGAATATAACCTCCAGGAGAAAAGGAATTTGTGTCTCTGTTGTTCACTGTAGTAATTCGATTAGAGCCCTGTGCATAGTAACTGCTTAGCAAATATTTAATGAATGAATGAATAAATGAGATGGGCTCCTGTCCTGTCTCTCTGTCCTCATTAAGCTATAGTCATACCCTTTCTTCTGCCTTTTGTTCATCCTGAGCTCATTCTCACCTTCCTGTCTTTTTCTTTCAGTTCCTGCTTCTGGAAAGCTCTATCCACAAGTCATCACAGGGTAGACCCCAGCTTGTTACTCAGGTTCCTACTCAAATGTCTCTTGCTCAAAGTGGCCTTCCCTGATCACCCTACCCAACATGACTCTCCTTGCCTGCAGAGTTTATCATGTTACTGTGATTTCGTTTCTTCATTACATTTATATCTGAAATTGTTCGTTTCACATATTTTGAATTATTCTTTGTTTACATGGTGAATTTCTGTCTTTCTCTCTTAAAAGAATGCTCTCTGAGCCCTCAACCTTATCTGCCTTATTTATCGTGGCAGTCCCATAATTAGAACAGTTCCAGGCCCATGGTTTGTGTGCTGATTGAATGAATAATCCTATCTCCCAAGCAATTTCAGCACGAAGAGATTCTCAGTAGTTAGGAGTTAAGGGTTGTGTCTGTCAGGGTTCAGTTGCAAAGAATAGAATCCATTTTAGCTGGCTTAAGCAGAAAGGGATTAACTTCAGTATGTGGCTTACAGAATCCCTGAGAGGGCTGAAGAAACAGCCTCCAGGTTGAGCTTTTAAGAACAACCTGGAAAGCCACGCGCTGCCTGGACCACCAACAGAGAGACTGCTGTTTGTTCAGGAGACCTCTTTCCCACTGCACCAGGAAGCTGAGGTGCCAGCTGCTGGCTCTGAGACCAAGCCATCACTGTCAGGATCACAAAGCTAGCATGAGAAGAAGGTCAGCACTATCAGGAGCTGTCACAATCAGGAAACTGCCCCAGAAAAACCAGATATGGCCACCTCAGCGTCGGCCAAAAGAAAGAGCAAAACGGCCAAAGCTTGTGCTCCAGCTCACTTGATCTTCCAGCTCTTGTGCCAGTACTTCTGATTAGTGGAACGAATTAGAACTAAAACTTTGGCTGCTGGGCGGTCTGGGAGATGTGGCTTTTCACTTTCCAGTCTCAGAAACACAAGAAGGCACTTTGGAAGGAGGTGCGAGTCAACGTTGAGGGCCAGCCTACCTATAACCCAGGTGTGGTGGTAAGGTAGGGTGGAGAGACGAGTGATAGCAAAGTTGGTGAATCTTCAAGTTTGTATCTGCCAGGCAATAAGGTCACACTAAAAAACGGCCAAATAGTTGAGAGTCTTTTGTACATGGTACTAATGGGTAGTGTTCATACAACTTCAGAAATAATTACTTTTCCCCAAAGATGCGGTAGCATGTTTGCTACTGTGAATAGCATCACAGTCCTAAAGCATCAGTCTCAGACAAGCCAAGCTCAATAAAGCCATGATCTGAGATCTCCTGGAGGTCTGAACTGTTTATACCTTACAGCTCAAAAAACGTGAGATTGCTCAGCTATGTTTTTCAAAGCTGGCCATGTACATTTGTTTCCAGTTTAGGGCAGTGGTTAATCCCAAGTCATAGAAAAGGCTTAAATTACACAGAATCTCAGACTGGCAGTTTTGGTGTTGGCTAAGCAAGAAATCCATTACTTAATTTTTTTTTTATTTGAAATCCATAAGGGTGTATTTATTTGAATGAATCTATTTTTGTAAAATATACTGTGTACATTAACCATCTCATACAATGCAGTGAATATATATATGCATTATTGAATTCATTTTATTAGAAGAATAAAAACCCACAAATTCTTTTTATTCTTAACTTTACACCTGCATGCTTTCCAGTAGTTAAAGAAAGCCTCATTGCAGTGATAGGTGCTGTTGATTTATCTGTTTTACATGCTTAAAACTCTAAATAGGATCGGTATAAAGTGGTAACTAGGGAGCCCTTGCTCAACTAAAAATGCAGAGATACAGAAAAACCTGAGCAAAATTTTAGAATATGCTTTTAAGAATAATTTTATCACATTTAGGAAACTTAAAAGTCTGCAGCTTTTAAATTCTTCCTTTTAAGTACTTCACACTTAAAGATAGCTTAAGAATTTCTTCCATTCTCTCCTTTCAATTTTCTTTGTGAAGTACTTTTTAAAAAAAATTTTTTTTAATGTTTTTTTATTTTTGAGAGAGAGAGAGAGAGAGGAGAGAGAGAATGTAAGCCGGGGAGGGGCAGAGAGAGAGGGAGACAGAATCCGAAGCAGGATCCAGGCTCTGAGCTGTCAGCACAGAGCCTGACATGGGGCTCAAACCCACGGATTGTGAGATCATGACCTGAACAGAAGTCGGACGCTTAACCAGCTGAGCTACCCAGGCACCCCTCTTTGTGAAGTGCTTTTTTAAACAGCTGCTCCTTTTGAGTACCTTCTGTATACTAGGTCTTGAACACTGATTTAATCCCCAGAGCTTCCCTTTGAGGTGTAGATATTATTTCTGTTGTGCCAATGTGGACACTGAGGCTCAGAGACATTGCTTAATTAAAGACACCTGGCTATAAACAGGCAGAGCTGGGATGGCAAACTGGGATTTGACTGTGTATCTCCCTAAGTCCAAAGCTTACCCTTTCTTCTGCAACATGTATTTATTCACTCACACATGTATTCATTTATTCCATTAATGCTGCTCTAGTGCTTACTATGGGCCAGGCATGTACTGTTTGCTGGGATTAAAATGATGAGCCAAAAAAGGGGCACACCATCCCTGCCTGTGTGAAGCTGAGAATCTCCGCTTTCTCCAGGTTAGTTCCTTGTTCAGGATTTATAGATGAGGATTAACTTCCCGCAAATACAGATGAGAATGTAAAGATTTCCTTTTTTGTTTCAAGTAGGAGATGACCATTTTATAAATATTCCCATGTGAACGAATATTAAAATTGATTGCCAGCCCTAGGTTATATGTGTTTGCCTAGAGTCCTTGATGACTTCAAGATTAATGAAGCACAGAAATTAATTAGAGAGGCTGAAACTCAAGAAATCTCTGGAGAGGAAAATGAGGTTTATCTGATTTTTGTATGAGGCAGAAGCAACGACAGAAATTGAGTTCCTGTCATGAAGGATCAAGTATTTAAGACATGGTTTAATAATGTTTTCCGGGGTGCTGGCAGCCTGAGCACATTGGAAAATACTGCCAAATTCCTGAGTAAACCCCCAGCCATCAACTAGAAATGACAGGACCTATTATGTGTGTCCAGACTTCAATGACTAGAGGGTCCAGTTGGCTGTGTACTGGGTGAGAGGGACATGTCTATTAACCGGTGGGAATATTCTTCACTTCCACACACAAAAATGTTTTCTCCTGTTGGTAGATCTTTCATTTTGCTCCTTCTGAGAGACACATAGATATAGGGAACATTTCACTTGCTAATTTACCATAAGGAAAACAACAGCCCAAGTAAGGGTAATAATGAATGGCTGGTGTTCAGCCTCATTCAGGGGGAGTAGTGTGGAGTGCCAAGGCCTGTGGGACCATAAAAATAACATGACTTATCTAATGGGGAAGCAGTTACTCAACTCCTGTTGACTGTTGCCATGAAAGAGGGCATTTCATTTTTTAAAGAGAAGCCAGAAGTCTTGATTTTTCTGAGAAACCACCTGACATCTGCATATTGGCAACTTAAAAAACCCTAAACTTCTTGGGCCAACATATTCGTTTTTGTTTTTGTTTTTGTTTTTCAACTTTTTTTTTTTTTTAATTTATTTTTGGGACAGAGAGAGACAGAGCATGAACGGGGGAGGGGCAGAGAGAGAGGGAGACACAGAATTGGAAACAGGCTCCAGGCTCCGAGCCATCAGCCCAGAGCCTGACGCGGGGCTCGAACTCACGGACCGCGAGATCGTGACCTGGCTGAAGTCGGACGCTTAACCGACTGCGCCACCCAGGCGCCCCTGTTTTTGTTTTTTTATAGGTTTATTTTTTTATTTTGAGAGCGCGAGAGAGAAAGAGCACATGTGCATGTGCACAAGTGGGGAAGGGGCAGAGAGAGAGAGAGAGAGGGAGAGAGAGAATCCCAAGCAGGATCCATACTGTCAGCACAGAGTCTGGTGTGGGGCTCGATCTCATGAAGTGTGAGATCATGACCTAAGCTGAAATCAAGAGTTGGACGTTTAATCGACTGAGCCACCCAGTGCCCTGATTGGCCACCATTTTTAATTGGGTGACCAATCATCCTGGTTTGTCTGAGACTGAGCTGTCTCCTGGAACATGGGTCTTTGAGTGTTAAAATGGGGAGAGTTCTGGGCAAACTGGGATGGTTGATCCTTCTAGAATGTGGAGGATGAAGAAAACATGTCTGTAGGCTGAATAAAGTCTGCGGATGGTCAGTTGTGACCTCTGATGAATAGGACAGCAAGCTAGAATAGGGTTCACATGGTCACATTTTCAAAGGAGGGGAAGATATTTGACAAATAGAGGAGGATGACATATATAGGAACTAGAGATGTACAACTGTTCACTTCTGTTTTCATGGTTCTTCTAGGATGGTCATGACCAGATTAGAAACTCCTATAATAAATGATTGAAGTGCTATAGTGTTCTTTTTTTTCAGCTGTTCATCCTGAAATTTGTTCAATCAAGGAACCCACTGGGGAGAAAGCCCTTCCTTGGAGAGTAGGAGATCCAGAGGGTGGAAGGAAGAGACTGTGTTCTCTGAAAGGACACAGACAATCAAAGGAGATGTTGGAAGGTTATCTAGAAGTGTCTTGGGTTAGACTGTTTTTATTCTACTTAAGTTTTGTAACTGTAATTTTAAGGGTTAATTTTTCACAAGCTTTTCTTTAAAAATCATTTTGGGGAGGCATTACAGAATATTGCCACAGAAAGGAAACTTAAACACCATGTGGCCCAAAACTTGCAAAATTGGGGAAACTGAGGCTCAGTGTCCCATAGTTAAGTTAGTGGCAGAATGGTTAAACCTGAAGCTGTTTGGAATGGTGTGGATGGGTGCCAATAGGTTGATAAAGGAAGGCAACCCAGCTTCTCTATGTTGCATTTCCAGCAATTAAGGAAGTGTTATGGTATAAAGAAACAACCATTAAAATTTAAGAACAGGGTCACCTGGGTGGCTCAGTCGGTTGAGCGTTGGACCTCGGCTCAGGTCGTGATCTCATGGTTCGTGGGTTTGAGCCCTTGTGTCGGGCTCTGTGCTGACAGCTCAAAGCCCGGAGCCTGCTTCGGATTCTGTGTCTCCCTCTCTGTCTGCCCCTCCCCCACTCACACTCTGTCTCTCTCTCTCAAAAATAAATAAACATTAAAAAATTTAAAATCTAAAAATAACAAAAGTCATTTCATACGCTGCCTTTTGTTAATGAAATTAAATGATAATGAATCACTGAATGCTCATATTTTTGAAACTCATTTCAAATTGTTTAAGATGAAGGACAGTAAAATAGAAGAATCCCCTATCAAAAGGGCTACTAAATTGTATCTGGGTCATTTCATGTGGGCAGCATGCATTTCAAACTAAAAACCTGTGATTTGCAAAACATAGACAAGGAGGTTTAAAAAAAAAGTCTTTTCAACCATTATTATGTACTAGCGTATATTTAGCTTCATTCTTCAGTTCCGAATGCATCACTTCTTCACAATAGAATTTGCTTTGAAGTCTGAGAATGAGCTCTGTGGTGAGCATATGCCCCCAGGCCCATATGGAGCAAGTAAAAACAAGGCTGATTTTCATCTTATTACGCTGGTATCCTGGAGCAGCCAAATAAATTAATGGTCATATTTACAGTCACAAAGAGGTATCAGTGAGGTCCAAAGATTCACAGATTCCTTGCTTGAATGATTAGAATCCTTCTTGCTTCCTTTCAGGCCAAAATTAAATAACAAGGTTCATCTTTGGCACCTGTTTGTGTAAATTAGAATAGGATAGAGATGATGGCCCAATAACATGAATGTCCAGCCAACAGACCACATAGGCCAATATAAGTTCCTTGTAGACTCAGAATGTCCTAGAGACTGGAGATCAGTGGTCATATTGTCTTTATTGTGGGTAGATTCCATGTAGATGTAGGCCACTTTAATATAAGCTTGGTAATAGATCAGAGTCAGAATGATTTGATATGGGGGGCCAACACTTAACAATGAGTTGATGGTTAAAGACCACATTCCCTGCTGCCCCAGCACTTACCATTACCCTCCTGATTAGATCCAGGAGGGCAGTGACAAGGAAGAGGTATGTTAATTCTTGATAACCATTTGGGGGTTAATGGAATAGGAGAAGGAGTCAACAAAATACAATTATAAAACATTGTTTTGGTGTCCAGGTCAGATTTCCTTCCAGGGCAAATTTCTGAGGGGGTGGTTTGGGTACTCTATTTCAGGGGCAAATCCTAGAAGTGTTATTGCTGTTGTGTGTGTGGAAGCTGAGTACAATGAACATTATTATCTCACATGATTTCTGAGGGACAGGGATTTGGGAATGGCTTAGCTGGGTATTTCTGACCTAGGATCTCACATGAGGTTGCAGAATAAGGGTCAGTCAGAGCTACAGTCATCTTTAGGCTTGACTGAGGGCTCCAGGGTCTACTTCCAAGATTGTGCATCATTGGCTCAACATGGCTTATTCACATGGCTGTTGTTTGGGGGCTTCAGATCCTTCCATTTTGCCTTCAACCTGTCTGTGGGCCTACTTGAGTGTCTTAATGATAAGGCAGCTAGGTGCCCTCAAAGTGAGCAATCTGAGAGAGAAGGTAGGACTGTAATTAGTGTTGCTTTTGGAATTGGACGTTTGAGATTTACAGAGTCATGGTACCACTGAGTTGCTTCATTTCTTCATACCTCTAACAGCCACTGTAGTTGGGGATAGTATGGATTTCCCAAGGGTGACTGACTAACTTGCCTTAACATGGAAAGGAAACGAGTCTACATTGGAAGACGTGGAAGGTAGGAGGTGGCTATGGCACTGAAATTAGAAGCCTTTTATTTTTTTATTTTTTATTAAAAAAAATTTTTTTTAGTGTTTATTTTTGAGAGAGAGAGATAGAGTGAGGCAGAGAGAGAGGGAGACACAGAATCCAAAGCAGGCTCCAGACTCCAAGCTGTCACCACAGAGCCTGACGTGGGGCTTGAACTCACAGACCGCAAGATCAGGACCTGGGCTGAAGTCCACTCAACCGACTAAGCCACCCAGGCACCCCTAGGAGAAACCTTCTAAATTTTTTTTTTTTAATGTTTATTTATTTTTGAGACAGAGAGAGACAGAGCATGAACGGGGGAAGGGCAGAGAGAGAGGGAGACACAGAATCGGAAGCAGGCTCCAGGCTCTGAGCCATCAGCCCAGAGCCCGACGCAGGGCTCAAACCCTCGGACCACGAGATCATGTCCTGAGCTGAAGTCGGACGCTTAACCGACTGAGCCACCCAGTTGCCCCTAGGAGAAACCTTTTAAATAAATGACTGTTATGCATTGCTGAAAGCACTGGTAAATTAGCCTTTTTTTTTTTTTTTTTTTTTTTTGAGAGAGAGAGAGAGAGAGAGAGCATGTGCGTGAGCAGTGAGGGAGGGGTAAAGGGAGAGAGAGAGAATCTTAAGGCATGACCTGAGCTGAAACCAAGAGTTGGATGCTCAACCAACTGAGCCACCCAGGCACCCCAAATTATCCTTTTTTTTTTTTAATTTATTTTTTAATATATGAAATTTATTGTCAAATTGGTTTCCATACAACACCCAGTGCTCATCCCAAAAGGTGCCCTCCTCAATACCCATCACCCACCCTGCCCTCCCTCCCACCCCCCATCAACCCTCAGTTTGTTCTCAGTTTTTAACAGTCTCTTATGCTTTGGCTCTCTCCCACTCTAACCTCTTTTTTTTTTTTTTCCTTCCCCTCCCCCATGGGTTTCTGTTACATTTCTCAGGATCCACATAAGAGTGAAACCATATGGTATCTGTCTTTCTCTGTATGGCTTATTTCACTTAGCATCACACTCTCCAGTTCCATCCACGTTGCTACAAAAGGCCATATTTCATTTTTTCTCATTGCCACGTAGTATTCCATTGTGTATATAAACCACAATTTCTTTATCCATTCATCAGTTGATGGACATTTAGGCTCTTTCCATAATTTGGCTATTGTTGAGAGTGCTGCTATAAAAATTATCCTTTTTTTAAACATTTAGAATGGAAGGATTTGAGCAAGTGTTTAGCCCAAACCTTTCGTTTTAAAGATGGAAGTTGAGGGCATGAGAAGTGAAATTCTTCATAAATATTTGAGTGTATATATTTAAAAGAGTCATCATCTTTAATTAACCTTTGTGGGTAGATTATACGGTAGAGTATAGATAAACTCTCTGTGGACTTTTCCAAGCTCATAAGAGAATGTTTACACTCGATGACGTAGTGATGTGATTAGTGCTTTAATGTGACAGAAGAAGATGATCATTTACATGAAGAAAGCCAAGATAGTGACTAGCAATGAAGAAACCAGAAATGTGATTCTCAGCAACCTTTGAAGCATGTGAATTTGAATGTGGATAAAGGATCAAGATCATAAACCTAATTGCCCCCCACACAAATGGGACAGTGGGTTCTTGGGAAATTGTAAAGAAAATTTCTTCTTCTAGGCCTCAAAACTTTAAGGAAAAGGAAAGGAAAATCTTGAGTAACTTGCTTAATCCTGCTGAGACCCATTTCCTCTCCTGTCAAATTAGGCTTTTGATAGCAACCTTGTGGGATTATTGTGATGATTAGAAATAATCTAATACTAAGTGGGTGCTCAATAAATGGTAGCTGATTCTATTATTGTTACTATTGTTATCAGTATATATTTTTTCTTCAAGGCATTAAGCCCATAACCAGTGTGCACTCATTCTTACCTAGAACTTTTATTCCCTTGGTTCTCAAAATGACATTGAAGTATCTGAAAGGTGACGGTTGGCGGAAGGTATGATCCTTTAGTACCCTACAGCCTTGTTAGGTAGTGTTTCCCCTGAGGCCATTTGCAGCAGAATTACCTGGTTGTTTGTTAAAAATACAGATTCTTGGATCCTGCCACAGATCTACTGAGTCAATATATCTAGGGATGAAACCCCTGTAATCTCCACTAAAATTTGAGAACCACTATATGAGGTGCTTTGGAGACCCTGTGGGGCTCACAGAGGGCAAGGCAGCTGACTTGATCTTGACCAGAACCTTCCAAATTTCCTTATTATGTACCCCCATTTCTTTAAAATCCAAATTTTGTTTGTCTGTTTATTTATTTATTTATTTATTTATTTAAATTTTAGAGAAAGAGAGAGAGGGCATGAGTAGGGGAGAGGGGCAGAGGCAGAGAGAGAGAGAGAATCCCAAGCAGGCTCCATGCTCAGTGCAAAGCCTGACACCGGGCTCAATCCCATGACCTGAGCTCAAATCAGGAGTTAGACACTCAACTGACTGAGCCACCCGGGAGCCCCTATGTACCTCCATTAATAAAATCTTTTATATAATGTAATACTAATGTTTATGTATTTATACATTTATTCATAAATTATTTACATGAGCCACTATGTTAAATATCATATATAGTATAAAAGAAAATGGAAATTTTAAAAAGATGACAAAAATTTTATGTAAAAATTTTAATATTTTCTTAAAACCTACTGGATCGTATGATATACACCTAGCCTGGTGTATGTCTCCCAGAGACCACTGGCCAAACCAGAAGTGATCACTATGTTTGTGTTTATTCAATTACTTGTTAAGTAAACATTTACAAAATTCCTTCCAAGGGCTTCAGGGCCTCACTGTGAATGACCATCTCTTTCTGTTATATTGAAGCACTAATAACATCACTACTTCATTGTGCACAAGGTTCTGTGGGTAGGAGGGTTCAGTTCATCTCCTTCAGGTAGTAGAGTGGTGCGGCATCTAGTTCAAGGCTATACTGAAAATCACAAATCTGTACCTTAACAAAATATTTGGGATTGGAAGAAAGTCCAAGATAATCTTGGTATGTCATTAAGAATCTAAGAAACAAAGTGAAACAGATAAATGGCCCTCACTGAATTAGACAGAGCACCCTCTTTGGGAAGGCTGTGTGGTACTGTGGGAAGAACACTCGACTTGGTTTTGGAAAACCTACAGGTGGGCATGTGTGTCCGTGCTTCTTTCCTTACTGGCTGTGTGACCTTCTGTAAATTATTTACTCTCCTTGTGTTTCTGTAAACACTCCTTTGTAAGACAAGGATAATAACGCCCTTTCTGCCTACCAGACATAATTGCTAGCACAATCAAACTGTTCTCTTTTTGATAATGATCTTGTAGAATTCCAGGCTTGATCCATCAGCTGTCCATTGCTATACATTTATTGAGTGCCTGATGGATATTCCAGAGTGTCACCAGGTAAGTAGAAACTCACTTACCTTGATTGTGCTAGAACAAGCAAGTTTTTATTCTCCTGAATTCAACAACTGCTCACCTTCTATCTGTGACACTTCTGTGCTCACAGAGGTTAAGAGAAGTGACTTCAAAGCCTGGCTTTAATGCTCTGACATTTCATTTCCTTAAGCCTTCATTCCCTCATCTGTAAAATAAAGATAATGATATTTATCCCCCAAATTACTCTGAGGAATATCTGAGATAATTTATGTGAAGTCCTTGGTGCAATTGAAACATAATAAAAACTGAATGATGTTTATTACTTAAATGGCAAATACAGTAGGGTACTCTTTCAACATTTTGGTAAATACAAATGGCAATTTGATGCAACTGTTCAGACTGGATTTCACTTGGTGCTTCTAAAAAACCAAGTGATTTGACCTTACATCTTCTATATGATTACCTTTTTCATACTGGTCGTTGCAAATGAAGTTAAAAGGTTTCTTTTAACATTCAGGTAGGGAATGAATAATGACCAGCTTGATAGAATAGAAATTTTTATTATGTTTTGGGCTGTTGTAGATTTGAGAACTGCTCCCAAATGAAGACTTAATATTTCAGACATAGAAATAAAAGGAAAAAATATTTCTTAAAAAAAATTTTTTTTTAATGTTTCTTTATTTTTTGAGAGAGAGAGACAGACAGAGTGTGAGCAGGGGAGGGGCAGAGAGACAGAAGGAGACCCAGAATCTGAAGCAGGCTCCAGGCTCTGAGCTGTCAGCACAGAGCCTGATGCGGAGCTCGAATCTCAAAAGCCGTGAGATCATGACCTGAGCTGAAGTCAGACGCTTAACTAACTGAACCACCCAGGCGCCCCCAAAAATATTTCTAATGTAATAAGATGTAATCATGAAATCATGAAGTAATGAGCCGGTAGTTTGTATGTACCACAACAAAGCTCTGATCTTGATTTTTAAACTATGTGGCACAAATCTTACCCTAAAATTTAATAACAACAGATTTTTTTTTCTTGTTACACAAGCTATTGACATAGCTTAAATGACTCACTAAATGACTCATGATGCAATGGACTGGCATTTCCTTCTTCCTTACTTAAACAAAGATGATTTGATTATACAGGCACATTTTGGCTGACCATAGCTTACCTTCATAATAGGCCTGCAGCTTAAGAAATGCCCCCAAAGACTGACCAGTATTTATTTCTGAGTTAATTTAAATGCAGTTTTCCTAAATGTCCTAAGTATAAACCTAATCTTTGAAACAAGGGTCTTATATTGCCTGAGTTTGAGGCTGATCTTCTGTGTTGTAATTTGTCTTGGTGTCTTACTCTGCTTTCCTATCACTATAGGCTCATAGTGGCATAGAGTATTAGAACAGGAAAGAACCTTTGAGATCTAACTCTCCTCTCTCACTTACTACATGTGAAAACTGCCATCCAGTCAAGTCAACCATTTTCATCAGCTTCAGAGTAGAGAATAGACTCTAGGTCACAACTCTGAGCTCTCTGTTCGTGGTTTATTTCTACCCAACTCATCTTCTTTCAATTTCTCTGACTCCTGACTTAATTTTTTTTTTTTTTGGTTCAGTTGTATAAAAAAGTGTGGGAAAATTGGATTAAACTGAAACATTATGTTCAATCCCTTCTCTAGAATAAGCCTTGATGTGTGAGTGGAAACACTGGTATTTCAAGGTTCGCACTATTGAAGTGTGGCAAATTGGCCATGGACATGCTATTGGATTTGGCTGCACACATCCTATTATATCTTTGGCACTGGGGCTCTAATAAACTGCATACAAAATTGTCTCCAATATTAGTGAATATTCACATTGAGAAATCATGTTTATTTCTCCTTTTACATTGCAGTGTGACTTTATGTATTCCTTAGCGAATTAATTACACTGCAGTTCCTGAGCCAAATTCAGGATTTTATATATATTATAAAATATTGACTAATAAATTATATATTAGACCCAAAAATCATTATTGAGCTTTAGTTGAAGAGAGCTGATCTGATATCCTGAGTTGTAAACATTGTATAGTAATAGCGTATTTCATATTATTGAAACAGAAGATGATTATTTAGCAAAAATAAATAAAAAATTCAGCAAAAAAGGCAAAGTAGGTGTATGAGTATAGCATCAGATTGGTGTAAGACAGGATCCTAGAATTATGTGTTTA
Organism: Panthera tigris; assembly: GCF_018350195.1. Classification (NCBI taxonomy): domain Eukaryota; kingdom Metazoa; phylum Chordata; class Mammalia; order Carnivora; family Felidae; genus Panthera; species Panthera tigris. The sequence continues at coordinate 23,227,443 of NC_056678.1, read as the reverse complement.
TAGAGAAAAATGGTATCGTGGAGATTTGGATATACCAGATGAACACAGTCTAGATGTTACAATTTCAGGGCAGAAAATTGTGAACAAATAAATAATCCCAGAACCAAATATGCATTATTACATATCAAGGAGCAGTGTAAAGTGTGAGGAATCTGAAATTTCTAGAAAAATGTAGATTGTATCCACTACCTTATTTCTTTAGCCTCTGTACTTAAGTTTCTACTTCTTTACTCTTCTGAAACTGTTTTCAGGAAAGTCACCAATGAGTTGCAATTTGCCAACTTTCTTCTTCAAGGAATATGACGTTTGACACGATTGTCTACTTCCTCCTAAAAACCCTCTTCCTATTTGCTTCTGTGATGTTGCTGTTGCTGTGGAATAGGTTGCTGCTGCTTATTTCTTTCCTTCACTCATATCATAAACATTGATATCCAGTATTTCTTACTTGGTCCTTTTTTTTATAATACAACAAGAAATCATGAACATACAAAATGAACCAAATTACATGTGTCCATAGAAGACACTGCTAATTGATTTTGGCAATTTTCTCTCATCTCTGATGCTATCCTAAGAATTCTCAAAAATGCTTTAGGAAACCACCAAACTATCAGAGTTCACATATGAGAGGAAAATCTTTTTTCCACTCCTGTTTTATATATCCATCTCAGAGGAGCTCATCTGTAGTCATGACTTTAATTCCAAAAATCCTGGGGCTTATTCATTAGTGTCTCTGGTACCCCGCACAGTGCCTGTAGAGCATGGTTTGGGTTGAATAAATATTTGAAGAATAAATGATAAAATGTTTGATAAGCTAACAATGCCTAAGTATGTTCTGACATATCTTGGGTGCTTGAATGTAATTAAAATTGAATTGTAGTGAGCATAGAGAATATACAAAATAGTGATGATATTACAATGAGGTATGTACATGTTGAGAAATTTTATTTCTGAACAAAAATCACTTTCTATACAAGACTTTACAATTATTTTCAAATAAGTAAACTTAAGATCTGTTCAGTAATAAGAAACACCCAGGGGAGATGTGAAAGCTTGCATTGGGGGTTTGAAGAGATAGTAATAGGCTAGTCCAGTGGGATATTTTCCTCAAAGTTGTAAATTCTAGTTCAGTGGCCAATGAGAATAAAATGTGCTTTCTATTTATTCCTAGCCGAGCTTAAAGTAATAACACATAATTTTGCACTGTACTTTGTAAACTTGTGAGAGAACTCTAAATCTTCAATAATCAGAATTGCGGCCTGATTTGTTTCTGAACATTAATAATGTAAATAAGTCACTAAAATGCTTACTATGAAGATGCTTCCAATAAAACATGTTTAAAGGAGGAGAATAAAGTGTTGTCAACTTGGATCCTGCTTTGTCTCTTTTCTCATTTTCTCATTTTTAGATTGATCTGTAAAGGAGGATTGTTATGCAGTAGGGAGTATTATTCACTGAGGTCATATTGCCTAAATTTTATTTATTTGTATTCCACCTCTACCATTTTTTTTTCTGTTTTATGAAAGCACAATAGTATTTAGCACATGGTAAATAAGTGTTGGATGTTACAATTATATATTACCAAAGATGCTTGGCTTGAGTTGGGGGTGTGAAGTGTACATTTTTCAAGGCATGTGATAATGTGGTAGTTCTTGGGGGCTGGGTTTGAAGCCCAAAGGGTGAGCCACTAACTCATACTGCATTTATGCTAGTGTGCATTCAATTTCAGGGTGTAACCAGAAAGTGGAAGCACAGAGGTGGGGTAGAAGAGCCCAGGACAGGCGGGCCAACTTGTGTATGATTAATTTTCTAGTGGAGGTGTTTGCAGACTTTTTTGCACAAATCAATATTTGAGGCTTCGTAGGCCATATGATTTCTGTTGTAATTACTCGACTCGACTGTTGTAGTGCAAAAGCAACCACAGACAACACATGTTCCAATAACATTTAATAAAAATCAGTGATGTCCTAGATTTCTTCCAAGGGTCATAGTTTGTAGACTTCTACTCCAGTGGTGTGGTTTTGGTGCTCAATTAGTTTTCTTAAGTCTACATATTATTTTTAATCTTATTTTATGCTCTGTGTGTGCCTATGTGTTTGCCGTTGCTAAGTCATTAATTTCTATCTTTCTCATTTTTAACGTGGACTGAACTTTAGTTTGCTCTAATGTAGGTGCATTCTTCTGGACACTTTCTACCTCATCTGAGATTTGTTTCTCCTCCATTCAGAGCATGGTTTATGAGCTGCCTAATGAGATTAGAACTACATGCAGTCTATTGGAAGACCTGAGCCCCATTCTCTCATCTGAGATTTTGATAAATTTTCTATACTAAAGATCAGTCAGACTGGTTGGGAGTGCATTTTATTCCTGGACAGATTCTCTCGATCTTTAGTTTATTTTCCAGTTCTTCACGGAGTCCTGGAAAATGGTAAAGCCTGAAGTGTTAACTCCTCCTGAAATTACCTGTGCACTCCATTGGTTCACATGTCTCTAAATTTTGGGGATGGGGTGGGTTGGGGAGAGAGGAGAGAGGTGTTGGCAAGACTTTTCTGGATTTTTCTGACTCAAAGTATTAATTCAATATTGCTTCTGGGGACTAGGAACAGGATTAGTAGACACTCAATTTCTTTTATTCCTATTTTTTTAGATTTTTCTTTTCCTTTCTTTCTTTATTATTATTTTTTTTTGATGTTTATTTATTTTTGAGAGAGACAGAGTGTGAGCAGGGGAGGTGCCGAGAGAGAGAGAGGGAGAGGGAGACACAGAATGGGAAGCAGGCTCTAGGCTCTGAGCTGTCAGCACAGAACCTGACGCGGGGCTCAAACTCACTTTCAGGGTGTGTGCAAGATCATGACCTGAGCCAAAGTCGGAGGCTTAATCTACTGAGCCACCCAGGTGCCCCAAGATTTCTCTTTTCAAAGTTTATGGCATAAGCTTAGACCCTCTCCTTGTTTGGTAACGGACGGCTTTTTTTCTTCTTCCTTTTCACATTGCTTATGTGCCTATTTTGTTTGAGAGCAGAGTGGTATGGTAGCTAAAGACACAAGCTTTGGATTTAGACTGGTTGGGATTAAATCTCAGGTCTACCTGAGCTTCAGTTTCTACATCTGTAAGTGGGGATGATAATAGTGTTGGTTTTCAAAAAGATGTACTATCAAGTGAGTTAACATGTATAATGCCCTTAGAATAATGCCAGGTGCATTGTAAGCACTATTCATATTTTAATTATTGATACATATTTTTGATTTTTATCTGAGCTTTCTCAGATACTGAGATAGGTGATTGTGCTAGTTGGTTTACTCTGCCATATTGGCCTTCAGCTTGACTATTTTTGAAGCTCTATAGTCATTCTTTATTAGAAATTAAACCTAAAAAGCTGATACCAAACTATCATAATCACTTATGGACAGAAGCAGCAGAAAGAAAAAAGGGCCTTTAGTACATTTAATAGATAACTAAATTGGAAAGGGTTAGCCTTACAACTGTTTATAAATGAGATTGACTCATTTTCAGCTCTGTGTAGCCTTGATTTATTCTGCTGGCCTGGCTCATAAGTGACTTGACTTGTTCAGAGCATATACTTCCTATTTTGTTTTGACTGTTTGTCTCACATCAGGCTCTTCCAAATCCCCTCCCTGACCTTGTCTTTTGGCCACAAATGCCTCTTCTCATCTCTTGCCACCTGGAATGATGTTGGTTCCACTCTTTCCACTACTTTTCATGTAAAGGAAGTGTTTGTATTCCTGGGTCTAAATGTCAGGTAGAGAGATTGGTCATTGCTTGCTATGTTTTCACCCATTGTGTTAGATGTAGACTGGTTCCTTCCTTTACTTAGATTGTAAGGTTTAAGGTGAATGGATCCTATCAAAATCAGAGCTACAGGCTTCTTAGAAATCTCTTGGCATTTAAGGACTGGTGGAACATTTTCAGCAGGTTGCACTAGGGACTTGGGATTTACAGATAGGTTCAGTTTTTGTTTTTGTTTTTAAGTAGTAGTAAAAATTTTAATTTTTTTATTTTAATTTTTTATTTGCACATAATTGACACACAGTGGCTAGAACTAGTTTTGTATAGATTGTTTAGAAGTTCTTCTCTCAGTCCTCTTACAGTATGAGTTTTTGTAATCTTGAAATTATATTGCAACAAAATTGAAGTAAACAACCCTATTTTTTCTGATAATCAGCTTTATTCAAATGTTTTCAAAAATTTACATCTGAGAAGAGTCAGTGCAAAAGTTCAAATCTCCCAGATACTCATACTGGCTATAGGTGAACTCAAACTTCCTTTTAGTTAAGCAATGCCCCTGGTCAATTGTGTGCTCTACATGCATTCCTTAATCTTCACCACCACCATCCCCACTGTGATCCAACAAATATGCCTGTCTTTGTGAAGCTTACATTCTAGCAGGGAACAGGGAAGGGAAGGGAAGGGAAGGGAAGGGAAGGGAAGGGAAGAGAAGGGAGGGAAGGGAGGGAAGGGAAAGGAAGGGAAGGAAGGAAGGAAAGAAAGAAAGAAAGAAAGAAAGAAAGAAAGAAAGAAAGAAAGAAAGAAAGAAAGAAAGAAAGAGAAAGAAAAGAAAGAGAAAGAAAGAAGAAAGAAAGAAAGAAGAAAGAAGGAAGGAAGGAAGGGAGGAAGAAAGAAGTCTATTTTAATAAAAGGAGCATGGCTGAATGGGGATGAACAGTTAAATTAATTTTTTTTGTAAAATGAAGATCAAATAGAAACTCATTTTTGTCTCAATCTTTGATGAAAATATATCTCAAAAGTGTACAGCTACTCTTCTACTTTAATATTGAACATGCAAAGGTTAGCTTGACTCAGTGCTGATCCTGGGACTAATCTGAAAATCAAAGAATATATTTGATAACAACATTTTTGTCTTTGTTTTCTCTTAAAAATCGATTTTTTTCATGAAAGAAAATGTGTTTCTTGAGTTCTGGTTGAGGGTTTGATATTTTTCTCTCAGCTCTTGTTTATATGTTACCACAGAATGAGGTGTGACACAATATTTAGTCAGTCTGAGTCACAGTGGCTCGTGAGGTCGGGAACGTTAAGTCAAGGCTTACTATCTCCAAGTTTCTGTGTATCCAGTCTACGTGAGACCCCAGTGATGAACCAATTTTTTAAGTTCTGTCTTGCTCCAGTATATTAATATGAATATGTCAAAAATTGAAAGAATATTAACATGCTTCTTTAAACAAATTAGGCAACATTTCAAGTATTCAGAGTTATTCTGGAAATAATATAACAGACTCTCAAGTTCCTTCAATCCAGATTTACCACAGGATTTGAGGACTTTTAAATCCTTAAACAAATTAAGTGTGAAAGGTAGATGTGTCTGTGTCCCCTTAATACTCTTCCCTTCCCTCTCTCCTTAGAAGTCATTGTTCTGAAAGTGGGATAGGCATCACTCAGCTATTGCTGTGTGTAAAAGTCACTCCAAACAGTGGCTTAAAACAACAGCCAGTTATTATTGATCATGAGTCTACACATCAGCTGGGTGGTTCTACTGATATGAGATAGGGCTCTCATATTAGGGAGGCTTGCTCATGTGTCTGTGGTCAACTGGCAGGTCAGCAGGGAGCTGGCTTGTGATGGTGTGGCCTTTATCATGTGTTTGGAGGTTAGCTGATTGTAGGCTGAAGTGATGGGATTGGCTGGCCATGGGTTGCTCATCATTGATTAAGCCAACTCAGCCTTATTCACAAGGTAGCAGAAAGATTCTAAAAGGGAAAATAGAATGGAAATGTGTAGGGTCTCTGGCAAAACATTGCTTCCATTGCATTCTGTTGGTGAAAATGAATGTCACAAAACACCAGATTGAAGAGATGGGAAAATAGACTTTGCTTCTTGGTAGAAGTAGTGGTAAATATTGTAAGGGGGAATGGATGTCAGGAGGGGAGGAAGACTGTGTCTTTTCTGTGATCGGCTACATAGCATATGTATTTTTTCCATGTATGTGTCTTACGTTTTTACTAGATGTGTTTATATTTGTAAGTAATATTTTGTATTATTATAAAAATTAGTACATAGATATTCTATTCAATATACGACTTTTCACATTGCTTTTTAAAAAAATTCACAATGATGTTTTTGAAATTTACTGTTATAATGAATTTAATGTATATGATATCATAATTTATACATTCTCTTGTTGGTGGCCATTTAAATTATTTCCCATTATTTTTTGCAATCACAAGCAAAGCTGCAATGAACATACCTGTATGCAATTTTGTGTGTATATATGAGAGTTTCTCCAGGTATATATATATATATATATATATATATATATATATATATATATTTTTTTTTTTTTTTTTTTTTTTTTTTTTAATGTTTATTTATTTTGAAAGAGAGACTGGGTGAGAGGCAGAGAGAGGGAGAGAGAATCCCAAGCAGGCTTCATACAGCATGGAGCCTGATGTGGGCTTTTATTTTAAGAGTGTGAGATCATGACTTGAGCTGAAATCAAGAGTTGGATGCTTAACAGACTGGGCCACCCAGGTGCCCCTCCACGTATATTTCTAAAAATGAACCTATTAGGTTGTACCATACATAACTTTTCAGCTTTATTGGATATTGCCAAATATTTCTCCAAAGTAGTTAGACCAATTTACATACCCCATCAGGATGTGTAAGTTTCATTTCTTCCTACATCCTTATGAGTTACACTTTCTGTTATAAGAAATATTTTTATTTTTTGTGGAGCCAGTTGAAGAGTGCTGTCATTTTAATTGCATATCATTTAGTAATACTGAACATAGTTCATATGTACACTGGCCAGATAAATTTCCTCTTCTGTAAATTAATTGCCTATTCATATATTTCAACATTTAAATTTTATTTTAAATATTAAAAATGTTTCCATTGGATTATTTTATTAGTGGTAGTTAAAAATATATAAATACTGGAAACCCATCCTTTTTCAATTATATATATCATCTTTTTGATTGTGACATATCTTTTAACTTGATTTATCATGTTTTCTGCTATGCAGGTGCTTTTTAATGTTAATATAATCAAACATTTCAGTATTTTGCTTTAAGGTTGTGCATTTTCTCCCTTTTTTAAATTTTATTTTAAGTTTTTATTTTAGTTCCAGTTAGTTAACATGCAGTGTTAGATTAGTCTCAGGTGTACAATCTAGTAATTCAATGCTTCCATACATCACCCCATGCTTTTCACTACAAGTGGCCTCCTTAATCCCCATCACCTATTTCACCCATCCTGCTACCCACTTCCCCTCTGATAGCCATCAGTTTGTTCTCTATTATTAAGAGACTGTTTCTTGCTTTGTCTCTCTCACATTGTTTTTCCCTTTGCCCATTTGCTTTGTTTCTTAAATTCCACATATGAGTGATATGGTATTTGTCTTTCTCTTATTTTTCTCAGCATTATAGTCTCTAACTCTATTCCTGTCCCTGAAAGTGGCAAGATTTCATTCTTTTTTATGGCTGAGTAACATTCTATTGCATATATCTGTACCATCTCTTCCTTCTGTATTCATCAATCAATGGACACTTGGGCTGTTTCCATGTCTTACTATTGTAAATAATGCTGCTATAAACTTAGGGGTGCATGTATCCCTTTGAATTAGTGCTCTTCTGTTCTTTGGGTAAATACCCAGTAGAGCAATTACTGGATTGTAGGGTACTTCTATTTTCAACTTTTTGAGGAAACTCCATTCTGTTTTCCAGAGTAGCTGCACCAATTTGCATTCCCACCAACAGTGCATAAGTGTTCCCTTTTCTCCACATCCTTGCCAACACTTGTTTTTTCTTGTGTTTTGATTTTAAACATTCTGACAGGTGTGAGGTGATGCTCATTTTAGTTTTGATTTGCATTTCCCTAATGATAAGTGATGATGAACATCTTTTCATGTGTCTGTTGGCTGTCTATATGTCTTCTGTAGAAAAATGTCTGTTTATGTCTTCTGCCCATCTTTTAATTGGATTATTGTTTTTTGAGTGTTCAGTTTTATAAGTTTCATTTATTTTATTTTATTTTTTAAATTATTTTTTTAGAGAGAGCATGTGAGCAAGGGAGAAGGACAGAGGGAAAGAGAGAGAGAGAGAAAGAGAGGGAGAGAGAGAGAGAGGGAGAGAGAGAGAGAGAGAGAGAGAGAGAGAGAGAGAGAGAGAATCTCCAAATCTCCAGCAGGCTTCACGCTCAGCATGTAGTCCAATTTGGGGCTCAATCCCATGACCCTGGGATCATAACCCAAGCCAAAATCAAGAGTTGGTCGCTCAACTGACTGAACCACCCAGGCACCCCTGTAAGTTCTTTATATATTTTGGATACTAACACTTTATCAGATATGTCATTCACAAATATCCTGTCCCATTCCATAGGTTGTCTTTTAATTTTGTTATGGTTGTGCATTTTTTCTCATGTTGAGAAAACCTTCCCTACCAGGATGTCATAGATATATTTTCTTATATTTTATTCTAAGGTTTGAAAGTTTTTCTTTTTGTGTATAGCCCCTTAATCCCTCTGGAATTTACTTTGTGTATGATGTAAAATAGGCATGTAATTTTATCTGTTTCCAAATAGAAAGCCAATTTTTCTGGCACAAGTTATTAAATAATCTTTTCTTTTTCAATGATTTGTGATGCTAATGTGTCATATCCCAAATTCCCATGTAGACATGGGTTTATTTCTGGGCCATTTATCCTATTTGATTGGTCCCATTTCCATCTCTGTACCATTGCTATACCCTTTTATGACTGTAGCTTTGTAGTAAGTTTTATATCTGGTAGGGACTCTCCTTTGCCCTTGCTTTTTCCTATTAAATTTAAGGGCAGCTTGTCAACTTACAGAGTGGAAAATTCCATGCAACAAGGAAAAGTAGAATAAGGTAAGGGGGATTGTGAGTTCAGGGGAAACTTTACGGTATTAAGTAGGGTGATGTAGATAGGCCTCACTGAGAAGTAAGACTTGAGGAAACACAGGAAATAAAGAAATCAGGCAAAAAGTTTTATTGGGGAAGAGTCTTATGGACAGAAGGAACAGTCAGTGCCAAGGTTCTGAGCCAGATGTGAGTGAGAAAGAACAAGGAGGCCAGTGAAGCTGAAGGAGAATGAACATGGGGAATAGCACTAGGAGTTGAAGTCTTGTGGGAACCGTAAGTGCTCCTGGGGAGTGCTTATGAGGGGCAGTGAGCCACGGTCAGGATACTGGCTTTTGTTCTGTGTGACATGGGAAGCCATTGCAGCATTTTGAGTGGGGTTGGGACATAGTCTGCCTTAACATTTAAAAGAATCGCTCTGGCTCCTGTGTTGAGGATTAAAAGTAGGAAGTAAGTGCAGGAGCAGGAGAGCAGTAATGGGGCTGTGGCAATAATCCAGCGGTGGCTTGGACCCAGCTGCCTGCAGTGTCGCCATGAGAAGTAGCTGGATTCTGGTTCTATTTTGCAGGGAGGGCCAATAGGATTTCTTGGTGGATTGGGTGTTGGGGTGTGAAGAGAGGAGTCAGGATGACTCCCAGGGTTTTGGCATGGGCAATTGGAAGAAAGAGTTTCTGTTAACTGGTTAGGGTTGTGGGAGGAGCAGTTTTAATGAAAGATCAAAACTCAGTTTTGAGCATGCTGAGTTTGAGATGCCTATTAGACATGTAAGAGGAGCTGAGTCTGGAGTTTAGGGGAGAGGTTCAGGGTGGGGACATAGATTTGGGAGTCATCGGTATACATCTGATATTTAAAATGTGAAGACCAGATGAGATCATCTAGGATGGGAGTATAAAAGAGCAATGGTCCAAAGACTAAGCTCCTGGCTAAGAAGTCAAAGAAACACTACACAAGGGACCTTTTTAAAGTGATGGAAATGTTCCAAAATTGGATTGTAGGAGTGTGGTTGTGTGACTTTAAATTTACCTAAAAAAAAAAAATCACTGAAGTAGACACGTAAAACGTGAAGTTTATGGTATGTAAATTATGTCTCAACAGCCTTAGCTGTTAAAAACATACATTTAAAAAAAGTAGTCAAATGGCTGAGGAGGTGCCACTGAAGAGTATTTGGGAAGAAGTGGCCAGAGTTAAGGGAAAAAATAAGGAACCATGGAATTCTGGCAAACAAGTCTGTATAATCTTCATTCTTTGTGTTAATTCCTCTTTGTATCCTTTCTCTACTGTATTTTTCCTAGCTAAAATTGGGTAAAAGAAATTAAACATTGTATAGCTTGCGTTTGCTCAAATACGTACTTAATCCAGGTTGACATCCTTGTTCTGCCAGACTTTTTTGGAGCAAGTGCCACACAAATTCCCTCAGATTAAAAAAAAAAAGACGGATTAATATTGGAGGAAAGGGGTAAGGGGGAGAAGGGGTGACTTCACGCTGAAGCATCATTGCTAAGATGGTCTCTACAGGTGTAGAAGGAACAAAGGGGGGTAGAGTGATCTTGGTCTGAGTTCCAGAGCCCTGGGCATCCCCTGTAGTGGTGGTCGGCTGCTTTGTAAGTAGAGAAGCAAAGTTTACAACAGTTTAAATGGACATGAAATAAATGCAGAAAATTCCACGGCAGTGACTTTTCCTGCTTTTATATAGAGCCTACGACATGTAGGTCAGGCTTTGTGACTTTGGGAACTGATGGGATAAGAGGCACCAGCAGATACCTATCTTCTTTCTAATGTAAGGGCTCCGGTGGCATTATGCAAAGCAGCGCGGGGTTTTTTAATCACTGCTCCAGTGGAAGCCTCCACTTTAAAGGGTGCGGTATGTATGAAGTCATTTCTTAGAAGTGTACTTAATAAGGGAGGATTAAAGAGAAGCAAATACAATTCTCAGGATCCAAATAACCTGCAAGCAAGCACAGATTTGAATTGTTCGTTTTTCTCCATGTGAGAAAGTATGCAAAAATCTGAGGCCCAAATAGGGAAACTCAAAAGTGAACTCAATATTTTTGAGCATAAAATGTAATAGGTGAAGAAGCAACCATGTCACAGATGATAAAATAAGTCAGAAGAATTCATGCCAACCTTCTACATCTTCTACTAGATATTAAGAGTATGTTTCTGGATGATGAAAATAAAGGAGATCTAGAAAATAAAGATCTAGAGCAGGACCTGGATAAAATACCTACATTTTAATAGATTGGAGTTTGGAGCATTTCACTTTCACTGCTATATTAGCATGAAAGATTCTATTTATTTTAGCACATCTCATTCAAGAAGTTCAAAACTAATTATGTGTGGGTTATTTTGGTTAGAAAAAAACATTTATTGCTTTTTCTAATAAACAGCAGTTTATTAGAAATCACTACAAATCACAGAAACCTTTTTTTAATTAAAAATTATGTTTAACGTTTATTTATTTTTGAGAGAGAGAGACAGAGCGCAAGCAGGGGAGGGGGAGAGAGAGGGGGACACAGAATCCAGAGCAGGCTCCAGGCTCTGAGTTCTCAGCACAGAGCCTGAGGCAGGGCTTGTGAGATCATGACCTGAGCCGAAGTTGGATGATTAACTGACTAAGCCACCCAGATGCCCGTTTTTTTTTTTTTTTTTTAAGTTTATTTATTTATTTTGAGAGAGAGAGAGAGAGTGCGGAAGGGACAGAGAAAGAGGGAGAGAGAGAGAAACCCAAGCAGACTCTGCTCTGTCAGCACAGAGCTCGATGTGGGGTTTAAACTCACGAACCACGAGATTGTGACCTCAGCCTAAACCCAAGACTCAGATGCTTAACTGACTGAGCCACCCAGGGGCCCCCAAATCACAGAAACCTTTTAAAATTAATTGAAACATATGGCCATTTTATTGCTTTTAATGATTATTTTTGAGAGAGAGAGAGAGAGAGAGAGAACAGGGGAGGGGCAGAGACAGAGGGAGACACAGAATCTGAAGCAGGCTCCAGGCTCTGAGCTGTCGGCACAGAACTGTTAGATCATGACCTGAGCCAAAGTCGGAAGCCTAAACCGACTGAGCCATCCAGGCACCCCACATGTTGCCATTTCATTTTATCTGAAGAAGACCTGCCATCACAGAGGAGTAGGAGAGCTGGTCTACTGGGCTCTCAGGCAGGGTCTGTCTGCATGGGGGGTGGGCAAGAAGGAGAGGAGGGTTTAAAATGCCCAAAGGTGTTTCTAATAGGAAGGTGGTAGTTGAAGAGAAGGGGTTCTGTTTGAAGAGTGGTAATTTTTTTCCTATTGCAGTCCTGGGAGGGACAGTTCTGCAACTGTGTCCTGTGGCAGCACAGGAACCATCCCGAGAAGTAACTGCTTTGTTTCCTAGGGGAGTAGTCTTTCTGGGGGCACTCAGCTGCTAAGTGAATTTCTCCTCTACGCCAAGCCATAGGGACAATACCCTCCCCTCCCCCCAGCCCCCCCATACAGGCTGCACCTGACCATGAGTGAGTTGTCTGCAACAGTCAGTGGGGTTAGGCAGCGCAGAGTGGCCTGGTGGTTGCGGGTAGCCATTTCCTCATCTATCCACTTAGAATGTGTTATTGAGTGCCATCTGTGTGCCAAGAACAGTGTTAGAAGCTAAAATACAGCAACAACCCAAGTAGACACCTGCCTCCATCACTTAGTAAACTCATATATAATTAGGACTTGTGTTGGGGTGTTGACAGCACAGAGCCTGCTTGGGAGTCTCTCTCTCTCCCTCTCTCTCTGCCCCTCCCCCCCACTCTCTTTCTCTCTCAAAATAAATAAATAAATAAACATTAAAAAAAGAACTTGTGCTAAGTAATGCAAAGGAAAGGCACAGGGGTCTGTGATAGAGCAAATGGGGTGAGGTGGCAGGACAGGAGCCTAGGGAATAGGGTGGCTCAGTGTATAAAAGGGAAGAAGAAAGGCACAGTGAAGTGGCCTTGTGGCCAGGCAGTTATGGTGGCATTGCCCAATTTCCCAGGAGGAGGCCTGCCCTGAAGGAGCAAGAGTCTAAGAGGAAGGGCCACTTTGAGAGTGGAAGCTTGCAGGGGTTAGCATCAGAAGGAGCATGGGATGGGGGTGGGCCTGAGGTCTGCACAACACAGCTCATGTATAAATGCACAGGGGAGGGGGGTGCTGCCATTCCTGCGGCCTAGGGGTGTTCACACCCATTCCCAACCCCATCCCCCCCCATTCCCCAGGGGGAAGGAAGGTTAGTTTTTTTTTAATTGCAAAAATAGTTACATACTTATTTGAAAACAAAAAATCCCCAAACTCCAAAAACAATATACAAATGTGCATAAAGCAAGAAATAATTAAGTTCTCAAAAATAAGTTTTTGAGAACTCAGTACTCCTTCGAGGATTAACAGGTGTTAACTCACTTAATCCTCAGGATAGTGCCTCAGATACTACTTTCCCTTACCCCCCGTGTGGGCATATAAGGCAGACAGAGAGAGAAAGTAACTTGCTCAACACAGAGCAAAAGTGGGAGTTGGTATTGGAGCTCAGGCAGTTTGTACTGGTTACAGTCACGCCATATTAACTATTCTCTTGTCCATTCTTGTCTCCAAAGAAGAAATATGTTAAAAAATACATATTTCTGGGCCTTACCCCGGAGCTATTGAATCTGGATCTTTAGAGGTGGGTCCCAGGAATCTGCATTTTTAACTTGATCCCTTGTAGTTTTTTCTGTGTATGCTACAGACCAGCACTGGGGGATAAAGGATAGTAGGAAACACTTTTTCAGCTAGGGGAGTAAACCCTCATAATTTAATAACTGGTTATTAAGTAAATTCAGTGGTCATCTGGAAGAAGCCTGTAGATGGACACAGGTTGTGTGTGTGTGTTGTATGTTACTATACACATACATGTGAGTGTACATATACATGTGAATAGTATCCAGAATCAGAAAACAGATAAAGACATAAATACCCTGAAGACAGTAGATATGAGATGCTCCGAGGCTACCAGTGGCCAGAAAGCTGGGTGGTCAGAACTAAAATGTATACCATATTGGTTATTAGTTGAGATATTTATAGCTAATTGTGTAATAAATTTAGTTTATTAGTTTGCCTAGAGTGTGATTTAACAAAACAACATCACTAAGTCATTTGTTTCCCCTCGTCGTAACTGAGTAATACCACTTAGGGGTAGAAGAAATTCCTGATCCATTCGGGGTCTGTGATAGGGCCTGGCCGGGAACAGCTACACAAGGACACTGCGTAGGCAGCTGTAGCACAGCACAGGGCGAGTTACAACACAGCCATGGAGAGATGCAAAGGTTACTTTGTTTCTGTTCCCTTTCATTGGGTTCAGGATCTTCTATTCAATTTTACACATTAAAAAAAAAAAAAAAAATCCAGTTCACGGATTCGCTTAGGGTGAGCTCCTGAGGCCAGGATTTAAAGTCCAGATAGAAATGAAGGGCGCCTGGGTGGCTCAGTCAGTTAAGTTTCTGACTCGGGCTCAGGTCATGATCTTGCAGTTCATGAGTTACAGCCCCGTGTTGGGCTCTGTGCTGACAGCTCGGAGCCTGGAGCCTGCTTCGGATTCTGTGTCTCCCTCTCTCTAAGCCTCTCCCCTGCTCGCACTTTGTCTCTCTCTCTCAAAAATATATATAAACATTTAAAAAAAAAGTCCAGATAGAAATGAGTCCCAGTGTCTCTCTCCCTGCATGACGCTGGGTAAACATAGGTACACTCAGATTCCTGGGTTATTGCTTTCTTTGACTCCTCATGAGCCACCATCCTTCAGTTAGACAATTTATACTTACCATTAAAACAAATACTGGCTTCATGGCTCTGTGAGGCAATTTTTAAAAGCCAGGAGAAATGGGCAGTAACTTGAAATCATTTATTTAAAGAGAAGGAATTAAAGGTTAATGAACAAGAAAGACCCCAAAGGACATCATCCATACTCATGATGGTTTTGCTTTTTGTTCCTCTTTAATTCTGCCTGGTTTTATTTTTGGAATAAGCTTCTAAGATTTTCTTAACATTGTCTTTTTTACTTTAAACCCCCCTCCCCCTTCAACCTTGCTTCCCAATTTTCATTGACTGTCATTTTTATTTATGCCTTTGGATTGCAAAACTCAGTGGGGATGTTTTCTTCTTTATTATTTGGGTATTGTGCTGTGCTTCCATCTGTGTCTTATATTTTCTCTTATTTTTCATCATTTGTCTCAAATTCTGTTGATACCTCAGGCCACTGAGCACTCTCCCATTCTTCTTCCTTTTTACTTTTCGAGTTTCCACATGAGATTCCACCACCTGCCCCTCCCTCCCCCACAGGCAGCTGTGGCACAGCTGAGTTTTTCATCACGGATGCCAAAGAATTTATCCGTGCTTGAGTGGCGGCTCTCCTGATGGACAGTGGCCCTCTTGTGCAGCTCTCCTATCTCTAAAATGCAGGGTGAGGCCATCGTTTTCCCCATATTTTATTGACAGATAAAGTGATGAAGATTAAATAGCGTTCCCAGGAACAAGCAGTGAGTCAATAATAAGTGTTTTGCCAACTACCTGCCCATTAGAAGTTGGTCCGTTGACAATATTCTCCTTATATAATAAGTCTCAAACATAATAAGTACTCTTCTAAACACAAATGACAGCCTCATGAAGACCGCAGTACAGGCTCCTGGGAGGATTCCCTGCTTCTCTGCCCTCCAGCCACCAGAAGCATTCTCTCTTTCCTCAACAGGCTCAGATGCTCAGCCCACTCTCCTTTCTTCAAGATTTATTTAGTTTTGAGAGATAGAGAGTGCAAGTGGGGAAGGGGCAGAGACGGGGGGGGAGGACAGAAGATCCGAAATGGGCTCTGCACTGACAGCAACGAGCCCATTGTGGGGCTCAAACTCACGAACTGTGAGATCATGACCTGAGCCAAAGTCGGATGCTCAACTGACTGAGCCACCCAGGTGCCCCAGCCCACTCT
Organism: Panthera tigris; assembly: GCF_018350195.1. Lineage (NCBI taxonomy): Eukaryota > Metazoa > Chordata > Mammalia > Carnivora > Felidae > Panthera > Panthera tigris. The sequence goes on along the minus strand of NC_056678.1, from coordinate 23,211,656 downwards.
CCTTTCTAAGCTGAGATCCTGTGACCTACTTTCTCCTTCCCTTTAATAAAACAAGTATCAGATATTAGAGTTTCCCAAAGATTACTGAGCACTTAATTTGTTCATGTACATTTTGCTGAAGGTGTCTGTTATCTCCAAGTTATACATGTTTAATACCGTATTTTAAGACCAGTATCAAGCCCTGGAGCACCATCTCTTGGTTCTGTCTGTTCAGCCTTTGAAAATCCCGTAGAATATGCCTCTGGGTTCACCTGTTCCTAGTTTAGATGTCTTGGATGTCTGGCGGTGCCATCAGTGTTGTGTGTGGACGCTGGGTATTTCTGTGTGACTAGATAGGAGCGTTGCCTATGGAGTGGACAGGTCTGCTCTCCAGCATCCCTGGCGGCTTCATTCCTGCAAATGTTTTGCCCTTTTGCTCCAGGAAGTTTGGCGAAGAATGGTCCCTTCTCTGTTCAAAATGACAGATCTATTTCTGCTATGTGTCAGTGGAGCTTGTTTTATAAACTTAAAAATAGCCTCTAGCTTTTATTCTCATTCTTCTTCTCTTCTCTTCTTCTCTTAGCAAGTCATTGTATTTGCTGAAGGATGTAGAAGTCCCAGCATGGGGGTGGGGGTGTGGGGCATGGCACAGTGAGGAGGTAAAACTATAAGTTAGAAACACAGCAGCAGAATGGAGGGAAGTGAGGACAATACTTTCCTCTAGAAAACAAAACTGTTTCAAGTTTTTAAAATTGATCAGATAGCCATGCTTATTATTTATTATAATGACATAAATAATAGCAAAACACCATGTGCTTTTCGTGTACTAAATCCTATACTTAAGACGTGTCCTTCATTTTTTTTTTTTTAACCTCATTTTACAGGTGAGAAAACTGAGGCTAGAGAATTTATGTACCTTGTCCAAGGCCACACAGCCAATAAATGGCACAGCAGGTTTCAGACTGAGGTGAGGATGGCGCCCCAGCCCCTCCTGTGCCACTTCCTGCACTCGGATGTGGTCTGAGAGGTCCAATGGGAAGAACTTGTTGCTATAAAATAGAACATATACAATAAACGCACAGAATCTGAGCAATCTGATTTCGTGTACAATAAATGTAGACGGCGGTACACAAATGACTTTAATTATTTAAATTACGTGCACTCTTACGCAGTCAAATCAAGTTTTTGCTGTTTATTTTCTCATTTTGTGAGTTTTCAAATATCTTCAATTACCACCGAAGTGAATACTTTCCCTGATGCCTGGAAGGTCATTTCAAGTCTTATGCAGTGTGGATGTGGTGAAAAGTCAAAGGCTCTCTATGTTTAGGGGATTTGGTGTTGTCAGGCAGTTCCCCATTCATCCTTTCCGAGATCACACTGTGAAAAAATCATCATTCCAATCCACAAGTATTCAAGGTTTGTCATGCTACTAGATTTTTACAAGGGCATTGATTCAGAGGTTGAGCTTCGGCATTTCATAGGCCATTGCTTGCAGTTCCTTTTCTGCCATTTGTAGTTCTGGGACCTTAGCTGTCTGTGTTCTAAACTTTGTTTTCTCATCTGTAAAATGGGTATACCAAGAGTGCTTAGTAGGGTTATTAGGATTAATAATGGATTAATGGTTATTAGGATTAGGATTAGGTTATTAGGATTAATTAGTAATTAATAATGAGCTAAAGTTGAAAACACTTAATACACTCCTTGATATAGTGAGTGCTCAATAAGTGTTAGCTGTTAGTATTAAAGGTAAAATACTAATCATGCACTTTATTATACAGTGAAAGAAGATAAGAAATAGCTGAATGGATTCCCTGAACTGTGTGATATTAATTTAGGTTTTTTAAGGGAACAATGTTGTAGTCTATAAATTCTGTAATGAAATAGATGTATTCTGAATGGATCCTTCTGAATTAGGACATTAAAAATTGGGAGCACCTGGGGGGCTCAGTCAGTTAAGTGTCCTACTTCAGCTCAGGTCATGATCTCGTGGTTCATGAGTTCCAGCCCTGCACTGGGCTCTGTGCTGACAGTGCAGAGCCTGCTTGAGATTCTCTGTCTCCCTCTTTTTCTGCCCCCACCCTTTTTCTCTCTCAAAATTAATAAATAAACATTAAAAACAGAGAGAGAGAGAGACAGAGCATGAGTGGAGGAGGGGCAGAGAGAGAGGGAGACAGACTCTGAAGCAGGCTCCAGGCTCTGAGTCGTGAGCACAGAGTCCAATACGGGGCTTGAACCCAGGAACGGTGAGATTATGACCTGAGCCAAAGTCAGATGCTTCACTGAGCCACCCAGGTGCACCTAAATATTTTTAAAAAGTGTATGTACATATATGAACTCATCACAATGTACACTTTATCTTACAATTTTATTTTTCAATGATACCTTTGTAAAGCTGAAAAAAACACAAGAAAGTAAATATATGGTTATAAAAAAATCATCATGTTGTAAACTTATATACTGCAATTTTATTTGTCCATTATGTCAGTAAAACTGGGGAATAATAAATGATAAGAGAAAAAGGAAAGAAAAGGGAAATCAAAATGAATTGAATCTACCTGAAAGCCATTTGCTGATATTTTTATTTCTTTTTAAAATTTAATGTTTATTTGTTTTTGAGGGAGAGAGAGAGTGCACATGCATGGGGGAGGGGCAGAAAGAGAGGGGGACAGAGGATCCAAAGTGGGCTCTGTGCTGACAGCCTAAATCAAGAGTTGGATGCTCAACCTACTGAGCCAGCCAAGTGCCCCGATGTACGTTCCTATTTTAAAATGATTACTACAATAAGGTTAATTAACACCCCTGTCACCTCACCTGGTTACCTGTTTTGTGTATGTGTGTGTGGTAAAAATGCTTACATAAGATCTATTCTTTTAGCAACTTTCGAGTATACAATACAGTATTATCAACTGTAGTCACCATGCTGTGCCTTAGCTCCCCACAACTTATAACTGAAGGCTTCTGTTCTTTTACCAACATCCCCCATTTTCCCTCCTCTTCAGCCCTCAGGAGCCACCATTCTAGTCTCTGTAACTAGGAGTTCAACTGTTTTTTCATTTTGTTTGTTTGTTTGTTTGTTTGTTTGTTTGTTTTTAGATTCCACATATCAGTGAGATAATAGTGTCTGTCTTTGTCTGGCTTATTTCACTTGGCATAATGCCCTCTAGGTTCATCCATATTGTAAAAGGCAGGATTTCCTGCTTTCTTTTGGATGAATAACATCCATTGTATGTATATACCATGTTTTCTTTAGTCATCCATCCATCAGAAGACAGTCAGGTTGTTTCCATGTCTTGGCTATTGTGAGGAATGCTGCAGTGAACTTGGGGTGCACATAGCACTTTGAGATCCTGATTTCATTTGGATAAATACCCAGAAGTGGGATTGCTGGATCATATGGTAATTTTATTTTTAATTTTTTGAGGAATCTCCGTACTGTTTTGCACAGTGGCTACACCAATTTATATTCCCACCAACAGTGCAAGGTTTTTTTATTTTTTATTTTGGGGGGGGGTGTTGACAAGTATTTTGATGTGGATATAAGAAGATTTCAAACTCAAACTTTAAATCTGGGTGAGCACTGCTCTTTATCCCCAGAGTTTAGGTTAACATGAAGGGAAACTTTATTCTCCATTCTGGATGGCTTTTTTGGAAATATCTTCAGGCTTGTTTCTATGTTTCAGAACCAACCACAAAGTTTGTCTTTCCATTCTGACAAACCAGCAGACGTCATCTCCAACGTCATCTCTAAACAGGGACCGAGGGGACAATTTTGGTGAAAAACTAAGCCCAAAGTATGTACGAGACACATGTGGAAACGTACATGAAACTTTCAGGATGGTAAAGGAGGAACTTAAAACACGAGACTTGGATGTCTAAAGCAATCAGAAGGCTGTGCCTTAAGCAGAAAGAGAAAACTCTGTTTTATTTACTTGTTTTTTAAAGTTTCTTAATTTTGAGACAGAGAGAGAGTGAGAGGGTGCTATCAGTGCAGAGCCTGATGGGGCTCGATCTCGATCTTGCAAACTGTGAAATCATGACCTGAGCCGAAATTGAGTTGGACCCTTAGCCAACTGAGCCATCCAGGCACCCCAAGAAGTCTCTGTTTTAAATTGTACTGATTGAGGGGTGCCTGGCTGGCTTAGTCAGTGGAGCATGAGACTCTTGATATTGGGGGTTGTGGGTTTGAGCCCTATGTTGGGTATAGAGGCGGCTTAAAAATAAAATCTACAAAAAAATAATGAATAAATAAATTGCACTGATTGTTTTCAGTGTTCTTTTAATTATGCTGTCCCATTCCTTATGTCATCTCCTAGTTCTGCCAGTCTGATATCTGAAAACAGTCACTGTAGGAATATTTGTGTCTGGTAAAAGATCATAAGGCCCTTGAAACTATCAGGAGGGCCTTACTCATGATAAATTGATTCATAATTTAGTTGATTACCTTGAAGATGTTTTTAAGGGAACATGGGAAAAAGTACCCTGTAAAGTTATGAATAACCCTTAAAATAAACTATATAAGGGTCTTAGCCTTAAAGGAGTGATTCTCCTTATTCTGCATGGCTTTACGAAGAGTGCATCATACTGATGGGAGAGCAAAGGTAGTGTGGCAGAGGGAGGATCTCTCTAATCACCAGTGATGTTTTGGGTGAGCAATGGGCTTTCTTGGGAACTAGTGAGTTTCTAGTCACTGGGCATTCTCAGTGTGACCTGTGCATTTACTGTCATGGGTGTTGTAGAGAACCTTGACGAGATCAGTGATGTTTTTCTCTGTCTTACAAGTGTAGGGGAGGAGTTTTTCAGAAGCTACATGATTTGTGATTTCACAAGTGATTAAATGCAGACATACATATGAGAATCCAGCATCTAGCTACCTCCCTTGAAAGTGGGCATTACAAAAAGATTTGTAAAAATGTGAAGTGAGGCCATTCTTGTAACTAAGTTTTGTTTTGCAAGATTGTTATTTTTCATGAAAATGTTATCTACGTCAACATGAGCTGTATTTATTACTGTTTTCAATGAATTACTATATAAATATTTTTAACATTCCTCAGTTTTAATCTCTAATAGGGTAGGTACAAATAGTTATCATTCACTCAGGAAACCATCAAAACCCTAGAGGAGAAAGCAGGAAAAGACCTCTCTGACCTCAGCCGTAGCAATTTCTTACTTGACACATCCCCAAAGGCAAGGGAATTAAGAGCAAAAATGAACTACTGGGACCTTATGAAGATAAAAAGCTTCTGCAGAGCAAAGGAAACAACCAACAAAACTAAAAGGCAACCAACGGAATGGGAAAAGATATTTGCAAATGACATATCGGACAAGGGGCTCGTATCCAAAATCTATAAAGAACTCACCAAACTCCACACCCGAAAAACAAATAATCCAGTGAAGAAATGGGCAGAAAACATGAATAGACACTTCTGTAAAGAAGACATCCGGATGGCCAACAGGCACATGAAAAGATGCTCAACGTCGCTCCTCATCAGAGAAATACAAATCAAAACCACACTCAGATATCACCTCACGCCAGTCAGAGTGGCCAAAATGAACAAATCAGGAGACTATAGATGCTGGAGAGGATGTGGAGAAACGGGAACCCTCTTGCCCTATTGGTGGGAATGCAAATTGGTGTAGCCACTCTGGAAAACAGTGTGGAGGTTCCTCAAAAAATTAAAAATAGACCTACCCTATGACCCAGCAATAGCACTGCTAGGAATGTACCCAAGGAATACAGGAGTACTGATGCATAAGGGCACTTGTACCCCAATGTTTATAGCAGCACTCTCAACAATAGCCAAATTATGGAAAGAGCCTAAATGTCCAACAACTGATGAATGGCTAAAGAAATTGTGGTTTACATACACAATGGAGTACTACGTGGCAATGAAAAAAAAGAATGAAATCTGGCCCTCTGTAGCAACATGGATGGAACTGGAGAGTGTTATGCTAAGTGAAATAAGCCATACAGAGAAAGACAGGTACCATATGGTTTCACTCTTATGTGGATCCTGAGAAACTTAACAGAAACCCATGGAGGAGGGGAAGGAAAAAAAAAAAAGAGGTTAGAGTGGAAGAGAGCCAAAGCATAAGAGACTCTTAAAAACTGAGAACAAACTGAGGGTTGATGGGGGGTGGGAGGGAGGGGAGGATGGGTGATGGGTATTGAGGAGGGCACCTTTTGGGATGAGCACTAGGTGTTGTATGGAAACCAATTTGACAATAAACTTCATATATTGGAAAAAAAATACTAAAAAAAACCCCAAATAGTTATCATTCACTTAAACACAGACTGAGGCCTCTTATTTATTATCTATTGCTGTATAACAAATTACACCAAAATTTAGTGGCTTAGAACAACAGACATTTATCAACTCACAGTTTGTGTGGACTTCTGGGTCTCGTCAGATTGTAGCCAGGATGTTGATTGCAGTTGCTGTTACCTGGAAGGCTTAACTGGGCTGGAGAACCTATCTCTAGGAAGGCTCACTGGCTGAGGGGAAGAGGCCTCTGCACCTTGCCTTGTGTGTCTTCATAACACGACAACCAGCTTCCTCCCGAATGAGGGATCCATGAGAGAGAGAGTAAAATGGAAGCCACTTGTTATGACCTTTTGTGACCTAGCCTCAGAAGTCACACATCACCATTTTGCCATATTCTATTCATTAGAAATGAGTCATTAAATACAGCCCGCACTCAAAGGGAGGGGAATTAGGCTCCATTGAAGAGATGAGTATCAGAGAATGTGCAGACGTATTTTTAAAACGCAAAGTCCTCTTTAAGAGCCACTGGAATAGATGATCTGTCAAGGGTATTTTTAACCCTGAGTTTCCATGGGGAAGGGAAATGAGGTCAGTGTTTAGGTCAGAATAAAGATCCAAGGGGCCCTCTTGAAAGGATTTCCCTTATTACCTACCTGGCAGATTTCCACAAATTCTTTGAAACTAGGTTCAGAAATCACTTCCTTCAGAAAATGTCTAGGTCCCTTCCTCTGTACACCTCTGTTCCAACGTATACATCTGTGATTATGCTTGCATGCTGTATTGCAATTATTTTGTTTTTTATTCTCTCTTTTTTATTAGACTGTGAGCTTTGGAGGTCAGAGATGTTATTTTTTTCTCTAGTACCTAGCACTGTGTCATTCTTATGATCTTCTGGAGCCACATTTAGTCTATGTTCATTTATTCTTTCACACAGTTCCCTCTTTAGTGTCACACACTGTGTTAGCATTGGGTAAGATTCCTTTCATGGTGTATTTTAGTAGGAAGACAGACAATAAACAAATAAACAAAAAAAGGTAATTGCAGAAAGGGATCCATGCTATGGAGAAAATAAACACAGACTGAGTTAGGTGGATTGTGGTGAGTTCTGGGTATAGTGGCCTTAGGGCAGTCAGAAAATGTTCAAGGTGCCATGGTCAAGTGAGAAACAGATCTGAAGTGAAGAATCTGTAGGGTCAGTGTGGCCAGAAGTGCCACATGTGTCACTTGGCCTGTGACCATATCTATAGACAGAGAGAAAAGTTGTTTGGGCAGAAATGTGTATGCAAAGGAGGCTGGGAATTACCCAGAATCTACACAGAATCCACAGCAGGTAATGGAGTTGGGCCTCAAACCCAGGCCGTGGGTTCAGTACAGTTACATGATGGCTGTCTCCAGTAAACTCCAGAACTTGTTGGAGGGAGATGAGGTATGCCTATTTTAAAGAACCAGAGACCACAGGTCGTGGGTGTCATTGTGGTGCATGTGGGCCACGGAAACGCAAAGCAAGGAGCTGGTGAGTGTGGCAGAGCCGGTTCAGCCTTTCGTGTTTGCACTTGTTCCTTGCTTCTTTGTTGTCCCATCCCTTCAGGCCCAGTGCCCTCGTGCAATTCCACCCCCCATCCCCACCCCATCCAAACCTGCTCTTGGGGAAAATTCCCCAGTCCTGGAAACCTGCAGTTGGTGCATAATAAAGGTGTGGTCCAGCTGGCTTCCACATAGCAGAGGTGCTGTGTTCAGGGAATCTAGTTGGGGAAACATTGCTGTAGGTTTCTCTTGACCTTGCAAACATTTGCAAAATTAAGTCTTATTATCCTAAAAACAAGCAATAAACAAACAAACAATAAAAGCCCCCACATCCTCAAATGTTGACTCCTCCATGAAGCTTTCTCTCCCTTTCATCATATATTATGTATTGTTTACAGGTCTCTGTATTTTGAGGGCAGGAATTGACCTTTATTTACTTTTAGTATATTTTAAATGGGTAGATACTCAATAAAGGAAAAGTGGGAGAAAAAAGGAATCAAAAACTATGTACACTAGGGTACAAGGGGCTGGTTTTGCTCAAGATATTGTCCCTTCCCCCGACCATATAAATATACAGTAATAGGAGGGTGGTTGAGTGCATGATGTCTTCCTTACAGAGAATTTCTAACAAGGGAAATGCTTATGTTATAATGTTAAGTAGAGATAGAGCTGACTGAATTTTTTTTTAAGTTTATTTATTTATTTTTGATAGAGTGTGTGCACACGAGCAGGGAGGGGCAGGTAGAGAGGGAGACAGAGAATCCTACCCAGGTTCCATGCTGTCAGTAGCAGAGCCCTGAGCCTGATATGGGGCTCGAATTCACACACTGTGAGATCATGACCTGAGCCAAAATTAAGAGTTGGGATGCTTAACCGACTGAGCCACGCAGGTGCCCCAGAGCTGATTGAATTTAATAGAATGTGTAATCATGCATGGGAGAAGGATCTGGAAGGAAATGAACCAAAATGTTTAAATGATGGTCTCTGATTATAGCATTACCAGTGATTTTAATTTTTACCTGTCTAATTATCTGACGTTTCTAGAATGAGCATGTATTAATATATATCAGATAAGGAAATTTGGTTTTTCCTCAAAATATTTCTCTCAGAAAAGAGGGAGTTGCCTTACATTTTGATCCTTCCAGAGTCTTTTGCATTATGGGATGCTCTCTCTGACTTTTTTTTTTTTTGAACCACAAGTACTATTTGGGGAAAACACATTAGCTTGAAATGACATCAAGAAGTCATGAACTTTTAGATGATTACGGTGGTCTTTTGGTTAAAAAAAAAAGAGTAAAGGAATTTAACATGAATTTAATGAATTTATTCTTTGGGATAAGATCCCTAACTTACAAGCCTTATGTGTTATCATAAACCAGCTTTCTGAAAATCCCTTACATAGCGATACTGTAAGTGGTTCCTCTCTGAAAATCATGAATATACGCTCATAGGATGAATAAAACAAATCATTGTCTTAGTGTTTTGTGAATGGGTACTTGTGGCTTGGGATAAAAACTTCAGTGACAGCATTATGGCTAAAAAAATACAAATTATATGGAAGAGAGGATGATGTTTTCCATCTGGAAAACTGTCAGATGACTCAAAAAGTGTCTCTAGAAATATGGAGAGTGCTTGCCACTAGACACGGAGGCAACTACGAATCAAATACCTTCACGGAGTGCAAAAGTAGGAGAAAACTATTTCTCAATCGAATCTTATTATATATAATGTTATTTTAAATATGTATGCTTAATTAAATTAATAAATTAAACATTGAAATTAGATACATAACTATTTCATTGGTGCCCCTCCCTAAAGGTTTATATTTAAATTGGTTGAATAACATTTTTTTTTCTCTTTGGGAAAGTGCCCTTACAGTTAGGGTCACTTTCTATTCCTGCATACTTTTATAATAAGAGCAAAATCAAAAGTACAAAGTTGTTATCCCTTCTAGGGGCTCTTAAAATTTAATAGACATTTATGCTTTTATGTAAGTAATTAAACTTTAATGAGGAGATCCTAGGCATCAGCCAGTGGATGGGGGAAGTACTTAGGGAAGCAGCTAGGTCTCTGTGCCCTTAGAGGGCATCATCTTAATCCGGAGTGAGGCTAGCTTTGCAGGGGAAGTTTTCACCAGGGATAATTTCTTGGAGGAGTGACTTTGAAGTTCAGACTACAAGTAGGTGGTAGACATATTAGGTAGAAAGGAATAAAAAAGCATGAGTTAGCAATCTACTGCTGCTTTACAAACCACCCAAAACTTAAGGGCTTAAAGCACCACTCATTTATTTGTCACTGTTCTTTGACTTGGCAGTTTGTGCAGAGCTCAGCTAGGATGGCTCATCTCACTCTGCATTTGTTTGCAGTTGTGGGTGGGTCAGCTGGTCATGGGTGGTCTTGCTCACACCCTGGAGCTTCAGTGAAGGATCCTGAAATGGTCCTCTACATGTGGTCTCTCTCATTGTCACAGGCGGCCACAGAGTTCAAGGAGGGTGAAAGCGGGAGGTGCAGGGCTTCTGGAAGCCAAGACTTGGACGTCATAGATGACACTTCTGCCACATTCTGTTGGTCAAAGCAAGTCACAAAGTCAGCCCAGATTCAAGGTAGTGAGTGGGGAAATAGTTTCCACCCTTTTATGGGAAGTCCTGTAAAAAAAATCGGTGGCCACATTTAACTTCTTGCATGGCGTTTCAGATGGGGAGGACAGCTTCTGGAACGGAATAGAGACAAGAAAATGTAAACTCCGTAGTAGAATTTTTAAGGAGTTCAGCCTGATTAAAACAGAGAAGGCCTCTTGGTGAGCAACTGGAAATCACACCAGAAAGGCTGCCTGAGAGAGGCCTGAAGGCTGTAAGCTTGGACCCAGAACTTCGATGTGAGGGTTAACAAACCTCAGTGCATGTACCCTGGCTTCAAGTGTTGACTTTAATTCATTTTCATTATTGTTTTTATTTTTTAAAGATTTTTTGCTTTGAGATCGTAGAAGACCCTGTGTCATTAAAGTGCCATGTCCTGAAATGGACATTACCAAAGCCTTTGTGACTTTCTGAAGACAAGAGAGCACAGAGACAATAAAGGACAGTGGTTAAGCACCTGAGCTTTGGAGCCAGACAGACTTTGGTTCAAATACTGTCTCCACCACTTGGAAGCCATGTGACATCTGATTAGCCACTTAACCTCTTTGGACCTCAGTTTCCTCCAGTATCATATGGGGCCAAATTAGCACCTTTCCTGCAGGTTGACTGTGAGGAATGGATGATACACTCATGGATTTACCCTAGGGTCTTAAACATTAAATACATAATGTCAATTAATGTCAGCGGTAATTACAGCCTTTGGATTTTAATTCTGCATCTGTGAAATGAGGTATTACTGCTGAAATGCCAGGGTCTCATTTTAAAAATAGCTTATTTTTAAAATTGAGCATCAGGAAATTTGAAAATTAAAGGGCTATTCCCATTCCCAAGGATAGAGTTCGGTCTTATGATTTGCATCCAAAGAAGATCTTTTTCTTTTCTTTTAAAGTATTTTTTTTAGTGTTTATTTATTTAGTTTTCAGAGAAAGAGAGGGGCAGAGAGAGAGGGAGACAGAATTCCAAGCAGGCTCTGTGCTGTCAGTGCAGAGCCTGATGTGGGGCTCCAACTCATGAACTATGAGATCATGACCTGAGCCGAAATCAAGAGTTGGACACTTAACTGATTGAGCCACCCAGGTGCCCCAAGAAGGTCTTTTTCTTTAAAAAAAAAAAAAAAATTTTTTTAACGTTTATTTAATTTTGAGACAGAGAGAGACAGAGCGTGAACGGGGGAGGGGCAGAGAGAGAGGGAGACACAGAAACCGAAGCAGGCTCCAGGCTCTGAGCCATCAGCCCAGAGCCCGATGCGGGGCTCAGACTCACAGAAGTCGGACGCTTAACCGACTGAGCCACCCAGGTGCCCCAAGAAGGTCTTTTTCAAAGCTAAATGCTTCTCTTTTCTGAAAGAAAACTGACCCTTGGCAAGCATATCTTACAAGCAGTTGATGCTTTGAGGAATAAATGCATTTATTCTCTATGTGAATGTATTATTTTAAGACAAATCAGGATGCTGGAGACTGTTCACTTTTAAACATATATTTTTTGCCTATATAACACAAATTGTAAATCTCCTACTGGGTTATAGATTCTGTGCTAGGTATTGGAGATATAATGATAAGTGAAATCAACATTAATACTCTCAACAGCTGCTTTTAATACTCTGCATCAAATAAGGCCTAAGTAAAAATATCCATATTTTTTTCTAGGGAATGTAGACAAATAGGATGCCTAATTTTTTGCTTTTATTCCTGGGCTATTGTTATTATTAATTTAATAGAAATACTTTCATCTGTTTTGAAAAAAAAAATATTTTGATAGATAATTCTAGAGCCAGTCCTAAGTCAGATGGTCCATATGTCTGGCAAGTAGAGTGAAAACCACACTGGCTAATAGTGTAGGGCTTTTCTGAGCCCTATCATCCAGAGAAAGAGAGGTTTTCCCAAGGTTGGTTGGACCCCTCATAGAACAACATCAAGTGAGGGAGATTTAAAAACAGAAAAAAATTTTAATGTTTATTTATTTTTGAGAGACAGAGCATGAGCAGGGGAGGGGGAGAGAGAGAGGGAGACACAGATCCGAAGCAGGCTCCAGGCTCTGAGCTGTCAGCACAGAGCCCAACATGGGGCTCAAACCCATGAACTGCGAGATCATGACCTGAGCCGAAGTCAGATGCTTAACCGACTGAGCCAGTCTGAGCCACCCAGGTGCCCAGGAGATTTTTTTTTAATGTTTCTTTTTTTTAAGTTTATTTATTTATTTTGAGAGAGAAAACATGAGTGGGGGAGGGATAGAGAAAGAGGGAGAATCCCAGGCAGGCTCTGTACTGTCAGCATGGAGCTTGAACCCATGAACCATGAGATCATGTCCTGAGCTGAAGTCAGATGCTTAACTGACTGAACCACCCAGGTGCCCAAGTATCTTTAAACACAAGTACATTCTAAAAAAATACTAATATGTACCAATTTGGGAGGAATTAATGCTTCTCAGACTATGTTATTTGGGACTTATCCTTGGCTGTCTTCACATTTTTCATATCTCTACAAATGAATAACCCTCTGGCTCAGTAAGTAGAATGTACATAGTCATGTATAAGGAGGTCCACTTTGGGTCTTAAGAGACTCAAACTAAGGCTAAATATAAATAAAACATGAACCATTTGAGAGATTATGGAAGTAGGTTCAGCAGAAGAACATGCCATGTTCTGGCTTCATTTCTATCTCAGGAAAGTGGGGGATACATTATAGAGGATGCATCTTGGCCTCAAACAGGAGGTCACAATCAGAGAAAAGTGCCCCACATCTTTTTATTCTGTTCAGAGCATCTGTGTGAGGCATGAGAAGGACCCTGGCCTCCCCACTGAGGCCCATTCTCGGGTAACTTTCTTAGGCCCTGTTCGGAAGCATATATTTTCCACTCTGCCTCTCTCCCACTCTTAATTCACACCTGTAATTCTTCTTTCAGCCATTTCCCAGGAAATAGTTGAATCTGTCACACTGTCTTATGTCCTATGCTTTAATTATAATCCAAAACGCAGGTAATGGAAAGTATTGGCACACTACTAATTATAAGACAAAAAAGCAATGTTTCTTCAAACGTGGTGAATAGAGTATCAAGTAACCTACTGTCAATTAACTATGAGTGTGCCCATCCCAGCATTTTAAAAAAGAATCCCTCAAGAAAACTGAAAAATGCATTTTTAATGGAGCCACCTGTGCCTCTAGGCCTTAAGAACTTTAACAAGGATCAGTCCATGAAAAGAGTTGCTATAAGACTGTATAATAAATTAAACATAAATTTTAAATTATTCATTGCATCTTCCTAAGAGATTGAGATGCTGTAGGGATAATGAAAATGCAGTTTAATAAGCAATCCATAGTGATTTTAAAAGGCAAGTAAAAAAAAGGGTCCATTAAAATTTCACCTTTGTGGAAGAATGAGCTAAAAGGATAAGTTTAAATTAATGGTACTAATTAATGTGAACCTGCAGTGCAAGACATTACTTTAGTTTTAATTTTATTTTATTATTGTTAATTAAAATATATTTGATGTATAAATTGTGTAAGGTTAAGGCATACAACATGTTGATTTGACACATTTGTATATTGTAGTGTGATTGACACTGTGGGCATTAGCTAATGCCTTTATTATGTCACATGGTTATTTCTTTCTTTGTTGTGGGAATTATTAAGATCTAATTTCTTAGCAAGTTTGATGACGATAATACGATGTTGTTTATAATCACTATACTGTGCATTAGATCTCTAGGATTTATTTAATAATTGCAAGTTGTACCCTTAGACAATATCTTTCCTATTCCTCTACTTTCAACCTCTGGCACCCCCCATTTACTACTTTATTTTGTACTTTAATGGAATTTTATTGGTTTATAGTATTACCAGTTTAATCATAGGGTAGAGCTTGGGGAGAAAATAATAATAGTAATAAAAATGATAGATACTGTTTATGAGTTGCTTTGTTGTTGTTTTTTAAAGATTATTTATTTTGAGAGAGAGGGAGAGTGTGAGCTGAGGAAAGGCAAAGAGAGAGAGAGGGAGAGAGAATCCCAAGCAGGTTCTGTGCTCTCAGCATAGCCCAACATGGGCTTGATCTTTTGAACCATGAGATTATGACCTGAGCGGAAATCAAGAGTCAGATGCTTGACTGACTCAGCCACCCGTGGGGCACCCTGTATTGCCTCATGAAGATGAACCAATGAAGAGAAGTAGCTGAGAGCTCTGGCGTCAGAGTTTCTGGTTCAAACACCAGCTCTTCCTCTTTCAAGCTGTGGCACCTTGGATAATTAATCTAACTCTTCTGTGCTTCAGTTTCTTCCCATTTATAGTCCCCTTAATGGTTCTTCCCTTAATAGTTTCTTCCTATTAATAATACGAGGATTAAATGGAAAAATGTAAAAAACAATTAACCCAGTACTGGCTCTGCAGTAGTGAGAATTCAGTATGTGGTATAGTTATTGCGATTATTGTTGCTGTTACTAAAAGTAAAGAAAAGAAAGAAAGAATAGTGTGGTTGCAATAGATGACAGACAGCCCTAAGTAGTGCCATACGTTTTTGCCGAGTCTGGGAGTACAGCAGATTACTCTTTGAAGTCATCAAGACTGGGTGATCCCTGTTGGTCTCACTCATGGCCTTCTGTCCATAGTACCTAATGCATCTAACTTAATGGTGTGCCTCATCTTGCACCACCTGGTGACAGTGTAGGGGACCCCTCAGCCTCCTTTGGGTACTGTCATGACAGGTTCATGTTCAAGCTGATTTCTTTCCTTTGTTCATTTCCTCCTTGAGCTAACCCCAGCAGGGAAATCTTTGACAGGTTTCTCCATTTTGAAATCTCTCTTCCACGCTTCAGATGTTTTCTCTTCAAAGAAAACCTGATTTAACATTGCTAGCTAAATCATAAAACAATGGCTTTACCCTTCTGTGGCTTTTTAAATTCCTTTCTGAAGACGGGAGGATGGTGTGATGGGTTAAACTGTGTCCTTCCAAAATGCATATGTTGAAGCCCTGACCCCTGGCACCTCAGGATGTGACTGCATTTGGATATGAGCCTTTAAATAGGTAATTAAGTTAAAATGAGGTCATATGAGTGAGACTTAATTCAGTATGACTTGTGTCCTTATAAGAAGAGGAGATTAGGACATATGACCATGTGAGGACACAGTGGACAAGGCAGTCTTCCATAAGGACAGAGTAATCAGAAGAAAACAAACCTGCCAAGATCTTCATTTAGCCTCTGAAACAGTAGGGCATTTCTCTTGTTTAAGCCACGCAGCCTGTGGTGTTTTGTAGGGGCAGCCCTAGCCACCTACTGCAGGTAAAATGCTCTTCAGGTGGACTTGAGGCAGGAGATTCTGCGCTCAAGGCCCTCAATAGTGAAGCCTGAGTCAGAGGAAGAGCCCTCACTGCCAGGCTCCTTAGGACAAGAGCTCTGGGTACTTTGAAGGCATGATATTTATCTTAAATATCTTTCTCCATAGGTCAGAAATTGTATCATTAGCAATTTATATGGAAGGATTGAACCCCTTTTTTAGTGTTGTCAACCTAAAGGTAACCGATTCAGCTAGCAAAATTGAGTTTATTTGGGAAGAGCAGAGGAATCACAATTCATGGTAAGCAAACCATGGCGAACCACAGGCAAGTCCAGAGAACAATGGAGGAGCCCACCCTTTTATAGAGGAAAGGGGGAAGTTGGGAGGGGTTGTTCTGAACAAAAGTTAATTGGAAGAAAATGAGTTTGGAGGGGTGGTGACTTCTCGGGCTGCAGGCAAGGGCAGCTAGCTGTTGCTGGGCAGAAAGAAAACCTTCGTTCTTCCTCCTGGACCCAGCAAGCTGTGATGAGTGGTGTGTGAGAGCCCCCGCCCCTCATGGCTTTCCAATTCCAATTCTGAGTTAGGTGTCCTTAGCACATTTTCGCAGTTCAGCATCCCATGGTAAAGTGAGACTGCTAGATCGCTGGGATGCTGTTGGTGGATGGTGAGTGTGGGATGTGGGTTTTGAGGGCTTCTAGGAAAGGAGCAGTGAAGGAGAGCATGCAAAGTCACAGATTCAGATCCTTTCCCTCCTGGCTCTGCCCAGCGCCAGACTGGAAGAGTCTCTGGCTGGTTGGCGGGAAGAAGTTTTTATTTCTTCGTTGGTGGTTCCTCCTTCCCAGAATGTGAGCCTTTCTGGGCTTGGGTACAAGGTCTGTGGTGATTGCTTCATGGTTCAGTGGTTGAGATAGCTGTGCTCTGGGTCCCTTCTTTCAGCCTTTTACTTGCAACATTTCCATCAGAAATTTCTGCTTTAAGTGTAAGGGATATGGTGCAATTGGGGAAGGAAGTTTGGAGAATAATTGAAACAAAACCCTTGTCCTGTTCGTAAAACAGGACCCATTCCTGTCTCCTGCTGTCCGCCAACGTGTTTAACTTTTCCTCTATTTTTCCCTTACTTCTGACTCTATTGTGGTGTAGTTTACAACTTCCGTATTTTTATTTGTCATCACTTTGCTTTAACCACGAACACAAAGGACTCTTCAACAGCAGTAGAAGAAACTGAGTAGCTGGTAGAAATGCTTTTGTATTTGAAGTCAGAAGAAAGTTTTTGCCCAGGAAGTTTTCTGCTCCTGCCTATTCTCTCCTTCCTTCCCTGGGCTCCTTACCCCAAAACTGTAGCCTGTTCCCAAACCCTCAGGATAGTAGTAGTTTTTAGGGAACAAGATACGTTCTCTTCTTTTGGTGAGATTGTTGAAGACTGGGGAAAAAAAAAAGGCTTTAAGACTCCCTAAAATGAATTTCTAAGGTTTCTAAAATGAATTCCTGACCAGTGGGAGAGATTTTGTGAGGCAGAAAACCCTCCCAAAGTTTCTAGTAGGTTGGTCTCTCTAATCTATGAGAGTTCTGCGTGTGAATGAAATAGAGGATGGAGAAACACGGTTGACATCTGGATGAATGGAACTAGAGCTTGCCTCCTAGAAACACAAGAAACTTGCATCACACATTATCCTAGGTCACGTACAATGTTACATATTATAGGAAAAAATTATATGGGTAAGTATTTTTTATACCATTTCATTTAAAGTTTAATTTTATTTGAGTGGTGCCTGGTGGCTCATTTGGTTAAGGTTTGGACTCTTGATTTTGGCTTGGGTCATGGTCTCATGGTTCATGAGTTCAAGTCTCACATTGAGTTCTGTGCTGGCAGTGTGGAGCCTGCTTGGGATTCTCTCTCTCTCTCTCTCTCTCTCTCTCTGCCCCTCCCCTGTTCACTTTCTCTGTCTCAAAATAAATAAATAAATACATAAATAAATAAATAAATAACTTTTAAAAAGTTTAATTTGAATGAATAATAGTCATTCTTTCTTCTTTTCTTCCTTTCTTTTCTTCTTCTTCTTCTTCTTCTTCTTCTTCTTCTTCTTCTTCTTTTGGTTTTCTTTCTAGGCATGGCAGTGGAATGTATGTCAATGTATGGCCCCTAGATGGGGAGTGGTCATAGGGAAGGGTGTGAAAAATGCCCATCTCAGTCTCAGTGTCTATACTCATGGGTGGTAGAGAAATAGCCATTAACAATATGGAGGAAAACAGATCCCTTCACTAAAGTGCGTGTCATTCCTTGTGATGTTGCAGTTTCCTTTAAATACATAGCCTCAACACTTCCTCGAAGAAATTGAATGTATATCTGTCAAGGATAATTAAAACTGTGGATCAAACACAAAAATAATGCTTTGGAAGAAAATCTTTTCAGAATCTGCACCATACTCTTTATTTTATTATTATTTTTAAAGCATTTATTTATTTATTTTAAAAGAGAGAGAAAGAGAGAGAGCATGAATAGAAGAGGGAGAGAGAGAGAGAGAGAGAGAGAGAGAGAGAGAGAGAGAGAGAATTCTAAGCAGGCTCCACACTCAGGACATGGGGCTTGAGCTCATGACCACAAGGTCATGACCTGAGCCAAAGTCAGAGAGTCGGATGTTTAACCCACTGAGCTACCCAGGCACCCCTGCACCATCCTCTTTTTAGTCTCTGGTCCAAACGACAACAATGAACTTTGTAAATGCCTTTATGTGGGCCTATGTATTGGCAGTCAACTTGTTGGACTTACCTTGGCCACCTAAGTTGGACACAGTAAAAGAATTGCAAATTACTCATACAGGAGTATAAAGGAGAGTATATCTTCAGGGGCCTTTGGCCAAGAGAAGCCCATGGTATATTTTTATCTAGATGGTTTCCTCTGTAGCATGTTTTAGACATTATAATAAAGTAGATCAGTATGGAGTAGATTGTAGTTTCTGTATAGAAACAATATTAAAATTGAACTTTGAAACAAATGAGTCATTGACATGGTCAACAGTATGTTATAAAAGGAAGCACATAGTATTCGGATAAGTAAATGTATTTTAGAAATACTAATAAAATAAATTTAAGTATAGCATACATATTGATTACAGAAGAGGATATGATATAAAGGTATATTTTTACTGTATCAAAAATTTATTTACTCACTAGAATTAAACATTTTATTAAGGACTGAATTTGTTATCCAGAAATTTATAAAGTCCCTTTTGGATGCCTTGGATCTCTTCAAAAATAACTTTAAACAATTTTAAATCCCCACCCCCACCCTGGGTTATTATACTCTCCTTAGCAAGCAAAAGCACATAAATCATTCCACTGATGTTAGCATTACTCTTCAGTGGTACTTAACAACGTGCTTGTGGGCAGGAAGGTTAGCAATGTTTTGTCTACCAAGAGTTTTTATTTTAAAGGTATGTTATGAAACTAATACATATTCATAGTATGCAATTTAAAATAAGCAGAAAGAAAAATAATGCCTCATAATTTTGCATCTCAGAGATAATCGCTGTTTCCTAATGTGTATGTTCACAACCTTATAGCACCCAATTTTTTCATCTAAAAAATCACCTTGTTGAATATTCATAGCATCATTTATTTTTTTTTTCTTTATTTTTTTTTTAATTTTTTTTTTAACATTTATTTATTTTTGAGACAGAGAGAGACAGAGCATGAACAGGGGAGGGGCAGAGAGAGGGGGAGACACAGAATCGGAAGCAGGCTCCAGGCTCTGAGCTGTCAGCACAGAGCCCGACGCGGGGCTCGAACTCACGGACCGCGAGATCGTGACCTGAGCCGAAGTCGGCCGCTCAACCGACTGAGCTACCCAGGCGCCCCTAGCATCATTTAAAATAGATGCAGCTTATTTCATCCTATATACCATGCTTTATTTAACCAACCTTCATTTCTGGATATTTCAGTTGCTTTCACTGGTTTTGCCATTATGCTTGTAGCACCCACACCTGTGGTTTCATGGAGTGTTTGCTTCATTCAGGAAAAGGGGAAAAGCTTGAGTCTGAGTTACCGGTGGCTCTGCTGACACAGATGGGACATGGACTGCTGAGGTGCCAGCAGAGCCATCTACTCTGGAGTTTGGAGGACGAGGGAAGCCCTCCCAATGGACATCATTTTGAACAGTCCACCTTGTGTTCCATTTTGCCTGAAAGGAGAGAAGACTGGAGGACTGATGGCAAGGAGGTTAGATGATATTCTTGCACTGGGCTCTAAGGTATGTCCTGCAAGAGTACTGATCCAAGAGCATCTACTCCAGAGGTGACTCTCCACAAAAGGGTGGGCATGATGAACTGCTCTGTGGATGTCACACAGCTTCCTCCCCAGGTATCTTGGTACTTGTTTAGTGTTTTGTAAACAAAGTAGGAGTCAGGGCTGGAGGCTGTGCATGCATTCCATTCAACAAAATTTTCCCTTACAAAGACTAACTTGGCCATTAGCCTCTTTGAGTGCCAAGTTTTCTAAGCGATGCCCAATCCAGGATGTTCATATGGTACCGTGTGCCAAGTGAGGTGTGGAGGGATGAGTCACCTCTTTGGAACACTTCTGACCCAGCAGCACCAATTGTGGAATACCTGTATCATTTTTTGGAAACAATAGCAGAACTCAGTGAATGGGGCAGATTGTATTTCTAGGAGAAGTTTACCTGTTGCCCTGATTGATTCTGCTCCAGAGAACCATTCATAAAGCACTTAAGCACTTTGAAGAATCCATGGTGGGTTCCAATATCATTCCCTAGGTCTTCTGCACTAAGTGAACCTTGATTGGTAAGCCTAAGAGATGAGTGTTCACCATCGTCTCCTATGGGTTTATATTTACTCTTGTCCAGGTCCATGCTGTGTGGGAGCAACCATGTATTCCTATAAAGCATGGGTAACTAACTGCAGAGATGTCTTAAGCTGTGCATATGTTCTTCCTCAAAGAACAGGCTTGGAGGGATGCCTGGGTGGCTCAGTCAGTTAAGCATTCGACTTTGGCTCAGGTCATGATCTCACGGTTTGTGAGTTCGAGCCTCGAGTCAGGCTCTGGGCTGATGGCTCAGAGCCTGGAGCCTGCTTTGGATTCTGTGTCTCCCTCTCTCTCTGCCCCTCCCCCACTTGTGCTCTGTCTCTCTCTCTCAAAAAAATAAATAAACAAAATGTAAAAAAAAAAAAGAACAGGCTTGGAGGACAGGGAACTAGTTGGTTTCTATGGAAGGCTTTGTTCTTTTCTAATATGCCATATAGAGTGCTGGTTCCATTGCACATTAATGACTTCTTAATCCAGGAGATGGTTACATATTCTGTGGCTTAAAATGATTTTTATTGTAGTAATATATATAAAACAAAAAAATTATCTTTTAACAATTTTTAAGTGTAGAGTTTTGTGGCATTAAGTCTGTGGCTTTTGCTTCTAAACTTGAGTCCACCTCTATTTTCTATGGAAGCTCCATTTTTTTCTAATGCCATGACTGTATTTCCTCCAGGCCAAGATGCCATTAATTGTACAACAAACTACTATATTAACAGCAACATTTTATTTAAAACGCTATTCCAGGCAAGTTTCCTTGGATGACATTTTTAAGCCACATTCCTATTTCGGAACTATTAATATATAGAAAATGTGCATCATTGAATTGAGGAAGTGTGTATCTTCTCTGTGTCCTGTGGCAATGGCAGGAATTAAAATGTTTTCTTTTTTTTTAAGATTTTATTTTATTTATTTTTTTAAGTAGGATCCACACCTAACGTGGGATTGAACTCACAACCTGAGATAAAGAGTCACATGCTCCACCAACTGAGCCAACCATGCCCCTCATGGAATTAAAATGTTTCTGAGAGGAGAGTCACTTTCCATGTGTTGTCCATGATGACCAACCTGGAAACACATACCTTACTGGACAGTCACAAAACTCATGACACTACCTGTGCAGGAGGTCTCTGAAATAAAATGCATATTAAGGAGACCTACAGGGTGTCATGAAATTTCAGAAAGAAAAGTTTTGTTGAGGACTAAACAACCACTGCCAGAGGACAGGTCTTAATATTTTTGAGCATCTACTATCTTCTGAGAACTTTATATGTATCTCTCACTTTAACCTCAGAACAATCTTGAGAGGTAGGTTGGAGCCACATTTTACAGAGGAAGATTAGCAGGCTCAGAGTTTTTAAGTAATTGACAAGATCTGATGCCTGGCAAGGAGTGGAGCTGGAGTTTGATACTTGATCTGTATGACTCCAATGCATGGGTCCCTCTTCGTCATACCAGTTACACACTGTGCTTTAGCTGCACCGTAACATTAGAGAAACAACTGAATTCCCTAGTTTCCAGGCCTTGGTTTTTAAAAAAAATTTTTTTTAATGTTTATTTATTTTTGAGAGAGAGAGAGAGAGAGAGAGAGCAATCGAGTAGGGGAAGGGCAGAGACAGAAGGAGACACATAATCTGAAGCAAGCTGCAGGTTCTGGGATGTTAGCACAGAGCCCAGTGTGGGGCTTGAGCCCATGAACCGTGAGATCATGACCTGAGCCAAAGTCAGACGCTTAACCAATTGAGCCACCCAGGTGTCCCACAAGCCTTGTTATTTTAATATGATTTCCTTCTCCTTAACCCCCTATGGTGGCCATTGCCTGTAAAATCGTGTGTTTCTAACCATGGACTACATTGTGATGGGTTTCTATTTTTTTAACCAGTACTTAAAGCTTTGTTATTTAATATTTTACATATTTATGTTCTTTCTCCTCAGTAGATTATAAGCCTGAGAGGCACTGACTTTGTTGTATCTCCCCCAGCAATTTATAAATCACTGATATTCAGTTATTACCTATTGATAATTTTAATGAGTATTAGGGAGACATTTTCTGATATAGCTGTTCCAAAATAAAAGTCATAGTCAAGGTCATTTTAAAGCATTAAGGTATGGTTCATGGGACTTCTGACAATGTCAAAAAGTAAGGGAGACTGATGAAGGAATAAATGGAATTTTAAAATTTGAGAATAGAGTTTTCATTAAGGATTTCTATAAAATATTTTTACTACTTTAAATCTTTACTGTTAAAATCCCTTTAGATTTCCATAAAAATTCTCATTGTATTTATGTTTGTCCTCAATCAGATTGTAGTTCACCTCCACCAGAAAAACTTCCCCCACCCCACAGACTACCTTATTGTTTATACCTCTTCTAAGCCATAGCTTTTTGAATATTTCAGAAGACTAAAACTGAAAATTTTTCATGCAGAAATATCTATCCACATCAAAAGGCAACAGGAAAACAAAAGCTAATTTCATTCTGAAGATTCTCTTTTCTCTTGGCCATGGTGATGGTTTCCTTCTTGAGTCACTTCCCCTGAGAGGGTAACACTGGACAGCAGCCTCCAGAGCCAGTGAGAATCGTCTCAATGAACAACAGAAGATATAAACAAACTTTCTTTCAGTTCACGGTAGTACTTATTTTGCATTGGAAAGTATGTGTAATTCAAACTACTATAATTCCATTTTCATGCCAAATGTAATCCTGGAGGAGGCTCTTGCTGGCATGAGGTCTGGAGTTTGTACTGCCTCAAAGCTAGTAGCTTGTTTTTCCATCTGGGCTAGGCACAGAGCTTGCAAGCTTTTTTTCTGAGTTACTCATTCTCTGGTAAATTCCAGTCTTGGGCTACTGTAGGACATATGCAAGGCTTTGCCCCAAGAGTTGGAAATGTAATATGGCCCTTGTTGAAAAGTGTTTTGCTACTGGAAGTACAACTAGTTCTACTGAGGTTTGTGTTGGCCACCTCAGGCTTATGGGTTCAGTTCAAATTTTTTACTTAGTTCTACAAGGTTTTATGGGTTGGCTACCTGAGAGACTGGCCCTCACACTATTCCTTCTTCCCAGCTGGGAATATTTCTTGCAGTACTTGGCTAAAGAGTTCCAGATTTTACTTTGGAATAGTCATGATGATGGTTCAAGTGTTTTAGGAGAGTGTTCATATTTGGAATTTCCCTATCTGGTCTGACATGACTCTAGTTGTTGGCTTCTCCTGATGGGGCGGTGTTGAAGGACTTGGTCTTGAGAATATACTATTTGTTTCACTGAGTTGATTTATATAGATTTTAGGTTTGGAGGCTGTATTAGTTTCCTGTTGCTTGCTGCAACACATTCCACAAATGTAAAACAATGCAAATCTATTTTCCTGCATTCTGGAATTCAGAAGTCCAAAGGAAGTCTTGAGAGGCCAAAATGTAGGCGTCAGCAGGGCTGGTTCTTTCTGCAGATCACAGGGAAGAATCCATTCCTTACATCTTCCACTTCCAGAATCCCCCAACAGTCCTTGGATACACACTCCAGTCTCTGCTTTCATGATCACACCGTCTTCTCCTCTACTGTAGTTAAAAGTTCTCTTCTTCCCTTCTATAAGAATTCTGTGATTGCATGTAGAGCCACCCAGATAATACAGAATAATCCTCCTATCTCAAGATCCTTAATTACATCTGGTAAGTTGATTTTGCTATATACGGTAATACAGTTTCCGAGGATTAGATTATGGACATCTTGGGGGATCATTATTCAGCCTACCATAGAACTTGATACATCTGAATTTGAATTCTGGTTCAAACATTATTTTATACTTTCTAAGCCTTAGATTGCTCATGTCTAAATGTTGATAATAATGCTTATATCTCATTAGGTTGATACAAGATTCTGATGAATAAAGTATGTAAAGCATCAAGGACCCCATAGCCGTTCAGTTAACGTTAGGTTTTTTTCCCCTGCCTTCTCTTATACTATCTGAAAAGTTAAGGATTTCAGTTTGAAGGCAAGTGAGACTTCAAACTTTATAAATATTGCATTACAAATACAAAATACTAAAAACATTTCTGCTGAAGAGATTATCACACAAACACAATACTGGTTAATATTCAGTTGGGGATCAAGTCAGCATGAAACTGTAATGTAATGCAACAAAGAATGTATTATTGTATTCAGAGATGTAAGTATTATAATATGAATGGATTAGAGACTTCCTAACTCCAATATGATATTGAGAATTTTCTGCTTTCAATACCTACTCTGCTTTGTTTCAGCAAATCAGATCACTGTGTTTGGGGGAAAGGGTGTGAGAGAGGGAGGCATATCATTCTTCAAGTTTTTATTTAAGCATGGAATACATTAAAGCAATGGCAATTTACAAATTAATAAATATCAGTTAAGCTTCTCTATATATCAGACAGTGCCCAAGATAAAAGCCATGGTTCTTACCTTTAAATGGTTTATAATTTAATGGAGAGACAGAAAATAAATATATAATTGCCATAAATTAGAATAAGAATTTTAATGGGTATGATGGACACAAAGGGGAAGAAGTACTAAGTCTGTGGGGAGAATTGGGTAAAACTGTGTGGAGAAGAGATGGTCATTCTTGAGCCAACTTTTGAGGGAGGGGAAGGCATTTTCCAGGTGCATGTGGGGATAGGGTGATCCAGGCAGAGGAAGCTGTGTCTGGAAATATGTGAAGGACCACATTACTATATGCTCACGGGACCATGTATGGTAGGAGCAGACAGGCATAGACATTTATTTTGAGAAACAAACATACCTGACATTGAATTCAAGGATGAATTCAGGTTCTTTTTGTATAAGGAACCTTGCATAATATAATGTCTAGTTCATTTACTCAACAAACACTTCTTGGGCAGCTACTATGTGCAAGGCTTTGGGCATACAAAGTTCAGAAGAGTCGATTCTTGCCCTCCAAGTCCTTAAAATCTAACACAAGAGCTTATAATCAACATGTTCAAACTCTAGAAATTTGAAGAGTTTGCAGTTAAATACAAGTGGGTATTTCTTGTGCTGAGCTTTTATGGAAGTTGAGGGCTATGAAAATTGGAGTTAAAACACTATTTAAAACCCATTCATTTTATTATCTAATGGCAGTAGCAATGTTGGCTCTTCACCAAAGATTTGCACTTCTCTTCCATAGTGAAGAGTAGTTACTGGACAGTGACTTTTTGGCAGTGGCCAATGACTGCATTTCCCAATTATTATACTTCAGTGGGAGTATATAACTAGCTCTCACTTTTGGAATATGGCACACATAACTTGTTGGCTGAAGTGGTTAAGAAGCATCTTCTGTTTCTTCTCTGATTAACAAAACCCCAAACAAACCTCTGATTAACAAAACCCCAAACAAACCTCCATGTTTTCTGAGGATGGTGGAGGCACAAGAAAGAAAGAAACCGGGTCCTTGTATCACTGCGTGCAGGAAAGCTACCAGTCAACTAGAAACAGTCTCATTGATTAATATGAGTGAGACATAATATTATATTGCTTAAAGCTACTAAAAATTTGGTATTTATTTCAGCAGCTTGTGTTACCTGAGTTATCACATAATAAAGATTCCATTATGCAGATTCCATTAAGCATACTTACCATGCTTCCTGGGATTGTCTTCATTGTACCATTAATAGCTAGTGCTTTTATTCACAAGTCTAATGATTAGGATTATCTCCTCTTAAGCTAATACATGATTAAATTCTGTCAGTTTTAGTCAATGATCTCTAGAGCAAGGCCAGGTAAGAAAATGTGTGTTTCTGGTATGGAAGGGCTTCCTTATTATGGCATTGCAGAGAGAAGAGGGAAGTTTCTGAGGCCAGCTCAAGCTGGTTGGTATGTTACCTGGAAAGGAACTTAAGAAAACATCATGCTGAAGATAGTGTGGTCAGAGGCAGAGATGGTATCAGGAGGGGTTACCTAGAAGTTCTAATGAGCCTACAAAGATCAAGAAGATCCTTGTGTGATAAAGACCATGAGGACTGAGAGTTCAACATCTAAATCCAATAATAGGCCTGAGAGGCTAGATATATCTTTCCATGAGTGGTGGTAGGAAGCTTGTTCCCTAGAGGAACCAGAATAGATGAAACAGGAGTAAGAGAAAATAATTTACCCATTTCTTTGTGTTCTTCAACCTAACCTAACCTTTCTTTCTCTTATCTTCTTAGTTTATAGACTTTATAGAATTCTTTTCACTTTCCTCTGGGTTCATTTTAAACTGTGTAGAATTAAATATAGAATTTCGTGTGGCCAGTTTATTGCCAAGCTTGGTGAGTTTGGTTATTCTAATATATGAAGGTTATACATAGGGTAGGGTGTTAGGAGGCTGGGCTTTGAAATGAACTAGATTGAGTTTGACTTCCCAGTTTGACTTACCAAGTGGGTGATTTGGGGTACAAACTTTTAGTTATAAGATGAATAAATTCTGGGGATCCAATGTACGGTATTGTGACTATAGGTAATACTGTATTGTATATTTGAAAAGTTGCTAAGAGAGTAAATCTTAAATGTTCGCACTGACACACACACACACACACACACACAACTTGGTGAGGTGATGGATGTTAACTAACCTTTTTGTGCTAATTATTTCACAATGTATATGTATCTCAAATCATGTTATATACCTTAAACTTACACAATGTTATACATCAAATATACTTCAATAAAGCTAGAAAAAAATCAGTTACCCAAATTTCTATATCCAGAGTAAACTACTATTAATGGTGTTTTCTCCTTCCTTCCTTTTGTCCTTCTTTCCTCCCTCCCTCCTTTCCTTCCTTCCTTCCTTTCTTTCTCCCTTCTTTCCATCTATCCATCCATCTATCCCATCATCCTTTCCTTCCATATTGAAGAATGCTACCCATACTGTTTTATAGCTTCTTTTTTTAACTTAATTATTAACATATTTCTATGTTATTAAATATTCTTATAAAAAGTAAAATGAATATTTTTCTACAACATCATTTTTGATGGCTGCATACGACTTTGTTTTATTAATGTAGCAATTTATTTAGCAGTTCTCTATTTTGGGGCCAGAGTTGGAAATACCATTGTTTTGACTAGTGTGGCATTTGCCATGTACTTATCAGTGAAGCCAGGGGAATATTTTGATAGAATTTGTGTTTTCTCTGATCTCATCTTATTTTCTTCTACATTCTCAACATCATTGTTTCCCCCACCCCCAGTTGAGGTAACCACTTCCTTCCCTTTGCTCTGAGCATATACACTGGAGCATATCTGAAACTCAGTGGGCATTATAAACTGACTAAATTTAGTTTTAAAAAATCTGGCTGGGCCCACGGATATTACTTTCTTTCATAAAGGCTTTAATATTTTTGTTAATTTAGTTCAATATCATTTGTAAGCTATGAGTTTTATTCATGAAATGGGTCATCAGATGGAGGTCATCAAGTGGCTTTATCATCGTGCTCCAAAGCCCCCGAAATCCTTTTGTCTCTGAAGAGGCAATATATAGGCAAATACTCTAGTGAATACGTAAGCATATCAGTTAGCAATTGTGTTATGATGGAGTCTGC
This sequence comes from Panthera tigris, assembly GCF_018350195.1. Taxonomy (NCBI): domain Eukaryota; kingdom Metazoa; phylum Chordata; class Mammalia; order Carnivora; family Felidae; genus Panthera; species Panthera tigris. The sequence goes on along the minus strand of NC_056678.1, from coordinate 23,183,631 downwards.
CACTGATTCCCAATGTAAAATTGTTCAAGGGAAAGGAGCTAACATTTATTAGGAACTAGATACTGCACCTGGATTTACATCATTAAATCCAAACTACAGTTTTGTTGAGGTTACCTGTTAGCACTCTGATTTTCAGAATATACCGAAGCTAAGCAATTAATCAATTTGCCTAAAGTCACGTAACTGGTACAAGGTGGAGTGGAGATTGAAATACAGGTCTGCCTGGCTCCAAAACATTTGGGCCACTCACGATCATTCCTGCCCTTGTAATAGTTCACTAATCAATGAACTCTTGTTTCAAGAATATACCTTAAATGCCAAGATTAAGCAACAAATGAACGTGCTGTTGGATAATCTATTTCTATATCTGAGTGGTTAAGGAAACCAAAGTAGGAATACAGTTGCTTTGTGCTTTCTTCCTATGTCCCAAGATTAATGATGGTCAGAAAGATTCAGGAATCTGACTGCTCCAGTAATTCTTCCTATGTAGCCTCCAAGTTTCTGGTAAAAATGAATTAATACTTGGTAGCCACAGATTTATAGTCCTAGAAACACTGGCCTGAATAGGTCACCTAATAATCTCACTCTTAATTTTTAACACACATAACACACTAATGGGGAAAAAAATAGACCTTACCAGAATTCTTTGCAAGACATAGTTCTTGTATGAGACAGTAATGAGGCAATGTCTGGTTTTTATTAAAGGTCATAAATTAATGATTCATAACCCAAACAAAAGTATAGACTTTGTCATAAACATTATTACTAACCAATGCATTGTCAGTGGAACATGCTTTGAGAAACATGAAATGAGACCTTTCTTCATATCTTATTTTACTTTAGTTGTCACTTGAATCTTTCCTGACAGTTTGTAATCCAACCTATTTTAAAAAGTTAGAGAAGGAGATACATTACTCACATTGGAATGAGTTGCAAAAGACATTTATCCAAGGATCACACCAGGAAGGGACCAGTGCGTGTGTGTGTGTGTGTGTGTGTGTGTGTGTGTGTGTGTTTTAATAGATGTGTAGTTTTGTCTCCATAGAAGTTTGAATTTGATGTTCAGGATTAAAGTAGTGAAGTGCCAGCAAACATGAGTGTCTTTGGAAAAGCTATGTAAGATTTCATATTTAAACCTTGTGAACATTACTCCTTTATTTAGACTTAATCTGTTTTCCCTTCCTTTGGAAACTAGCTTTTGTTTTGAAGTAGGAAATAGTAAGAAATTGCTGCAAAGGGAAACAATAGAAAATAAATATGTTATTTTTTATGTTGTTTATTTGCATGAGTATAATGTGTTTATCATTTTTAAGCTAAGTGTTTTTCTCACATGCTTGGAAAAATTAACTTGTCTGTGCCACGGTGAATTGCTTGCTAGTGTTTTATGGAGCCAGATATATGCATTGCTCAGTGATTTTCGGCGGCGGGGAGGGTGGCATGGATGGAGGATAAGAATCTCATGGAAAAGACATATACAAGGTAGCATTACATGAAACTTAACCATAAGTAAGGGTCTGAGGGACAACCTGACATTATGGAAAAAAAATTATGGATGCAGAGTCAGAGGATTAGTGTAAATGAGGGGTGGTTATGTTGGATTCACTCTGGAATATTCTCTGATAGGAAGTGGACTCAGGAGAGGAAAGAGGGACTGTAGGAGCTTCAGAACAGGATGGTGGAGGTAAAACAAAAAGTATTGTTCTGGATAAGCCTCTGTGGTGCTCTGTCTTGGGAAAAGATGACCACCTGGGAAGTATATGACTAAACCTCAGGATGTGACTTTGGAACCCTGTCTGGTTTTGGTGAGGAGTACACTTGGTTAGCACAACCTAATTTCTGACTGGAATCATCCTTGATTTCCTCTTTAAAGCCTAAGAAGCCTAGTCAGGGGTCTATACTCTGCTGGTGGTAGCGACTGGAACCTGAGACTTGGGTGAAATCGCCTGGGAAATAAATGTAGGTAGAGAAAAAGGAGAGGATTCCAGACCACTTCAAAGTTCAGATTGGGTAGAAAAAAGGAGATTAAGAGTGGGGAAAATAAAGGGCCAGTGAGGTAAGAAGAAAACTAGGAGAGTGGGTGACACTAAGGCCAGGAGAGGGAAGTGTTTCAAAAAGTAGGGAGTGGTCGATAATGCTAACAGGTCCAGTAGGATGAAGGCACAGATGTGTTCATTGGATTAGGCAATGTCAGGTCACTGGCAACCTTGACAAGAAAATGGAGGAATCAGAAGCTTGACTGGAGTGGTCAAGATGAGGACACAGACAAGGTTGAAAGGATGGACATGGGACTGTGGGATCCAGACTGGAGGGAAACACATGGATGAGTGATAGGGCCTGAGTGTTCAGAGAGTGGTTGAGTAGAAAGGGAAATGGGCATGAAAGGTTAGTCTTGATGGCCTCTTTTGAGGTAAGAAAGTGGAGATATAGTTACTCTTTTGAGGTTTTTGCTATAAAGAGTGGAAAAAAATAGGTTGAAAACTACTGGATACCTTGGTTCAAAGGGGAGGTGATTTTTAAGATCGAATAAACTAGATCAGATGAGACCAATTCAGAAGAGTGGGAGGAATAGAAGTGTAGGAGAGAGGGCGTAACTGCAAGCTAATAGGACATGGATTAAGATGTCCCAGTGGAACAGGTGGGCCTTATTAGAAGAAGGGTCATAACTTCTTGTATCTGTAGGGAAGAAGGTAGAATGAACAGGTACAGAAGAAAGTAGATGTATAGAAAGATGAGGGCACTCACTTTAAATTGCTTCTAATTTCTCAGGAAGATATAAAGTAAGGTCAAGGGTAAGGTGAGACAGGGATATTTGAGAGGAGAGCAGAAAGTGTGGAATGGTTGTCCATGGGAGTCAGACAGCAAAGGTACTGTGGACATATAAGTAGTTGTCAGGAAGTGTTAGATATCCTTGTCACTCTGCGTCATGAATTTATTGTGGAACTAGTTAGGAGTATTTAATGGTTTCATCAAACTTCAGTTACTAGAATATGGTTAGAGTTGAGTTTAATCAGGTTTGGAGATTTTCTAGGCAAGTAGGAAGGAGGAAGAGAGAAGGAAAGTAATTACAGGAGTTTGCACGTCAGTGATTTTCTGGGAATGGAGGGTAGTGAGGATATGAAGGGTGATAGGTTGAGAAAAAAATCATCAGTAAGAGGGGGAGTGATCTGGAGGTTGTCATATGTGATCTACACACAGGTGGAAGTAAGTGAATTGTAGTCTGATGGTATGGGCTTCAAATGAGCTGCATATTTTATTTTATTATTATTTTTTTCTTAATGTTTATTTATTTTTGATAAAGGGAGGGAGAGAGAGACAGAGAGAGACAGAGTGAGCGGGGGAGGGCAGAGAGAGAGGGAGACATAGAATTCCAAGTAGGCCCCAGGCTCTGAGCTGTCAGCACAGAGCCTGACATGGGGCTTGAACTCATGAACCATGAGATCATGACCTGAGCTGAAGTCGAATGCTCCACCAACTGAGCCACCCAGACGCCCCTGGGCTGCACATTTTAAAGAAGGTAAGGCAGATTAAAGTTTGAAAGTAGCACTGGAAGCTGGGGGGACAATAACCAGGTTCTAAAGTTCATGGGCCGTAAAGAAAACAGCAACATTTTCTTGTGTCCTTAGGAAGACCAAGGTTTCAATTAGAGAAAGGGGATGAAGGAATCATTCAGAGAAGGTGCACACTAGAAGTTCTGTATGGCTTGGTAAGGAAGAGGTGGAGTAGGATAGAAAAGATGAACATAGGATTATGGGATCCAGACTGGAGGGAGACAGCTGGATGAATGAATGAGAGTGATTGAGTAGAAAGAGGATATAAGTCATGAGAGCCTTGATGGTCAGCAGTTCAGATCTCAGTCATAAAACAACTAGAAGGAAGAGGGAACTGCAGACAGAAGGTGCTGTATGGGCTTCCTTGAGATTTCTGGACTCTCTTCGGGTTCTTAATGCCACTGACCAGCTGTACATCCTTGGACAAATTATTTTCTGGCTCTCACTTTTCTTCATGTATAAAGTGACTCACTTCCAGCCCTCGTGCTGTTTTCATTGTCTGAAGTGGTCCTTTGCTAGCCTGTTGAAATCCCAGCCATTCTTTAAGAATCTTCTCAGAAGCCATCTCTACTATTAGGCTTTTCTTATTTAATCACCCGTTCCAAACCAATGTGACCTTTCTGTTCTCAGAATCACTGTAACACGGATTCGCCCTGGTGGCAGTTACCAGTCTTCCAAGTAATACATTTATTTCTGTTTATCTCTTATCCTTGTCAGAAAATCCATGTGAGAACTTGAAATGTGATACATCTTTTTGCTTAAGTAGTTGCTCAGTAAATGAATCTTTTGAATGAACAGCGAAGCATACTTCTGGAGGACAAAGGAGTAATGAGAGAATAGATACTTTTAGGAAGAGAAAGTGAAAAATACCCTGTATTATATTTCAAATTTGCATAGGACATTTAGGTACATGGAAAATGTAATTTCATTAGGTCTAAGAGTTGTTTGTATGGCTCTTGCTACAAACTTGAAGCAGTTACAGATATAATAAAGCTATTAGTAGAGGCTTGATTGTGTCCTGCTGAGCCTGGGGCCTGACCTCCCTGGGCTTCCCTTACTGACCACACTGTTTCCCTCTTTCCCCTGCTGATTGTATTTTGCCTCAGTAGGTGCATTCTCCTCCAGGGTCTCATTAGATGCTCCAACAAACAGGGGCAACAAAAAACACACACTCTTCATTCCTGTTCCATGATAGATTCTGTACCCCTTTGATCACAAGCTTTCTTGAATACTGCTGTCCAGAAAAGAGAGGACCCTCAGGAGTAGGCTGGACATTGGCCCCCAAAGATAACAGATCTAATCTCAGGAACTTGTGTATGTTACCATATATGGAAGAAGGGTCTTTGCAGATGAGACTAGGTAAAAGATCTTGAAACGGGAGATTATGCTGCATTTTCTGGGTGGGCCCTAAATCCAATCAGAGGTGTCCTAATAAGAGGCAAAGGGAGATCTGACACAGAAAATAAGGCCGTGTAAACAGACACAGATTAGAGTGATGTGGCCACAAACAAGGAATGCCAGCAGCCACCAGAAACTGGAAGAGGCAAGAATAGATTCTCCTCTAGAACCTCTGGGGGGCACAGACAAATTAATTTTTCCAAGCAAGTAAGAAAAGAGCCTCTGGGGGGCTCTTGGGAAGATGGCTCAGTGATAACTAATTTTGAACTTCTAGCCTCCAGAACTGTGGGAGAATAAATGCCTGTTGTTTTAAACTGCCACGTTCATGATACTTCGTTACAGCAGCCACTGGAAACTAATACAGCCGCCCAACTGTTCCTTCAAATGACTCCTAATATCTCTATTAAGTACTCCATGAAAAAATAAAGGGTCCCTAATAGCATTTCCCCACCTCATCCAGTGATCTATTTACTTGATCTTCAGGAGAAAACTCAAATGTTTATTGGTTTTCTGTATCATGTTTGCTCTTGATTTGTTGTAAGCTAAAAAGTGGAAGGGAATTGTTCATTCACTCTGTGAAATATCCAACCCAATGCACTCTAGATGCTGTTTTAATGGCAAAGACTTTATATGGAAGACTTTAAAGGAGAAAGAATTATGAGAATAGCAATTTTAACAAAAATCTCTCCTCTTTCATTAAGTATGAATTTGGGATTAGGATGCCTTGCTTGTCAGAGTGGCAAATGGGAAGTAAGCAAGGTTATGTTTTTAGTATAGGAAGCAGAAGAGAGGGATAATGTATCCTATCCTCATTCTATGACATTCAGAGTTTTCTGATTATCAATACAATCTTCCCTGCAGATAAATACACTTTAGCATTTTATTATATTTAGGGTTTACTTACATCCTTCTAATGATCAAGTTTATCTTAAATTTGTGTCTATTCTTTGGGATACAGATCTTTGAAACAGTTCATTTGCATCCCAAAGATTTGGTTAGAGTCGTAATTCCTAAAGAAGATAGATACATTTGCATTTCTAATTTAGGATGTAATTTCATCTTTTTTTCTGTTTAAAAATGCTTCAGTTGGTAAAATTGGTGATAATTTGGCTTTTTTTGTACCCCTAAATCAATTTAGAAGGAAAAGAAAAGTCAAAGAATATGTAGTCAATATACAAGACAGTATTAAAATCAGTTCATTTTAACATCAACATTGAGAATTTTATATTATCAGCAAATAAGACATGTTTTATTTTTCTCAAATCTGGGCTTGATAAATGGCTTGAACACATCCATTACTCTGGGTAAACTCCTCTCAGTGTGAATTCTCACTCTTACAGGAAGGGAGCCATTGGTTTATGGTACATTTAGAGTGGCTTTACCACATGTACAAAAAGTCTTGCATAAAAGAATGTTAACTCCGAATGTTAGGAAACAACCCCAAGTGCCTGTTAATAGAAACTGGTCAAATATATTATAAATTCATAAAATGGAACACTTCACATACATTAAAAATTCAGTATCTATACTTACAGAATGATTCTCAAAACCTATTTAAAAAATTTTTTTTAATGTTTATTTATTTTTGAGAGAGAGACAGAGACAAGAGTATAAGCCAGGGAGGGACAGAGAGAGAGGGAGACACAGAATTCGAAGCAGGCTCCAGGCTCTGAGCTGTCAGCACAGAGCCCAATGTGGGCTCGAACTCACGAACCGTGAGATCAGGACCTGAGCTGAAGTCAGATGCTCAACTGACTGAGCCACCCAGGCGCCCTTACCATTTGTGTTTTTAATTAAAAAATTTTACTTTTCTGGGGTACCTGGGTGGATCAGTTGGTTAAACCTCAGACTCTTGGTTTCAGTCAGGTCATGATCTCATGGTTTGTGAGTTTGAGCCCCACATCAGGCTCCACACTGTCAGTGAGGAGCCTGCTTAGGATATACTCTCTCTCCCTCTCTCTCTGCCCCTCACCCACTCTGTCCCTCTCTCAAAATAAATAAATAAACTTGAATTTTTAAAAATTTTACTTTTCATCTTGAAATAATTCATACTTTATATAGTTGCAAAAATAGTACAAAAAAAGTCCTATTTACCTTCACTTAGTTCTCCCAAAAGTTGACACTTTATATAATTATATAATACAATGCTCAAAACTAGGAAATTAACATTGATGCAATTCTGGTAAATAATCCACATACTTCCTTCAAATTCTTTTTCAGATGTCCCACTGATGTCCTTGAGCATACTTTCACCTGGGACACCTCCTCCTCCTTAGTCTTTGCTTTTTTATGACCTTGACACTTTTGTAAAGTAGTCATCAGATATTTTGTAGAATGTCCCTCAACTAGGTCTTTCTAATGTTTCTTCATGATTAGACTCAGATTATAATTTTTTTGGCAAGAATATCACAGAAATGGTGTTGTGCACTTTACGGTTAAGTATTGGGAGATACATGATGTTGGTATGTTTTATTGCTGGAGACATCAACTAGAACATCAACTAGATGGTGTCTGGGTTCTCTATGGTCGTTATTGTCTTTTCCTTTTATAGAAAAAGAAGGAAAAGGTCTATAGGTCATTATTATCTTTTCCTTTTAATAATTATCTTGTGGGGAGTTAATTTGAGACTATTTAAATATTTTGTTGACATAATGCTTTTTTTTCTACTAATTTGAGCATCTATTGGTGATTTTTGCCTTAGCAGTTACTACTGCAGTGTTTTGTGTTTTTTAAATTTTTTATTTATTTTTTATTTTTTAGTGAGAGAGAGTGTGTGAGTGAGGGAGAGGGGCAGAGAGGGAGAGAGAGAGAGAGAGAGAGAGAGAGAGAGAGAGAGAGAGAGAGAGTCTTAAGCAGGCTCCAGGCTCCATGCTCAGTGTGGAGCCCATCGCAGAGCTCGATCCCATGACCCTGGGATCATAACCTGAGCCGAAATCAAGAGTCAGATGCTAAACTGACTGAGCTACCCAGGTGCCCTCATTTGTGTTTTAAAAAGTGATATACATACCTATGTCTGTCACTGTGTAGAATAGCTTGGGAATGATTTATCAGAAGCTGGAAAATGTGATTAGCTCTGGGGAAAAAAATTGGGGAAGAAGGCAGCTAGACAGCCAAGTCAGGGAGATGTTTTACCATGTAACTTTTTATGTCATGTGAATTTACCAGGTTCATATCTTATGATTTGGTGAGGGACAGTGATGGAATGAAACCTGTTGACTTAAAAAATAAAATAATCTTTTCAAATGACACAAGAAAAGGGGCACCTAGGTGGCTCAGTAGGTTAAGTGCCAGACTTTGTCTCAGATCATGATCTCACGGTTTATGGGTTCAAGCCCTGCGTTGGGCTCTGTGTTGACAGCTCAGAGCCAGGAGCCTACTTCCATTTCTGTGTCTCTCTCTCTCTCTGCCCCTCCCATGCTCACACTCTGTCTCTCTCTCTCAAAAATAAATAAACATTAAAAAATTTTTTTGAAAAAGAAAACAAATGACACTAGAAAACAATTTGCTATAAAAGAAATACATTTATGATGAAAAATATTGGGAGAGGAGAGAAGCTAACTTCTACTTAACAAAATGGATTTTGTTGTTTCTTTAGATAAAAATCAGGGACGATTTCTTTCTTTTCAAATGTTTATTTCTTTATTTTGAGAGAGACAGAGAGACAGTGTGGGTGGGGGGAGGGACAGAGAGAGAAGGAGAACAAGAGAATCCCAAGCAGGCTCTGCACTGTCATCATAAAGCCTGACATGGGGCTTGAACTCAAGAACCCTGAGATCATAATCTCTGACATCAGGAGTTGGTTGCTTAACTGAGCCACCAAGATGCCCCCAAATCAGGGACTATTTCATTATGTTATCTGAAAGCACAACTACTTGGGTTTGTGATCCAGAACTGTAACTAGCTGGTTCATTCAAAAATTATTTATTTATTAAAATTTTACTTACAATTTGTGATAGATTTTCAGATAAGGTCTACATTTTATAATGTGTCTTTTGGCATAAACATTAAATTCTAAAGAAACATCAGTTCAGCAAGAAAGTCTGGAATTCTTACTATTGAAAGAAGCCATTTTGAGCAAGTATACTAGAATTTTATTTTGAAACATTATATTACTTTTCACAACTAAGAAAAGATAATTTCTTTAAAAATTTCAAGTCATATGTAACTGTGACTTCTTACCATAAGCATTATTCTGAGAGATATTTTGGAACAACTCAGAATGTTTTGGAAGCACTGACTCTCCCTGAGCCACACTTGTCAAACATGATATGTCTATGCTACTTGTTTTTTTAATGTTTATTTTTTTTGAGAGAGAGAGGCAGACTGCAAGTGGGGGAGGGGCAGAGAGGGAGAGACAGAATCGGAAGCAGGATCCAGGCTCTGAGCTGTCAGCACAGAGCCTGAAGCGGAGCTTGAACTCATCAGCCACAAGATCATGACCTGAGCTGAAGTCGGATGCTTAACCGACTGAGACACCCAGGTGCCCCAATGTCTGTGCTACTTGTAAAATTGATAGGATACCATTCTTGCCAGCTTGCAAGCACAGTGGGTCACATTGATATTTGTAACATGAAGGTCTATCCCATTTGTCATCAGAGGGTCCCTCCTTTAACATGGGAAAGTAAGTAGGAGGCTTAATCTTACAGATCTCTGAAGTATCCACACAGAAGTTTCTTCAGTACCTTGTGGGATTTCCCACCACTCCAAGTCCCTACTGAACCCCAGTGGTGATATTGCTGTTGCTTGTTCTGTTTCTCTGCTGCTGTCCATGGATGAGATGATGCTCTCCTCTCTAGAACCACTGGAGACAGGGTGAAGGGAATGTGTGTGTGTGTGTGTGTGTGTGTGTGTGTAATATTACACTAGTTTGTTTCTTTAACTTTCCTGAGACTTGTGTAGGTTACAATAGCTGTCAAATAGAACTTTTCACAGTGATGGATTTGTTCTCTAGTTAGCACTGTCCAGATAGTCACTAGCCATAGGTGGCTGTTGAACACTTGAAATACGGCCAGTACAACTGAGAAACTGAACTCTTACACTGTTGGTGGGAATGCAAACTGATGTAGCCACTCTGGAAAATCGTATGGAGGTTCCTCAAAAAGTTAAAACTAGAACTACCCTATGACCCAGCAATTGCACTACTAGGTATTTATCCAAAGGATACAAAAGTGCTGATTTGAAGGGGCACATGCACCTCAGTGTTTATAGCAGCACTATCAACAATAGCCAAATTGTGGAAAGAGCCCAAAGGTCTATTGACTGATGGATAGTTAAAAACACACACAATGGAATATTACTCAGCCATCAAAAAGAGTGAAATCTTGCCATTGGCAACAATGTGGATAGAACTAGAGAGTATTGTGTTAAGTGAAATAAGTCAGAGAAAGACAAATACCATATGATTTCACTCATATGTGGAGTTTAAGAACAAATGAACATAGGGGAAAGGAAGGAAAAATAAAATAAGATAAAAAACAGTGAGGGAAACAAACCATAAGAGACTTTTAACTATAGAAAACAAACTGAGGGTTGGGCTACAGTGGGTGATGGTTATTAAGGAGGGCACTTATTGTGATGAGTACTGGGTGTTACATGTAAGTGATGAGTCATTAAATGCTATTCCTGAAAACAATATTACACTATATGTTAACTAACTTGAATTTAAATAAAATCTTGGAAGAACGTAGATAGGTAGATAGATAGATAGATAGATAGATAGATAGATAGATAGATAGATAGATAGATAAAAAGGTGTACCTGGGTAGCTCAGTCGTTTGAGCATCTGACTTTGGCTCAGGTCATGATCTCACAGCTCCTGAGTCGAACCCCACGTTTGGCTCTGTGCTGACAGCTCAGAGCCTGGAGCCTGCTTCAGATTCTGTGTATTCCTCTCTCTCTGCCCCTCCTCCCCAACCCTGTGCTCTGTTTCTCTCTCTCTGTCTCAAGTAAATAAACATAAAAAAAATTTTAAATAAATAAATAAAATTTAAATAGTCACGTGTGGCGAGTGGTTACTGTATTGAGCAGCACAGGTTGAAAGCCTAGTTTCTGGAATCTAATTGTTGCCAGCTGTGTGACCTTGAGTTGGCCCCTTAATTGCTCTAGGCCTAATTTTCCTCATTTGAGGGATGGAGATGATTAGGTACCGACTTCCTAGGCTTGGTGTGAGGATTAGATGATATGCAGTTGTCCCCCCTCACCCACTCAGTTTCCAATTCCCTTTCTTCATTTCAGGTACCAGCTGTCAGCTGTGGTGAAAAGCGGAGATTCTCCTTCTAAAGAACCCTGAGGTCAGTCGCAGCCCAGTGCTACCTCACAAGGCTGCATTGTGCACTTTGCCTCATCTCATTGCATAGGCGTTTTTAAAAAATTTTTTTTTAACATTTATTTACTTTTGAGACAGGGAGAGACAGAGCATGAACAGGGGAGGGTCAGAGAGAGGGAGACACAGAATCTAAAACAGGTTCCAGGCTCCGAGCTGTCAGCACAGAGCCCGACATGGGGCTCGAACTCATGGACCACGAGATCATGACCTGAGCCAAAGTCGGCCGCTTAACCGACTGAGCCACCCAGGCACCCCTCCATAGGCATTTTATCATCTCACGTCATCAAAGAAAGGTGAGTACACTACAGTAAGATATTTTGAGAGGGAGAGACCATATTCACTAATTTTTCCTATAGTATATTGTTATAGTTCTATTTTATTAGTTATTGTCAATCTCTTAATTATGTCTAGTTCAAAAATTAAACTTTTTATTGTAGGTTTGTATGTATACAGTATATATAATGTTTGGTACTATCCATGGTTTCAGGCATTCGTTGATGGTCTTAGAATGTATCTGCTATGGATAAGGGAGGGACTACTGTATGTAGAACGAAATGCTTTTGAACCCTCTAAGAGAAGGGCTCAACGACTCCTAGTTGCTGTTTATTATACAAATTACATGGCTCCAATTCACTCTATTGGCAGGAAATGTCTCCTCTTTTTTTTTTGAGATTACTGTTGTAAGTATTTCTAAGGTTTCCTTTGATGTACACTGTGGGCATGAGTTAATGCTTTGTTTTTAAAAGATTTTATTTAAGTTCCAATTAGCATACAGTGTAATATTAGTTTCAGGTGTACAATATAGTGATTCAGCACTACTAGGTATTTACCCAAAGAATACAAAAATACTAATTCAAAGAGATACATGCACCCAATGTTCATAGCAGCACTATCTACGATAGCCACATTATGGAAAGAGCCCAGGTGTCCATCGTCTGATGAATGGATAAAGAAGATGTGGTGTATATATACAATGGAATATTACTCAGCCATAAAAAGAGTGAAATCTTGTCATTTGCAGTGAGATGTGGATGGAGCTAGAGAGTGTTATGCTAAGCAAAATAAGGCAGTCAGGGAAAGACAAATACCATATGTTTTCACTCATAGGTGGAATTTAAGAAACCAAAACAGATGAGCAAAAGGGAAAAAAAAAGAGAAAGAGGGAAACCAAGAAACTATAACTATAGAGAACAAACTGATGGTTACCAGAGGAGAGATGGGTGGAGGGATGGGTTAAGTAATTGTATGGAAGTGTTCATGCTTTTTTAAAAAAAAAATTATTTTGACAGAAAGCGTGAGTGGGGGAGGGGCCAAGAGGGTGGGTAGTGGAGAGAGGAATCCTAAGCAGGCTCCTCGCCATCAGCACAGAGGGGCTTGAACTCATGAAACATGAGATCATGACCTGAGCAGAAATCAAAGTTGGAGACTTAACTGACTGAACCACCCAGGCACCCCTAATCAATTTTTTAAAAAGTGGTGATATGTGTATTTCCAACAAATGTTTTCTGAGGCTTTTCCCTCCACATGCTCATTTGAACAAAGAAGTAATTAGCAGCTCTTATTTTATATAGGAGGATAAAAAATTAAATTCTTTGGGATATGCTGTAGGAAGAAGCATTCTGAAACTGCACATTAGTTTTACTAGTGCTTTAAACACTTCTTCAACAATAAAACAATAAATTAAAAAAATTCTGCTTGCAAGGTAACCCTAATAATATAAAAGTGAAGTATACCGAAGGAACATTAATAATCCCTTAATTTTTGGCTTGATATTCTTTTGAAATTTTCCTTATGTATTTTGATTTGATTTCATTTGTAGTATTCACAATTCCTGGGTTCACGAGAAGGAGGAAGATTTTGCAAATAAAAGTTTATATTGCTATTTCAAATGAGAACCATTATTAAATTAAAAAAATATTGCTAAACCCCAAAGCACCTTTATTTATAGAGGAATATATAGTCAGAGCTAGACTATGGGTGGTAGACTATTTGCCATTAACACCTACTGAAACCTGGGGATTATTAATTAATTGTGATTAGTTGATATAATGTTCAGAAAGTCATAGCCCCTGGTATGTGACAACACTTTTGTTCATTGTATCACAAAGACATTTTTTTTCATTGCCGTGGTCATAACTGATTCAAAAGCGAAATTAGCAATATTAGTTTTATCTATTATTTTAATGGGATGTATTGTTCTATGTGAGTGAATTTTCTAGATAAGTGAAGTTCACCACTTCAAGCACGGATATTTTTTTCAATAAGATTGTAAGTTTCACGAGGACAGGGACCAAGAGTTATTTACTGTATTTAAAGTACATTTCTGGGGCGCCTGGGTGGCTCAGTCGGTTAGGCGTCCGACTTCGGCTCAGGTCATGATCTCACGGTCCGTGAGTTCGAGCCCCAAGTCAGGCTCTGTGCTGGCAGCTCAGAGCCTGGAGCCTGCTTCGGATTCTGTGTCTCCCTCTCTCTTTGACCCTCCCCCGTTCATGCTCTGTCTCTCTCTGTTTCAAAAATAAATAAACATTAAAAAAAATGAAAGTACATTTCCTAGTGCAAGTACTATTGGGCACAGGCACTTAAAATATACCCTTTTGACTTTTACATAGTTTATTTCTTAGAGCCTCATTAAAAGCAGCAGGGTCGGGTGGAAGGAATCACATTTGCATACTCTGGTACACTTATTTGTTTATATGTTTTCATGCTTTTGTAGACACTTAGCTTCTGTTTAGTTCACCTCTGTATCCTTGGCAACAGTGCTGGTGCCAGCTCAGTGGCTCTCACTAAGTGTCAAATGGCTTGACCTGAACTACCTTAGAGTTAGAATTTCTGAGTGTATATTTTTACTTTGCCAGTTATTTTCCTTGAGTCTCAAATTTCTCATCTGTAACACAGAAACAAATGCAAAGTTGTTATGAGACTCATATAAGGTGATTCATGTGTGTGTCCATAACCCAGTGTCTGGCATATAATGGGAGCCCAATAAATGTCTCCTCTCTTCCCTTCCTTTCTTTACAGGGCAGGTATTCATTTTCCTCATTTTATAGATGAAGTGTTCTAGGTATAGAAAAGTTATGCAACTTATCAAAGTTCACTTTTGCATTTTAGTAAAAGCACCAGAATTAGCCTCTATCTCTTGACCTCCTACCCATGCTTCTGCTATTAGATCATGCTGTCTCCTGTATTTATCAAATTCCATAGGTAATTATTGGATTTGGGGGGGGCTCGAGCCCAAATGAAGAAATAGATAAGAGAATAAAATTCAGACTAAAAGACAATGGGAATTTTATTAATTTATACAACAAGTGTTTCTTTGTTGTAGGCTCAGTAAAAAGCACTAAGTTTGGTCTTATGTGAGATTCAGAAACCTTATGTGAGGTTGAATGTGGCAAAGTTGTTGCCTTAAAGAATCTGTAAGTGGTAGAAATCAAAAGACATGAATCCAAAGAATGATAATCCAATTCAGTACTTAATAAGAGCCTCATGAGTGATATAAAGTGCTAAGGGAATTCAGAAAGGTGGGAGAGATCACCTGTAGAAGATAGCATGTTTGGGGAGGTGTTATGATCCCCCATCACCATGGTGGTTAGGGTTTAAGGGAACTTGAGTTATGTTTATTCTCAAGTTCTTCTGCCAGTGTTACTCCTTGTTTTAGGTACTGTCATCATAGGAAAACACCTGGATTTGGATTTGAAGACAAAGCTCTTTATAAAACCAGTTGTGCAATTATTTCTGCTGCATTTTCCCTTTCTATGTAACAGCTGTTCTGGAAAGTATTGTGTTTGCTTTCCACATTTAATTAGCCACTAATGACCAATATGGTCTATAAATCAGTTCTTTGCTTATTGTTTGTTGATGATTCAGGTCAAGCACAGCAGGTGGTTCTTTATGCTGGATTCTCCAATAAGCATTTATCTACAAGATGGATGCATCAAGTTCAATAAAACAGCCAAGCACAAACAGTTTGAAAATGGCCAGGTTCCTAGCATGGGGATATTTCACCACAGGATACTTTACCACAAAGTTCAGACTTCCTTTCGAAGCAGACCTTCCTATCTGCTTTCTTCTTATTCCTTCCCTCCTCCCTGTCTCCTTCCTTCCTTCTTTCTTTTTTTTTTTTCCTTGTTATTTCTTGTGTTCCTACCCAAAGGGAGTATACAAAAGAAATAGAAATTACAACTTCTTCCCAAGTGAAATTGACAATAGATTTAGGGAGACAAATCTGGAACACGAAATGATACGTGAATATAGATATGTGTAGGGTGTGGCAGCCCAGCCTGTGAACTTAAGGGTGGAGAGAATTCACAGTGAGTAAATGATCCGTTTGAGGTAGGGTTTGCCAGGAAAATTTCTGGAAACCAGTTTGCTTTTTCTCTTCTGCCTGCACCAAAGCAAGTTACTTCAGGTGCTGGTCTTTTGATTCCACATGGATGTCATTCTTTATTTGCATTATCGGCACAGCCACATTTTTAAATTATCCAATCCAAACTGACTAATGTCCCGTTTTCTGATTTCATTTCCCAATGTTCATATAGTGTTCAAACTTAGGGCCAATTTGTATTGAGCATGGCCTTTTTGTCTTCCATATATCCTTACATTGGTGTGGCCATAGCTTCCAGTGGGATTGCAAAAGTGGTGTACAGGTAATGGTAATAATAAGAGAGGTATTTTTTTAAATGTTTATTTATTTTTGAGGGGGGGGGTGGGCAGAGAGAGAGGGAGACACAGAATCTGAAGCAGGCTCCAGGCTCTGAACTGTCAGCACAGAACCCGACGCAGGGCTCAAACTCACCGTGAGATCATAACCTGAGCTGAAGTCGGACACTTAACCAACTGAGCCACCCAGGCACCCTGAGAGTTTGTTTTGATGACAGTTTAATTCTGTATTCCAAATCAAAACTTCCCATTGGTCAAACATTGCCAGGGAAATCCTTGGGAGTGCAAAGGAATATAGCTAATTTATTTTATTTTATTTTTAATGTTTATTTAATTTTGAGAGAGAGAGAAAGACAGAGTGCAAGCAGGGGAGGATCACAGAGAGAGAGGGAAACATAGAATCTGAAACAGGCTCCAGGGTCTGAGCTGTGAGCACAGAGCCCAACATGGGACTCGTATTCATGAGCCTTCGAGCTGTAAGATCATGACCTGAGACGAAGTCGGCTGCTTAACCAACTGAATCACCCAGGAGCCTTTTTCTTTTTCTTTAAAAAAATTTTTTTCTTTTCTTTTCTTTTCTTTTTTTAGGAATAGAGTTAATTTACTCAGTACATGCTATGCTGGATACTGTGCTATGTATTTTGGACAAAGCCACCCAATTGTTGCCCACAGGTTATGGGTGAAGGAACTGAGGTTCACAAGGTTAAGTCCCTTTGCTTAAAATCATACAACTGGGATATGATGAAGCTAGGATTCAAATCTAGGTCTCTTACTACTAAATCCATGCGTGTTCCACCCTACTGAAGAGCTTACCTAATACAGGGTTTGTAAAGGATTTCCAGTTGCCGGGAATGCAACACAATCCAAGACGTGCCACTGCCACCAAAACCACTGTCCTGTTGTGGGAAGAACCCGAGTCAGGGGCTCCTGGTGCTCTAGGAAATACTATGGAAACTAAGAGATGCGTGTGAGGAGGGGGCTAAGGTAAAGGAGAAGGTAAATGTGTGAAAGATGTTCCTCTGTCACCAGTTTTATGTTCAGCTGTGGACTCTGAACTAGGGAAGGTCTGTGTTCCCAAAGTTACAGCTCGGTAGTAATGTTGGTCTCTCACCTTACCTGCTTGTTCACAGCTACTTCGGTGAGAGTGCCAGTGCTGTTTCTGTGGAGTCTGGGTGGTGTCATTCACCTGTGGATTCAGAACCAATGTCTGCTCTGACCATCTTAGATCAGGGACCAGCCGTCTGGTTCAGTCTCACTTAACTATTAAGGTATCTTTTCTGTTCAAGAATGTCACTGTGTTTTTTTGTCATCCAGGCTTGAACAAAGCCAGTTCAGTACATCCCATCAGCCCATCAGCTCTTACAACTTTAAATGCCAGGAGAAATACATAGTAATCCTGCTTCCTTTCCCTGAGAAAGCTCTGCGCTCTATGCAAATTGCACACCCCATTTCCGGACACCTTCACACTTACTTCTCAATGGTGTGAGGAAAAGGGGACTTGCCCTTAGCTGCTAAATCCTGGAGCCTAGTCTCTAAGTCACTCAAAAATGACCTCTGTTTAATCTCAGAACTAGAGTAACCAAATGCATGCTCCTTTCTAAACAAGATGGCAATATTGTCTGGGCCTAGGTGTTTCTCAAGCTCAGCCCTTATCTTGTATTTCCTAACTTGCCCATCCTGTTACCATCCATGAACCAAAACCAACTGGAGTACAGTAAGGCACTAGTAGGACCTAAAGAACAAAATACAGACAACCAGAAGCTGAAAGAGGGGGTTCATGAAGAGGGATGGGAGTGAAGGAGTGAATTTCCATTACAGAAGAGTTGATTTAAGGCAGATTTTCCTTGTGACAGGGACAGATAGACTAGTTGAAGCTAAGGAAGCTTAAGCTTCAGGGCCCTCAATTGAATGAGACCCTTCCAAGGCCCTGGGAGAGAGTATAAATTTTTATGTGTAATTTAAGACTCTTTTTCTTAAAGGGATTCTCCAATTGTATGAAATTTAGGCTCCACAAAACTTGAATCCATTACAGCCCTTTAAAAATGGTTCTTATTGGGGCGCCTGGGTGGCTCAGTCGGTTGAGCATCCGACTTTGGCTCAGGTCATGATCTCACAGTTAGTGAGTTCAAGCCCCACGTGGGGCTATGTGCTGATGGCTCCAGAGCCTGGATCCCACTTTGGATTCTGTGTCTCCTTCTCTCTGCCCCTTCTTCCGCTCATGTTCTGTCTCTCTCTGTCTCTCAAAAATGAATAAACATTAAAAAAATAAAAAAAAATTTTTTTTAATGTTTATTTATTTTTGACAGAGAGACAGAGCATGAGTGGGGGAGGGGCAGAAAGAGAGAGGGAGACACAGAATCCGAAGTGGGCTCCAGGCTCTGAGCCGTCAGCACAGAGCCAGACGCAGGGCTCAAACCCACATACTGCGAGATCATGACCTGAGCCAAAGTCGGACGCTCAACTGACTGAGCCACCCAGGTGCCCCCCCACCCCCGCCCCAATTTTTTTAAAATGGTTCTTATTAACACAGAGGCCAATCCTAGCTAGGCCAGTCAAGAATTGAGACCGAATTGGTGATTGGAAACCCTTGGATGAAGAAACTGCTTAGTGGAAAGAGGCAAGCAGTAACTTCTGGCATCCCACTTTTGTTTGGGCTAGGGATGTTAAATAATGTCCATCTCAATTACAGTCATTGTAGTGGCTGTGTTGAGAAGGATTCTGAAGTCAAATCCAGGTTGATGAGATTCAAGAATTAGTGATGGCTACCATGGATACCCATCCAGTATGAGCCCTGATTTGGGTTTGGACTCCATGTATCTCACCCAACTGGGAAGCAGCAGTATAACAAATGTGGGTAGAAAACATAAAGAGCAAAGGGATGGCTTTTTCTTTGGTAAATTTTCTTTTAGAAAATAGAAAACAATTCTTTTTTTTATCTCACTTCAAAAATTATGCAGCATGTTGGGACATGTGGCAAAGAAAGAACCTGGCTAATGAACTGTCCTGGCTATACTGAACCTGGCTAATGGCTATCCCCTGAATGCAGAGCTGGATGCTGAACAGACAGTGAGCTAGACTCCAGAGCCTCTCAGTGCTTTCTGTCTCTGCCAAGGGCTTGATGGATCACACAAAGATCTAGTGGTCATTCTCTACATGGGTAGTGAATAGTCAAATGTTGTATTCTTAGCACATCCTCGGTGTTCAAGGATCAAAACTCGTGGCTCATTAAATAGTTAACAGATTTATAATGTATGCTTTTCCTAAGTAGTGTGTGTTATGGACTGAATTGTATCCCCCCCAAAACTGATTCCGTACCTCAGACTGTGACTATATTTGGTGATATGGTCTTTAAAGAGGTAATTACATTAAAATGAGGTCATTAGGGTGAGCCCCAATCCCATATGACTTGTGTCCGTATAAGAAGAGGAGATTAAGACATGGGCATACATAGAGGGAAAATGCCATGTGAACATGAAGATGGCTTTCTCCAAACCAAAAAGAGAGGCCTCAGAAGAAACTAAACCTGCTGACACCTTAATCTTATATTTCTAGCTTCCTGAACTGTCAGAAGTAAATTTTCTGTTGTTTCAACTACCCAGTGTGTGGTACTTTGCTATGGTGGCCCTAGGAAATGAATATAGTGGGTATGCAATATTCCTTTAGAATTTTGTTCTTATCCGTATGCTGTAGCATTTCACATATTTTCTGGTTTCTGTTTTATTCATAGTTATTGAAACATTTTCTCCTCGTTTTTCCATTTTTTTCCTTTTTACCATGCATGCTCTTGGCAGAACATTTAATAGTGGTGATTTTTGCCACAAGCCAGTCTGACTTGATGATATTTCTATTTAAACTGCCAGAAAGATTTATTGGAAAGCTGGTAAGAAAGGAGGACAACTCAAATTAATTTCACTGAAATGTACTGGAGGATGTAAATAACTCATGGCTTGAAAATCTGGTTAATAGTCCTGTCGGTCCAGAAAAATGTTGCTGGAGAGAGAATAGCAGGGAAGGCTATAAAAGTACAGGCTTATCATGGAAGAGGGTGTTTTGATCTATATTTTGAATAACATGGTTGAGGTCAGTAATATGTTTATTTCAGAAGTAAGATGATGAATTTCAGTAATTATTTGGTGTGTATTCATATCAGCCATAGAGTCATCAGATGATGTGCACTGTAGGCCTCAAAGGCTGGAATCACAGGAAACCACATCTTGATTAGCCATAACTCATTAACCAGAGTTCATCTCCAATCTTTTCTTAGGAGAAAAAAGTATGCTAACAAAACACAATAAGGTAAGGCATGTGAGAAAGTAATCAACATTCTAAAGTATAACCTGGGATTCAGTATAAATTCAGGCCAGTCTCATGGGTCATTTACATCTCTATCCAAATGTCCACTTAATATGAATTATTGGCAAGAATTAAGATACTGAACTAATGCAAATCTCCAGTTGCCAAAACATAATTTAATTTTGTTCACCATATAGTGTCTAGTAAAAAAAAGTGATCTGATTATATTAAGGAAGTATCTTCCATAGCAAGAGTAGAATCAAATGAGAATTCTTGTCATCTAAGTAGAAATTCCAGTGAATAAACCTCAGCCCTTAAAAACGGAGGGATTGCTGTGGTTCGAGTTTCACTGGCAATAGCTCTTCATATCAGTCACCACATGTAAACATTGACTACTGGCTTCTAAAACTTTCTGATACTTTTGTTAAAGATAGTGAATATTTTTAAAAAATTCATATGACTGTCAACCCCTGACACCCACTCCAGAAACTGCTGGATGGGCAGCCATCTGTAGGGGGTATTTTTACCACGGATGCCATAACCTCCTGGTCTGTGCCTCCATCCTTGTCTGAACCCCTGCAGTAGCTTCTGATAGAGGCTACTGGTTTCTCCCCCTTGATCCTCTATAGTCTGTGCTCAACACAACAGTGAGCCTGAGAATTTAAAATACCTCTGTCATTTCATGCTTCTCTCTAGTTCAAACCTCTCATGACTTCCTGTCTGTCTCAGAATGAAAAACAAAACACTAACAATGGCTTTCAAGGTCAGCCTGATCTGCCTGTACCTCTGCCTCTTCATCTCATCTCCCTACTCTGGCTGTGCTGGCCTTTGCTATTTCTTAATCCTGCCAAGCCTGTTCCCTCTGTCTCCTCTTTCTGCAGGAAAAGGCTCCTTCCCTCACACCTTTTGGGTTTTGGTTCAAATGTCATTGTCTCACTGAGACTTTTCTTTCTTTGAAAGAGCCGTCCCTCTTCAGCTCTCCCCTCTCCCTTTCCCTGATTTGTTTTTCTTTATCACCCTCTTCACCATTTGACATAGTCTCTACTTACTCGTTTTATTATCTCTCTTCCTTCACTAGGATGTAAATTCCACAATGACAGAGATTTTGGTCTGTTTTGTTCACTGTCTAGAATCCTGTCTGGCCCATCAAAGAGCCTGTAAATATTAGTGTAATGAATGAATGGTTGATGGAGACTGTTTCCAGCACCTTATTTACCTGTTTGCAAAAGGGCCGGCAAGAGAACTCAGAAAGAAGTTAATGAAATTCTAACATTGGGTTAGGGCTCAGAAAGCAGAATGGAACACAGGGAAATAGCCAAGCATTCTAATGCCGTCTTGCTTTCTGTGGGATTTGACAATAACATTCAAAAGCCAAAGGAGATAGACTGATACTTCCATAGTAATGTCTTTCTATATATTTATACCATAAAATAAACAGCTAGGCAATATCAAGGTAATGTTGGTTCTTTCTTCATTTTCATTTTTTGTTTGTTTGCCTAATCATATATGCTATAAAAATTAATGACACTCTATTTAGAGATAGGACATTTTCCAGACTTTTGACAAGTAAAAGTCCATGGATGCCTTTTTTGTTGTTGCTGTTGAATAGATTTTTAAATGAAGACGTTTAATTACTTGAGTTTTGTCATTACAATCATCTGCTGATTACAGCTGTTTCTAGGAAGTAGATTAGAATACACTTTTTTTACATTCTCCTCAAATCAAAACCTGCCATAAAAATAGCCATTACTATTGGGGCGCCTGGGTGGCGCAGTCGGTTAAGCATCCGACTTCAGCCAGGTCACGATCTCGCGGTCCGTGAGTTCGAGCCCCGCGTCAGGCTCTGGGCTGATGGCTCGGAGCCTGGAGCCTGTTTCCGATTCTGTGTCTCCCTCTCTCTCTGCCCCTCCCCCGTTCATGCTCTGTCTCTCTCTGTCCCAAAAATAAATAAAAAACGTTGAAAAAAAAATAGCCATTACTAATTTGAAGACGATGATTTCAGCATTTCACTATTTTGACTCCCAATTATTTAGAGTTTCACCCAAAAGCGCTTGCTTGTTTGTTCATTGGCAAAGATAAGTTGGTTCATTTAACCAGTGTAAAATGGTGGGGTGGAATTTACATATGTTCTCAAAAGAATAGCCTATTTTTTTGGTGAGGATGACTTTCATAATTTTTGTTTGTTTCCAAAATATATGTTTCTTCTTCAGATAGTGATATAGGATACCTGAGTTTCCTCACAGTGTATATTCTTGTTTTCTCCCTCCCTCTATCAGCTGTAATATCTTTCAAAAACCTGACTAGGGTAAGTAATATTTAAAGAAATATGAGAGAAGGGAAGGAGAAGGCAGTGAGTATTTGTGCATTAATATTTTTTTTCCCCTAACACAGAGCACAATTTCTTATAAGTTGTGTTTCCCTTTTTGCTTTGGCTGCTAGGAAGCTCCAAGCCATATTTATTAATAATTATAGTAACTAAATTAGCACTTGAGGCTAGCATATTTGCTTCTTTCAGGTATGCATGGCTTTGCTTTTTCCATTTCCATTTTCGTTATGGTGTACTGACATTATGTATGTCTATGGTAAACACCTTCGTATCCTTCTATAAAAGATATGGATTACAAAAATATTAGAAACTTAATTAACCCTAATGGCTTCTTTATCCCTTTTCTCCTTTTACCTATCCCAATTCCAGCAGCTTGATAGAATATGACATAATGAAAAATACCAAAATTGCTTTGTTTGGAGTACATTATGATGTAAGCCCATGTAATTAGCAGTACTGATAATATTTAAAGGGCTTTTATTAACTAGATTATTGTATTGAATTACTGAATCATGAAGGCAATTGAAGCAACCAAATTTAAGTATTTTTTCAGTCTGGAGGGAATTACTAAAACATATAAATAAAACGATATCAGCAAATTGCAGTGTGACTATAATACCGTGTTCTCATGTTCATGAATCAGAAAATCAAATCCTGGAATGTGAACTCCATGAGCTTGTTAAAGGAGCTTGTCTGTTTTGCTCACTATATCCCCAGTGTTTGAAATATATTGTAGGCGCAATGAATATTTGTTGAGGACTATTGATAAATGTAATTTTCTATAGATGATGTGTATATAAATTGTACATATGGAATTAAGCCTTGTTCAGTTGTATTTCTAAATGGGACATGGCCTGAGTGGTGAGGGGAGGGAGGAAATAATGGAGAAGTTTCTCTCTAGACCCCACATAGTTACCACATTTGGTGCCCTCCTTCTTTTGATAGCTCTGGATTTCCATTTGGTACTGTTTTTCTTCTGCCTGAGGGATTTTTCCCTTAACATTTCTTGTAGGACAGGTTTGCTATTAATAAATTCTTTCAGCATTTGTATGCCTGAAAATGTCTTTATTTTGACTTTATTTTCAAAAGCTATTTTTACTAAGTATGGAATTCTAGGTTTACATTTTTTTCTTTTTGTACTTTAAAACTGTTGCTCCATTGTCTCGACGTTGTTGTTTGCAATGAGAAGTCCCTGTACGCCATGTGTCTTTCCACTGGCTTCTTTTTAAGATGTTCTCTTTATCGTTGGTTTTAAGCAGTTTGGTAGCAACACGGCTTGCTGCAGTCATATTCGTGCTCTTCATAGTTGGAGTTTGTGAGGCTTCTTGGCTCTGTAGTTTAGTAGTCATCATATTTGGAAAATCTCAGCTATTATTTTTTCAAATTATTTTCCAGTCCCTCACCTTCCCTTTGACACACTATTTACGTAGATATTAAGCTATTTGAAGTCCTCTCATGGCTCACTGATTGCTCATTTTTCTCCGTCTTTTTCTTCTGAATTTCATTTTTGATAATTTCTACTGCTGTGTTTTCAACTTCACTAATTATTACTGCTGCATTTAATTTTCTATTAAACACTTCCCAGTGTATTTTTCATCTCAGACATTATATTTTTATATCCCTAGAAGTTTCACTGGAGTCTTTCTATCTTCCAGGTGTCTGTGAAACTTTAATCATACCAGTCTCCTCTAACATCTTGAACAAGTGATACACAATTTTAATAACTGTTCTAACATCTTTTTCAAATTCAAATTCTATGATCCACGTCATTTCTTGGCTTTGATTGATTGATTTTTCTCAATATGGGCCTTATTTCCTGGTTATTTGCATGCTTGGTGTAATGGGTTGATTGTGTCCCCCTAAAAACTCCTATATCGAAGTCTTAACTCGCAGCACCTCAGAATGAACCTTATTTGGAGACAGGGTTAATGCAGAGTTAATCAAATTAAAATGAGTTCATTAGGGTGGGCCTAATCCAATATGACTGTGTCCTTATGAAACGGGGAAACTTAGAGACACACATACACACACTCACAGAGTCAATGACACAGAGCCATCTATAAGCCAGGGAAGAAGGCCTGGAACGTGCCCCTGCCCGCCTGCCTTCCCATCTGTCTACTCCCTGTCAACATCTTGATCTCAGACTTCTACTCTCCAGAACTGTGAGTCAGTCAGTCAGTTTCTGTGAGGTCACCCAGTTTGTGGTATTTTGTTACAGCAGCCCTAGCAAACTTAATTACTTGGCAAATTTTGATTGGAAGCAGAAATATTGAATTTTACCTTGTTGGGAACTGAATATTTTGTATTTCTAGAGGTATTCCTGATATTGGTGCTGGGATCCAATTAAGTTACTTGGAAGCTGTTTTATCCTTTCAGTCTTGCCTGTAAGTATTGCTTGGTGTAAGCAGAGCAGTATTTTCTCTAGGGCAGGTTTTGTCCCATTGCACAGGCCAAGCCCTTCTGGGTATCTAACCAGTCTGATGCCTCTTGAATTATTAGTGTTTCCACTTCAGGGACTATTGCTAGCTTTTTGTGAGCTTTGAAAATTGTTTTCTCTAATCCTTTTGAGTGGTTGTTTCTCAGACAGTGGATACTCTCTTCACATCATTACTTAGCTGAAGACTCGGGTAGGGGGTTGCTCTGCAGATTTCCAGAGCTCTCTGTTCTCTGGTATTTTTTCCTCGAAAATTCTAGCTTTTTTAGGCTTCCTGGACTCCCAGCTCCAGCTCCTTAGCTCAGGGAAACTGCCAGTCCCAGCTGGGAAGTTTTGGCTTTCCTCCATGCATCTTGTACATCCACCCATCAGGCTAACCTAGGCATGTTCTCATGGTTATGGCAAAGGGGCACGACTGGAAAGAGCAAGTTCATTGGTCAAAGAAAGTTACATGGGTGAACCCAGGACTATTTCTGTGATTAATTTCCACAACCAGCTTTATGATCCTTGTTACATATTATGAACTTATTCTTTAGAAAGAATATACAGTATTACCAGCAATATATATGTATACTTATTTTTTACATTATCTGGCCAGCTTTAGGTTTTACATTTTTTATTTATATTTTCAGTGCTTGGTTTTATACTTGGTTTTTCTTTATTTTTTTAATGTCTATTTACTTTTAGAGAGAGAGTGGGAGGGTGGGGGAAAGGGCAGAGAGAGAATCCCAAGCAGGTTCTGTGATGTCACTGTAGAGCCCGACGTGGGGCTTGATCTCATGAACTTGAAACCAAGAGTTGGATGCTTGACCATCTGAGCTACCCAGGTGCCCAGTTTTTCCTCTTGAGGAAATTGGTTCCAAGCTATTTTGTAACATATTATTCTTTTCTGACTCTTGTTTCTGAGTATATATAGTATAATTTCTTCATTGATTTTTCTTGCAAATAATCATCTAAAGTCCAGAAATACTGATTACAGTATATATTTTTCTCTCTCAATGAAATTATATTAATGGTTTAGGATATCTAACCAGTACTAACCTTTATTTTAATGGGATATTTCCCAAAGTCAGTTTACTTAGAAATAAGTGTGATTGAGAAACAAAATGGAGGTTAGAATTGGACTTAGAAGCAAACACATTTAGAACTGCAAAGGGGTAGAGATTATCTGGTACAGTGTGCTCTTTAGAGATATGTGCAAATAGGAAAACTGGGGCATAGAGCAAGTTAGTTAATTGTCCAAAGTGAAAAGCCCATCAGTGATGCAGAGTCTGGTACATAATAGGAATTTAAAAAGCATTTTTTTAATGAATAAACACAGGACTGGAATTTAGGTCTCCTGACTGTGTGTGCCACTCTCAAATGTATCATTATAGAAGTATAATATTTCTAGGATTGAAAATAACCTAAACTGGGGCACCTGGATGGCTCAGTCAGTTAAGCGTCTGACTTCGGCTTGGGTCATGATCTCACTGTTTGTGAGTTCGAGCCCTGCATTGGGCTCTGTGCTGACATCTCAGAACCTGGAGCCTGCTTCAAATTCTGTGTGTGTGTGTGTGTGTGTGTCTCTCTCTCTCTCTGCCCCTCTTCCACTCACACTCTATGTCTCTCTCTCTCTCTCTGTCTCAAAAATAAATAAAAATTAAAAAAAAAGAAAAAAGAAAATAACCTAAACTCTAGGACAGAAACAAGCAAATTAAATTAATTTAAGGAAACACAAACTTTTGGAGTCTTAAAAAAATCTTCAGTAAGATGGCTTCCTGTAAACATACAAGTAGAAGAGACCATACCATTCTCCAGAGGTGTGGAGACCAGGGGGTGAAGATGTGAGGGAGGGAGAAGATCACTCCCTAATGTTAGCAAGGGTGATACAGCTTCCCAAGACCTTAGAGACTTAACTGGTTTTTGGGGAAAAGACAGTGGTGCAACTCGGGCCTCATGAATTCATCTATGTGAATAATAAGTAGATGGAATGCAAAGAAAGTATATCCATTCCCAGTGTGATGTAATTATCACTAACATGGAAAATGGTCTATTTTAAACGTTGCAGTGCTTTTTAAACCTAGGACACATGCTCATAAGGAATGTCTAGTAAAGCCTAGGATATAGGCTCACCAGGAATGCCTCATGAAGCTTTTTGTAAATTATCTCTTTATCAAGTTAAGTCTTAGAATTTTTTTACTAAATGACTTATCTGGTATGAGTTACAAGCCTGAGGTCTTGGTGGTATTTCAACACAAAGTGATGAGAAAGACATTCCTCAGTTAACTACTGGCTTCCCGTAGGTTGAAAAAGGTCATCGCTTGACCCAGCTGTCAGACTCCTGGGGACATGGTGAGATGGGGTGAGGGACTGGGCACGGTGGTGGTGGTTATGCAGGAATGAACGGCCCAGCTCCCCAGGAGCTGGACTAAATCTCCCGCAGCCTTATTTAGGAAGGACTTTACGGCTGACTGACTTGCAAAATCTGTTTTCCGTGGTCTGTTGGTGCTAATCATTAACAGGTGTTGCTGGGCAGCTGGCCTGACAAGAGTATTGCAGACAGAAGCAAGACACAGTGGTCCTGGGAATTTGGCAACTGCAGAGATAAGAGGGGGAGAAACTCCTTTATAGATGTGATGTACATTCTTTAGTTCACAACGATTAAGGTTGACAGGATGTATAAAGTTTATAAAGTCACGAAGAGGTAAACACAATGGCGAGCTGTCCAAGGGAAGGGGCTCCTTGGTTTTGTGCCCACCTGAAGACGTTGCATTTTTATTTCCTCTTCCTGGAATGTGCATGCTTGCTTCAGCTCTCCACTAAATGTTGCCTCCTCAGAGAGGCCTTCTTTGATAACTCCATCTAAATTAATTTCCTCTGTACTCACTTCACTCTCTCTCACACATCATCCTGTGTGATCATCATCATCTGTAGACAGGTGTTTGCTTAATTGCCTGTGTCCCGCGCTGGCAGTAAGCACCTTGAGAGGAGAAATACTGTCTACCTTGCTCACCGGGTTTCCAGAGGTCAGTAATTGTTTGGCGAATGATTAGAGTAAACGTGGCTTCTTCAGTGAGTCATAGAATCGTGGCAGAAGTACCGGGTACATCTTGACACTGAAAGTTAGTCTTCATGTTCATTAAAGACATTCTAAAAAACCTATAGAACTTTCTACCCACAAGGGCATGACCTGTTTGTGAGTGATCTATTAAAGTTTAGTAAAAGGCAGGAAGGACTGTGTTTTGCAGCTGCAGATGTCTTTTACAAAATAACTTTTTGTTTTTTCCTCTCGGAAAGAGAGTACTGTACAGAGTTGTTTGCAGTCTGAACCAGAATAATGTTTTGTTTTGTTTTCTGTATCATATCTTTATTGGTGACCTCAGAGAGAGGGCATTCTCTCAGCTAGAGATTTGATAAGGTAGGGAGATTTACATCCAGGAATCTACTCAGTTGTGGTGACACCTTGGGGCTCTGATCAAGCAACATTTATTTGACATCAGAAAGCATAAAGAAGAATAAGGAGGCAGAAGAGGAAGCAGAGGAGGGGAGGGAGAAGGAGGAGAAGGAGAGGGAGAGGAAGGAACCAGGCAGTGGTTTCAAAAGGATTTATTTCACCTGAACACACACCTTATAAGAGACCAATAGATGCCATGTGGCCTGAGGTTTCAGTTTGAGCAAGGAATTGAGGAAGCCAAGAGTATAGGAACTGAACAGGGAAGAGTCAAGTGTTCACCACAGAAAAGGGTGTTAGGGAAGAGAGTTCAGAAGAAGGCAGAATAGGACTAGCCTTCTTGCTTGTGAAGCCTGAGGAGGCTGGTAGAGGAGGCTGACGAAAGGTCTGTTTCAGACTATGGAAATGCAGCCTTGGGTTTGGGGTCTTCAGAAGCCTTTGCACATGAGGTTCTCATGGACCCAGAAAAGCCACAGGGACCTGAGTCCCGGGGAGCGGGATTGTAGAATGCCTAGTTGGCAATACGCAGTGGTTTATTAGAGCTTACCTAAAGTGCTTTTCTTCTCAAGCAACTGAGTGCTTCCTTGTTTGAGGGACCATGTTGGAACTTGAGACTCAGGAGTCAGCAGCCCTGAGCCATGAGATCAGATAGGCATCGAACACTTGGAAGCAGATAAAACACACCTTCTGGCAGTATGTGGATTATTTGCCTCAAAGCCAGATGAATTTATAAGCAGCTTTATAAATTACAGGGCAGGAAACTCTTCAGAAGTTTCCTAATGAGCATGGAGTGCTAAATGGAAAATACTACCACGGTAGTCATAAATGCTCTTTTAAGAGGCCTGAATGTCATCAATACTGTTTTTATTTAGCAAATTTTGTCATGGATTCATTTTACTGAATTTAAAACAGTTCAGGTGTAATGATGCCCTCAGCTTCCTAATCCTGTTTTCCCCATAAAATCTAAGTTTCTTAATTGCAGATTTTCTTCCCCTAGAGGCTTTCAGAGACTGGAGAAGCACTGCCATGCCATTATTACAGATGGACCCTAGGTGGGTAAGCTGAGAGGTTTCTCCGCAGGCATTTCAGTCAAGTCTTAGGAAAGGAAAGAAACTAGCATTTAGTGTGTACTAACTGGGTGCTTGTTACCAAAGCACACTAGGAACTTTATACACATCTCGGTTTTCTCTCACAGGAATACTACCTATTAGGGGGGATTATTCTCATTTTACAGGAGAAATCGGAGGTCATAGACACTAAGTGACTTGATAAGGTGATATTGTCAGGGTTTGAGTCAGAGATGTTGATTTCCAGAATCCCTGTTCTTCCTTCTACACCATCTTCCTTCAAATATTACTTTAACTGATAGATACGATGAGAAGGGTGGGTGGAGATTTGTGGTGAGAGAGGAAGAAAAGGGAGACCTGGAAACAACATCTGGCATAGAAGGAACAACTTGATAAAATAAAGAAAAGTAGAAAAACTCATCCATTCACAGTTACAAGTGAGCTCTTATGTTCAAGACACTATATAAAAGTTAGTTGACTCATGGGGCGCCTGGGGGCTCGGTCGGTTAAGCGTCAGACTTCAGCCCAGGTCGTGATCTCGCCGTTTGTGACTTTGAGCCCCGAATTGGGCTCTATGCTGACAGTTCAGAGCCTGAGCCTCCTTCGGATTCTGTGCTTCCCTCTCTCTCTGCCCCTCCCCTGCTCATGTTCTGTCTCTCAAAAATAAATAAATGTTACAAAAAATTAAAAGAAAAAAGTTAGTTGACTCATGAGTTACAGACTGTTAGGGGAATGTTGACTGGCTGGCTGGAGGGTAAGAATGGGAAATTGTTTGGATAACTGGCCTGGAAAGGTGGGTGAGAAGGAAAACTTTGAGGGCCTTGGGAGTTCAGAGAACTCTAGCTGTGTCCTAGACCGGACACATTTTGGAATTCATTTGGTCTTCTCTTGATTTTGTGATCAAAGGCAACCAGGGGACTCATGAGATTTTCTGAGATAGTTTCAGTAAGTTTGAACCTTTTACATTCAAAATGAGGTTTTTCTCGGAGAGGTAGGTGGGCTTCCTGGAAATGGTGAAGCTTGCGCTCGTCTCTCTCCCTTTGTAAAATTTTGGGTGTTATGACCAATTGATGAATCAATTACTACATTTCCTTAATGAAAAATAAGTAGTTCTAAAATGTGTTTTTCAAGCAAGCAATTAAAGAATGGTTGCCGTGACCTCACTTACTTTGCTGCTAGCACTGCTGCTGTCCCTTCTAGCTGTCTAACATTTGCCAGAATGATTAATAGTCTTCGGTGCTTCTCTTGAACCCACTGTTTTCTCCTCTCACTTTTATTATAGCACTCATCACACTTTAGCAAAATTATCTGTTCTATGCGTTTATCTCCACCACTTGATTGTTAGTTCTGGATGGCAAGGGGAGTTTAATCACTTCTGCCCCAGCTCAGTGCTCGTGCATAGTAGGCATTTACTAAATGTTTGTTGAGTTAATAAAAAAATTTTAAACTCTCAGAAGCAGTGTATTGATATTAGTGAATAGTGCATGACAGCCTATGCTTCCACTATACCTAAGTCTGTTTTAAGTCCTAAATAGCAAAATATGTGCCTGGTTATATCAGGCAAATGCTCATTACTCCCTGCAGTACCTTGTCCCTGCTACATAGTCCCCAGATGTGGAAATGCATTTGTGGCTCATCACCTTCATCTGTACTCGTAGGCTGATATGATAGTATCCTTGTGACTTTTAGTGGAATTTTCCATTTAATGAAGAGACACCTATGAGCCTTGGAGAGGATGTTTTCACTACTGGGCATCTCACACAGGGAACTGGAGCCTGTTTTGTACTATATGTATCCACAACTTTGTAAACCAATGAACTGAATACATGTGCAGAGTCCTCTGATGTTGTCTCTAGGAAAAATAGTCTGCCTCAAAGTTCAAACTTGATTTTTGGGAGGGGTGGTGGGGGGAGGGTTGTTTTCTTTTTGGTTTCAAAAATCTTATTTAAGGGAGTCAGCTAGATGTAGCTTTTTATTATGACTAGAAATTTTGCTTCCAAGTTCTGGCCACCAATCTTCTGGAAATTTACTGCCACGGGCCTCAAGTATGTTTCTCTTTTCGAGTGGTAATTGAAGAGACTCCTTCTTTTCTCTGTGGAAATTTCAGAGGTCCCGGAGATTTGGGTGTCAGCAGCATCTCGGCAAAGAAAATGAATATCTGACCCAAAGCCTCAATGATTCTTTTTTTTTTTTTTAACGTTTTATTTATTATTATTTTTTTATTAAAAAAAATTTTTTTAACGTTTATTTTATTTTTGAGACAGAGAGAGACAGAGCATGAATGGGGGAGGTGCAGAGAGAGGGAGACACAGAATCGGAAGCAGGCTCCAGGCTCTGAGCCATCAGCCCAGAGCCCGACGCGGGGCTCGAACTCACGGACCGCGAGATCGTGACCTGAGCTGAAGTCGGACGCTTAACCGACTGAGCCACCCAGGTGCCCCCGTTTTATCTTTTTTTATTTTTGAGACAGAGAGAGACAGATCGTGAATAGGGGAGGGGCAGAGAGAGAGACACACACAGAATCTGAAACCGGCTCCAGGCTCTGAGCTGTCAGCACAGAGCCCGACGCGGGGCTCAAACTCACGGACCGCAAGATCATGACCTGAGCCGAAGTCGGACGCTTAACCGACTGAGCCACCCAGGCGCCCCAAAGCCTCGATGATTCTTGATGTAAAAATGGTTTTGATATCATACGGACCTGACTATATGAACCCCTAAGTCCAAATGGATCATGTTTATAGAACAGAAACACCTGGGTAATTTCTCATAAGAGTAGGTATCTACATAGATCCACTGGAAGTGATACCGACAAAATCTAGCATTTTCCATTTCTCCCTTGAAGAGTCAGGAACCTCGATGACTGGGTAGTTTGGGTGGTAATTTTGTTCTTTTTTTGCTTACTTAAACCATGTAACTAAATAATAATCAGCAAGCATTTGCTCTGGTAAAGTACTGTGCTAGAAAGATAGATACAGATAACTGGATGCTCTTCTTAAGCAATTACTTACAATCTAGTTGAGAAGGGACATTTGAAACAGTATAGATATCACAAGCATTGTCAAAGGACACATGAAATAACTATTTGAAAGATGAAAGGAGCCGATATAAATGTCAGATTTTAAGGCAAGACATGATGAATGGCCAAGTTGTGCCTTGAAGGAAGTATAGGACAAAGGGCAAGATGGGAAGGATATTCCCATGTGGCCTCTGGTGAGGAGACAGAAAAGCACCATGCGACTGCTTAGTAAAGTGGTCAGTTTGCCTGATGTGTATAAAGCAGGAGTCCTATCCAGAAAGATGTCCTCTGAATTTTAATCCATGAGCTCAGGGCCTTCCCACACATAGTTACTTCTACTTTTGAACCATGTCCTTACCTATTCCCTACCTTTCCACCTGGCTAACCCTTGCTCTCGTTCATAGTCCATCTTAGACCTTCCTTTCTCTTGCCAGTAGTCTTCCAACCACTTACATTAAGTGGTTTTCTTGAACATATAACCAACATGAACTTCCTTTAAATTTCAAATGTCCTTTCTCTTCAACTGGATTGTTAAGTTCTAATGTTAGGCCATGTGTCCCCAGATCCCCAAATATATGTCTCTTTGTATTGGAATTGGCTGTTTACTCATTTCTATTCCTGCAAAGGCTCTAAGCAGCCTGAAGATGGGATCAAGTATTTTCTTGACTTTTTTTGGCTCTAGACTAAGCATAGTGTCTGACACCTGAGCTCAGTAACTGGTTGTTCAGTAAATTAAGCAGTGAATGAATAGCTGAACAGACTCAGTGGACTGAAGGTGTAAATAATCAGAGTGAAGGTATAAGTATCACCAGTATAAAGAAAATGGGGTGCCTTTGCTTCTCTGGAAACTTTGGTGAAAATTTTGGGGACCGGTGATTAGGGAAATGTGGGATGGAAGAACGAGAGAAGAGAAATGATCAGAGGCTAAGAATGTGAGGAAAAGGAAAGAGGAAGGATATTGCATCACACCTAGTGTCTAGTTACTTACCATCTAAATAGTTTCATTGTGATGACAACTGATTTTATGTCAGTCATCTCCCCAGCATCAGTTATTTGGATGCCGATTTTAGATTAAATTGTATTTAATGTATTCACTGGTTAACTCATTTAATGAATATTTGAGGATCTCTTCTATGCAAAGTTCATAAAAGCTTTAGTAACTGCATATGTCTTGTGAAATGCAGTAGAAAACAAAGTTTTTTTTTTTCTAGTTGGGCATAACGATTTAGATGGGAACTCCTAGCTGTTGTGAATAGTGTAGTGATGGTAATATGAGTAAGGCCCTTTAAAGTCTTTTATACTAGATTACAGGGTGATTTTTTTTTTAAGTTTATTTATTTTGAGAGAGAGAGAGAGCAAGAGAAAAGCAGAGAGAGAGAGAGAGAGAGAGAGAGAGAGAATCCCAAGCAGGCTCTTCACTGTCAGCACAGAGCCCAATGCCGGGCTTGAACTCATGAACCTCAAGATCATGACCTGAGCTGAAATCAAGAGTTGGATGCTTAACTGACTGAGCTACCCAGATGCCCCTAGGTTAAGGGTGATTAAAAAAAAACAGAAGTCTTGGTCAGATTCTCCCTTATCCCCACCTCCTTTACTTATTACCAGGAAATAAATGGCTGAGAATTCAAAGTACCAAGTATTGCTTTCACATTGTGCTAATCTCTAACAATTTTTAAGCAGGAAGAGGAAACCGCAAGATGGATAAAGGAACTCCCCCCCCCCCCACTCTTGTCATTTTCCAGTTCTATATTAGAGACAAGCAAAGAGTTTTACTCTTCCAGTTAAGTCATTTCAGGTGCTTCCCTTAGCATTAAATGATGCACAGTGAGTGTGTGGGGGCTGCCGCAGAAGCCCGCTGTGGTCTGAGTCTGTGTTACAGATGAAGCGGAACACACACACCCTAACAAATGACTAGAATGATGTCAGAGTTTGCTGTTCCCTATGTTCACTGCTACACCTCAGTAACTGACGCTACTTGATATAATAGTAACGGATGTTATTCTAGTAACACTGGTATTATTTAGGACTTAGGAAGTCGCTAGAAAATCCAGCTAGTGACTACTGGATTGTCGTCAGTGTTTCAAATTGTCAGACAAATCAAGTTGGCGTAACTCAAAATGGTGGGTTACCTGTTAAGTACGAGTAACTGATGGAAGGATATCTTGAGAGAGATGTTTAAAGTGATTCACACATGCTTCACATACTTTCCATGGTCGCTCCTGATCTGGCCCTGGAGCACTCCCTCTCATTCTCTTCTGGCAAATTCTGCTGTCATCAGGTGTCAGATAAACAACTTCTGCTGAGACGTCTTCCCTGACTGTCGTGTATATATGTCCACTGCTTCTTCTGCTTACAGCTATTGTAATTCTAATTGTATTGAATTTTTCCCTCCAGACTTCCCTCCTTCCCTCCCTTCCTCCTTGCTTCCTTCCTTCCTTCCTTTCCTTCTCCTAGCTCCATTTTTCATAAGTCAAAAAAGCTTAGATATACTATGTCTCTAGGTAGAATATGAACATACATTAATCTAGTTTTCTTCTTTTCACTATTTTTGGAACTAACCATCTAATGGCCAAGTGAAATGGCCTCTTTTTATATTCTCATCCTGTCTGACCACTTGGTGGGAGTCCTGGTTTCAAGTTGACCTTCCTATCTAATCTGCTTTCCCGGTTCTTTGATTAATTCTGACAACACTTTTTTGTTTATTTGTTTCCTACATTGCCCCTCTTCTTCTACCCACCCTTCGAATGGCTCTATCAGCTAAGATTGTTTTTGGCCATACATACAGAAAACCTTATAATAGTGCTTAATAGATTGGAATTTATTCACATCAGTGACAATAAGTGCTAGCACAGTTCTTTTGCACCTAGCAAGAACTGCCTTGATTTGTTACTCCCCCCAATATAATGTAGGTAAAGAAACACCCATAAAATATAAACATGCAGGTTATTGAATTATAAAATGAATACTTGTGTAACCATCACCCAAGTCAAGAAATAAAGTGTCAGTATTCCCCAGAGACATCCCATTACCCATTCCAATCCCTACCCCCTTTTTCCATTCCTAAGATGAACACTTTTCTAGTCTGTATGGTAATTGCTTCCTTACATTTTCTTAAGTTTCTACCACTTCTGTATTATTCTAACTATACTAACTAGAGTTGAGTATACTAACTAGAGTTGAGTTTTACCCATTTCTGACCCTTTTATGTATGGAACCATGTAGAAATGTATTTTGTGAGTTTAGTTTCTTTTGTTCAACATTTATTTGTAAAATAATTTCATCCATATTGTTATGCATGGCATTCATTTCTATATGAATTCTATTGTATGAATATGCCAAAATTTATTAATCTATTTTACTTTTGACGATCATTTTGGGTAGTTTCCAGTTTTTGGATATTATGAATGAAGCTGATAGGAATAGTCTCATCTGTCTCCTGATGTCCACGTGCATGCATTTCTGTGGATATGTACATAGGAGTGGGATTGTTGAGCTTCGTGTCTTTATTTGGAAAGAGTTCTCCCCAGTGATGTGACAGAACCAGGAGGAACACACCCAGCATGACCCACAGACTCACATCCCCAAACTGATTCCATCTTGGAGCAGAAGAGTGAAAGTGAGGCTGACCCATGGGGCGGGGCGGGGGGGGGGGTGGTCATGGTGCAGTTGTCTGGCTCATTTGGTTGTTGGGAAAAGTAGCTGATCAGAAAGTGAGGAGGGGGTCAGTTAGATGCTGGTGGAGGAATTTTTCTACCTCTTGGGGATGCAAGAAATGGATGGAGAGGTTTGGGTTTGGCTGTATTTGGAGATCTCTTAGTTGTTTACCCATGACTAAATAACATCAGTGGTAATTTAGAATCAGAAATTTGGGCAGATGGTCATGGAAAACTTCTCTCAGAAGGTGACATTTGAATTTTGAATTCTGAGAAAATCTGAATTTTGAGAAACAGTCCATAATTCTCGGGAAGAACATTCCAGTGAGGGAAGGGCATGTACAAGTGAGGACACATTTGGAGATGTTAAGAAACCACAGGATTGCCTCAGGAGCTCAGTGGGCAGGAGGGAAGTGGGGCATGGTGCAAAATGGGGAAGGTAAGTTGGAGGCAGAGCCCCTTAGGGCAGATGGCTCATGGTAGGGAGTTAGTGGGCCTCAGTAGAATGGAAGGAATATTAAGTTAGATGGTATACTGATTTGGCTCATGTTTGAAAGGGATTAGTCTGGATGGATTGTGGTCATGGCAAGAGTGGCAGCAGGGAGACCAGTGGGGTCTGTGCCTCCGGGAGAGATGACAGTGACTGATTGATGGTGGAGAGATGAAGGGACTGAATGTAGAAGAGAAGTTGACTGCGTTATTATGGCTTGAACAACCGAATGGATGGCGGTATCATGAACCAAGACTGGAAGCACAAGGGTAGGAATAACTTAGGGTAAAGGGAAGAGAAGGCAATTGTGGGAAAGAAAGTTCTGGTCTGTCCATGTCAGGTTTGAGAAACCTATTAGATATTTCAAGGAAACCTTTAGATACATGAATTCAGAACTGAGAGGAGTGTTCTTTATAGATTGTGAGCAAATCTTTATATCTCTGGGCTCTATCACATGGCCTGGTACCTGGTAAATACTCAATGCATAGTTGATGAATGAATTTCTTCAGCAAATATTTATGGAGGTCTTACTCCATGCCAGGCACTACTCTAGGAGCTAGGGACACAGCTATGAACAAAACACAAAAATTCCTGCTTTCCTAGAACTGAAAATGAATGCATGCATGAATGAAAAGTGTATATAGAAGTAGATATTTAATAAGGCACTTCTTATTTTTTCTTCTATGTCTTAAGTCTTTGAAGATATTAATTAAAAATGGAATTCTCCAATGGGATTAATTATAAGAATAGTGTCTAGAGAGACTTCAGTATAATAACCCATTTTTCTTCTTCTTTTACTTGATTTTTGTTACAGTATTGATGCGCCCAAGACCTGTGTATCAGTTGGCAGTAAAGTTAATTGTGGTAGATGGGTGTTTACAGTTAGTTGCTTTGGAGTCGATTTCTAATTTTCTCTTGAAAAATGTTATTTACAGCCATCCTGTTTTTTTCACTAGCAGGTGTGAGATGGCTCTAGGCCACATGGAGGAGCAAAATGTCACTTCTGAGGTTTGTGATACGATTGTCTGATAGATTCCCCAGGTGGAGTGAGAGACCCTTCTCGGTGCCGTCACACTCAGTGCTCTCAAGGCTGAGAAGCCGAAGGGAAAATCTGCGTGCGTTAGTGGGGTGTGCCTGTGGTCTCTCCACTGTGCTAAAAATAGTTCCTAGAGGTTTTGTGTTCATTAATATTCTGTAAAGGTAATGAGCGTCTTCTGAGCTTTTGGGGAGTTTGTAACTTGGAATAACCTGCAGTAATTCTGTTTTGCCCAGAGAGTTACCTATTAAATGCTATAAATATTTTGTTTCAGTTTAATCCTTTTGCATTTGGATGCTTATGTATTAAATATCAATGTTAATACCCAGAACAGATGATTCAGTTTATACACTGAGTCCTACCAGTGTAAACCAGTAAGACCTACCAGCTAAAAAATGTATTTCCTGTTGACCCAGGGTTTCATTGACAACAAAAAAGGAAGGTAAGTAGCAGGTCAGTCATATTTTGTCTCATCAAGAAGGTGGATATTTCTCAGAAAGTTTGTTTTCAATTGGAATTTTCCTTTTTGATTGCCTTAATTGGGGAAAAAGACTACCTTTCTTAATGAAATACCCCCAATCTCGCCAGAATTAGGAAAGGCAAATAGTTGAAAATTTAAAAAGCCTGAACTTAGAAAGAAGGTAGTTAAAATGCTTACGTATTAAAGGACATGTTCATTAATGTAAAGTTTGTGCTTGCAAGAGACTTTATAGATAGTGACTTGGGAGAATTTAAGAGCTTTTGCGAGTGTACATTTCATGATTTAATACACAGTCTCCACTTTTCTCCCCGTGTTCAGTGGATCCCCACTTGGATATTTTGACTCCATGTACCAACTCCTCTAAATCAAGACTGAGTAGTGGCTTCAGAGACACCATAATCTGCAAAGAGGACTCTGCTAGTGCAGGGAACAGTGGGCGGGGAAAGATGAGCTGCAAAAGGCAGTTAGATTATGTAGGGTGTGGAATCCATGCTAAAGATTGTGACTCATTTTCTGTAGCTGAGGGCAAACATTTGGAGGATTTTAGAAGAGGAGGAAGAGAAACAAATTGGTCTTTTAGAAATCTAACTGGGGGTCTTGGGGAGGAGGATGGTGAATGGGCCTGAATCTGGGAGCAGAAGGCCAAAAGGATATCATTACGGGAGTTGACCGTTTTCCACTCCCATCCCAGCTTTGTGTTTAGTGTTCTCTGAACAGAGGCTTAGGTCTCTGCTTCTAGCAAATAGTTTGGCGTATAAAGAAGTTACAACAGTTGACAGAAACAAAGCTAATTTGTCATCTTAATTCTTTCTTGCAGCCCTGGTCCCATTTCTTCTCAAGGTTTGTAGGAAGAAAATCTTCACTGGTACTGCCTTTCTCTATATTTGTTCCAGGATCAGTTATATTTTACTAATACAAAGTTTAGTGCCTTTTTTTTTTTTTTTTTTTTTAATAATCAGAATTGGGAAATCTCAGTTTGGAACATGGCCTGGCCCTTCTTCATAAACTGTTCCTCCAAGCAAACTTGACTAGCTAATTAAAATTGGCATGGAGAGGCTCTTCTGTGACACTTCCTTTTGTAGCTGAAGTGTAACAAAGGCAGTGTGTTTCCAGAACTTGACTGTGTTCCCCTAGCGGGTGAAACCTGCCTTTACTTCCTGGAGCTCTTGGTGTCTTCAAAGGCTTCCTGGGGATGGCCTTGAGGGGCTTGGCCTGACATCCCGGGTGTGGAGTCTTCCCTAGGGTCAGCTGGCTCTTGGGTTAGAAAAGAAATGGAATTTTTGGTGTATACAATTCTCTGTTCCTCAGTTTCCTAATCTTAAAAATAGAATACTCACTGTATTTGCCTTATGGGTTTATTTTGAGGATTAAATGAATCTATAACCTAAAGGATTGTTAGGCGGGCTGAGTAAATTAATATATAGGAAATACTTAGCACCATGTCTGGCATACAGCGAACATCATATAGATGTTTGTTATTTTTTCACAGCTCATTTTTCCATTACTCACTGGCTCCCACCCCCTACAGTTGAGCCTGCTGTTGCTGCCATGCCTTTTTCTGCATAGTTTTGCCTCATGCCAGATACCGGCCTTCTTCCTTTATTCTCTTGAAGGCATTGCCCGCATAGGTAATGAGTAACAATAACCCTTAATAATACTAGCTAACATCTACTGAGTGCTAACCTTGTGCCAGCAATGTTATAAGCACTTAATATCTATTAGCTGCCTTTAATTATCATGCCAGCTCTATGAGAGAAATATCATCATCATCATCTTACAGATGAAGAAACTGGGGCAACGATAGGTTAAATAACTCATCCAAAGTTAGTAAAGAGTGAAGCTAGGTTTCCAAGTATGGTTTACTTATCATTATTCTCTGGGCCCTTGGTTATCTAAGGAAGCATCTTTTTTTCCCCACCCCCTTCTTATGAATGATATCCTTTTATTCTCCTTTAGGAGGGAGGTCAGATTCCTTATCACCACTATCACTGCTAAAAGGGGTGGGGCACAGAAGGAGGGAGAGGGATTCTTAGTGTGTAATGATAAGCCTAAGGAAATGTCTGGAGTATACTGAGCCCCAGCTGTGTGCCAGTATTGTGTGAGGCCCTCCACGTATATTCTCTCAGGGAATTCTCACAACCATGCTTAATTACTATTATTGTCATTTTACAGGAGAAGGACCAAGTTTCAGGAAGGTGAGGACTTGACCTCAGGTTATACTGCTCATAAGCTGTGAAGAAACAGTTTGAAACCAGGTCCACCTGGCTCTGGCCCTAGAGTATTCCAGAGCATGCTTTTTTTCACCACACCAACTTGGCCTCTTCAGAGTCAACTCTGGGCCTTTCTGCCCTCTAGCACACCATGCTTTGAATTAGTTCAACCAGCGATTTTCCTTTTTGTAGTCCTCATCTCCTTTTTTACCTCTCCAATTTAGCTTTTCTTTTAGACTGCTTCAAATATAGGAACAAGTATTTGAGTGTCTTGTTAATGTTAATGTGAGGTAGGATTAAGGATGCTTCTTGAAATATTTAACCTTATCATTCCAGGGGGCCATAAATGTGATACCAATAAGTATCATTAAACTTTGTTCATATCAGTAACATCTTATAGTATTATTAGATGTTAAAGTACAGCCTTTAACCCTCAGGTGGGAGGAGAGTGTGTGTGTGTGTGTGTGTGTGTGTGTGTGTGTGTGTGTTTCACATGGGTACAATTCTCATGAAATTCTTGTGGACTATGACTATCAGGACCCTATCTAGGTCAACTCTAAGCAGCTACCCTGTCAAGCTGCTTTATTTGCTATCCAACATTATTCTGGGAATGTGTTTTAAGGGTTTGTATCAGATATGGATTTGTATCACACAATGAAGATAATCTACAAGCTTGAATTTTTTTTTCATGGCCAGTCAGCTTAATTGCAAGGCAGTTATTGGATTCATATTCGCATTATTGCTGATGTGCATACTATTACTGGAGAACTCTGGATTGCCTGACTTTAAGCCATACACTTACCTGTTGGGTTTCCAGAACTTACTGCTTGGCAATGGTCAGCTTCCAGAAACTGATGGATTGCAGTCATTTCTTTATGTTAATGTGCTCTAAAGGTGACTTTCTTTAAGCTTTTTGATTACTATGTGGGGAAAAATAAGTGTTGAGGCAACTGCTGTGTACAAATTACCACAGATTTTATGGCTTAAAACATCACCCATTCATTGTCTCACAGTTCTGTAGTTCGGAGTCTGAGCAGGCTTGACTGGGTCCTGTTCTCAGTGTCTCACAAGGCTGAAATCAAGGTGTCATGAGAGATTGTACATGGGAAGTATTTTCACCTCTCTAAGCTATAGATTGCGTGACCATTTTAAGGACAATCCAATACCACTTGATGTTCATATCAGACAATTTATCAGACAATCTTTATAAAGATTTGAGAGGATGAGCATTTTGATATTCCATTTAATTTAATATAAGCAAGAGGCACAGTTCCTTCTTGTAATCAACCAGCAGGCCATCTTTTCCCTGACAAAAGCACTGTATTGAGAGCATATTGGAGTTTCAGTCTGCCACTTGTCCCTCTCAAAATGACATTGATACTACTCAAGTATATTTCATTTTGCAAAATACATGGAGGCCCAGTGAATGTTATAGAGCTTTTGATTTCACTTTATTTCTTCTGAAGCCAGTGTTCATCTCAGATTTTTACACCAGGAGAAGTAACCTCTTTACAAGTTGGCTGTGCGTGCCTTGTCCCTTCCTTCCATCAGTCCTTTGGATACCTGGTGCAATAACATGTAACATTTGCATTTCA
Organism: Panthera tigris; assembly: GCF_018350195.1. Lineage (NCBI taxonomy): Eukaryota > Metazoa > Chordata > Mammalia > Carnivora > Felidae > Panthera > Panthera tigris. Next base: position 23,141,670 of record NC_056678.1, on the reverse strand, counting down.
CTTTCCAGTCTCCACAAATGTGAGAAATAAATTTCTGTTGTTTTTAAGCCACCCAGTCTGTGGGATTCTGTTATGGAAGCCCAAACGGACTAAGGCAGTAACTTACCTGATTCTTTCTAAAATTCTGTGAGGTAGACATTATTATTGCTTCTATTTTACAGATAGGATGAATGAGATTCACGACTTAAATCATTTGTTCAAATTCACCTAAGAAATGGAGCCAGGACTGGCACTAAGTTTCTGATTTCAAATCTAGTGCTACTTATACCTCACCTCAGCTAAGTACTAAAAGGACAGAGAAGCATATATGGACCCAGCCACATGTAAAAACGATTTAAGATATGAGAAATAACTACAATTTGGGGTCATTGTCCTTCTTGTGCTGTTTCAACTCTAAATTTTGTCCCTTTTGATTTTTCTTCTCACACTTCTTTTTCCAGAATGAAATCAGCATGCTGACATTGTCCTGTGTGACTGTTTCTACCCTGGGGCACAGTCTTGCTTGATGTGGAAGAAAATGACTGAGGGCAAAGGGCTATCTATAATACTGCCTCAATGTCAAGTCCTGCTGTTTCCATTTTGGCCTTAAATGTTTATAATTCACATGTTTCAATTCATGTGTGAAAAGGGAAGGGACAGATATATGGACTTCTCTAAGATTCATATCTTTGAGACTGTGTATCCCCTAACAGAATGATTGGCATAAGAATTTATGCATAAAATTTTCTAAACAAATCCAGGAATTTACTCATCCTTAGCATTGTCTCCTAGTCCCATATCTAATGCAATTATTCATGTATTCATAAATTCCAGTAAATAGTAAATTGTAAATAGTAGATTGTAATAGTATATAGTAAATAGTAAATTGAATAGCAGTGTAGAATAGTGGATAGGAGGTGGGACTCTGAATTCAGTCTGGCTGAGTTGAAATCCAGACCCTGCCATTTAGGAGCTAGGTGACCTTGGTAAGTAACTTAATTTCTCTGTACCTCATCTATAAAATTGGGATGATAATAGAGCCCACTTCTTAGCGTTGCTGGGAAGATTCATGAATTATTAAGTGTAAAACCCTTGGAACAGTGTCTGTCTGTGGACATTTCTCAAGTGACCCTCAAAGATGTCCTGCCCTCATCCCCAGAAACTGTGACTATGAGGAGACCTCATACCCATGATCCTGTCGTGTAGGCATATTTGACCTTGGATAAGGAGGTTATCTGGTGGGCCTAAGCTAATCACATGGGCCCCTTCAAAAACAGAGCTTTCTCTAGCTGATGGTGGAAGAGGAGGTCAGAGAGATTTAAGTGTGAGAACGACTTGAGATGCCATCGGTAGCTTTGACAATGGAGCAGGCCAGGTGAGGGGGAATATGGTCAGTTTTAAGGAGCTAATATAGACTCCTGGCTGACAGCCAGCAAGGAAATGGGGGCCTCGGTCCTACAGCTTCAGGGAATTATTTCAGCCAACAACATGAATGAGCTTAGAAGTCGATTCTTCCCAGAACCTTCCAATAAACCCCGGTGACTAAAATGTTGACTTCAACCTCATGAGACCCTGTACAGAGAACGCAGTCAAGCATGCCTGGACTTCTGAGCTACAGAATTATGAGACAATGGATGGGTGTTGTTTTTAGCTCATGGTAATTGATTATGCAGCAATAGAAAACCGATACAGTTACATAAGTACACAATAAATATTAGTTGTAACTATTACATTTATTTTTTGCACATGTTCAGTGAATGGTGTACTGTGTACAGCCCTGGGGAAACAGTGTTGAACAAAATATAGTACTGGCTCTCAAGGATTTATACTCAAGAAGATAAACCATTTCATTTTTCCTGATGTCCAGGCTCTATGAGTATCAACCATGATTGTATCTTGTATACATTTCTGCTTTTCTTCCTTGCTTTGGCTCAGGTCTTTTACTATAAATGTACATTTTAAAATTTCTCTTGTTTTCATCCAGTGGCTAGATGATGTTTAGCCACCAGCAGCAACTGTTTGCCATGAGAGAGTTGGGACCAGGATTTATTGGTTGTCTCCCGTGCAGAACCGTTAGGAGCTGTGGGAATCTCCTAGCATTTGTGCTCAAATATTGTAAGGCGTACAATGGGGACGTCTGTTTCTAACAAAGGATCTATATAATCCTTTATCTCTAGAATCCACCACCTGGTGTTCTCAACAGCCCTGAGCACAGAACAATTCCCAGTTTAATCAAACTGGAATACAAAAGGAGCAATGGGGACTGCAGTGTGTGATCCCCTTGAAGTTGTTCCAAGGGAAAGGGACCTTTTGTTACAGAGACAGCTCATTTTAGAGTTCAGTGGCCTGTGACACTTCCCCAGCTGGCAGCTCAGCAGGGACCTTCTGATACTTTCCTACACTCAAAAGCCATTTTTGGTGGGCAGATCAGTGAAACTGTCATTAAGGGCTCCTTGGTGGGAGGGTTGGGGTAGGGGGAGAGAAGGACAACAATAAGGGAACAGTGGTATTAGTGAATGTGCCCGCCGTGATTTTATGATTTCTGTTAAAATATGAGCTGTCTTCATTTTCTGAGTCTTTGCTCTATGATAAGGCTGGTGGGTGTTTGTATATATTTAATAAGGGCAGTGGGGATATTATCACAGGGTTTTTGTTTACATTCATTTTAAAAGTCATTGGATTGGAGTTGGGGTGGGAAGAGGGAACTTAATTTGTTTTGTTGCCCATAATAATTTTGAAGCATCCAGTTCCCTTCTTGAACTAGAACCTAGTTTCTCTGTACTGAAAATTTTCAGAGGTAAGACATGAAAAATTCCAAAAGCTATTCTAATATCAAAATACATTTTATAGAAACCTAGAGTTATAAAGCTAGGAAGTGTCTCGGAGTCAGCTGGTGTCACTCAGCCTAACTGCCCATTTCGGCAGGAGTCACATCACCATGTACCCAGGGGGGATCATCTAGCATTTAAACAGCAAGGCACTTCTTCTGGTCCATGAGCATCAAAGCACTTTAAAGAATAGGGCCTTGGGGACAGACAGGTTTGTTTGTAGATCATTATTCTATTACTTTCTGGTTGTGTGATCTTGAGCAAATTATTTGTCTTGCCTAAGCCTTGGTTTCCTTACTGGATAATGGGGATAACAATATTTAACCTTTAGCCTAATAGTGAGGGTTAAAATAAATAACTGATGTAAAGTGGTACCTAGTAATTTTGATCCAGTAATATTTTAAAATTTCCTGTGGTATCAAGTTATTACAAGAAATGACTTGGGTAGGTCTAGTCTGGAGAGGCTAGAGGATAGGGGAAAAGGAAGGATATTAGACTAAGTCCCTGAACTCCAAACTCTATGTCCAACTATTTATTTGGTATCTCCTCTCGGGGGCCTGACAGGCATCTCAGACTTAACATATTCAAAACCAAGATACTATTTTTTTTTCTTCAAAGCTGCTCCTAGTCTTTCCATGTCAATTAATAACAACTCCATTCCTTCTTCCCATTGCAATGGCCAAAATTTTGATGGCATTTTTGACTCCTCTCTTTATCTCACCCATTCAACCTGTCAGGAAATTCTATTCACTCTATCTTCAGTTTATGTCTAGAATCCAACCACTTTCCACCATTTCTGCTATTTCTGACTTTAGTCAAAGTCATCAGCATTTTTCAACGCAAGTGTCAAGAGTGATTCCATTAAAATACGTCAGACCAGATAACTCTTTGGCTCAAAACTTTTTAATGGGCTCCCTATGTCCCTAATCAGAAGCCAACAACCTTCTAATGGCCTACAGCAATGTTCCTGAAGTATGGGACATGGACCTGTGTCAGAATGTAAATCAACTATGTCACTAAACGCACTGCTTAATTTGTCTGACATTTTGTTCTTACAAGACTTTCTTAATGAAGGAAGCAGTGTACTTACTGATTGACATTCTGGTGCAAACTCCTCATCTGCCCCTAATGTTTTTTCCCTGACCTCATGTCCCATTCTTGAGCCCCCTGTCTTTCTGTTCTTAGTCATGAGGGCCTGCTTGCTCTTCTTCAGACACATTGGCTCCACTCCTCCCTCTGCACAAGCTACTTTCTCTGCCTGAAATGCTTTCCCCCCAGATGCCCAAGACTTATTCCCTGGCCACCTTCAGGTCTTTATTCAAATGTCACTGCTTCAATGAAGTCTTCCCAGATTACACTGACATTCTCTCTCACCTTTCTGCTTTATTTTTCTCTATAGCCCTTATCATCTTTCAAAATGCTAACAAAATTTACTTATCCATTAAAAAATTAGCATCCTTGCTCTACTGCAATGTAGACGCGATGAAATGAGGAACTTTTAAATCTATTTTGTTTTCTTTTACTCCTGGCATCAACAAAAATGTTGGTAAATAGTAAACCCTTGGAAATGTTAGGGGATAAATGAATGCATTTGAAAGTAAATAATGAAATGGTTTGACAGAAACTACATTTTTGTTTGTTTATGGGACCATATTTTTAAAGCTTTAAAAAATTGTCCAGGGGTATTAGGGTTTGAACCAGGAGTATGTCCTGTCAAGCTGGGATGGAACGTGGGGTGTCCAGGGAGGCAATTAAAAGACTTATGCAAATCAGCGGCATCTGGCTGGCTCACTTGGTAGAGCATGTGACTCTTGATCTGGGAGTTGTAAGTTTGAGCCCCATGTTGGGTGTAGAGATAACTTTAAAAAAAATATTAAAAAAAGAGACTTCTGCAAATCAAAGACTTGGTCAGACAGGCAGTATTGACAGTGAAATTTATGAGTACTGATTTTTCTCTGGTTGCTCATCATTATTTGGTATTATTATTCCTGCCATTTTTGCTAATGGTTGGGTAAAAATGATATTCTCTTACTGTTTTAATTTGCTTTTCTTTAATCACAAATAAGGATGATTATTCTATGTTTTTGCTTCTTTTAAAATTTTGTTTTGTAGAGTGTCAGTATTCATTTATCTTTTATTTAGTGATTAGTCTTTTAATATTTCAATTATTTAATTATCAACTTATGTAAAAGTTTCTTATATAAGGATATTAAACAGTGCTAGGCTTTTGTATTTGCTCATATTTTTTGTCGGATATTTATTATTGTTTTTATCTCTAAGGTTTGTACAAAATTTTGAAATTTTACTTAGTTAAATATGTTGATCTTCTACATTTTTATTATCTTCTATCACTTTTGGGTTTAGAATTCAACCCTCCTCCAGACTTTTAATTTCCAGTTTTTGTACTTTTTATTTTGAAATGCTTTTTGATTTACACAAAAGTTGCAAATATAGCATAGAGGGTTCCTGTATCCTTTCACCCTGCTTCTCCAAATTTGATATCCTGCCCAATCATAGTACAATTGTGAAAACTAAAAAATTAACATTGGTAACATGCTATTAACTAAACTTTGATTTGATTTGCATTTCACCATTTTCCACTAGCATTCTATTTCTGGTCCAGGATTGAATTTGGGATCCCACATCTCATCTCATTTAGCTGTCATGGCTCCAGAGTCTTCTCTGATCTGTTAACATTGTTCCTTAGTCTTGCCTTGTCTCTCATAATGTTGACATTTTTTAAGAGAACTGGTCACTTATTTTGAAGAATGTGCCTCTGGTTTGTCTGATTTTTTTTTTTTCTCTCATCAGCAGATTGGGGTTATGTGTTTTGGGCAAGAATACAAGAGACTGAATGTCAGTGCCCTTCCCTTCTCTGTAGATCATAACATGGGGTTCATGATGTCACTATGTCTTATTACTGGTGATATTCACTATGATCACTTGGTTAAGGTGGCATCTGATACATGCCTCTTCTGCAAAGTGACTATTTGCCTCTTTGTAATTAATAAATACCTTGGGGGAGATATTTTGAGACCTTGCGTATATCTTGTTTCTCCTCAAATTTCTGCCCACTGATTTAGGATCTATCTGTGGATCTTGCCTGCAATAACTATTATTGTGGTGTTCTTTAAAAAATTTTTTTTAATGTTTATTTTTGAGATAGAGAGAGAGCATGAACAGGGGAGGGGCAGAGAGAGAGGGAGACACAGAATCTGAAGCAGGCTCCAGGCTCCAAGCTGTCAGTACAGAGCCCGATGCAGGGCTCAAACTCACGGACCGTGAGATCATGACCTGAGCTGAAGTCAGACACTTAACCAACTGAGCCATCCAGGTGCCCCGATTGTGGTGTTCTAATGGTGATTTTCTATTTCCCCCATTTCTTCTACATTCATTAAATGGAATTCTGTAAGAAAGAGCTGTCTCTTTGCCTTTGTTTACTGATTTATGTGTGGACTCATGGATATTTACTTTGTTATTATGGATCATAATTAAATACTATAACTATTTGTTTTGTTGCTCAAACTGTTCTAACTTAGTACTATTGGCTCATTTCTATATGTCTCCATTCTTTTAAAAAAAATTGTTTGGGTTCCTTTTCCTCCCCTAACTTTATTTTAAAAGTATATCTGTTTCTATTGGGTAAATGGTGAGAAATGATGCGGGTTGGTAGGGTCTCATGGAGGCTCAAGTGTCCTATTGGGTCTTGTGGCTTTCTGAGACTCCTTTAGGGTAGAAGGATCCTTGGACACAGGGAAGCTGACTGCCCTGAGTCATATGGTTGTTGCTGTTTAAATCGTTTGCTATGAGTAGGGTCCTAAATGTAGCCTTAATTCCAGCTCTGGATGACAACAGACCTGACACATGCCATCTCAATGATTCTGAAATTAATACATGTTAGCAGAGATAGGAATCCCAACTTCGTATTTCCTCCAATCCAGTTTTTAGAAAGCTTAAGGCTGACTTCTGAGGATATGCCATCTGGTTGTCTCTCAGCTCAGTGGATTTTGAAACATGAGGAAAGACTGAGAGAGTGGTGGCTTCCTAGGCGTGTGTAGACTTTATTAAACTGATAATTTTCATTCCTGTTTTCATTGGAGAAGGCAGTGATACTGCCAAGTAGTGAGTGCTTAGTGCCTCAGATAAAAATGGATGTTCACGTTAAGAATCTTGGTGTTGGATTGCCTTCTTGGCATCCCAGCACTCAGCTGGGTTCTTCTAGTTGTCACCTGATATATCTGGCTGAACAGTGTCTGATGTCTAATCCCTGTGCTGTTGGCCGTGACTAACCAGTGCTTCTCTTGCTGGATTAGTCTCCAGGGATCACAGGACAGCTCGGCTTCTTCCTTCCTGGAGCGATGCAATGTAGTGTCAATGCCAACCGTGGGAGCTGGGTGTAATGTAATACAGATACTTGGAATTGCTGAGTCACTTCACAGTGATGGCCATGCCATGGATGTGAGTGAACAGCATGGAAGCAAAACAGTCTTTAAGGACATTATTAGACTTTTTTAAACACTCTTGTCTCTCCCACACTTGTGTTAAACATTTGGCCATGTAATGAATTCAGGTTAAGTCAAGACAAATTTTCTGATACTAAGCGTTGAGATAAGTAAAAGGTAATACCCCTGAGATCATATTTGTGAAAGTGGTTGAGATCAAATGAATAGCCCTTTAGTTCTTTATTGCCATATAGACTTTTTTCTTTATTATTTTCTGTTTTGGCAGGCCATTCGTAATTTGAAAAATACATCTACTTGTTCACTAGTTGGAGATTGATAAGCTATGAGTTTGAGCCGGTGCTAAACCGTCTCAGTCTGACAGTTTAGACCCTATCTCATAACTAAGTGTATAAGGCCGGGAGAAGTTCTGGTACCCATGGCAGGTAGAAAGCATGGGACGCTGGAGGGGTGAGCTGCAAAACTTCTTTATCTTTAGTTGTTTCTCTTTGGTTCTTCTTTTTCTGCAAAGAAGAATCCCAGGCTTAAATCCCAATTGTCTAGAAAAACTTCTTTTTTCAAAAGAATATTCATCAAGCCAGTTACTGTGTATCAGGCACTGTGCTAATATAGCTGGGAATACACTCATAAACAAGATGGCCTTGACCTCATGGAGCCTAAGGTCTATGACAACGCTGCCCAAAAGAAATATAACATGCACACATGTTGTAATTTAAAATTTTCTAGTAGCCATGTTAAAAAAAAAAGGCAATACATTTCACTTAACATATCTGAAATATTATATATATTTAAAATGTAAAGATGTAACCAATATAAAAATAATTAGTGAGATATTTTACATTGTTTTTATTGCATTTGGTCTTCAAAATATGGTATTTTATACTTATGGCACATCTCAGTTTGGGCTAGCCACATATTAATTGCTTAACAGCCTCATGTGCTAGTAGCTACTGGACAAGGCAATGCAGATTTGGCACCCAGAATCTCCAAGTCATGAGTTGGAAGTGACCAGGGATGAAGGAAGGTAAGAGTGCTCCAGGTGAAGTGTGCAGTGGTGTGTGATGTCTTTGAGTGAAAAAGGAGTGAAAAGGAAGCCAATATGTTGAAATTTGTGAGTGAGGGGGAAAATCATGGTACTAAGAACAGGAAAGGAGAAATCATCCAGACAAGAAGAAATCTAGTTTTAGAAGAAGGTTAAATTTGATATTAAAATGTTGATTTTCAGGGGGCCCCTGGGTGGTTCAGTGGGTTAAGCGTCTGACTCATGGTTTCGACTCAGGTCATGATCTCACAGTTTCATGAGATCGAGCCCCGTGTGAGAATCTGTGCTGGCAGCGTGGAGCCTGCTTGGGATTCTCTCTCCTTCTCTCTGCCCCTCTCCCACTTGTGCTATCTCTGTCTCTCTCAAATAAATAAAATACAACTTAAAAAAATTGATTTTAAAATGTTGACTTTTAAGGGGCATCTGGGTGGCTCAGTGGGTCAAGTGTCTGACTCTTGATTTCAGCTCAGGTCATGATTTCACAGTTTGTGAGTTCAAGCCTTGCATTGGCCTCTGTGCCTTCAGGACAGAGTCTGCTTGGGATTTCCTCCCTCTTTCTACCCCTCTCCTGCTCACACTCTCTTGCTCTCTTTCAAAATAAGTCAACATTTCAAAAAAAAAATGTTGACTTTCAGCTGCAAAAAGCAGAGATGTGGAATAAGGAGGGTGGAAGGACTGGACGTTTAGCCTTCAGAGTTGATGGAGCTGGCAAGATGTTAGGAAGTCCTAATGTCTGAACTTCTTTTCAGGTGTCACTTGTTAGGTAGGTTGGAGACCATAATGGGGAGGGAATCAGGCACATTGGTTAAGTAGATCAGCAGGCAGAAGTGACAATGAGCATAAATTGTGTTCTACAGAAGGTCAAGGGTCATGATGGGGAGATTAAGCTCAGTGGTGAAGTCTTGGGGCCAACAGGAGAAGGAATGAAAGATTAAATCAAAGGGGTGGAAGCCTGGGAGAGGGGGAATGGAGTGGGGAAACAAAAAACAAGCGGAAATGAGTCAGCAGGTCAAAACTGATTGGTGATTCTTTAGTTGGTTGCCAGTGGCACAGCAGGTGGTGGGTGAGCCAGGTTTAAGGTGAAGGTGAAAGGTCCAGGAGACATTTTAAATAACTGTCATGTTACTAATACTTGTACAAACTGGCAGTTTCAGAGGAAATGACCCAGAGACTGAAGAGAGGCCCTGGAAAATGGGCTAATCCCTCTAAGAGCCAAAATATGCCTCTAAGCCTGGACAGAAATCTTACTTGCTTGGGCACTGTGGGAAGCCTGCTCCGACTGTTACCTCCCTTGCTCTTACAATCTGGCAAGTGAGGTGTCCGTAGCTCTCAGCAAATCTTAAAGAGATGGTGGTGATGAAACTGATATTTATCTTTTGGATGGGGAAGTCTCTTCTCCCATCACTGGGAGAAGGCAGGGTGTTCCTAGATCACTAGGCTTCTGGTCAACAACCACTAACGTTAAAGCTTCAGCTTCATTGTAAGTCACTTAGAACTTGCCGTGTCCATGCAGAGGTCACACAAAGAATCTTGATTCATCAGCTCCCAGAGTTTGTGTTTCTGACTCTTCCACCTGGAATGCTGAATCAGTGGTGTTCTCCTGGCAGCCGTGAGAGTGAGAAAGCAGCAGTTGGTAAGATGGGCAGTGAGCCTATTTGAAGACCTAGTCGTGAGCTGGGCACCGACTACAAGTGCTGAAATTAAAAACAAAACAAAACTATTCTGCAGACCGAGTCCCTTTCAGCAGGGAAAGTTGTGGTGTTAGAAGAATGTGATGATGTTCTGCTATAGGAGTGATCCTGGTTTTCAAGAGTAGACGTTTGCTCCGCTGAGCAAACATTTGTGGAACATTTGTGGAAATGTTAATGTCTACTTTCTAGGTTGTAGCTCTGACCGTACTCTCCCCTCATAACCCTAGATACCTAAGAATGACAGGTGCAAAGGGTGGCTGGGTGGCTCAGTCGGTTGAGTGTCCAGCTCTCGATTTCAGTTCAGGTCATAGTCTCGTGGTTTTGTGGGTTCAAGCCCTGCATCTGGCTCTATGCTGACAGCACAGAGACTGCTTGGGACTCTCTCTCTGTCTCCCTTTCTCTCTGACCCTCCCCTTCTCTCTGTCTTTCAAAATAAGTAAATTAATTAATTAAAAAGGATGACAGGTACATGAATAATAAGGAGTAACAATGTATGTGATAGAGTAATCATAAACCAAGACTGGAAGAATAATTTTTAACCTGGGCTTGTCAAAATAACGGTGTGTCTACATTTATTGATGATGTTGCTTCAGCAGTGATTAAGAGCTATGTTAAATTATTCTGGAACAGTGCAGACTTGGAAAGAATTTAGTAAATTAAAAAAAATAGGATTAAGTCTTTGATTGTGAGCCAACCTCTTGGATGACATTTAATTCAGGCCTCTTGTGGATGGGAAGGGAGGGAGCAAGGGGAGGTGGTAGAAGAGTTTGGAAGCTGCTAGAACCAGATCATTCAGGGTTTGGAAGTCATCACAAGGAGTTTGAGTTTTATTCCAAGAGTAATAAGAAGCCAGAGGAGTGTTTTATACAGAGGACCGTTCGTTCGCAAGATCCGATCTGTGTTTTTAGAAGCTTACTCTGGCTGCTTTGGGGTCCAGCCACGTTGGATCTAGAGGAAGAGTAAAATTCCTGTTCTAGTTCTGGTCATGTAGCTGGCAAAAGGCCTGATTCCCAAGTGACAGTGTTAACCATCTGAAATGACTCACAGAGGCAAGAAAGGAGCAGCACAGGCTACCCCACTGCACGCATTCCTTATAGGCTTACAAATGCAGCTGGGGCAAAGGAAATCCTACATATGAAAGATGTCTTTAAAGCTTTGTTTGAAGAGAGGCCATGCTTAGGAACGGGTTTGAAAAACTTGAAAATGGGCTGATAAACATCTGGCTTGCCATGCTTGAGGGGCTGGCGCACATCAGGTGTGCTGAACAGACCACCTAGAGCAGGCCCCAAAGATGTTCTCTTGTGGGGTTTGCCCAATACTGCCTCTCCAGGGCAACTCCCGTCCTGCAGAGGAGTCAAAGGGGATTTACCTCCAGAAAGACCATATGAGATTTCAAGGCCGCCTCTTTCACTCCTTATTGTAACAGGCTTCTTCCACCTCTGGGCCACTGGCTCTTCATCCCAGTGGACCAGTATCTGTTCTCCCCTTAGCTAGGCCTCTGGGAGGTATGGGCACACTGTGCCCTCTTACAGTTGACTGTGCACAGGGGAGATAGAAGGTTCATCTTTGTCAGCTAATTTTAGTGCAAAAGTGCCTTAATTACTAAGAGGAAATTTCAGGGCATGGATTGCATGCAATCCTTCTTATCCTCCTTTGCTTGGAGTCTGTTAACAAGAAGCCCTTAATTTTGCCCCCCTGCCCTGGCTGAAGTCAGGGCACATTCTAGTAACACCTCTGTATAAGCCTGAATAACTGACCTCTTCCTTTCTGTTGAACCCTGACTCCTGATCCTTCCAGAGCTGGACTGGACTGTTTCAGCTGACCTGTTTCTCTCTCTCCCTCTCTCCCTCTCTCCCTCTGTCTCTTTGAGGTTTCTAGAGAAGCAAAGTCCATTTAGGTGTGGGCTTGGACTTCTGTCTTCAGCTGCAGGCTGGGGTGGTTTCTCTTGAAGCCACATGAACCCTCCAGGCAGTTAGCTGTCTCTGGATTTTGCCCTTGGACCTTGCCAGGCTCACTTTTTCTTTGCTATTCTTGGTGGAGCCTCCTTTGTCTGCAAAGCCTTGGCTTTCTCCTGTACCTGTCTCTGTTGAACCTCATTTCTCTTTACAAGACTTTACTACCTAGCCTTCCAGATACAGCTTGGCATGGCCCTTCCTGTCATCTTTTACATCTCAAGCCCTGGGACCTGATACATGTGAAATGAGCTTGCTCTTGTGTTAAATCCCAGGGCCTTGATGCAGTACATTTTATAACTTTAGTAGATTCTGAAAATGCAACTCAGTCATTTTGTAAAGGTCATATCTGTGGAGTTTTATTAATCAGATTTCTTTTTAAAGTTTTCTAAAAGTTACTATTTTTAATCTCAAAATTTTTACACTCCACATACAATTTTCTAAGTATCCGAATCCCCAAAATTATTTGTATCTCTCTTTATTTTTTTAATGTTTATTCATTTTTTGAGAGAGATGTAGACGGAGTGTGAATGGGGGAGGGGCAGGGAGAGAGGGAGACACAGAATCCGAAGCAGGTTCCAGGCTCTGAGCTGTCACCACAGAGCCCAACACGGGGATTGAACCCACAAACTGCGAGATCATGACCTGAGATAAAGTCGGATGCTTAACAGACTGAGCCACCCAGGTGCCCCTTAGTATCTCTCCTTAAATTTTTTTTTTTTTTTACGTTTTTATTTATTTTTGAGAGACACAGAGCACGAGTTGGGGAGGGGCAGAGACAGAATAAGACACAGAATCCGAAGCAGGCGCCAGGCTCCGAGCTGTCAGCACAGAGCCCAATGCTGGCTCGAACTCACAAACTGCGAGATCATGACCTGAGCCGAAGTCGGACACTTAACCGACTGAGCCCCCTTAGTATCTATCTCTCTTTAAATGTCTACTTTTTTTTCTTCAAGAATATTGTGTGCTCTCTCTCTTTCTCTCTCCCTCTCTCTCTATATATATCTAAAGTTAAATGGTTTTTATAAAAAGCACTCAGAATAATTTTAAATGTACATTATGAACTTTAAATTGAGATGTGTCAGGCCTTTTTACTTCAGTAATTACAGTTAAAAGTAGTTTTAGCTCAATTTTTAAAAGAAGTAAATCCTAATAATGATGTCTCTGAGTGCATTAGGAAAGATGGATACCGCTGTTACTGTAAAGCAAAGGTTCGTTGGAGTTGCACTTGAGCCTGGTATTCTGGCTTGGTTATAAGTGCACAGAGGACCAAGGTGGTAGGGGAGAGCTGGTTTGGTAAGTGTTTCACAGATCCAGGCTTAATGGGCTGGGTAGGGGAAGAAACAGTTTGCCTTGAATCTTGCCTGAGTCAAGCTTTGGGAACTACACCGACTTTTTAGAACTTAGAGAGGACAACCCACTGACCATTCTTGGATCTATTTTTCCTAGTTATAAATTCTCTCGAGGCTTAATTATGTATGAAAATGTAAACATAGAAGGGTCATTAAGCAGCCTATCTAACAAGGCCAAAGTGCCTGTAGATTTTGCACCTGCCTTTTGTTGGATTACATATTAGTGTTTCCTGGTAATGCACAGTGAACTAATCATTCAGAACCTTTCAGGACTCAAACAGAAAAGTGTTTACAAAGAATCCAGTATGATTGGCTTTGAAGTGGGCCCATATGGACATCTCCCTCCTTTTCTTCCCTAACTCGTGACTCAGAAAAACAGGTGACTTTACAGCGATCTTTGAGTCCTGGCAGAATTCCATGTCTGCGCTCTTTGCTTCACCTTGATCTCTGGCTTTTAATAATTTATGCATCAGTGGAGCTTATTATGGGTGTCTTTCCTTTTTAAAAAATTGAGAACAAAGGGAATACAGTTTAGATAATTTTTTCCTTCTTTCTATTCATATGCCTCCCACTTGTCACTGTTTCCATCAAGATGATTTTTTTTTTTAAATTTATACAAGCACTCCATGTGCATTTTGGAAAAATTAGAAAAATACAGAATAGGTGAGGGAAAAAAAAGGTTACCCCGAATTTCATCACACGGAGGTGACTGGTTTATAGCAATTTTGTCTTTGGGATCCACTGGTACTTCAGTTTCTGTGACCTCTTCATGGGATTGCTGACTACTGTGGGTCTATGTATAAAATTTACTGTTACTAGAACCACAGAGAGACAAACTGTTCCTGAAACTAAGTATAGCAGGATAATGAGAAAGCAGTAACACCACAGCGTAATGTGCAATTAGTGCCCAGGGAAGATGGCACCGGCTGTGTGTTCACCATCCTGTGGAACCACGTGGCTTTGTGAGAACAGAGAAGGCTCTTGTCAGAGCAGTGAACACTTTGGCTCAAACAGACTGAAATGCATGGCACACCAAATACTGTGGGACTCCTGTGGGCTTGCTTAGTGGTTTTTTTTTTTTTTTTCTTGAAAAAGTCTTTGAATTCTTTAAGTGGCCAGCCTGACTGATAATTCAGGAAATATTAACGGGAACAACTCTGAGTTCTACCACTGCTTCTTAATTAACAAGAAGTGAGTTGCAATGGCAAAATGCAATGCTAATGGAGGTGTGGGAGAACAGATCTATTCAAAGGGTGCTAGTGACTTTGAAATTGTTTCAGTGATTCTGGAGTGCATTTTGTCCAATTATAATAAGAGCAATAAAGCTGATTTTGTGCCCTTTTCCTCAGTTATCACTCACATTATGGGATATAGCTTGAGGAAATCATCTAAAAAAAAAAGAAAGCATTTTACATAAAGATGGTTATAGTTTAAGTTATGGGTAATCAGGAAAACCATCGTCAAGAGATTCCCCTTGTATTTTACCATCCTCAGAAATGTGTTTTATCTACTTAGGAGAGCTTTTCTAAGTAATGAAGCTTTTGAATGCTGACTGAGACTGCAGAGGGGCAAAGCCTCCCTTGTTTAAGTGGAAGTATGTAGTTGGTGACTTTCTGCCCAGAATAAGCAGCTTGTGGATTTTCTTTAGTCCTACCAGATTTTCCCAATATATACATGACTGTTGATTTGGCAGATACAAGGATACAGAATTAACATAGAGGACATCTTATTTAACTCACTAGCTGAGATAGGTATGTTCTGTAATTATATAGGCAGATGTCTGGTCATTGCTTGATCAGCTTATTACTTCTTGGGGCAATTTGTTGCAAGCTCTATTATTTAGAATGCTCTTCCTTATGTTAAAACAAAATTGACCTACTTGCAACTTCCACCTGTTAATTTCATTTCAGCCTTCTGGGGACATGTAGAATAAATCTGGCTTTTCCTAAGTCTTTTCTTTTTTTCTCCTCGGGCTGAAAAGACTTAGCTCTTCTAGACTGTCCTCAGATGTTCAACATATGTTCAACATATGGTTATTTCTTTTCTGGAGGCATACCAATTTGTTGATGTTCTCCTCAAAGAATTCAGAGGAAAATGACCGCAATACCCTGGGTGTAGTCTAAACATTGCAGAGAAGACCTGGTAGGATAGCTCATTCTTGACACCACAATTTTAAGAGTATTAAGACCTCATTAGCTTTTATCCATACCATTTACCCCTATTGTGTGTGTATACAACTAAAACCTGCCAGTATTTTCATCTGTGTGGCTTGGGCTCTTCTCTACTCTGTAGAATTGCTTATTTGAATCTAATTGCAGTTCTTCACTTACTTATACACATGATCTTTTTGATGAGGAAAAATCCAGATACAGTAACAAGCACTAATCTGAATTTTTGGATATATAAATACCCTTCTAACCACCACCCAGATCAACATATAGAATTTTTTCAGATTGCAGGAGGTTCTCTCATTTTCTTTCACAGCCAGCAGCTCCCCAAATGTAACCATTATTGTGACTTCTATTACTCTGAAGTAATTTTGCCTGGTTGAACTTCATGTAAATGGAATTGTGTGATTCCAAGTCTCACATTGGTGTTTGTGAGTAAGGCAGAAGCTTACTCTTTTTATTGCTATGTAGAATTTCATAGTATAAATTATACCACACTTTAGTTATCTATTCGACTCAGGTTTTGTTTTTGTTTTTGTTTTAAATTGTTTTTTAATGTTTATTTATTTTTGAGAGACAGAGCGTGAGTGGGGGAGGGGCAGAGAGAGAGACACACACACAGAATCTGAAGCAGGCTCCAGGCTCTGAGCTGTCAGCACAGAGCCCTATGTGGGGCTTGAACTCACCAACTGTGAGATCATCACCTGAGCTATAGTTGGATGCTTAACTGACTGAGCCACCCAGGTGCCCCTGTTTTTTGTTTTTAAATGTTTTTTTAATATTTATTTATTTTTGAGAGAGAGAGAGTGCAAGCAGGGGAGGAGCAGAGAGAAAGGGAGACATAGAATCCAAAGCAGGCTCCAGGCTCTGAGCTATCAGCACAGAGCCCAATGCTGGGCTCCAACTCACAAACTGTGAGATCTTGACCTGAGCCAAAGTCAGACCCCCAACAGACTGAGCCACCCAGGTGCCTCTCAGCTCAGGTTTTTTTTTAATAAAGCTACCGTGACAATTCTAGTACATGTCTTTTGGAAGAGATAAGTAATCCTATCTGTTGGTTATACACTTAGGAGTAAAACTGACAGGTCATAGAGTATATACATGTATTGCCTAGTACATACTGCAAAACAATTTTCCAAAGTGATTGTACCAATTTATGCTCTCACTAGTAATGTACAGAGCTCCAGTTTTCCATATCTTCTCCAGGACTAGTTACTGTGAATCTTTTCATTTTTATCCATTTTAAAGAGGTATAAGTTGTTATCTCACTAATGCTTTGATTTGCATTTTTCTGATGACTGGTTATCCACATAATTTTCATATAAAATTGATAGTATTATTATTTAGCTCTATTGAATTCATTTTGGATTGCTGCTTGATTATCACATGAATTCACTATTTTATCTAGCTTCTTTCTACCTCATTTTGTTTATGTCATTTCTCTTCCAAGTCTCCGTGATACAGGGATATGGAAGAATGTGGTATCAAGCCCTTCTAAGTTGATATCAATGCTTTGATTGGTATCCTTGGGTAGGCCATTCAGCCAGTTCTGAAATCAAACCAACTGTATGATTATCAGCCCCCATTTCACCATGCTTTCAATAAAGTTATGTAGATGCACTGAAATTCACATCTTTGCATGCCTATAATGTTCTTGTGACCTAGCAGTCTACTTGGTACTCCTGTCAAAAAATGCTTAAGTTGGTGTTCTTTGTAAATCCAAAATGGCCCCCATTAATCATTTACTCCCTCTCTATGAGCTCACAAATTGTCCTCTTGATTTCCTAATGGTATATATAAATGTAGGGCAGCATTTGCAACTTCCGTGGTTTTTTTTTTTTTTTTTGTAGTTTTATGGTTTTATTAACACAAATACAACATGCACATAAGCTGTCTGTCTATTCATTTTCTTCGCTGCACAGCCTGGCTTTGGGATGGCCAGCTGGGCTGCTCTTTCCATAATGGCTTTGTGGTTCTTAGTGGAGACACTGTGAGGAATCTCCACACAGTAAGATATGTTACCCATCAGCAGCACTTCATGCTCCTTGACCCTGTGGACTAGGAACTTCCAGAAGCCACTGGGCAATTGTGCTTTGTTTTCTTGTTACTCCCATATGTAACCAATATTGGGCATCAAGATCTGGCCCTTGAATCTTCTGTGCACCCTATTTTCAATGCCTTTGGGCTTCCACCAGTTGCACTTAATTTTGACCTGTTGGTTGGACTGGTGCCAAGTGAACTTCTTGGTCCTCTTTTTAAAAATGTTGGACTTTAAGGGCACTGAATGGCTCAGTTGGTTAAGCCTCGTGGTTCGTGAGTTGGAGCCCCACATCGAGCTCTGTGCTGACAGCTCAGAGCCTGGAGCCTGCTTCAGATTCTGTGTCTCCCTCTCTCTCTGGCCCTCCCCCACTCACACTTTCTCCTTCTCTCTCTCTCAAAAATAAACATTAAAATAATTATAGAAAGAAATATTAAAAATCTTGGACTTTTCCAGAGTTCTGAGAGCAGCCATGATGATGAGTAGGACATGGCTGCCACCTCCCCAGGCAGCATGGAGGAAGAGAGAGCATTTGCAACTTCTCACTTGAAACAGAAGTTTACAGTCTCCTTGTTTCATCTGACTGCTGTGTTTTAAATTGATTTTCTTTTTTATGAGCTGAATACTTCCTTAAAGATTTTAAGAGCTCATGAGTTGACAACTATATAATAAGTACTTTTTTGGGGAGGAGGAGCATTAAGAAGTATTTTATAATGCAAATAGTCATTCATTGATTTATCTCTAAACTTGGATTTCTAATTATCTGACTTTCCTAATCACATGGACACTCATGTTTTATTTCCGCAAATGGGCAGAATTATGAAAGTGATGGACAGTGGTAAAGATTTATTTATTTTTTTACATTTATGTATTTTTGAGAAACAGAGTGAGACAAAGCATGAGTGGGGGAGGAGCAGAGAGAGAAGGAGACACGGAATCTGAAGCAGGCTCCAGGCTCTGAGCAAGCGGTCAGCATGGAGCCTGATGCAGGGTTCGAACTCACAAACTGTGAGATCATGACTTGAGCCGAAGTCGGACGCTCAACTGACTAAGCCACCCAGGTGCCCTGATAAAGATTTTTTTTTTTAAAAGAAGATAATTCAAAACTATGAACTGCTGGAGATCATTTAATTAAATTATCTTGGTATATTAAATAGGATATCAGTGGGCTTAAAGAGATAGTCAACTTTTAAAGTGTCGTAGGCATTAAGCAAATCTGGTTTAGCCTTGAGAGATCTAAAAGCAATGACAGAAATAACCAGTCTACATGATAGGACTAGGTGCTGGTTATATTTCTTTGTGATTTAAGCAGGAAAAGTAAAGTTTCGTGGAATGTATCCAAATTGGCTAGAATAGCTTCCCTAATCAACTGGAGACTTTTTGGCCACGCGTAAGCCCTAACTGGCCTTATCTTTCATGCTTCTCATTATATTATGTAAATAATAAAATATTTGAATTAAAGAGAAACTAAAGGTTACCTAGTTTAGTCTTTAAAATTTATCTATGAAGAAACTAAGACCCAAGGAAGTTAAATGATTTACTTAAGTTTTACCATCTGAGGACTGGTTGAAGAAGCAGATAGATAATGTTTCTGCTCTAATGAAGATCACATTTTAGTTGGAAGGGGACACAGAAGAAGCAAAGCACACATACTTGAAGAACAAAGTAGATGGTGGTAAGTGTTACAGAGACTGGGATACATTATACCAAGTGGCCAGATCTTTCCCAATTTAGTTCTCTTTCTGCTTTACCAAAATGCTTTCTGAATGACTGTTTGGAAGAAATAGAGGAGGTAAATGACACAGTACTTTGTGGGTATACTGAATGTCAAAAATAAAATTTCTTTTTTTTTCAGTCAACTTATCCCCATTTGTTCTTTAGGAAATCATAATTTAGACAGTATTTTAAGAATGAAGATCCTATATGTAAATGAAAAATATACTCAAGAACATCAGAAAGTCCAGCAGTGTAGCCTAGTACAAGTGAATCATATATTTTCATCTTCAAGATTATTTGTTCAGATATATTGATTAAAGAGAATCTTCTCAACAGGTTTCGATGAAATGATACTAGAGTATATGACTAATCTAGAGAATATTTGTTTAATTTTTCTAAGATTGAAAAGATGTTCTTGGAGGCCTACTTCAATCCTTGTTTTTTTAATTGAAGTTGTCTCAGTGTATACTTCATCTAATTTGGCTGTCCTTCAACTTTCTTGCCAACAAATAGGGAAAACATTTAGCACCAAGAAATGTATAAGACTTGAGGGAGATTAAAAAAAAATGTTGAAATAGGACCCTGGCCCTCAGGAATGCCATACTCTAATTAAAGAGAAAAGATAACAGTACCAGGCAGTAAGAGTGTTGAGCAATTGTTAGAGATAAGAGGCTTGATAGAGAAAGAAATGTCTTTCTGTGGGTGGAAGGTTTCTTTGGAGGAGTTATAAGTTGGTCTGGACTCTGCAGAATGCATGCTCTGAAAAAGAAAGCTGTAATTATAGCAGTACTTGAGGAAGATTTTCCAAATTAAGCTTTTGCAGGGAGCAGGAGACCAGGTTATTACAGTTCCCCAATGACATAAAGTCTATTGATGACTGACAAAGCTGGTGGCTAGATGAGGTGAATGGAGTGAGGCAGAGCAAATCAGGAGGTGGAAGATGACCTTGCAGTCCGAGTCTGGGTAATAGATACCTTCATTCATAGGATTAAGGATGTCTGAAGGGAGAGCTGGTTTGGGGTAAGGCGGTATTTGATAGTGGCATACCAAGATGTTGGCAGCAAATCTGATTGAAAGTCTCTATCAGAGAGTAGCAGTGAAGGACCAGGGGCTAAGACTGAGTAATGGTAGAGTTAAAGACTCACATGTGTGAGCCCTGGTAAGGGGGAGGGGAGGATGTGGGAACTCTAAAGGGAAATACTGACCAAAAGCCACTGATTCTTTTCATGGGGGGGGGGGGGGGATTTCTAATTGATCTCTGAGAGTTAAATGATTCCTTGGCAGCTGAAGGGAGCTGACAGTTATTGAACCAATACAGATCTCACTCAATGTTTGATGTTAATGACGATAAGTAGGATAATCTATATTCCCATTCCTGCTTATTGATTGGATAAAATATATACGCTATATGCTATCTCTACCTTTATCTATATTATACAGATATTTATACAGACATATGTCTATATACCTATCTGTGTATCTATCTGTGTCATGTAGTTTGTCATCCAAAGCAGGATATATTTGTGGGTGAAAGGAGGGCACAATTAAATCATGCTAGGGCAACATGTGTAAACCAGGACTGCCCCAGGCAAAGCACTAAGTAAGGGCATCCTATATATATATCAAGAAAGTATAACATAATGGCAAAGAATATAAGGGAAAAATAGAATAGCCTCTAATGTTTTATTAGCTACATGATCCTGAACAAACAACTCAACCTGTCTAAGCCTTGGTTTTCTCAACTGTAAAATTTAACATAATATCTTTTTTCCTCTGCAGTTCTTTTTAACATAGCAGCCAGAGTGATCCCTGCAGCATCACATGAGTTCTGATCACATGGGTGAAAGCAGGGGGACCAGTCAGGAAAGTGTTGCAATAATCCAGACTGGAGGTGATTTTAGTTTGCACCAAAATGGTAGTAATAAACATTATGAGGAAAGGTTAGATTCTGGATATAATTTAAAGGTAGAGCCTATAAGATTTTTTGGTGAGACAATGAGATGTTAAGGATGACTTTAAGGGTTTTTGGGGCTGAAAGAATGAAACTGCTGTTGCTCAGGTTGGGAAAACTATGAGTGGAACAGAATTTGGAGGAAGATCAGGGGTTCCACTTTGGAAATGTTAAGTTTGAGGTGTCTATTAAACATTCAAAAAGAGGTATTGAGTAAGATGTTGAAGTCTGTAGTTTAGGAGAGAGTTTTAACTGGAGATGGGCACTTGGAAGTCATCAGATGAAAGACATGGGACCATATAATATCACCAAGAGAGTGGTAGTAAATGAGAAGAGGAGAGAGATCCAAGGGCTGAGCCCTGCCCATTACAGCTAAAAGAGAAGGTAAAGAGAAGGAAGGAAGCAGCAAAGGACATTGAGAAGGAGCACCTGGAGTGGTAGAAGGAAAACAGAAGTACCTTGGGAGAAAACAGATTGATATTTATTAATATGAAGAGGATGATCAACTATCTCATATACTGCTGATCAAGTCAGATGAGGACTTGGAATTGATCATTGGGTTTAGCAACATGGAGGTCATTCGGGAGTAGTGGGTGCACAAGTCTGAAGTAGAAGGGTTTAAAAGAAGATGGGAGGAGAGAAATAGTGACAGCAAGCCTAGATAACTCTTTTAAGAAGATTTTCTCCAACAGGGAGAAAAGAAATGAAGTGATAGCTGGAAAGGAAAATGGATCTAAGAGCATTTTTTCCCCCAAGGTGGACGATGATCAAGTAGAAAAGGAAAAAAAAAATGGAAAATATAACAGTGAGAAATGAGATTTGTGGAGTAATGTCAAAAAGGAATAGAACTAGCACACAAATTGCTTATAACTCAGGTAGTTCATCTATGATAACAAAAGCACATGTCAGTAAGTAGGTGGGGGGGGGGGTTAATGTGAAGAGAAGTGACAGTCCCTAGTTTGTTCTGAGTGAGCCTGAGTGAGCTAATGTCTGCCCAGTGGTGTTGTGGCAGAGAGCTGTCCACTATGGACCTTTTAACAAGGCTTGCTAAAGTCTGATATATTACTGTGAGTTTCATGCTTTCAGTGTGCTTTCATTTGGTGCTTTCATTGAACATCTGGGATTTTCTCTCACTTCCATGTAAACTTCCCAAAGTCAAGACATTTCTTGAAACTTTAGTTACTTCATCTGTTGAGGAAAGAAAGAGAAAGACAGGGAGAGCGAGAGAAAATACTTACCTCAGTCTCACTGCTCTCCCTAGGAGTGACTATTGTTATCAGCTTGGTATGTGTCTCTCCCTTTTAAAAAGTGGCCTCTGGTGTTGTTTTTATCAGGGTAAAAAAAAATAATATGTTGTCATTGTGAAAGGAAAAAGAAAAAAGAAAAATCAACCATTTATTATCTTACTACAAAGGCATAGATATTTTAGTGTATCTTCTACTAGTCCTTTATGCATATGTTATAATAAACATATTTTACATAATTGTAATTTTAGTGCATATACAGTTTCTTGTCTTCAAAAAATTTTGACATTATATCATAGACAATTTCCCATGATACTAACATTTTTTTTAGAAACATTTTTAATGGCAGCATATTTCTGTAGTGAGACATGGTCCCATAATTTAGTTAACCATTTACTATAATATTGGAAATTTCCAATGTTTCTGCAATTATAATGTTGGGGTAAATTACCTACTTTATAAGATGAGAATATTCCTTTCTCTCTTGAATAGTATGTATCTTCCTTTGTTGACCCCACTGAGTGTTTTTGTAGGAAGAGAGACTAGGTACCATGTTAATTATTGAATCTCATTATCTGGGTAAGTGCCTCACCTCTACTGAGCCATTTATATCAAAGGAATAATGGTGGGGACAATAATAATGAGCATGTATCTTTGGTTACTTATTTAATGCCATCTGCTCGGTAAAACATTAATGAGATTTTGACCCTTTAAAAGTGCTTTTAATTATAGTTCTTTTCTTTGACTTTTTGCTGTTTGATTCTACCAGACTGCTGGATCCTTTGAACATATTGTCCATTGTTTGGAGTGCCAAATGAGCTCTTTGGTTTTGGACTGACTTAAACATGACGATAGAAAAACAATGATTAAAAGTGAATATCTCTCTAACCTTTGGACATTGCACTGAATACAGGATGATTGTTATAGGGGTTAAGAATTCCCACAGTCTATTTTGTTAATTAAAAAAATCATGGGGCATCTGGGTAGTTCAGTCGGTTAAGTGGCTGACTTTGGCTCAGGTCATGATCTCGTGGTTTGTGGATTCCAGCCCCACGTCGGGGTCCGTGCTGACAGCTTGGAGTCTGGAGTCTGCTTTTGTTTCTGTCTCCCTCTCCCTCTGCCCCTCGCCCACTCATGTGCCCCCCTCTTAAAAATGAATAAACACTAAAAAAATTTTTTTTAAATCAAAACTTTTTTTAAGTTTATTTATTTGTTTTGGGGGAGAGAGAGAGAGTGCGGGAGCGAGCAGGAGCATGGGAGGGGCAGAGAGATAGGAAGAGAGAAAGAATCCCAAGCAGGCTCACCACTGTCAGTGAGGAGCTAGAACTCACAAACCACGAGATCATTATGTGAGCCAAAAACAAGAGTCAGAAACTTAACCCACTGAACCACCCAGGCACCCCTCCCCACCAAAAATCACGGAACTTTTGAGTAGTAGACAATCACTCAGGATTACAAATGAAAACAAATCGTAAAAATGATCACCTAAATAGTAATCAAATAAATAAAAATAACTACTAAAATTAACCTCTCAAACCTATGAAATTAAGATTGTTAAAAATGAAATATTCAGTTTTATCAAGGATATAGAGAAATAAGTATTCATAAAAAGTTTATTGGCCAGTGGGGATGTAAATTGATTCCATTTGGTCAATTTGGAAGTAAACATTAATGCCTTAAAATCTGCCTTTTCTTTGAGCCAGTATTTATACTTAGAAAAATATATCCTAAATAAATAATTATTATGGTAGGACTCCGGTAGAGGTTAGCAACAAAAATGTTCATTCAGCACTTTTTATACTAAGAAATAAAGAGACATAGTCTCAATATTAATTTATTCAGTAAATACATGTTTATCCAGTCCTGTTATATGCCAAATTCCATCATTCCTCAGAATCTTTGGGTACAGTGGTGAACAAGGTATGGTTTTCCTATCAAATACCTGTAGCCCAGATCATACATCCATTCTAAGGCCCTCATTAAGAATGATGCTGTAGACTTCTGCTTCAGCCAGGATGGAGTTACAGAGTTTGGATTACCAACTACATTAACTGGAAAGTACCCAAGAAATTCTACAAAATAATGTTTTTCAGGCATTGGACAACAAACAGTGTAGGTCTGAAAGAAAGGAAATTAACAAGATGAGTACTATCTAGAGTCACTATCTAGAGGAAATATGACTGGGGCCGGGGGATGTCTCTGCTAGTCTTGCTGAATTGAAGAGATGAAGATCAGACATTGGGGAATGTCAAGGCTGCCGGATTTTTCAGAGTGGAGTACTGAGGAGACAGAACTCCATAAAGAGAGAACTCCAGAGATCTCTAGGGGGATCCCCTTGAGTCTTTGGCTAAAAAGTGATCTGCACACATGTGAGAAACTGTCTGAGGCCAGGGAAGTGACTGCTAGAAGGATGGGCAGAACAATATTTGGAGCACACAGGACTGGCAAATATTCATGTTGTTACCAGCTAGGGCACAAAGATTTCATAGAGCAGAATACTTGGAAAGTTACCACTTTAATTATGGAGATAAATTGGACTTGAGTAAAGGCTTCTCTCTGGAGCTGCCCTAGTAAAGCTTGAAGGCAAGACTCAAAAGGATGTGACTGATGAAAATAACTGTACATCAGAAAAAAAAAATCTAACAACCAGTGATGTAAAGTTCACTCCCCCTGGAAATTAATCAATAGTCAGTTATTCACAGGCCACTCTCCAGAATCCTGAGTATGAGCTGAAGAGGGCCGGCATTAGGTCAGACGTAGGCATGCTGCATGAACCACTTGCTTATGCAATTTATGCTTTTAGAATGTATTTGTGCTTTGAAACCTATAGAAAAACACTTCAACTTGATGATAATATGCTCCAGGGTGTACTCAATTTGTGGTGAGGCAGATGAGATAACCCAGTCACAGTGGTCATCTGGTGTCCCGTGATTTGACAATTAGTCTCTGTCAGAGTTCAGCAGCAAGGTGTTTCTCTCAAGGGAAATAATGACTTGCTGAAAAGGGCATAGCCTTCAGCCAAACCCCTAAGGGCTGCCACATGACTCTTGCATCAGGATTTGCCATGGACTCTATTCAGCATCTGTATTCGCCTCATTTGATATTTTAAACACTTTGGATCTGATGACTCATAAAAGCCATGTAGTGGAGCTGCTTGAACAATGGTTCATACCAGATAGAAAACTCTCTTGATTTGTGCCACTGCTCAAAGTGAGTAGCTTTTTAGGTCCGATCAGTGGGTCAAAAAAATATGCTTATGGGAATGTTGCCTTCCAATTCCAGAAGAGAGCCATGAAAATCTTTTGCTTTTTTTTTTTTTTTTTTTTTTTTAGGTGAGGAGGGATACAAGGTTAGTAACTTTACCTGCACTTTGGGCATACTATTTCAACTTGTCCAAATCAGTGAACTCCCAGAAACTTTATTGAAGTTTCAGATCCTGACATCATCTTGGATTTTCTTCTTTCTTTTTATATACACTGTCTTAGCAAGGTATCTGTTAAAACATACTTCTTTTTGTCATATGGAGGTGACATGGTGTTATTAAGGGATCCATTGATTAGATTTTAGCACAGATCCAGGAAATTGACATGAGTAAAGAAACATGAAGATGTTGTTTGGTGTCTGCATACTGAAGAAAAGAAGAAAAAACATTTTCTTGATTAATAGCTATATATTAGGTTCTAAGGACCATGTTGATTTGCTTAAGCAACATACTACCTCTAGAAGAGAGGTACAGTAAGAGACGCTATTTGGTTAAGTTTATAATAATCCACTGTTATTCTGTAAGATCTATCTTTCTGCTACAGTGATGAAAAGGTAAGGTAAATGGGGCACCTGGGTGGCTCAGTTGGTTGAGCTTCCGACTCTTAATTTTGGGTCAGGCCATGATGCCAGGATGGTGGGATTAAGCCCTGTGTTGGGCTCCATGCTGAGTGTGGAGCCTGCTTAAGATTCTTTCTCTCTCTCCCTCTTCCATGTGCATGTGCGCTCTCTCTCTCTCTCTCTCAAATAAAATTTAAAAATTTTTTTCAGGGGCACCTGGGTGGCTCAGTCGGTTAAGCGTCCGACTTCAGCTCAGGTCATGATCTCATGGTCCGTGAGTTCAAGCCCCGCGTCGGGCTCTGTGCTGACAGCTCAGAGCCTGGAGCCTGTTTCAGATTCTGTGTCTCCCTCTCTCTCTGCCCCTCCCCTGTTCATGCTCTGTCTCTCTGTCTCAAAAATAAATAAACGTTAAAAAAATTTAAAAAAAAAAAAATTTTTTTTTCAAAAAGATAAGGTAAATGGAAATGTGGTAAGAATCACCACCCCTCCATCTTTTATCTTTGCTGGTGGAACTAGTCTTTGTATTATTAGCAGTTGGGTGGTCAAAGAGCTTTTACTTATCCATTTCTATCACTCCACAGTTCAGGGAACGAATGGTAAATTCTGCCTACTTTTGGGTCTACATATTCCAACTATACACTCGACTTGGAATATAATCACATGATGGGTTTATGGTTACATTGGGCCTATGAGTAGGTGGGCGTCTCTGATATTATAATCCCTAACCATGAATGGTATACCACAGGATGGGTCTCTAGGAATTAGCATATTTTAGAGCCAATGTCAATCAAAGTACTGGATATTTTCCTTTCTCCAGTGCATGGTTAATCTTGTCAAATGGCCATACTTCCTGTATTTTCCATAAGAAAAGCTAGAAGGAGGATAAGCAATACTTTTATGTGGTTGCAAGTTTTTCCCTCAAAGGTGCCTTTCTGTACTTTCCAGGTCTGTGATTTCAGATCAGAGAATTGGATTAGGAGAGTACCTTTCTTATAGTGCCTCAAATCAGCCTTTTATTTGCCACACCATTAATACCAAGTGGCTTTTTATTGTATTCAGCCACAAGCAGGCAAGGAAATGGATTATTCTCTAGAGCCTCCAGAAAGGAATGCAGCCCTATTGATACCCTGATGTTAAGGCTTTTGACTTCCAGAACTATAACAGAATAATTCTGAGTTGTCTTAAGCCACAATATTTGTGTTAGCCTATTATAGCAGCTAAACACTAAAGCTGATTCCTAGTTTTTTTTTTTTAAGTTTATTTATTTTGAGAGAGAGAGAGAGAGAGGAAGGGAGGGAGAGAGAGACAGAGCGAGAATGAACAGGGGGGAGGGCAGAGAGAAAGGGGGACAGAGGATCTGAAGCTCACTCTGTGTGGACAGCAGACAGCTCGATGTGGAGCTCGAACCCACCGAACTGTGAGATCATGACCTGAGATGAAGTCAGACACTTAACCTAAGACTGAGCCACCCAGGTGCCCCTGATTCCTAGTTTTAAGCACAAGAAACTAAATGGTTATTTTAAGTAGTAAAGGCTTATTAAAAGAGATTTATCAAGTAGCTCACAGAACCTCCAGGAGGACTGCAAGGCAAGCCCCAGAGGCTCCCTATCAGAAGCTATAACCCAGTCTTCCTGCAGACAAGCTTCACTGACCTGCGGCGGGCCCCTTGGGGGCATTATATTGTTGACAGCAACACTGGACCCTAGGCCTCAAACACTGTTGCTACAATTGCAACCTCTTAGGAAATTGGATGTAGATGCTGTCATGTATTATCCTCTCTAGAAATAGATTGTGTCCAGTCTCCACTTCTTTAGGTCATTAACTTCTAATCAAAAGCTGGAGTCTAGGGGCATCTGGGTGGCTCAGTCAGTTGATCATCCAAATCTTGGTTTGGGCTCAGGTCATGATCTCACAGTTATGAGATCGAGCCCCATGTCAGGCTCCATGAAGCCTGCTTAAGATTCTCTCTCCCTCCCTCTCTCCCTATGCCCTTATCCCTCCCTCTAAAAAAAATAAATAAATAAACAAACAAAACAAAACAAAAAATCTGGAGACTATATTTCTGATTACCCTCGCTTGGCATTTATGCTGACACCATAGTTGCAAGGGAGGTTAAAAAAGTGAGTATCTGGTATATTTGGCTTCTCTGATCTGCTTTCAAGATGGTGGAGTCCTCATATAAGAAAGTGATGCATATGTTGGTTACTAAAAAGAATGAGTAACATCTACCATGGCACCTATAATCCCAGAAGAGGAGAGATTGTTTCTGTCTCCCAGGGTCTGTTTCAGTTTCTGAGAAGGATTTTAATTGGCCTGGCTTGGGTCCTTTGCTGTACTCTTTATGGTGAGTAGAGAGGTTCACTGATCAGCTGGTTTGAGTGGGGATCCTTGACAGACACAGCCTCTTGTGGAAAGGTGCAGGTACCCAAAGGAAAAGTGGTTCTGTTATCAGAAGAAGGGGAAAAGGAAAAAAAGCAGTAGTGTGGTGAACAGAGCTTATGATTGTAGCTAGGTCATCTTGAATCCCAGCTGTACTGCTTGCTAATTTGCAAAGTCAAATTTGCTCAGAAGTACTGCAGTTTACCAAAGGAGTGAAGAGTCCTGATTCTGGTGCCAGTTGCCTGGTGTGAGTTCAGGTCCTGTCACTTAATAGCTGTGTGATTTTGTGTTTCAATTTTCTCATTTGTAGAATGGGTATAAGAATAGTACCTACTTCATAGAATAGTTGTCATTAACACATGAGTTAACAGTTGTAGTGAGCTTAGTGCCTGGTATATAATAATAGCCATCATTAATTATTATTATTTTAATGTAACTCAGGCATACAAAGAAAGGAACTTAAAATTATTTTTTATATAACTGATCTAATTTTTAAACTCTTATTTCTGCTGATGGTGGTAGGGGTGTGGGTTGTGGGAGGGCAACTAAAAATTACTAGTAAGAGGGAATTTAAATAGTGTCTTTTAAATATAAAAGCAATCGGTTTAAAATTGAAACTCCTTGGGGCGCCTGGGTGGCTCAGTCGGTTAAGCGGCCGACTTTGGCTCAGGTCATGATCTCACAGTCTGTGAGTTTGAGCCCCGCATCGGGCTCTGTGCTGACAGCTCAGAGACTGGAGCCTGCTTCAGATTCTGTGTCTCCCTCTCTCTCTGACCCTCCCTCATTCATGCTCTGTCTCTCTCTGTCTCAAAAATAAATAAACATTAAAAAAAATTTTTTTAAATTGAAACTCCTTATGAAGCTGTCTCCTCTCTGTCATGGGGTCTCACTGCCCCCCACCCCCCGTTTCCTTCCCCAATATGACTGGATACAAGGACAATTAGATTATCATGGTGGCAGGATGGCACTTGGGCTGTCTCCTTGTCTTCTCTGATGCCTGACGGATGTGACTGGTCACATCTTGTGCCTAGGTGTCACTGAGGTATGGCTGATCCTGCCTGCTTTGGGACATCAACTGTTATCTTCCCCTGAAGAATGGGAGTCCTATCACAGCCTCTAGACATGGAGTCCCTGCTCACTGTGGCCCTTCATCCTAACCCCAGGCTGCTTGGCTTCAGTTTTCCTGGGATGCCCAGGAATTCCATCTTTTTGCTTTCTATATATTATGGTGTGAGATGTCATCCTACACTGTTCCTACACTATTAACCCAGCATCATGTTGAATTGGCATGTAAAATGCTAGTCTTCTTTAAGGAGTTGGCATTTTAAAAAAGTTATTCTATTTTTTAAAAAAAATTTTTAATGTTCATTTATTCTGAGAGAGAGAGACAGAACATGAGCAGGGGATGGGGCAGAGAGAGAAAGGGAGACAGAATCCGAAGCAGGCTCCAGGCTCCAAGCCGTCAGCACAGAGCCTGACACGGGGTTCGAACCCATGAGTGAGGTTATGACCTGAGCTGAAGCTGGACATTCACCTGAGTGAGCCACCGAGGCTCCCCTAAAAAGTTTTTATTTTGAGAAATGAGGAATGAGTCCCCCCATACTTGGATTCCTCTAGGTCTATTTGGGTGTTTCTATTCCCATTTGCATCCCCACCCAGGGTTTTGACCCTTGGAGGACAGTCCGGATACCTGAGTCTGAACTCCTTCATTTTTTTCCTCACTGTCTCCTGTCATCTCTAGCTCTCTCAGTGACTAAAAGGTATTTTTTTCTCCTTCCTTTGAGTTGAGAGTTTTATCATGTCCTGAGTTCTTTCTAGCTTCATTTCTCTGCATTCTTTCAGGCTCTGGTTCTTAGTATTTTAAGAAAAGCCTTTTGAGTTTCCTTTCTTTTCTTTTCTTTCCTTTCTTTCTTTCTCTTTCCAGAAGTTTATTGAGTGCAACAAACATGTGTCTAGCACCTATATGCTGTGCTGGCTGCTTGTCATATGATTTTTAGTTAGTTAGTTAGTTTTATTCTTTTTCTTTTCTTTTTTAAATTTATATCGAAGTTAGTTAGCATATAGTGCAACAATGATTTCAGGAGTAGATTCCTTAATGCTCCTTACCCATTTAGCCCATCCCCCTTCCCACATTCCCTCCAGTAACCCTCTGTTCTCCATACTTGAGTCACTTATGCTTTGTCCCCTTCCCTGTTTTTATATTATTTTTGCTTCCCTTCCCTTGTGTTCATCTATTCTGTGTATTAAAGTCCTCATATGAGTGAAGTCATATGATATTTGTCTTTCTCTAATTTTGGTTAGCATAATACCTTCTAGTTCCATCCACGTAGTTGCAAATGGCAAGATTTCATTCTTTTTGATTGCCGAGTAATACTCCATTGTGTGTGTGTATACACACACACACACACACACACACACACACAACATCTTTATCCATTCATCCATTGATGGACATTTGGGCTTTTTCCATACTTTGGGTATTGTTGATAGTGCTGCTATAAACATGGGGGTGCATGTGTCTCTTTGAAACGGCATACCTGTATCCCTTGGATAAATACCTAGTAATGCAATTGCTGGGTCACAGGATAGTTCTATTTTTAATTTTTTGAGGAACCTTAATATTGTTTTCCAGAGTGGCTGCAGCAGTTTGCATTCCCACCAGCAGTGCAAAAGAGATCCTCTGTCTCCACATCCTTGCCAACATCTGTTGTTGCCTGAGTTGTTAATGTAAGCCATTCTGACAGGTGTGAGGTGGTATCTCACTGTGGTTTTGATTTGTATTTCCCTGATGATGAGTAATGTCGAGCATTTTTTCATGTGTCGGTTGACCATCTGGATGTGTTCTTTGGAGAAGTGTCTATTCATGTATTTTGCCCATTTCTTCACTGGATTATTTGTTTTTTGGGGTGTTGAGTTTGATAAGTTCTTTATAGGTATTGGATATCTTTATCTGATATGTCGTTTGCAAATATCTTCTCCCATTCTGTTGGTTGCCTTTTAGTTTTGCTGATTGTTTCCTTCACTGTGCAGAAGCTTTTTATTTTGATGAGGTCCCAGTAGTTCATTTTTGCTTTTGTTTCCCTTGCCTCCAGAGACGTGTTGAGTAAGAAGTTGCTGCAGCCAAGGTCAAAGAGGTTTTTGCCTGCTTTCTCCTCAAGAATTTTGATGGCTTCCTGTCTTATATTTAGGTCTTTCATCCATTTTGAGTTTATTTTTGTGTCTGGTGTAAAAAAGTGGTCCAAGTTCACTTTCCTGCATGTTGCTGTCCAGTTTTCCCAGCACCACTTGCTGAAGAGACTGTCTTTTTTCCATTGGATATTCTTTCCTGCTTCGTCAAAGATTAGTTGGCCATACGTTTGTGGGTCCATTTCTGGGTTCTCTATTCTGTTCCATTGATCTGAGTGTCTGTTTTTGTGCCACAATTTCCATTGTTTCTTAACAAAACCTGCAGATCAAAACTAAAAATGGAACTAACAAATACAATTTGCAAGTTAAAGTTGAACAATAACTTCTTTGTTCTTTATCCCTTCTCTGAAAGTGTTAAAGTCTCTTGGTTTTACTGGGTGAGGAGCCACAAGTCCAGTATACCAGTATAGTATTTTCAAAATAGTATCCCTGCTCTACCAGCTCTGCAGTGGATACTTGATTACAAGCTATTCTTATTATTTTATATAACTATACCTATTCAAATGAAGCCAATAAGTAATGCTTAACTTTATGCATAAATATTAGAGTTGCTCAATAGTACACTAGAGCCCCATACCATTCATTCATTCATTCATTCATTCAACAAATACATTTTAAGCCCACTATATTCTAGGATGTTCTAAAGAAATTCTATAACTTTTTTTTAGAGTTTAAGCAAAATAGGCAAGATTGCTTTTAATAGTGACATTTTCTACAAAGCATCTCCAAGTTCTTTAATAACTAAGTTGGATATGGCCCCAAATGGACCAGGAATATACCAAATGTATCCATTAACAAATAGTATAATTTTTCAATGTAGTGTCCCGGTTCAATGAGATTAAACTACTACCTCTGTCACCCAGTTAGTATTAGCTAAGTATGGAGTGAAAGATCAAGTTGTTGCTGAGAGCAGCAGCACGAATCTTTCTGCTTGACCAAACCCGGCCCATTGAGACCAGCACATTCTTGGATCTGTTGGGTTTTTTTTTCCTTTTTGCCCAACCCTGGCCACAAGGTCTGACATCAGCCATGGCAGTGATAAGTTATACTGATTCTAAGAAAGAGATCCTTTTAGTTCACTGATTTGTGGAATGGAAAGCCACTGGTAGGATCGAACTGGTGTCTGTTACCAAGGAGAAAAGGCATTATCCCAAGTAGCACAGTCCTGACTACGTTTTTGACCCTCTGTTTTCTATTTTCATGTAAATTATGATATGATTAGACTTTACATGGTGAGGTCATTGAGAAAGCAAGTGATTGGAAACATCTTGGTTATACTATTTATCATGTGTAGGTCATATTACCAATAGCTAGTTAATAAGATAGTATGTAAGGCTCGTATAAACTATGTAACTTAATTTTAACCAGTTCTCAGTAATGATAAAAATATAACCAGTTTTTCAGAGACATATGACTTTTTTGTACGTGTGAGGGAGATTTTAAGTGTTTTGCTATATGTGAAATGGCAATTTTTCATGTGCAAAATCAGCTTTTAAGAAGATAGCAGTAGATATGTCAAGATGAAACTGAAGATGCTTGCCCATGCAGGAAAATGTCATACGTAGCTAGATTGACTTGTGAATGCAAAAGCTTCTTACAGCTTTTTTAATTCTCTGAAACCTGTGTTTTCCTTGTGTGCTAAGAGCACTCACATAGGTGGCTCACCTATAATAAGGACTATTTCCTTGGAAAATGATCTCAAGTTACCTATGCTTCTGAGACTATTGGGTCCAATGCCTGTGAGATTCTTTGGAACCAAGATGGCTACGACATTTTCTAATTTTTGAGCTGAGTTCTATGCAGCATCTATGTTCCTAAAAAGCTATTTTAAACTATATATTTGTACACCTCATCATTTTCAGTGTAATAAAGGATCTTATTATCTAGAGGACCTCTCAAACAAGAGTCCAGAGTGAAAATCATTTTGCACTCTGACTAATCACAACACAATTTAGCTGTTTTTTTTTCTTAAAAACAGGACATACCCACCTTACAGTTAACATAGATTCAGGTATTTGAAAATGCTGGATTTTTATTTGTTAATGTGTAAAGTGCACAGATCTTAATGATACATTTTGATAGGTTTGACAAATGGATGTACCTATGTGACCAACATCCTAATAAATATGGAGAACATTTCCACAATTTGTGAGATTGCTTTATGTACCTTTGCACTGAGCCCCCTTCCTCTGATCCTCCCCAGACCAACTGTTGTTCTGATCTCTGTTACCATAGTTCAGTCTATTCTTGAGCCTTCTACAAATAGAATAAATGTCCTCTTGCATCTAGATTCTTTTACTCAGCAAAATGTTTTTGAAATTTGAGATTCATGTTGATATGGGTATCAGTAGCTCTTTTTTTTTTAATATTACTGTGCAGCTTTCCATTTTACGATTATATCACAATTTGACCATTCTTTCATTGATAGACATTTTAGTTTCCAGTTTTGGGCTATTATGAATAAAACTGCTATGAATGTTCTTATAAAAGTCTTCGTGTAGACATGTTTTCACTTTTCCTGGGTAAGTGCCTTGGAGCAGGTAATTTGAGTCATAGAGTAGGGATATGTATAACTTATAAAGAAACAAAAAAGTGATTGTCTGAAATGGTTGCTGCATTTTTTCTCTCCCACCAGAAATAGGAGAGTTCCAATTTGTTTCCTATCTGTCCCAATATTTATATTGTAAGTTTTTAAACTTTAGCAATTTGAGTCGTATGTGGTAGTATCTTGTGGTTCTAATTTGAATTTCCCTGATGATTAATGCTGTCGAGCACTTTTCATGTGCTTCTTTTTAAAAATATATTTTCAAGTTTTGCCTATTTAAAAAATTGGGTTGTCTTTATTATTAATTTATAATAGTAGTTTATATAGTCTGGATACCAGTCCTTTATCAGGTGTAACAAATATTTCTCAGTTTCTGGATTGTTTATTCATTATCGTAATGTGTTTTTGATGAACAAAAGTTTTTAATTTTGATGAAATTTTCATTTATGATTAACACTTTTTATCAAACTTGTCTAAAAAAATCTTTGCCTATCCCAAGGTCATAAAGATAGTCTCTGAAATTTTCTTTTAGCAGCTTTATAGTTTTAAGTTTTATGGTAAATTTCTAAATTTTTGTATGGTGTAAGAAGTTCAGACTGTTCTTTTTTTTTTTTAATGTTTTTATTTTTGAGAGAGAGCAAGACAGAGTGTGAGCAGGGGAGGGACAGAGGGAGAGGGAGACACAGAATCTGAAGCAGGCTCCAGACTCTGAGCTGTCAGCACAGAGCTGGACGCAGGGCTCGAACTCACGAACTGTGAGATCATGACCTGAGCTGAAGTTGGGCACTTGACTGAGCCACCCAAGTGCCCCAGACTGCTCTTTTTCATATGGATACACATGTTTTTGTTGACACCATATGTTGAAAAGACATTTTTTCCCCATTCACTTGCATTGACACCTTTGTCAACTATCAATTTTCCATCTAGCATGGAAATTTTGAGGTCTATTTTATTCCTCTGATCTGTTTGAATATCTATACACTAATATTAAACCATCTTAGTTACTGTGGCTTATACTAAACCTTGAAATCAGATAGTATAAGTACTTTAATTTTGCTATATGAATCTTATAACCTGAAACCTTGCAAAATCATCTATTCTATGTGTTTCTTTATAGATTTCTTAGGATTTTCTATGTACAAAATGAAGCCATCTACAAATAAAGACAAATATTTTCTAACATTTATGTGTGTGTGTTTTTGTTTTTTTTTTTGTTTTTTTTGTTTTTTTTGTTTTGTTTTGTTTTTTTTTTTTGCTTCATTGCACTGGCCAAGATTTCCAGTTTAAACTTAAATAGAAGAGCCATTCTTAGCAGAAATTGTTTCTAATCTTAGGAGAAATAGGTTAGTCTTTCACCGCTAAGTATACTGTTAGCTGTGTTTTATATAGACGCTCTGGTAAGTAATAAGATATATTATTATTATATAATCTGCCACCAAATCCTCTCATAGAGCTTTTAAAATCGTTGTAATCTCCTGAGTGATAGGGATGCTAAGAGCTTCTTGTGTTCTATATTTTGTCTTTGACCCCAGTTCCTAATGCTGAGTTCCTAAATCCCTTGGAATTTCCAGGGTGATAGTCTTTTGTTCTAAAGAAGTGATGCTTGGTGGGATAATTATCCAGATAACTTTAGGATGGGGTCTGTTTACCAGAAAGACCAACCCATGATTAGTAGCTCGGAAGTTTTAAGCCTCCTCTCCCATCCTCCAAGGAAAGGACAGTGGTTAGGGATTCAATTAATACTCCATCGTGCCTATATGATGAAGCCTCCGCAAAAATCTCTAGATACAATGTTTGGAGGCTCTCTGGATTAGTGAGCACATCCATGTGCTGAGAGGATGGTATATCTTAACTCCACAGGGAAAGAAGCTCCTTAAACTGAGGACACTTCTAGACCTCACCTTGTGTACCTCATCATCTGGCTGTTCATCTGTATCCTTTATCATATCCTTTATTATATGAACTGGTAAATGTAAATGTTTCTCTGAGTTCTGTGAGCCATTCCAGAAAATTATTGATTGTGAGGAGAGGGTCATGGGAACTTCTAACTTATAGCTGCTCAGTTACAGATACAGGAGGTCCAGAGTTGCATCTGGCATCGGAACTTGGTAAAATCTGTGAGTCTGAACCCTTAACTTGTGTGATTTAACACTAAGTCCAGGTAGATAGTGTCAGAATTGAATTGTAGGACACCTGGCTGGTAGCAGATCATTGGTTGGTGTGGGGAAAAACCTACACAATTGGTGTTAAAAGTGTTGGTGAGAGCAAACGGAAGAAAACCATAGTTTACTTTTATGATTTTTATCAGATTTAAGATGTTCCCTTTCTATTCCCAGTTTTCCCAATTTATGGGTTTGAATTTTGTCATACTTTATGCTTTAAATGAGATACTGTTATAATAAATTGCACTGAATGACTAATCTTGCATTAACAGGAAAGAGCCTATTATTGGTCATGATGCATTATACTTTTTATATATTACTAGATTTAATTTACTAATATTTTATTAAGAGTTTTTACATTTATATTCTTTTCTTGAAATGTTCTTGTCAGGTTTTGGTATCAGGCTTATCCTAGCCTCATATAACACTTTAGGAAGTTTCTTCCTCCTTTATTTTCTGAGTTTGCATAGAACTGTTATTAGTTCTTCCTTAAATGTTTGAGAGAAATCACTAATGAAATTATCTAAGCCTTGAGGTTTCTTGATGGGAAAGTTTAAATGTTCCCATAAAGTTAAATATCTTTAACAGTTATAGGAATGTCCAGATTTTTAAATTATTTCTACTGTCACTTTTCATAATTTGTGTTTTTAATGGACTTTTCCCATTTCATCTAAGTTGGAAAATTTATTGACATAAAGTTTTTTATGATATTCCCTTATCCTCTTAAGGTCTATAAGGTCTATAGTGATGTCTTTATTCCATTCTGATATTGGTAACTTGTGACTTTTCTTTCTTCCCTTTTTTTTTTTTTATCTTGATCAGTCTTGACAGAGTTAATCACTTAAAAAAAGTCTTTTTAAAGATCTAGGTTTTGGCTTTTCAATTTTATCTATTCCCTATTTATCATTTCATTGTTTTCCATTCTTTTATGTTTTCTTTAATTAATTTAAGTTTAATTAGCTCATCTTTTTCCATCTTCTTTATATGGAAGTTTAGGTCATTATTTTAAAATTTGTTTCTTCTTTTTTAACATAAACATTCAAAGCTAGAAATTGCCCTCCAAACACAATTTTAGCTACATCCCACGAATTTTGACTTCATTAGCATTTTGTTCGAGGTATTTTCTAATTTAAATTTAAATTGTTGCTTTGACTTATGGATTATTTAGAAGTAGGTTTAATTACCAATATCTATTGGTAACTGATTTCTAACTTAATTCTGTTGTAGTCAAAGAAGTACTGTGTATAATTAAGTTCTCTGAAAAAATTTTGAAATTTGATTTATGCCCTATCATATGGCCCATCTAGATGTTTATTCCATGCACATTTGAAGAAAGAGTATTTTATGCAGTTGTTGGTTGTGTTTTATAAAAGTCAAGTATATCAAGTTGGTTTTTAGTATTGTTAAATCTTCACTATCCTTATTGATTTTTCTCTGTTTGATACATTAATATCATGACTGAAAGGAAAATATATATTCTGTCTCTGCCTATGGATTTGTCTCTTTTCCCCTTCAGTCATGTCAGTTTTTGCTTCATGTATCTTGAAGCTCTGTTATTAGGTGCTTATGCATTTATGGTTATCATATGTTGTTAATGAATTGAACTTTTTAACAATATGGAATATCCCTCTTTATCTCTAGTAATATTCCTTATCTTGAAGTCTACTTTGTCTGATGTTAACATAATCAATAAGAGAATAAGAGACTTTAAAATGCTTAATGTTTATTTTTCTTATCTGCCAACCTCCTATTCCTCCTGCTGTCCTTTGCTGGGCAGTGTTAGCACGCTGGTGGAGTACAGATGGGGTCACTATAGTTTTCTTAAAATTGGGCTGTGTTGAGATCAGTGCAGGGAGACAGCGCAAGTAGTTTGTTGGTCTCAGGCTATATAAATAGGATGACTTGGCTTTCTCTACTTTTGGAAATATTTTTGATTTGTGCTACCATTAAGCTACTAGAGGCATTATTTTGCCTGAGAGATCAAAACTGAAAAGTATCTTCAGGTGGTGTCAGCTTGCTAAGAATTGTGGAGTTTCTTTTCTTTAATTGTCTTCATTTTCAATATTTTTAGATAATAAAAGAATTCTATGGCATTTTTATTTGAAAAGTTTGAGATTCATGCACTGAAAGTTCCAGTATGGGAGCCAAGAGAATGGTATTTTTGCTTGTTTAAAATTCCAAACATATGACTTAAGGCAAATCCTTTAAAAGTTATCCCAAGAAAACGCAAAGATAGTGATGTTTATCCTAACCTACCACTTACGGAATTTTATAATTGGATATGACCTTAGAGATTATCTGCTTCTACCTGGTAATTTTATGTGTACAGAGACTGAGGTTTTGAGAAGCTCAATGATTTGCCTAAAGACATTCAGTGTGTTCATAGCAGACTGGAATTTTACATATATATATGTAAAACTTACTGTCAAATTGGTTTTCATACAACACCCAGTGCTCATCCCAACAGGTGCCCTCCTCAATGCCCATCACCCACTTTTCCCTCTCCCCCACCCCCATCAACCCTCAGTTTGTTCTCAGTATTTAAGAGTCTCTTATGGTTTGCCTCCTTCCCTCTCTGTAACTTTTTTCCACCCTCCCCTCCCCCATGGTCTTCTGTTAAGTTTCTCAGGATCCGCATATGAGTGAAAACATATGGTATCTGTCTTTCTCTGCCTGACTTATTTCACTTAGCATAATACTCTCCAGTTCCATCCACATTGCTACAAATGGCCAGATTTCATTCTTTCTCATTGCCAAGTAGTATTCCATTGTATATATAAATCACAGCTTCTTTATCCATTTGTCAGTTGATGGACATTTAGGCTCTTTCCATAATTTGGCTATTGTTGAAAGTGCTGCTATAAATATTGGGGTACAAGTGCCCCTATGCATCAGTACTCCTGAATCCCTTGGGTAAATAAATTCCTAGCAGGGCTAATGCTGGGTCATAGGGTAGATTCTATTTTTAATTTTTTGAGGAACCTCCACACTGTTTTCCAGAACAGCTGCACCAGTTTGCATTCCCACCAACAGTGCAAGAGGGTTCCCGTTTCTCCACATCCTCTCCAGCATTTAGTCTCCTGATTTGCTCATTTTAGCCACTCTGACCAGTGTGAGATGGTATCTCAGTGTGGTTTTGATTTGTATTTCCCTGACGAGGAGTGACATTGAGCATCTTTTCGTGTGCCTGTTGGCCATCTGTATGTCTTCTTTAGAAAGGTGTCTATTTATGTCTTCTGCCCATTTCTTCACAGGATTATTTGTTCTTAGGGTATGGAGTTTGGTGAGTTCTTTATAGATTTGGATACTAGCCCTTTGTCCGATATGTCATTTGCAAATATCTTTTCCCATTCCGTCGATTGCCTTTTAGTTTTGTTGATTGTTTCCTTTGCAGTGCAGAAGCTTTTTATCTTCATGAGGTCCCAATAGTTCATTTTTGCTTTTAATTCTCTTGCCTTTGGAGATATGTCGAGTAAGAAATTGCTGCAGCTGAGGTCAGAAAGGTTTTTTTCTTGCTTTCTCCTCTAGGGTTTTGATCGAACCCTGGGTTCTTGTTACTAATCTAATGTGATTTGTTTTTTAACTCAAATATGATGAATTTAGAGAGCATTTAGAAAGATTTCAAGATCCCAAAATAATGAGTCTATACAAACCATGACTAATATAATGTGTTATGTGATATAAAACATTAAAAAATGCTGTTACATGAATTTCAAAAAGCAGCATTTATTTTTATAGCTGAGTTTAAACTCAAATATCTTAGAAGAGCCCCATAATTTCTTGTCAAGTATCAAATAATCTGATTTAAAGAAGATATTATTTTCTTCTTTATTATCGACATAAAATATCAATTTGTATAGCTTTCAAAGATTAAAAATGTTTCATTTGATCCTCACAAACAGCACTGTAAAAGTAATTGCTAATTATTATTGAATGTTTACTATGCACCAGGAACTCTTCTAAGTGCTTTCTACCTATTAACTGCACCCTCAAAACAACCCTAGTTAACTATTATTGTCCTCATTTTATAGATGAGGAAACCCAGGCACAGAGAAGTAACTTGTTCTGCCTTGAGGCTGAGTGAGGACTGGCTCTAGAAAGGATGCCTTTAGCTACTTTGCCACAGAGCTTATGTGGGCAGGACAAAGGTACAGATTGTTCTTTATCTTTTTCCCATGGCTTTTTGTTTTGTTGTATTCTTCCAACACTGCTATTTACACAGAACACTTTACCTAAGTACCCCTTCCAAAGCCATATGATGCATTATACAATTTGGCACTGGCCATGTCTAGGGCATTAGGGAGAATGTTTCTCAAGGTATTAAAAAAATTATGATAATTTTTCTTATAACTAAAATGAAATAAAGTCTTTAGTTTTTTTACTTTTCTATAGTTGAGGCTTCAAATTACAGCAGTTAAACCCTTAGACAATATATCTTGTTTTATACTTCAACTTTTATTACAAATAGGTCTTTCCTCTGTTACACTGTTCAATTTGCAAACTTTATTTCAGGAAAAAATTGTAATTTCATATAATTATTTTTCTATATTATACAAAAAGAAGAAAATCAAGAGAATGACAAGACAAGTCACAGACAGGGAGAAAATATTTGCAAAAGACACATTTGATAAAGAACTGTTACCCCAAATGTACAAAGAATTCTTAAGACTGAACATTGAGAAAACAAACAACCCATTAAAAAATGGGCCATAGACCTTAAATGACACCTCAAAGAAGATATACAGATAGCAAATAAGCATATGAAAAGATGTTCCATGTCACTTGTCATCAGGGAAATGCAAATTAAGGCAGCAAAGAGATACCAGTACACATCTATCAGAATGGCCAAAATTTGAAACACTGACAATCCCCATTGCTAAGGAGGATATGGAGAAGCAGGAACTCTCCTTCGTTGCTGGTAGGGATACAAAATGGTGTACACACTTTGGAAGACAATTTGGCAGTTTCTTATAAATATAAACATACTCTTCCCATATGATCTACCACTCACATACATTGGTATTTACCCAAAGGAGATGAAAACACAGAAACCTGCACATGGATGTTTATAGCACCATTCATTAATTGCTAAAACTTGAAAGTAACCAAGATGTCCTTCAGTGAGTGAATGGATAAATAAACTGTGGTACATCCAGACAGTGGAATATTATTTAGTGTGAAAAAGAAATGAGCTATTAATCCATGAAAAAACATGAAGGAAGTTTAAATGTATATTACTAAGTGAAAGTAGACAATCTGAAAAGGCTATATACTGTATGGTTCCAACTTACGGCATTCTGGAAAAGACAAAACTGAGACAGTAAAAAGATCAATGGTTCCTAGGGGCAGGGATGAATAGGTGAAGCACAGAGCACTTTTAGGGCAGTGAAAATATTCTATACTGTAATGATAGATACATGTCTTTATTCATTTGTCCAAACACATAGAATGTACAGAAACAAGAGTGAACCCTGGTGTAAACTATGGACTTGAGTGATTATGTCATGTCAGTATAGGTTCACCAGTGGTAACAAATGTACCATTTTGGGGATGTTGATAATGGGGCATGCTGTGCATGTGTAAGGTCAGGGAGTATATGGGAAATCTCTGTACCTCCCTCTTAATTTTGCTGTGAATCTAAATTGATATAGACAAAGTATTTAGAAGAGAAGATAGAAGAACAGAAATGAATGGAACTAAGTGACCCATAGGAATAATAGAGATGGAGAGAATGAATTTAGGAGGATGAGACTGAGTGAAAGACACAGATTTATAGGTGGAGATGATGAGTTCAGTTTTATATTTTATGATGTTTATTTGTGGAGCACTTACCGTGAACCAGGTACTGTGTGAATATTTTGTAAATTAATCCTCAGAACCACCTAATGAAGTAGATACTCCCTATACATGTGGGAATAGAAGCTTAGAGAGGAGTTAGCAACTGAAGTTTCATTACAAGCAATAGACAGAGCTGGGACCCAAATCCCAACGGATCTGGCTGTCTAGGGGATGTGCCCCCAATCACCCTGCTATATTCTTCTGAGATGCTTGTGGAACTGCCGTGTAGAGATGTGCACCTAGACAGTTTTAAATAAAAGTCTGAGATCCAAGATTAGCCATGAATGCATAGGTGACTAGAATGGGAGTGGCCACTTAGGTGGAGATTGACTGAAAAGAAGACAAAGGATGACTTGCCCCTTTGCACGGGTTTAGGTGAGAAATAACTTCATGACAGCGAAGGCAGGGAAATGCTGGTCATGTCATTGGTTCACTGGCCTAGGGACATGCTTGTCATCTGTTATGGGTGAGTTTATTGCAGTCAGGTCTACAGTCGGGATTGATTAGATTGATGAGATTCACAATTTAGGACTTCTAGGAAAATCAGTATTAGGCAAATTATCAGCATCAATCATCAGTTAGGATTTATGACAGGAAGTAATAATAATCAGAATACCCTTAACAAACAACCCCATTGAAGGAAGCCAACTTTGAAAAAGACTTCTCTTACGTTCTAATCAGGTATTTATGACAACTGTCACAGCAGAAGAAATGGCTTTATTTAGGGTGATTTCATCATACCCAGTAAACTTGGACTGTACCTACACAGCTATTCGTCTCCAGTCAGATGGCCCACTTGTTTTAGAACAAGTATAGCAGATGGGATTGTTTTTCTTTTCTATTTACGGTTGTCCATACTTTGCAGACTGAACCTTTAGTGATCCTCTAAGCCATCTTCTGTCCTTTGGGAATAATGCTGTGGCAAAATACTGTGGACCCTGTAGTTTGAAATGGACAGACACTCATGTGTGCCAGTGCTGTGTAGAAGATGTAACATCATGGTCATTCCAGCTGAAAGCTCTGACCCTGTTTTCAGCTGGGATCAGGACTCTGTAGCCTTGATTTTAAGATGGATAAAAGTGAAATGTGAAAATAAAAAATGCATCACTTACCTGGTTATGCTACTTTAAAACTGTTTAGTCTTGAAATTCTGTGAAGCCCCATACGGTTTTTCAGATTCCTACCCCCCAGTAAACTAATCTATCTAGTTTTCTTCATTTTTCTTTTCTGTTGGCTGCTTATACAGAGATTCGAGACGCTAATCAAAAGCAGTATCCACATCACATTTTTTCATCTATTCTGTTTTTTACTCTCAAGAAATGTTTCCATACAAAAGTATGTAAATTTTCTGTTTCCAAGAAACAACCTTAAATGAAGAATTTGACCTTCTTCCTTTCCACTTTTCTTCTTGGAAACAGCTTCCTTGGATCAGAGATTTCTAGATTTCATCGTAGTTCCATCAGGGATGAGCCCTGAGGCAATGGGCAAAGTATTCAGACACATTGGTCCTCAGTTTCCTTATCTGTGAAATGAGAATAACACCTAATGCTTTAGAATGTGAAGATGCAATGAGACGTATTTTCTGTATCTAGCAAGTTTCTTGGTCTACGGTAGGCATCCAATACATACTTGGGTCTCTCTTGTCCTCTCCCCCTCTCTTTCTAACTTACACTCCTTTCTTATCCTCCTGCTGGAAGGGAGAGGACTGAAGACTATAATTTTGTGTCTAGATAGGTCTTCAGTAACACATGGGAAAGATTTCCCTCTGATTCTACCTTTATACACTTTCTTTGCCCCCCTTTGCAGCCAGCCCTGGCTAAGCCTCCTGGCTT
Organism: Panthera tigris; assembly: GCF_018350195.1. Taxonomy (NCBI): domain Eukaryota; kingdom Metazoa; phylum Chordata; class Mammalia; order Carnivora; family Felidae; genus Panthera; species Panthera tigris. Next base: position 23,097,485 of record NC_056678.1, on the reverse strand, counting down.
GAGGTTGTACTCTGCCATTTGCGTATTTCTCTCAAAATCTCCTTTCTCTTGCTTCCCCCATTTCTCTACTTTTTGCAGCAGGCTCAGGGATTGCTACCTGGAAGAGAGGAAATATAATATATAAAGACCACTCAAAGGGTGGGGTAAAATTGCCCTCAAAACCCTCTGCTGCAATTCTGTGTGTGCCTAGAAACTGGGAAGTGCACAAGTGTATCACACAATCTTTACCTGGCGAAGTAGCTCCATAGGATGGAGGTCTTTAACCTTCTTTGTACTGGGCTACACATCTGAATGACATTCTCATGCTCCACATACTTCCTTGGAGGCAGAGATTTGATGGGTTATGGGTTATGGACGACTACAGCCTCTAGCTATAGCCGTACCTTCTCCCTCCACCTTCTCTCCTAGGAAGGAAGTGCAAGCGAATTTGGGTGAGATTATTATGGGCACAGCCTTTAATCTATCCTTGTATATAAGAAAAGTGAATCATGTTTACTGCTTAGTGCTTTTTATTAATAACAGTTTACTGCCTCAAACTTCACAACTGGATTGTACCCTGGGTCTGAAAATTACAGTTGGTTGTAAATTGCTGCTTTAGAAAGATGTTAATCATCTGGGGTGCCTGGGTGGTTCAGTCAGTTAAGCACCGACTTTGGCTCAGGTCATGATCTTACGGTTTGTGAGTTCAAGCCCCACGTTGGGCTTTGTGCTGACAGTTCAGAGCCTGGAGCCTGCTTCAGATTCTGTGTCTCCCTCTCTCTCTGCCCCTCCCTCGCTTGTCCTCTGTCTCTCTCTCTCTCTCTCTCTCTCTCTCTCAAAAATAAAAACGTTTTAAAAAAAAGGAAGATGTTAATCATCTATAAAGTAAGATAGTTGGGTTTGGTGATTTTGAAGGTTGCTTTGAGCTTTTAAACATACTAATTCTTTACATTGTGCCACAAGGTCCCAGACCATATTGGTAATAGATGGCCAGGTTGCTTCTGAAAGACCTGGTGACGTGGGCTGAGTTGTGTCTCTTAAAAACGTATGTTCAAGTCCTTACCCCCAGTATCTGTGAATGTAATATTTAGAAAGGGTTTTTTCAGATGTAATCAAGTTAAGATGAGGTCATACTTTATTAGAATGGAACCTAATTCAGTGATTGGTGTCCTTCTAAGAAGAGGGAAATTTGGACGCAGATGGGGAGAGAACACCATGTGACAGTAGGGGCAGAGATTGGAGTGATACATCTCCAGTCCTAGGAACACCAAAGACTATTGAAACCTCTAGGGGCTAAGAGGGAAACAGAACAGATTCTCCCTCAGAACGTCTAGAAGAAACCAACCCTGATGACATTTTAATTTCAGACTTATGTCTTTCAGAGCTGTTATGTAATGCATTTATGCTATTTTAAACCTGTTTGTGGTAATTTGTTATGTCAGTTCTAGGAAACTAATACACCTGGCAAACTTGGGCTTTAGTTAATCCTGACCTATGTTTAAAGTTTTGTGTTCAGTCATTCCTTTCACGTGCTCTGCAACAGGATGTGTCTCTTCAGCAGGCATGTGCATGAGAACCTGGTCTGTGGGGCTTCTTCATCTGGCCTCTTCCCATGAAAACCCTGCCATCTGGTCTTTCTAAGGTACTTACTTTTTAGTTTCCTGGGAAGTTGATTCCTATGAATTCTCTTGACCAGTTTCTACTGGGATCCTTCTGTGGGAGTGACTTCAAACCTAGATTGGAACTGAGAAGAGGTTTTAGAAAACCATTCTTGACCTCCTTTTACTGGTGTGATTTTAATGTATAATTTTCATGTCAAGGTGACCACCAGGAATTTAAAAAAAATTTTAAATGTTTATTAAAACAATTTTTAATGTTTATTTATTTTTGAGACAGAGACAGAGTGTGAGTGGGGGAGGGGCAGAGAAAGAGGGAGACACAGAATCCGAAGCAGGCTCCAGGCTCCGAGCTGTCAGCACAGAGCCTGATGTGGAGCTCGAACTCACGAGCCATGAGATCATGACCTGAGCTGAAGTTGGGCACTTAACCAACTGAACCACCCAGGTGCCCCAGAATTTTTTTTTTTAAAGACATTATCCAACAGTCTCACAAGAGTGTCATTTTATGCTGATGGGGTAATTTGTCCCCTTAGAAAGAGCTATTTCTTGAGTAATTACTTTGGGTACTAAGTGACAGGCTCAGACTATTTTAGGTCTCCAGGGCCTTGTCTCATGACATGCATTTACCTTGAGGATAATGCATGTGGCAGGTATTGCCTGTGACTCATTGCTCTTCCAGGAGCTCACCTCACTGTTCAGGTCTTTAGCAGACAGCAGCATATGATGGGTTGGAAGATTTGCTGCCAGTTGGCTTCTCATGTAAGATTGGCATAGAAGGTTGTCCTTGTTCCTGACTAAGCATCTTTACACTCAGAGCAGATGTGTGACAGCCCAAGAAATTCACTAGACGTGAGAGAATTTGTCATAGCCAAATATTACATTTGATAGTTTTATGTAAGTCTTCCAATTTGAAGCAGCCTCACTTAAACTAATATGGGTTTACATAAAGTTATTTTTCTTTGTGCTCCCTAAAATACAGACTTAATAAGCTATATGTTGATTTGTACTAAAAGGTGTAAAGAGACATGAACTATTTAAATTAATTTAAGAACATTTAGAAAAACCCTTCCAAAATTTATAAAACACAAAGTATTTTCAGAGTGATAATATGTATTAAAATAACGTTCACATCTTTCAACTTCCATTTTGTCCCCATTTTCCTTAATGTGATTAACATTGAGTCTGTTGTAAGTCCCGTCTTATCTTTTCATGGCCTGGGTTGTAATTAGATTTTACACAGATTCTCTGTTTCAAATCCATAGCTAAAGTCTGAGTGCCAAAGTTGTTCAGTGCTATCCTACTAATACTGCCTTTTGAATTTCCCAAACTCCATGCAGACGGGGATAAAATGTTCATTGCCTACTGTGTCCAACAAGGGTGTGAATGTTCAGATTTATAAGATAATTCTTATTATTTCCATTTTATATATGAGGAAATATAGATTCAATTACTTGCTCTCAAATATATAAAACAGCAGCAAAATGGGAAGATTGTTCTGTTCCAAAGGCCCACTGATTTCATATCAAGGGTTTGAGAATCCGCTCTCACAAAAATATTCAGACAAAATCATACAGTGTAATTTAATCTCATTACTGGATTTTATTTATTTTTTCTCACACACAATTTAATTACTAGCCTTTAGTGACAAACTTTTTGGCTCCTTAGTGGTTTTAAAATAGGAGGCAGACCTCAAGCCAAAGACCCCAAAGCAAAACATACAATTTTTTTTCTGATGATGACATTTTTCAGACATGGTTTTTCCTGCTGTCAGATATGATAAAAGGCTTGGTTTATAACTTGACCTAAGCCTTACCTGGGTCTTGCCTGGCAGAAATATGTGTTTCACTAAATTAACAACAGATTCCAAAGTAGAAAGAAAACTCAAGCTAATCCCCAGAGTCAGTATTTTGTCCCTATAACCTGCAGGTGTATGAGAACCACAGAAATCAGTTTAACATAGTTTTCCATTTTTGTCCTTTCAACTTCTAAGATGGCAACTGTTGGTTTCAATTTGTCTGGAGATTTCACGTTACAGAGCTGTCAAGAGTTCTAGGAGCTACAAGGAGAGAGCCCTGAAGATAAAGTTCATTGATTCATGACTACACTCATATAAAACATGAATGGAATTTTCAATGGCCAGAAACATAAGGATGTGTCTTACATTTAAAAAAATCAGAATTTGTGTATAATGAAAAAAATAACACCTAATATTACTATGGTACTTTTCAGTTCATAACATGCTTTCATTTAATTCCTGTAATGATCCTATTAAGTAGTGGAGTTGTTGAGTTACAGTAGTACCCAGAACACACACACACACACACACACACACACACACACACACACACACACATACAGGCATACATATATGTTCAGTTTTCTCTCATATAAAAAAATACCCCAAACACCACCATCTCCTCAAACTTTATTAATCTCACACTTTATTAATTTCTAAAATTCTTGAAAGGTAAAAGTGTTCCTACAGCTGCCTTCAAGTCTTTACTACTACTCCATGAAATCACATTTAATCTTTACCATTATAGAAAAGCTCTCTGCTATTAGTGAATTTCTTGTTGCCAAATCTAGTGGATTTTCTTTTTTAAAAAAATGGTTATTTATTTTGAGAGAGAGAGAGAGAAGCAGACAGAGAGGGAGAGAGAGAATCCCAAGCAGTCCCCATGCTGTCAGCACAGAGCCCAACTCAGGGCTCAATATCACTAACTGTGGGATCATGACCTGAGCCAAAACCAAGAGTCAGATGCTTAACCATCCAGTTGGACTGAGCCAGCCAGGCGCCCCATGGCTCTTTTTTTTTATTTATCATCCAAAGCTGTTTGTAGTTTTGGATTCCATTGATCAACTTCATCTTTTCCTGTCTGGTCTTTCTTTTAAGGGCTCCTTACCATGGCTTCTACAGCAATGTAGTTTTCCTCCCACTACTCTGTCCATTATCTCTCAGATGTCTTTGCTGGGGCCTCCTCCCTTTCTTCTGGAAAATGTGTACATTCCCTAGGATTGTGCTTGTGATTCTTTTTTCTTTCTGGTTCTCTCCTGTCAATCAGGGGACTCGGGAGCCCACCCCTTCCTCCCCAGCAGTAATTTTACCTGTTTCTGTTCATCCCCCTCATCTACTTTCTACTACCGCTATCCAGGTTCCACCCTGGCCCCTTCCCTCTCTCCTGATGACTGTGTCCTTCCTGTACTGAGAAAGCAGATCTGGAGGCTGTGAGCCTTAGCTTTTTTGTTTCACAAAAAGTTGACCTCTAAATGAACTCACTGTGACCTCCTGACTTTCAGTTTATGAGGGAAAAGTGCCTTTGTCTGTTCAAGACCAATCCTTGTTCATGATCCTATCTCATTCTGTCCTTTCTGGGAATAGAACCTTGTTCTAGTAATCATTTCCTCTCTACATGATATTTTCAACTTATCCCTGTTTATTGTTTGGAGCCTACACACATGCTCAGGTCTCTCCAATCCTTAAAAACGTCTGCCTCTGTTCAGTGTTCTCTCTAGCTACCATCATCCTATCTTGCTCTTTCCCTGCAAGGCCAGGCTTCAGTAAGGAAGAGTCTATAGATGCTCTTTCTATTTCCTCTCTTTTAACTCTTCAGTTCAGGTTCTAATGTCAGCTTTCTGCCCCTACTCAGGTCTCCAGGGACATTGAATGGCCTCACATCACCCGTGTTACTTAATTTCTCAGCAGCAATTGACACTGCCCACCACACCCCCTTTTTGAGACTTTGCTCCCTTGGTTTCCTGATCATTCTTCCTTTGTCCTGGGGGCCCTCCTCCTTTCTCATTCCTCAAGTTGTTGTTTTTCTTCCCATCCTTCCCACTGCCCTCAATCCCCCTCTATATTCTCCTCCTCCTTTTTTCTCTTTCCCCATTGATTCTCTCCCTTTGTCTACAAGTTTAAAACCCATTTTTACAGCATGGTACAGATAAATGGCAGATGTTGTTCACAAGCTGAACACCTCCTATGGGAGTGTCCACGTTGCTGGCCTTAATGTCTTCTTTCTTCAACATATTAAAAGGCAGGTGAGTGGGATGGTTATTATAGAGATAACCTTCAATCAGTTTTAATTTCTGAAAAAAGTAAATAATTTGCAAGCTTTAGTACTTTAACCTTTATTAGTGACAGATTACTGGAGACACACCTCATGATGGATTGGAACGCAATAATGCTATGATAACATGATTGGGAAAGCCTGATGTTAGGTGTTTACATGACTATTGAATTGAATTTAATGTTAGTAACTATAGAGTTACTTCTTGGAAAATTTTGAACAGAAAATTTCATTTTGAATCTTCTAAGAGACTCATTAAGTTACCTGTTTATCCTACAAATAGGTAAAGGTCTTATTCAGTAAATATATGGGATTGGGGAGCCCCTAGTCTCCAATACTTGGAATTGAGCAGTGTGCAGATCATTTGCCTGGGTCTGGTTGTAGGTACCCAAGAGTCCTATATTATGATAAACAGCCTCTGAGGGAACTACAATGTTAACATTCAGGTTTTAGAAAGAACTTTCAAGGATAGGGTCCTTGGAGAAGGAAGTTCCTGGGAGCTGGAAAGGATGAACTGAATGGAATACCACATATTCACTTGAATTGCTCTGTTAAGTTACAATATCTTGAAACCTGGATAGGAATAGTTTAGAGATTTATGTGAATCACGGCAGCTTAAGTCCTGAAATATTGTATATACTCTCACGGTGGCTTTTAGAATAACTTTAAATTTTACGACCTCAGTGAGTATAAAGTTTGCATGGAAAGATAATGTTTATAGCAAGCACATTTCCTCCTTTATTCTTACAACCGTTTGAAGTAAATACTTCCGTCATGATGAACTATTAAATACGCTTTTCCCTTAATATTTAAGTCTTCAAAGGCCAAAATTTAACCTAAAATTTACATTGACCCAGTTCATGTTTACTAATAATACCTTTTCCCCCTCTAGCTGTCCCTGTCTACTTCTGTTTTTAGCTGATTTCAGTAACTATATACAACAGCCCTCTGACAGCAGACACAACCGATTTACCTCAGCAACGTTAGGTTAGAAGCTTTTTAAAAGGCAGGAACCATGTCTTATTTTTTCATTCCTGAAGTGCTTTGTACACAATCTATGCGTAATAAATAATTTTTAGAAGTTTTTGTTCCATCAGCAAGTAAAACCTTTCTAGGAAATATAGATTATTTTTTAAAGAAGAAATAGTTCATTATCCTGTTAACCAGAGATAATTACTATAAGCAGCTTAGCATAAACCAGAGGTGGCCAACTTTTTCTGTAAACAGACAAATAGTAAATATTTGAGGCCCTTCTGGCCTTACAGTCTGTGTCGTAACCACTGGATTCTGCATTTGTGGAGTGAAAGTAGCATAGTCAAAGAAGACAAGACAATCTGTAAATGATGCATGTGGCTGTGTTCCAATAAAACTTATAAAAATAGGCAGGTTAGATTTGGCCTGTAGGCTATAGTTTGCTGACCCCTGTACAAAATGTCGTTTAAGCTCATATATATATAATATGTATGATAATGTATGTGTATAATAATATATACGTGTAGCAGCTATATTTCATATAGTGGTTTTACAAAATGACATCCCAAAGAGATTGCTTGATATCCTTTCAGGAATACTGGACCTCTGGGGATTGTCTGTCCTATAAGGCAAGGGCTCTCAATTGCCCCAACAAGGCAAAAATTGGTTCTTTATGGATGGAAAAAATTCCTAGTTATTAGAATGGTTTGTGGCTTTCAAAAGTTCAGTTTTCCTCAACAAAATCTTATTCTTTGATATTTAGTTTGGTAGTAGGGAGAGGATGAGGTAAAAATGTCTGAAAAGTCTGCTTTGGAAAGTAATAACAAAAAACTGAGAAATACTACTTTAGGGAAATGAGCTTTTGTCTTTGATTAGGGCTGTTTTTCCACTCTACTTTGTGGATAATGGACAAATTAATTATGCAAATAATCCTTGTCTATAGACTTGCAAATGACCTGTGCACGCTGGAAAGATACCCACCCCAGACACCCATCACCAGGAAAAAGCCAGTCTTGTGTCCATTTGTAATTTATTTCAGTATTCATTTATTCCATGTAAATTTGTGGCTCCTTAATGTCTTCTTTGAATTGGTTGAGACATTTGCCTGCTTCCCTCATTTAATGATTGATAACAAATTGAATAAAAATCTTTAACAAGTGTTTCTTTATTTCATAGTCATTTTACCTTTTGAAAAATACGTAATTTAATATTTTTCATCACTTTGTACAGTCTTTGACATTATATTAAAAACTTTCTATGTCATTATGTCTTTTAAATATTGTAAATATTCTGTGAAATGAATACACCAGGTTTTTTTTTTAAAAATGTATCTCTTATTGTTAAGAACCAATTTTTCATGAATAAGCATGGATTTCTTTCTTAAAAATATGTCAAATGTGTAAAGTCATGAAGTGTGTCAAAAGTCTGTTACTTAATTTTTTTTGGCACAGTGCTTGTTTGCTTTTAGTTCTCGTTGATTTTTTTTGAGGACATGGCCAGTGGACATGAAGGCCAATGCTATTTTCATGGCTCTGTTGACGGAAGGTTGCATGTGTTGCTGCTATGAATCTAAGATCATTTCGGGGAGAGCCCTGTGCTCTGGCCTCATCAGAGGTACACAGAAAGTATAGGACACTGAATATGCTTTGATGCTTGCCTTGGCTCAATGTGCCTGGTCAAGACTCTGGGTTGGCTTGTGTTTTATTTATTTCAGGAACATGGAGGGGCCGCTGTTTGTTTAAGCTTTACATTTTCTTTTCAACTTCTCTTGCCTTTCTCTTTACCCTCTTAATGCACTGAATCTAACTTCTAGCTCCTGCGTAAGTGTTTTATAGTCTTTAAAACTGCAAAACTAGGGGTGCCTGGGTGGCTCAGTCAGTTAAGCCTCTGACTTCAGCTTGGTCTTGATCTCCTTGGTTCATGGGTTTGAGCCCTGTGTTGAGGTCTGTGCTGACAGCTCAGAGCCTAGAGCCTGCTTCAGATTCTGTGTTTCCCTCTCTCTCTGCCCATCCCCTGCTCACACTGTCTCTGTCTCCATCTCTGTCTGTCTCTCTCTCAAAAATAAACATTAAAATTTTTTAAAAAAACCCTGCAGAACCAAAGCCAGAAGTTTAGAAATGGATTTTCTCAGTTTATCTTGAAAATTGTGTTTAACTCTTTTGTTAAGCCTTCCTTCCTTTGTTTCTTCCTCTTGCCTTCTTCCTGAGCTTCTCTCTTTGCAGTTGGTAAATGAATGACTTTGGGCAGCAAGTGCCAATTCTCAGAATAATGTTCTTAACTTTCAGGAAACCAAATAAATAAATGTTTCATGCACAGAGGGGAAGACAAAAGATAAAGTGGATTTTTCAAAGTGGATACTCGTTTTAGGATCAGAGTAATGAGATGGAAGTCACCTCACCTGATGTCCTATAAGGCAAGCCCATTGTTATAAATCTATGTATATCCGATCTGTTAGTATTTTTCTCATTCTGCTACAAGAAATATAAAAAGTAACACTTTTGAGGTCAGCCAGTATGTTATAAAGCATGCCAAATTAAATCCAGAGGCAAGAAGATAATCTAGATCTTTGATTTTTAAACTGAAGAACATTGTAAGTTTGAACTTGTGGTAAAATCTATTTAACATTTGGGGAAGCAATCTTTGGTAAGTGTCTGCAATTCTTAAGTAATCTTTCTGCCTACATCAATGTCTAAATTAAGCAATTGCTTTTTTAAAAAAATATGATAATGGATTTTATCTTTGTTACATACATACATTTGAAAATTAATACCCAAATGACGATCCAATGTTAAAAATGAGCAAAGAAACTAACCTGGCATTCAAAATGCAACCCAGTAGTCAGTATTACAAGCATAACCATTCTCACTAATAAAACAATTGCCGTCTGAAGTATGTGTGTATTTTAACATCTTAACCATTTTTTAGGTTACAGATCAGTGACAAAAAATACTTACACTTTGTTGTACAAAGTCACCACCATCCATCTCCAGATCTCTTTTCAGCTTCTCTCCATTCCCTGGCAACGAATGTTCTGTCTCCATGAATTTGACTACTCGAGATACCTCATATAAGTGAACTCACACAGTATTTGTGTTTTTGTGATTGGCTTATTTCACTTAGCATAATTTCCTCAAGGTCCATCCATGAAGTAGCATGTGTCAGAATTTCCCTACTTTTTAAAGCTGAAAATATTCCATTGTATGCATATGTCATATTTTGCTTATCTATTCATTTGTTGATGGTTAGGAGTTGCTTCCACCTTTTGGCTCTTTCGAATAATGCTGCCATATGGGTATACAAATACCAATTTCCTGACTTTAATTATTTTGGGTAACCTGTAAGTGGAATTGCTGGATTATATGGTAATTCTGTTTTTAATTTTTTGAGAAACCGCTACACTGTTTTCTATAGCGGCTGCACTAGTTTGTATTCTCATTAAGGGCACACACAGATTCCAGTTTCTCTATGTCCTTGTCAATACTAGTTATTTCCTGTTTGTTGCTGTTTTTTCTCTGTTTTTGGTTTTGTTTTGTTTTGTTTTTGACATCCAAAGCATTTCCCTAATGATTAATGATGTTGAACATCTTTCCACCTGCTTAGTGGCCATTTGTATCTCTTTTTTTAATTTAGCTTTTTAAAATTTTAACTTGTTTTATTTTTTATTTTTTAAAATTTACATCCAAATTAGTTAGTATATAGTGCAACAATGATTTCAGGAGTAGATTCCTTAGTGCCCCTTACCCATTTAGCCCATCCCCCCTCCCACAACCCCTCCTGTAACTCTCAGTTTGTTCTCCATATTTATGAGTCTCTTCTGTTTTGTCCCCCTCCCTGGTTTTATATTATTTTTGTTTCCCTTCCCTTATGTTCATCTGTTTTGTCTCATAAAGTCCTTATATGAGTGAAATATGATTTTTGTCTTTCTCTGACTAATTTCACTTAGCATAATACCCTCCAGTTACATCGACGTAGTTGCACATGGCAAGATTTCATTCTTTTTGATTGCCGAGTAATACTCCATTGTATATATATATATACCACATCTTCTTTATCCATTCATCCATCGATGGACATTTGGGCTCTTTCCATACTTTGGCTGTTGTTGATAGTGCTGCTATAAACATGGGGGTGCATGTGTCCCTTTGAAACAGCACACCTATATCCCTTGGATAAATGCCTAGTAGTGCAGTTGCTGGGTTGTAGGGTAGTTTTATTTTTAGTTTTTTGAGGAACCTCCATACTGTTTTCCAGAGTGGCTGCACCAGCTTGCATTCCCAATTTGCATCTTTTTTGGAAGAATGTCTATTCAGGACCTTTGCCCCTTTTTAAATCAGATTGATTTTTTTTTTAAGTTAAGTACTGGCATTTGTATGTAGATTTTGGAAAATTAAGTTTAACAAACTAACGACCATAGGAATTTTTTTCAGACGATATTCAGATAAATCTTTGGGTTTACCCAAACCCAGCTAATGATATTGGGAGAACTCCCTTGAAGATATAAAAACAATGTATGTTTTGTTTGAAGATGAGACTCATTTATTTCCAACCAATAAGATCACCAATACTTAAAATTCATCTGACATCAACCAAAAGAACATCAGCCACTTAAAAATATAGAGGCTAATTTATAACTAACTTTTGTGACTATGGATAGGTAATAGTTGACTAAAATAATTCTATAACACATCAGGTAAGTATTACCAGGTGTTAAATGAAGGGCAAGTTCTTGGATGGTAAAGAGATGAGACCTCTCAGTTTACATTTCAGCAAAGGGTCAAGGATTTGTTAGTGTCCTAGTGAAGTATGCTAAAAGTGCTAGCTTGTCCTTAAGTTGTGGAAAGAAAGGTTGAGAAATGGGTACTAGAAATCTGGGCAGGCTTCAGGGTGATCCTACAGGCCAGATAGCTTTGGCTTTAAGCACAGGAGCTTAAAACCTAAGCATCAAAGTCCGTCATATTCTGGTCTCATCTTGTTTACCCGCCCTAATTTCTCATTCTCTTCTCAGATTATTCTTCCCAGCCAGGCCAGCCTCCTCTTCATTCCAAGAGCACATTATATTCCTGTAGCAGGTGCATCTCAGACCATGAGGTATGCAATTCATGTGACTATTTTTCTAATAGTTCCACTTCCATTTCAAGCCATGATTCTGAGGGGTTATGGAAACTCAATCTCAGTAAAAACAGCATTTCCCTGTATCCAGGCCCTAGAGGTGTAAGGTGAGCCAAGGCATTAAGTGAAAAGCCCATAATGCCTTGGAATCTTCTCTCCACTCTGTCCTCACCTGTCTCTTTCCCCCAAGTCTGGAGGATAATTCTCTAGCTCCAGAATGGAGACAGTTTGCTTTCACTCACCCTAGTCCTTTTCTCCATGGCATGACTCCTTCCCCTTCTATTAAGAGCCTAAACTTGTGAAAGTCAAAAAACAAGAGACTTTTTTCTTTCTCTTGCTACATACCTTTCCCAAGGCAAGGCATGCATACCAGAGGGCTGACTGCCTGAAGGAAATGGTGAAGCAGGGGTGGGGGTGGGGTGTGGAGGATGGGGATGCAACATTTCTGGAAAAACAATCAGTTAATATTAAAAAAATGTAACTTCAACCCTGTTACATTTGATCAGTTTGTGCTTCCTCCTCTTTTTCACCTATTTTGCTCTACTTTCCCTTCAATCTTTGGTTTAATTCCTTCCCTCCTCAATGTACTTGCTCATATTCCTTTACTATAGGCCTTATAATTCATACCACGCAGTCTTCTGTTGAATGTGTTATAACTGCTGCAGGACTGAAGGAAAAGTCACCTCGCCCAAACTCTTCTGCCAGGTTAGAATTGCTAAGGCATCCCTCCCAAGTGTTTTGTTTAATCCAGTGGTTCTCAAAGTGGTTCTCTGGACCAGTAGCATCAAGTGGGAACTTGTTACAAAATGCAAATTCTCAAGTCTCTCTCTAGATCTCCTGAGTCAGAAACTGTGAGGGCGGGTCTAGAATCTGTGCTTCCAGATTCAGAAGCCACCCAGGGGATACTGATGCACACTGTTTGAGAACCACTGGTTTTAACCAGCATTAGCCACTTGAAGGAGAAGTTAGCTTAATAGTAGTGATCTTAGTGTTTAAATGCCTGTTGTCTGTGCTTGAATACTTCTACATGATAGGGCACTCATAACCTTAGAAAGCAGCCCTGTCAACTTTGGAAAACCTTGGCCTATATTGGTCTGATCTCGTAACCATTGGTTCATATTTAGCTTCCTAGAGCCATAGGGAAGAAGTCAAATCTCCTATCCACATGACGGGCTAAAATATCTCAAAATTACCATCGTTTGCCTCTCCCAGCTCTTCTTATCCAGGCTCCAAGTGGCATGAGTTTTGAGTCCCTCAAACTGTCTTTTTTGCACACTGCTGAACGCAATCCCATTTGTTTATAATTCTCTTTAATGAGCTCTGCACAGAATTGAAAGCTGTAGTTTAGGGTCTGACAAGCTACAGTGAAGTGATTATCAATTCCTGGCTTGTGATACTGTACTCCTAGGAACATAGACTAATGTGGTCTTATTTGGGTTTTGGGTGTTTTTTTGTTTGTTCGTTTTGTTGTTGTTGTTTTTTTTGGTGGCCACATCGTTAATTCATACAAAGCATATTGTCAGCTGAAATTCTTTGCTATTTTCTTGGTCTTTTTTTTTTTTACCTTTATCTTGGTCTTTTTTACAGATACTAATGCTATATCATATAGCCTCTATTTTATACCTGTAGGGGAAGTTCTTTGATATAAGTGTGTAGTTATGCCTATTATATGTTTTGTGATTAGTTCTTTGATGATTAACTGATACAATTAGCTTTTGGGGGAAATATGTATCTCTTATCCCTTTAAGTATATCCCAGATGGTATAAGAAGTACTAATAGATACTTTAGAAATTTGTAATTGATGTACTGATAGAAATCTCCAATGCAAAAGAAGGTCATCTTTTTCTTGAGTTTTATAAAAGGTATTCATTTGACACTAGGTTTATTGCTTTACGACCTACAAGTTGTGACTGAATATAAAGTAAAAACACCACTTGCTTTTCATAGCGAACATCTAGAATTTATATATAGTGCTTTTCAAAGTTGTCTTATTGGATGATTATATTATCAGCCTGTAATCTATCAAAATAATTTTATAGTTTCATCTTGTATTTAGAATTCCTTCCAGGAGCTGTTTTATGAATCACATAAGAAAAGTTTTCTCATTTTATAATGAATTTTTTTAAAATCAAGTTGGATTTCTTCATATTGATACCCATCTGAGCCTCTAGTATTATATTCCAAAAGCCATGTGTGTGTGTCTATATAAAGGTAGTACTTGGCAGAAATTCTGTTAAAAACTTTTCAAAAAGATTTCCAACAATGGCAATATCCTTGTGAGGTGCAACTAATGTATAATTAGATACATACCTTTATGTGTTTTCCTCTTATGGTGACTTTGCCTCACACATTTGTTGCATCAAATGTCTCCACCCTAACAGAAGAAACAACAGAAAATATATATTTGACCTCATAAAACAGAATTCAAACATTTGTGGATCAAAGTAACCACACCCCCTAAAATAGTAGAAAATAAAAATATATTCAGTAAATATTGTAAAATGTACCCAACTTGATAAGACTAAGAACTCGATCATCAAACGAGAAGAGGCATGAGCTTGCTTATGCTACAAAAGGAATTGTGCTCCTTATATATAACGTGTGGGAAAAGAACTAATATTTACTAGGTTCTTGAGATATGCCAGTCATTTTACATTGAGTCTGTATGAAGTAGATCTGATTATTCTGTTTCACAGTAGAGAAAACTGAGGCTCTGAGAGGATAAGTTGCCCAAGGTCACATATCAAATAAGTAGCCAAATAGGTACTTGGACCCAGGCCTGTAAGGCTCCAAATTCTGTTCCCTTTCTGCTATTTTCTATGAGGAATACTAAGAACTGAAAGATACAGTTTCTGTGCCCATGGAGCTCAGAGAACTTTGTAGAAAAATATGTAAAGATATGGATTTTTTTTTCTTTCTCTGTGCAAGTCAAAGAAAGCCAAGTTAAAATTAAAAATGAACTGATTGAATAAAAATAATTTTAAAATGACAAAGTTTAATTTTTATAAGAATTGATTAAAATCAAGACTTTTTCTAAAAAATGGCTATTTTGAAAGATATTTAGCATATAGATCAATATTTATACCCTTTTGTATATTCTTTATCATTAATTGATTTTTGTAACCTCAGCCTATGACAACATTCTAAATTCATAAAAATGGAGTGGAAGTATTACCGGCTGAATTGGTAAAAACCCTCCTGTGTTTCTCCTTTATGCCCACACTATTATTGCTGCACTCACAACACTTCAATTCTGATACCAGATCTGTGGGTTTTCCACACATCAAGCAATTCTGTGTTAGACCAGCTGGATGTCCTATGACTCAATTCAATTCTGACACTGTTTACCTGGAGTTAGTGTCAAATTTGACAAGGGCTCAGTGCCACAAGACTGCCTCCACTTCAGATGTGAATCACAAGCTCCAGGTTGTCCCCTGTGTTCCTGACCAAGCATTTACAAATCACAGTTCTTAACAACCCTGGGTATGGATAGAGAACCAGATGAAAACATATATAGGACAAGGTTTCAATGGGTCCCAAGATGAAGAGCTCTGTCCCCATGGAGTTGACTTACATTACCCTCCTGGCATGTACATGTGTTCACCAACCTAGAAGCTCTCCAAACCCATACTTTTGGGATTTTTATGGAAGCTTCATCATGCAGGTGCGATGATCATTAACTCAATCTCCAGCCCCTCTCCTATTATTTGGAGAGGGTGTGGGACTAAAAGTTCCAAGCTTCTAATCATGGCTTGGTCTTTCTAGTGACCAGCCTCCATCTTGAAGCTCTCCAGGAGACTACTAAAAGTCATCTCATTAGAACAGAAGATACTCTTATCACCAGGAAATTCCAAGGGATTTAGGAGCTCTGTGTCAAGAAGGGTCAAAAACCAACTATTAAAATACCAAGATTCTTCTAGTGCTCTTATCACTTGGACCTTTACAAGGGTTTTAAGAGTTCTGTGCCAGGAACTGGGGGCAGAGACCAATACATAAGTATTTTCTATTATTTTATGCTAATGCTAGCAGTATTAATTAAAAAACAGGAAAGAATTAGGAACAGCTTGTATATCCAATTTATTACCTGAATGGTAGGTAAACCAGTTTGGTCTGTCTGTGGGATATTATGCAACCATTAAAATAATAATTATAAGACTGTAACATTATAAAAATGTTTTCATTATAATAGAAAGTCACATTTGAATATATAACAAATCAATTACTTATGATTTATGTTGTAAGAAACAGAACTATTGCATAAAAATGATGTAAATATATGAAATACTGATGTATTATGGTGATGGGATACTTTTAGAAATAGCATTCTTTTTTCAAATTTTTATGAATCTCTATCTATTAATTTCATAATAAAGGGAAAAATCTGCAAACTTTCCTGGTATTCTTTGCTATTGCAAGACAAACCACACTCTTTGTTTTCTAAACTTATGCCTTAGCTCCAATAAAACTAGGTTTTTGTAAACCAGTTTTGATTATGGGATAAATTTAATCAAATATTGGTAGCTCAGTCTTCAATACTTGTCAGTAAGGGAAAAACAACATATTTGACAGTTAAATATAACTGTCACAGCCTCTCTATTCATTGTGAATGTGTACAATTAAAATTTTGAAGTCACTATGACTTCTAGGATTAGTGGTTGAGATTGGGATGCATGTTCAGTGTCTAGGTTTCCAAAGAAAGTACTTCCTTTCATTGGGCCCTGGGTGTGTGTACATTGTGGGATAGAGAATAGGCGTTTAGAGAGCTTGCTATTGAGATGCAAATTCTCTTTGGCTCTGGTCAAGGCTGTTGGGACTTCCTTACGTATTTTTGAAAGAAGTATTTTGAAAGAGGAATGGTTTCTTAGTTCTACTGGGACCTCAGCTCGGGAGTTGGTGACTCTCTGGTGTCACATAATGAGGTGGGTTGCTGAGCCTGCATGGATGACTGGACAGGAACAAGGACCTCACGTTAGATGTGGGCAGGCATGAACTCAAGGCCTGGGGAAGGAATAAGTGGGATGTGGGTTTGGTGAGAGGTGGGTGGGCTGGGGAGGGTTGGGTGTTGGGGGGGGACAGGGTAGAGCTCCATCAGGGATGGAGCTGGCTCAAAATAAAAGACATGCTCACGGAACCAAAGGGTGGGCACAGACTTAAGCATTAAGCCTCATCAAAGAAAGCAAAGGCAAGAAACAGGAGCCAGGGATGATGCTGGGCTGCAGCCCAGGGGAAGTATGGTGCTGCACATAGGAGCAAGGGAAGAGCAGTGCCCAGGTAGAATCTGGGGGGGGGGGGAATTCTTTCCACATCCAGCTGTCTGTTATTACTACTCATACTCTCCAGGTGCAGAGGATTCTGAGCCCAGAGTTCCCCAAAGGAACTCAATAGCTTCTGACTAAATGCCAGATGGGGTTTTTTTCTAGTGTGGATAGAATCTAGTCTCTTAGCAAGTTTGATGATTATAATACAATAATGTCTATATTCCGTATACTGTATATTAGATCTCTAGAACTCATTTATCTACTAATTGCAAGTTTGTACACTTACACGTCTCTTCTCCCACCCCCCCACCCCCAGCATCTGGCAACTACCATTCTACTCTTTGATTTTTATGAGTTCAGCTTGTTTAAATTCCATATATAAGTGATATATCATAGAGTATTTGTCTTTCTCTGATTTATCTCACTAAGCATAACATCCTCTGGATCCATCCATGTTGTTGCAAATGGTAGGATTTCCTTCTTTCTCATGGTTGAATAATATTCCATTACGTATAGATAGATATTAGATGGAGGTATATAGAGAAGTATATCCCCATTGCACCTCAATTATCTTATTTGAAAATTTGACATAACAATACTGACCTATTGAGATTATGAGGAATAAGTAAAGAAACTTGCAAAAATGCTCAGGATGTTACAGTGACATAAGAAATAATATTATCATTTTGATGGAGTTACCCAATGAGAAGAAATGTTGGAATATTTTACAAGATTAACTGCTATTTAAAAGTATGTTTCTGGTGTTAGAGATATATGGTCAGCATGGACCAGATCTTTTTCTGAGAAGAACCACTTGTTGACTCTTCTCAGAGATATGAATATTTGTATGGTAAAACCATACCTGTTTATGTAGCAAGATGGAAATGCTTACATTGCAATCAACAAAAAGAAAAACAGATGAATAGACAATAGAGTCAAGTATTTATGATTCATGTTATAAGATACAGTATAAAGATGAAGAAAATACATGAAATACAGATATATTACGGCAGTGGAATAGGATTTTATTTGGCCGAACAATACCAATACTATTCTTGGTATACAATGGTTGCTGGTTGGAGAGTGAAAGCATATTTCCACAAGATGCCATGAAACTTTTAAGAATAAAAAGATGAAATCTTCATTCTTCCCTTTTGGGGTTCAATAATGTTAGAACATCTCTGACCTCTGGGCTGAGGTAGTTCCATCTGAAGTCATCAGTCAGGGGAGACCAGATTTCTCCCACCCAGGAAGGACATCCCTATGAGAAGGGGAAGGGTCTAGGCTTGTATGCATGTTACATACAAGGGCCTAAATCGTGATAGGGGAAGACTGGTTCAGAGTTGCTCATTGAACCCTCACAAAAACTGTATAAGGTAGGACCTAGTGTCACCCTATTTTTCTCACTACAAAATTTAGGCTTAGAGAGGTTAAGAAATTTGCCCCAAGTGAGAGTGCTAGTTGGAGCTTGAGCTTCATCTGTCTCTAGGGTCCTTGGATCTCACTGCTGTACTCTCCCTGCTATTAAGATCTTTTCATGGCTTTTCTCCTCCATAGCTGACAAAATAAAGAAATGCAAGTCAGGGTTAAGGATTAGGACAAATACTGCAGTGAGGAAGGTACTGGTAATTACAGGAAGAGAACCTAAAAGGGCTTTGAGGTTTCCTGGCCGCCTGCAGGAGGGTGATAATTATGTGATGTAATCCACATTCTTCCCTGACTTTTGGAAAGAAAACCCAAGAATTTTCAAGATGATTGCCGAAGATTAAAGGTCATTCTGTGGCCATGTAGAGATTTTTCTTTTTTTCTATGCAAACTTGATCTTTTGGAACCTTAATGATCTCATCTGTAAAATAAGAGGGTTGTACTAAGTCATTGTTAAGGTTCTTTTCCTGCTCTGATGTTTGTGAGTCCAGGAATTTATAAGCTTTTTCTGGTGTTTAACTTTTGCCCTTAGCCTCTTTAGCACTATGATCAAAACTAATGGACTCAGTTTAAAGTTTATGTGGCAGGTAAGGAAGCCAGGACAAAGGATTTAAGGAAGGTTCTGAAGCAGGGAATATGGCAGCAAAAGGTTTTACAGCTATGTATTAAATGGAATTGCAAGGATAGAATTCAGGATCTCAGAAATCATTAGGTAAAGCATAAAAAGGCTGAAGCTCAGACAAGTCTTTCAGAGGATTGATTACATGGAGAAATGGGTAAGATTTGGTCTTGCCCTGATGGTAGCAGGTTGTAATTCGATTGGTCAATTTGGGTTAGAGGAAAGGATGAACCATCACAGGGGCACACTGGCTGTCTGGCTCCCCATCTCATGGCCCAACTCCATCTCTCTGGAGCCGCTGTTCTGACACCATCACCAATAATTCTACTCCCAACTGTGCAAAGCTTTCTTAGTTTTCATTCAGGTGAACCAAAGAATGGATATTAATTAAGTAAAAGAAGAAACACAAAAACTTAGAAAGGAGCAAATTTTACAGAATATAAATTTCTGATTCTTTTTTGAGAGTAACCATTTTCTTGTCTTCTCCTTCCTCCTTTCTTCTCATTTTCCTTCTCTCTGGTTCCTTTTCTTCACCTCTTCATTCTTTTCTTCCCCTCCCCTGGCACTTATTGAACTCCATGTTTAAATGTCTGTGCCGGGCACTGTGACCAAGACAAGACAAACACAGTTCCAGAGTTGCTCCCAAGCAACAAGGAAGACAGACAGAGACAAGACAGGTGATAAACCACATTTATAAGAATCTACTCCCAGGTTTCTTTTCCTCACCTCCACCCTGTTCATGCAGCCCTGTCCCCACATCAGCTGGTGTTGTCTTCTCCTCACCTCTCCTATTGTCTGCTCTAAGGATTAGCTGCCTATTAGCTAAAGGTTTTCCCTCAACTGGGGAGAACAATCTCTAAAATTTCACTGTGCCTTATCAAGCACATTCCGGATGTATGTTCACTCAGCTGCTGGGGCATCCTCCTCTTTTTATTAAGATAGTTTCACAGAGTGTTTTCAAAAATAAGTTTTAGCATTTATTCTTTTTAATTGGTATTTTCAGGACTTTTATGGAGTGCTCTCATGTGTTCAGTACTTGTATGTTATTTCTAATTCTTATATTATTACTCCTATCAATTCATAGATGAGATAACTCAGGAAGGTTGAGTGACTAGTCGAAGGTGAAACAACTGGAGATGGAAGTTGAACAAGTCTAACTAAAAAACCCAAGCTCTTCTCACTACCTCTGTGCTTCAGTTACAAAGGGCAGGTTCCATACCATTCTTTTTATTTCTCTCCAGAGGAGTTCTACTTCCAGGGTTTTTTTGTTTGTTTCGGCTGTTGTTTGGTTTCTTAAACCTACTCACAAGGTAGAGTGTATGTTTAAAGCTAGGCTATTAGCTTTGAGATACAAATTGGACCCCTTTGTAGGTTATACAATGAGTATAGGACCTGTTTTTGCCATCAGTTGTAATCTCTACTATGATATCTCAGTAAAAATTTAACAATTAGGAAAATTCCCTGAGTGGGATAGTTTTTTAAAGTTAAGACCTTTTCCTCTTCAAAATGAATTCATGCTTAATTTCTAAAAACACATGTAGTCTTATTTGTGTAAAACACACATGGACTTATAGGCATTAACAAAAGCAAAAGGCAATTAGAAGTGCTTTTACTGGTTGGTGTTATATACAAGTTCAGTGTACATTTACTAGATTTATAGAAGCTTCCAGGAAAAAAAATCTCACTTTAATATTGTAAAGCTTAAAAGTAACATTGTGAATTTTATAGCCAATTTGGTTCAAAAGACTATAAGAGAAACCTAATGGATTATTAATGTTTTGTATCTCGGCATTGATTGCATTCTTGCTGCATTAATATTAATTTGCCATAAGCATATTATGCCAATATATTTCTGTTGTTACGAAATAATGATCAATAGGGGAAAATTTAGCATTGAATTGAGATGAATTTTAATAGACTGTGACATAAATTTGTGCTCATTCTGTCATAATGAAATTTTTATTGAATTGGTGAGCCAATGCCTGTTGTGTCCTTATTACAGTAGCCTCTTCGTCATGTCTACATGGTGCATGGATATTAGCAGCAGTGTTCAAACATAAGGGGTTCCTGTAACCTCCCTGGGTGTCAACTTTTTCATCTGTCCAAATCATGTTACATCCAAAGAGAGCCTGGCACATAACTAACATTTAGTGTGGGTTTACTATTATAATTTATGAATCCTATTTTAAGAGCAGGTAAATTATTAATAGTGTTGCCTGTAGCACCCGTGATTGAAGCTAAACCCACCAGGGTCAGAGATATTAAACCTGCTTAAATGCGGACCTCTGGTTTCTTACCTAATATAGCTTCCAATCCATGAGGGAGATTTGGAGAGGACCTTAACAACATTTGAGGGGAGAGGTTGGAACAACATTTCAGATATTGGTCATCAATTAAACTCTTAATTTTCAAGTTTTTCTATACGGTGATTCCAGTGCAGGCTCATGGAGAAGCATCATTCCTTCATCCAAACGAGCTTTTCAATCACTGTATAATATAACTTTCATCTTGGAAAGTCACATTTACACATTTATACTTTGTAAAGGCCTAGAGATACCATACACAAAAAAAGAAGCCTGTTTTAACTTCAATTCACCCACCTGTTCTCAAACTAACTTAACAATGGAACCCTTTTAAAATATACCACCCCCAAATAACCTGTATGATTAGTGTTCCATGGAATACATGTAGAGAAATGCTGATTTAGAGAATACTTAAAACTCAGCTACTTTTCCCTTTTTAAAACTCATGGCTTTGAAACCAATTGTGTTGATAAGTGGCCTCCCACATTTACTTTTTCATACATATTTAGGTGTAACAAAAGCTTATCAAACATGTGGTAGGTAGTGAATTCATAACACCCAGGTAAGGAGTTCAAAAGGCATGTATATGCCAGATATGTCTCTATTTAATCGATTTCTAAAACACATTTTAAGACTATATAATTGTGTTAATATTCCCATCCCAATCTTCTGTGGACAACAAAGATAATTTGGGGGGAAATTACCATAGGGAAAAAATCACATGTTATATCAGGATAAATTTGCATCGAATGATCCAGGCTTTGATGTTACTAAGTCTTACTCAAATACTATTTAGTGCTTTGTGCAAACAGTGCTTCGTTTGCTCTAGAAATACTTGATAGTCATGTACTTTATAATTTATGCTTTAAAGCTAATTCATTTTCTGTATTTTATTAGGTGTCTAGTTCTACATAACAAATTACTCCTAAATTTAGCCTCTTAAATAACAAATATTTATTATCCAACATTTTTGGAGCCAGGCTGCAACAAGGTGTTGACCAGGGCAGCACTTATCTAGTTACCTGGAGGCTGGATGAAGGGACAGTCCTCTTCCAAGCTCAGCAATGTGATTGTTGGCAAGATTTAGCTCCTCGTGAGCTGTTGGACTGAGGACCTCAATTGTTCACTGATGTTGGCTGGAGATCTCCCTCAGTTCCTTGCCATGTGCACCTTCACAGGGTGGTGTTCGGCACGGCCGCTGGCTTTCATCAGAGTAAGCAAGTGAGAGAACAAGGTGGAAGCCAGAGTCTTTTTGTAACTCCATCTAAGAAGTGGCATCCCATCATATTTGTCACATTCTGTTCGTCCCTGGGCCCAGCCCACACTCAGAGGGAGGGGATTATACAAGGGCATGAATACCAGATTGTGGGGATCACTGGGGGCCACTTTAGAAGCTGCCTATCACATACAATAAAAATTGGTGGCATGGGGATATTGTTCCATTAAATGGGTCTGGTACTTTGGGATATGTTGATATTAATCTGATTCACAGGTTATGAATCTATGCATTAAAATCCAACACAATATTGAATGATGAGATGGAGAAAGTTATATTTAACTTCAATGCCTACTAAAGAGAACACTGTATTTATTTGAAAGGATGCCTTGATAATCCCCGGTTAGGGGGAAGCAGAGGTCTAGAAGGCAAGGGTCAGTTCTTTGTGTCCAGGGTGATACTGTGGAAGTGACAGGGCTCTGAGTAGAGTCCAGTATATCTAGATGTTAGAAAGATAGGGCCTGCCACTGATACCTGAGTACAATTGTTTGCCATACAGAAAATTAAAAATAACCTTGGAACTTTAGATTTTTATTTAGACCCCAGTGATGAAAGTACACACTGGTATTGGTTACCTATTGCCAAGAAACAGATTACCCCCAAACTTAGCAGCTTAAAACAACAAAAGAAGTTTTTAGCTTATTGTTTTCTATGGGTCTGAATTTGGGAATGGCTTAGCTAGATGGTTCTGGCTTAGGGCATCTCTCAAGGTTTGACTCAGATGTTAGCAAGGGCTCCTGTCATCTGAAGGTACGACTGGACTTCAGGATCTGCTTCCAAGATGGAAGCACATGGTTGTTGACAGATGTTCCTCACTCCTGGTGAGGACTAGGACCTCTCTGTAGGATTGCTTGGGTATCCTCATGATGTCATCTGGCTTCTCCCAGAGTGAATGATCCAAGATAAAGAAGCAAGGAGGAGGAAGCCACAAGGTCTTTCATGATTCAATCTGGGAAGATATACATGATCACTTTTGCCAAGTGCTTTTCATTAGAAGGTAGTCATTAAGTTCAGCCCACACTCAACAGTAGGGGAATTAAGCTTCACTTTTTTGTTTGTTTACTTATTTATTTTGAGAGAGAGCACATGAGCAGGGGAGGGGCAGAGAGAGAGGGAAAGAGAACCCCAGCTGGCTCTATGCTTCAGCGCAGAGCCTGGCACGGGGCTAGAACCCATGAACTGTAGGATCATGACCTGAGCCAATACCAAGAGTTAGACACTCAGCCGACTGAGCCACCCAGGCACCCCTAAGTTTCACTTCTTTTTTTGTCAAAAAAAATCTGTGGACATATTTTAAAACCATTACAACACTTTAGATGCTTTTCTTAGGAAAATAAACCATCAACAAAACAAAACAAACAAGCAAAAAAGCAAATGAACTTCCTAAATGTAAATAGTCTTTGTCATTCATTAGAATACATTTAAGAGCAAATTTATCTATATCTCCTCTCATTGACAAACAAATTATTCACAAATATTCAAAATAAATACATGCCTGAGAGTTTGAGTTTCAGGATATTGTATTTGAAAGTTAAGTATCAAAAAGCAAACTTAGCTTACTGACTCTGGAAAAATTGAGAGGACACAGCAGTATTTATAATAAATAGTTCTTAATAATTAAACGAATCAATGTGACTTACTATATAGTATTTTAAAGGTCTAGGTCCTAAAACTTTTACTTCATTTCCAAAGCACCATTCTGTTACACTGTTTTGCCATGGAGCACATAAGAATCACTGTAAAATAAACAGAGGTAGCAAACAGGCAAATACCAATACCAAACAGAATTTGAACTAATCTGCCATTTCACTACCTTTCAAGAGTTCCTAGCCTAGAAGTTAGTCTTTTTGCCCTTTCCTCTCAATTCTTGGGATGAAACACAAAGGCAGAATGAATAAGAAATGATAATAAATGCTGGATAACTTTGTTTTTAAAATCCTTCCTTTCTTTTAGGGTCAACCTCTATTAGGACTGCTTCTGAAGTCTTAGGTAGTCTTGAATTTGGAACACCCTCCCAGATGGGGGAATTCATATCATGCACAGAAAGCTTCTTTTCTTCATCTAAGCACTTTGAAGACATATCCTATCCACAAAGAGTTTTGGAGATGTAGGGAGATGTTTTTCGTTGCCATCATTGACTAGGAGTTGTCCTTGGCTTTTAGTGGTAGTGTGCAGGATGGTCTCACCCCATAAATAATTGGTTCAAATGTCAATAGTGCCTCCTGTTAAGAAACCTTCCCCCTCCTCTCTTAGGTCCTGCCTCTGGTTTAGGTTGTAAACTCTGGGAGAGAAGGAATATGGTGGACCCTGTTTTGTACCCTAATCTCAGTGCCTAGAAGAACATCTTGTAAATAGTGATTGCTCGGTAAATATTTGTTGAATGTAGTGCCACTTGTAAAGACAATGACTGTTTGGTGGACAATTAGATATAATAAAAACCTGCTGACCAAATTGCAATTTCCTCAGGCCTTAAATAGAATTTTCTGATGTTGGCATCCTAGATACAAGTGCTCTTCAAATAAAGTCTCTGTTAGATTTTGTATATGTCAACTTTGAGTTTATCATTTTGAGGGGTACTTGCTCTGTGTGCCATAGTTCACCGTGAATATGGAATGTGAATGTAATCTCAGAGAGCTGTGAAGAATCATGGGCTTAATTTTATTTTGCATATTTGTATTTAGGGGAACTTAAAGTATAATATATTCTATTTGAGTAACAGTTTAACACTAAATTTATAAAGATATTAATTTGAAAATATGGTTCCCTCGATTCCTGGAAAAGTTTCAAAATCTTATAATTAAGCTCTTGAAGTCATGGAGTCTGTTTTTTAAGTTTGTAAAGTACAATATTCAAGGTTAAAAGGGGGTAAAAACAGGTTGTAAGGCTTTGGGTAGATGTGATTCTTCTTTCTGTAAGACTTTCCGAAAAGCAAATAAATATGTGACTGTGTTTCCTAACCCAGAAGCTACATTAAAAGACTTTTTCCTCAGTATTTCTAAGAAAAATTTTCGTGTTTACCTCATTTGTCCTTTCTCTTCTTTCTTCTCAATGTTAATTTTATTATCATTAAGCATATTCTATGAAAATCACTCTCTTGATTAGCATTTTAAAAGTCTGTTCTCTGGGGATGTCTTTGTTTTGCATTTCTACTTATTTATAGTGTCCAAGAACAACTTTGAAAAACATTAGTTTTATCACAAAACAAATATTTACAAATTATTTTTCTTTTGGCATCAAGTACGCATTTCACCTTCTCACCTCCTTCTGCATTTATAGTATATTCACACATCGATCATTTAACACTTTCTTTGATTCCACAACTGAGCATCTCCCCATCCCCCCAGACATCTAATTAGTGTTTTTGTCACAACAACAATTTTTTTGTGACATAAAATTGCACGCGCTTTTTTTTTTTTTTTTTTTTTTTTTTTTTTTTTGTACTGGAAGGGGGTGTTTTAACCAAGGGAATGGACTGACTCTGTGGACCTGTCTTCTAGGCTGGGTTCAGAGCAACTATTTCCATCATGGCCCCTGATTATTTCTAGCCTTCAATTTCTTTTTTAAATGTAGTACCAAGTCTCTTGAAAAATAATGGTAACCAAATAAAGAAAACCAATTCTCCTATGGAAGTACCACTTTCCTGGGAGTAATTGCCATTACTTATAGGCTCTTATTTGTCTGGTTAAGTTGCTTTTACCAGTGTAAGCAACAGAAAATCTCATCAGAATCTGTTCTTCTAGGCATTTCTTCTCCCCCTCAACCTGCAGAATCATTTCCTTTTAGTAAATATTTGGATGTTCTGAAGCAAGCTCAGTCAACCGTGCTTTATTTTTGAATTGGAAATGGTTGAGCAGTGTTGTGTATCTGTGTATGGTTAGGGTGTTCTGCCCTTTTCTTTCCTCTGAAACCACCTTTTTGAAAAAATGGTGAAAAAAACCCTTAAACAGGGAGATTATTTGGAGGAGGAAAGTATATTCAGAGTGTCATTTCGGTTTTAACAGGGAAACATATTTCAAGGCAGAACCTGTAGTGGGAAAATAGAAAATGATTCCAAGAAATGGCCATGGAAAGACCTTGAGTTGGAAGATGTTTTTGCTGAGATGGCCATGGATGTATCTATACAACACTCGATACAGGATTTTTCTGATTTTATAGGAAAGAAATAGCACTGACCAAAATTAAACATCTAGATTCTTGTCCTTTTGTATCACAAAGGCCTGAGAAATGGGAAATATGAGATTAGTTCTACTTTTCTTTTTTTCTTAGCTAGAGTTATCTCAGAAACAAAAGATTAAAATGGAAACATCTCTACTGCTCTGAGTCTCTAGGTGTGGGAGGAGGCAATCCTCTGTCTAAATGGCTTCCTTAAGCCCCTCTGCCCCCATCTGTTTCTTTGCCTCTGGTCCTATTGCTTTAGGATCAGAGTGCTGCTTTATCAGGGGTTGAGGAGTGCTCATGGCCAGAGAATCAGGAGCCTCTAGTCCTCAGGGATTGGTCTAAGGGGCAAATCTTCTTTATTAGAAAGATCAAAATAAGTGCTTCTTGGCTTAAATCAACCAGCCTAAGGGTGAAGGAAACAAGTTGAGGGGCTAGGAATAAACTGATAAAACAGAAGAACAGTAAGTCATTAAAGGTCTTTTATCTGATTTCCGCTCATAAGTTCATTTCAGTTTCTTGACATTCCAGCAGCACTGAGACGTGAAGTTCCTGCAACCATCGTGCTGCCTTTCATCTCTTTGGGTAGGAAGGAACAGAGCCTTAAATCTCCCATAGTATTGCATAAAAATGGAAGTTACTCGATCATATTAGTGTGCCTACCAGTTACTAAAAGCCCTACTGACTTTTGGGTGTCTTTGAATGAGGGTTCTCTTTGCCCTGCACTGAGGAAGACATGCTTCTGTGTAGAAGTTTGGATCAAAGCTCTGTTTTTCAAACCATGGCTTCCAGACAGGTGTTTCAGGAGTTCTGTAAACACTTGATTCAAATATTATTTCCATGGGGCGCCTGGGTGGCTTAGTTGGTTAAGCATCTGGCTCTTGATTTCGGCTCAGGTCACGATCCCAGGGTCGTGGGATCAAGTCCTGCATTAGGCTCCGTGTGTGCTTGATCTCTCCCTCTCTCTCTCTCTCTCTCTCTCTCTCTCTCTCTCTCGCTGTCTCAAAATAAATAAACATTTAAAAATATTATTTCCATATTTACTTTAACCATTCTATTAATAAGAGGAAATAATGTTAGCTGTAATGGCAGATTCCCAACCTATGTTGCTACACACAGTAAACATTTTCTTCTTGCTATTCCAAATCTATGAAGGATATTCCTGGTCTACAAGTGGCCTTCTACATGGACCTTTGGGAATACAGGCCTCTTCCATCTCGTGGCCCTGTCTTGTCTGGATCCTCAGAGCACTTTCCACAGACAGCGAGCTGTTGAGGAAAGGGTTGATGCAGTGCCTGTGAGGGGTTTCCAGGTGCCAGGTCTGTTCCCATTTCATTGGCTAGATCTCAGATAGATGGCTACAAAGAAAGCTGGTAAATGTGGTTGAGCTGTATACTAAGGTGGAAAAGGAAAAAGAGCTAATTTTTGTTGAGAACACAGCTGTCTTTACCAGAATTAAAAAAAAAAAAAGGATCTTTTAATTCTTTGGAAATCACAGCTTCTTAATATGTTGCCAGTGTTGACTTGCTTTAGTGCAGATTTTGGAATTAAACTTATTTTGCTATATTTAATTAAAGAATATCCTAAAGTCGCAAGAAAAGCTGTTAAAAAAAACCTCTTTGACGATGTGCAGGGATTTATCTGTGGGAATCACTGTCATCACCCTCAAAAGTAGTTGCAAAGAAAATACTAAAATAAATTAGATCCTAAGACTGATGTAAGTCCGCAAATCATCTATAAATTCTGATCTCATTCATCCAAAAAGGCTTCCTTGTTGTCAGTGACTGACTTTATAGCCTTTAGCAGAAATGTGAACTTCTAAAATAAATTTATATCAAGATGTTTCTTTCATCTGTTTTCGATCTATTGAAGTTGCTATAAGATTTATCTCTTTAAAAAGATTTTTATTGCTTAACAAATTAAAGAACAGTGATGTCTACAGTCTCTTCCAGCTCTAACATGTATAATGCTTTCTATTTTTATGTATTAGTGAAAGAAAGAGTAACTCTTGATTGCATATAAATCGTGTAGTGCAAATTACTCAAGTTGTTTTCCTTAGTTGAAAAGTTAAGTTGCACTTTGCAAACTATTGCACAATGTGCTTCCCCAAATTGTCTTTAATCAATTATTTAAAAAATTCCTAGAGGCTTGAAATCTCCAGAGGTTTTTACTAGCTGATAATTGATGCTAATAGTTTCCAGTTTATTTGATGTTTTGCAATTGAAACATGCTTTTCCTTGTCCATAATCAAGCTCATCTTTCTTGTAGTAACTATAATGTCAAGTCAGGGGTCTGTTTAATTAAAAAACCACAGGCCTGCATTGATTCTCTTCTCCCTTGGATTTCTTCTTGATTAGGTTTGGACATTTGCTTTGGGACTTATGGGCTCCCCTGCTGTCCCTTTAATTGAGTAGCCCGTTGCCCACCTCACTCCAGGGCTGCCTCAAGCCTGAAATATATAGCCAAGCAACTCAGCCATAAATTAGATGTTGCTGAGGCTGGAGGTGCTGTGGCTTTTGTTTTCAAGGCTTGCAGTTTGAGGGGAAGGTCATAATTCCTGTTCCCATGACTGCTGGCAGCGGCTGCAGGGTTGCTAAGGGAGCAGCCACAGAACTGAGCGGATGTGAGAAATGAACTCAGGTGACCCTGCCTGCCTTGCATAGATGAAGCCATTTTGAGCTGTGCCTCCAATGAGGAGTCCTTGCCTAGGGCCAGGCTCCTAGATCTATCACTGCCCTCTGCTGGATCAGTGTTGGTGTCCTAGTGGGGACTTGTGATGAACAATGTTAGCCTTACAGAACTGAGCTCTGAGGAAGTGGAGACCACAAAACTTAGTCCTAATTCTGCCTGCATGCAATCAGCCAGTGACTATGGCTTGCTTGGTTTTGACATCTGCTGGTACTGAAACTAGTCATATCTGTAAGATCTGCTCAATGTGGATTCTACTTGATCTGGTACACTTGCAAAAAAGTTCTGCATTGGGGTTTGAAAACAGATATATTTAGATGAGACACAAGAAAAGACAAAATGGCTTCAGAATGCTGAAGAGGGCCCTGGCAACCCTGAAATAGTGTTTTAATTCAGGGCTGATTGTGTATGCCACAGCAGACCCGAGGAAGTCCCTTAAAAAATTCCCTTATGAATTACTATTATTTCTATTACTCTTAATCTTTAATACACAGAGCAGTATGGAGCCTATTTTCTTCAGCCCCCACGTGTGTCCTATATATGGGAATATATGAGGGGCCAATCAGTCTTCATGATAGTCTTTCTGTAATGTCTCATTTTCTCATTTTTCTCTCTGTTTCTTTCAATCTTTTTTTTTTTTTTTTGACTCACACCCTGTTTTACTTTTTATCCAACCCACTGCAGAGACTGAAAAAAATGGAACACCACAGGGGGAGAAATTAAAGCTATGAAATGCATGTTTGTTCGATGTGCTTCTTTTTGAAAAAAAAAACAAAAAAAAAACCCAAATTCAGATAAGAAAAAAAAGGAAAGTGAAATAATGCTGTTTGTTCCTCTAGATACCATCCTCCTCTAGCCTGTTGAGGGCCTGGGAGGCTGACCTGTACCCAAACGCTGCTTTGCCTTCTGACATCCCCCTGAGTGTTGCCAACGTGCATGAAGTCAGGCTGTTTATTTCCCCAGGTTCCTCCCTGTGAGGCTGCCAACCAGTAGTGGGTCTTGGATACAGGACACAGCTCTTGTCTAGCAGCCCTTCAACCCAGTTTTCCCTTTACAGCTTCAGGAAACCACCCCCCCACCGCCTTGGCAGATAATGGGGTTTACCCAGGCAACCTGTAACATCCTTCTCCCCCATCTTACAAATAGTCCCTTGATATACTCTCCTCAAATTACTTGGTGCAAGAGTTCATCTCTTGCTGAAAACCCAGGTAGTACAATTATCTTCACTACACAGAGATAAGCACTGATGAGCATTTGGGTGTATTTTGTATTTCTTCACCTGCCTTTGTTTATGATCTTATGTAGAGGCAACAGATTTAGCATATTTGGTGTATACATCTTTATATATTTTCCCCACTTATAATTACTTATGAAAGTGATACCCCATTCTTAAAATCTTCCATACCCCAAATCATGATTTTTATTGGGTACACTTTGTTCCACTGCATGGCTATAACTTAAATTTATTTTAGGATTCATGAGCAGTCTTGTCATCTACCTTCTCTTCATTTCCTCAAATGTAGTTGCTCCCTATTTCTCACGTGTATTTATTTCACAGTTCTGCTTCTCAAGATAGAAGATTGGACCAGTCAGTGTGTCACTACTCATTTGGGAAGGCCCGTAGTGGGCACAGTCTTAAGCCATGTTTCCTTATGGACGATCACCTTTTTTAATGTTCAGTCTTTCCTCATGTCAGTGGTTGGTTGGTTTCTCCAAGGTTCATCCTAGTAACTTGGAGAGGTGAAACTTGAACCTAAGCTTACCTGCTCCAATAGGTTGTATTTACAGATTTGTAAAACTCAAACTCTACCTCTAATCATGGAAACCACTGTTTTAAGTTAAGGAAAAATGTTAATTAAAAAAAATGTATGGTTCCGGGGCACCTGGGTGACTCAGTCAGTTAAGCATCTGACTTAGGCTCAGGTCATGATCTCATGGTTCAGTTAATGAGTTCACCCCTTGTTGGGCTCTTTGCTGTCAATGCAGAGCCCATCCACTTCAGATCCTCTGTTCCCCTCCCTCTATTGCTCATGTGCTCTCTCTTTTTTTCTCTCTCTGTGTCTCAAAAATAAACGTTTTAAAAAATAAAATAACTTTAGATATCTTATATAAAATGAGTAGATGTTCATTGTACAACATATAAATAAAATTTAAATATGTATGGTTCTAGGTGTGCTTGGGTCCCTCAGTCTGTTACGTGCCAGACTTTGGCTCAGGTCATGATCTCACAGTCAGTGAGTTCAAGGCCCACATCGGGCTCTGCACTGATAGCTCAGAGCCTGGAGCTGCTCTGGAATCTGTATCTCCCTCTTTCTCTGCCCCTCCCCTGCTCATGCTCTGTCTCTCTCTCTCTCTCAAAAATAAATAAACATAAAAAATTTTTTTAAAAATAAACAAAAAAATGTATGGTTCTAAATAAATGAGCTATCAAGCCATGAAAAGACATGGAGGAAACTTAAATGCATATTATAAAATGAAAGAAGCCAGTCTAAAAAGTCTACTATATGAAATTTCAACTATGTGACATTGTGGGAAAAGACAAAACTGCAGAAACACTAAGAGAATCAGTGGTTGCCAGGGGTTGGGAGGGACAAATAGGCAGAGGATGGGGAACTTTTCCTGATGCTATTTCAATGGTTGGATACATGTCATTGTACATTTGTCCAATCTATAGAATGTACAACAGCAAGAATGAACCACAATGTAAACTCTGAACTTTGGGTGATATTGATATGTCAGTGTAGGTTCATCAGTGGTAACCAGTGTATCATTCTGGTGTGAGATGGTAGGAGAGATTAAACCTGTGTGGAGGCAGAAGGTATATGGGAACTTCCTCTTGTCTTGTTCTTTGAAAACTTAAATCTACTCTAAAAAATCAAGTCTATTTTAGAAAATACAAGGTTCCTTTTAAATAGGTATAGTATCAGGGTGCCTGGGTGGCTCAGTCAGTTAAGCGTCTGACTTTGGCTCAGGTCATGATCTCACAGCTTGTGGGTTTGAGCCCCACGTCGGGCTCTGTGCTGACAGCTCAGAGCCTGGAGCCTGCTTCAGATTCTGTGTCTCCCTCGCTCTCTGCCCCTCCCCTGCTCACACTCTGTCTCTGTCTCTCTCTCTCTCTCAAAAAATAAATAAACATTAAAAAAATTAAAAAAAAAATAGGTATAGTATCAGTTTTCAGTGCCAACAGATTTGCTGTGTCTGGCTGATTTTCCTTTAACAAAAATGACCAATTTTCCTCTTGTTTCACAAATACCTGCAATAAATTGACATTCCCATCCCTGGGGATTTCTCCATGGAAATCGGTTTCCCTATTGTTATTTTAAAGCAGCATCAGCTTTGGTCTCCCATATTCAGATAGTGTAGGCACGTAATCAATTATAAGATATATCTAGCTCTGAGGATGTTTTCCTGCTGGAGAGTTTTATACCCAAGTCTTACAGAGAAGATATAAGAAATCATTTTTATTTAAAGTCATGGAGATTTAGAGGAATAAACTAGAAGCTTAATTTGAGACTTTCGAAATTCTAAAATCTATCCACGCATCCATCATATAGGACAGAATGATTATACTACCTCCAGAATTAGATGCACAACTGTATGTATGCTCCGTTGAGTTAATCTGACTCTCAATTCTAATGGACACTCTATATATCTTTTCTTCAATACACCAACGAGTACAGAAACTTAAAGGTCAGCGCTTTGAAATGCTGATGCATTCATTTCTTTTTATTTAAACAGTATAAGGAAATATTCTTTATTAGAAAGGACCATAATGAACATATGTGGAGAAGTTGCTCCGTTGGTTGCTCAAAAACTAACAACTGAGCCCAGAATGTAAACAAGAGTCTGCGTACACACATTTTCTGAGATTGGGGGATTTGAGAAATGCGTGAAGGATCAGTGACTAATTAGTGTTGTGTGAGTCATATTATGTGTACTGACCATTCATGCTTCTAGAGTCTCCTTCCCGTTGAGCAGGAGTTATGGCAGTGATGTCTTGGAAATTTGGTCACCTCCTGGTTTGTAAAATCGGGATGCCCTGAACAGAGAGTTTTGTTTTTCCTTTTGTCTTCTGAGATAGATTCATAGGCAGCTTTTGTTATTTACGCTGAACAGGGAGGAGAGAGCTGTAGATGTGATCAAATTGGATCATCCTAAAATTACTTTTATTTGGGTTTAGAATTCATTGTTTGTTTTTAGACAGCAGATATACTTTCTCAATCTCATTTTCTTTGGGCCAATCTTAAAAATTCTATCTGAGCATACAGTGATAAAAGACAGCAGAGGCATTTCTGAGACATGAAAGGTGCCAGGGGAAGGGAATGAGATTTAAATTTTGCTATGGGTATTGCCATATGGCTCATACACACTTAGATAAAGTAGTTCTGTGATATTTGCTCACAATGCTGTCTCTTTAAAAAGTCATATAGTAATTAAGGAATAAAATTAAGATTGTGATTCTGCCTTCACTTTGCTGTGAGTGGAGTGACCACCCATCCCTGTTTGCCTGGGGCTGAGGCGTTTCTAGGGATGTGAGATTTTCAGTTTTAAAATGAGGATGAGTTGTTCACTTTAGCTCAGGGGAGTAGCTGTGGCCAGGGGAAGGGTGGGTTCTCCTGGCAACTTGGTTGCCAAGTATACAGCCCTGGGGACAGTGAACACAAATAGTGGATCAAGGAAAGGGCCAGAGCAGAGTTAGGTAGAGAGGCTGAAGGTAATGGCCAAGTCAGAGTGTTAGACAGTGAGCGTGGGTCCTTGTGTGGAGCCATAGGAAATTAGAACAATCTGGGTCCATTCTAGGTGGATAATAAGGAGTGGTTCCTCCAAGAATTCCAGAAGAATTCTTGCTGTATGGTTTCTAATAGGGTCTTCCATTTAGTTTCTTCTGCTACAAGGACAGGCCTGTCTAGGCACTTACAAAGCTCATAGAGGAAGCCGGTACTATCCTTCAGGGGAGTAGGCTGTTTCTATCTTATACAAGAGATAAGTAAACTTTTCTTTCTAGTAATGAACTCTAGTTTCTTATTTACATTGAAAAAAAGTACTGAGTATTTTATTTTATGAATGTATAGGAGAATTGGGTGATATTATATGATACTCCAGAATGCACTCCCTAAAAGTTACATGCCCCAACCTTCACTCCATGGATAAGGTGGTCTGACAGGTGGTGGTGGTCTGATTTTAGTGTACTTTTTCTCTACAAGGAGAAATTTCTTCCTGGATCTAAATGGGTAGGATTTTTGTCCAGCCTTAGTTTGATATACTTGCTTCTCTCCAGCTATGAGCAGGAGAGGTGCTGCCCTGAACTCATCGTACTTTTACTCAGGGAACAATATACTAACTATTCCAAAAATTTTTTTTAAATGGGAATATTTGAATGCACAGAAAAATAGAGGTAGGGAAATAAAGAATCCAGGATTATTTTCACAAAATGCATACTGAGAAGTTCTCTGATGGATGGACGGACAAAGGCCATAAATTGGCTCTGTGCTCAGAGAGAAACATGTTTGGTTACATGAGTCAGTGTCCATAAAATAAGAAGCCAGTGACAGAAGAGAAGCACAATGCTTTTTTGTAACAAGGTAAGAGGGCAGTTTTTCAGCGGGTCTACATAAGGATTCTTTGAAATATAATGAGCAACATTCTCAATAGTACCTTGATAGTTTCAGAGAAGTGTTTCCTATGTTTCTCAAAGCCTAACATTGTAGCTTCATAGCTCAATTCAACAAAAAGTTCTATCTTAAAATTTTTTATGTTTATTTATTTATTTGGGGGGGGGAGAGAGAGAGAGAGAGGGAGACCATGAGTAGGGGAGGGTCAGAGAGAGAGAGGGAGAGAGAGAGAATCCCAAACAGGCTCCATGCCCAGCATAGAGCCCAAGGCAGGGCTCCATCTCACGACTGTGAGATCATGACCTGAGCTGAAATCAAGAGTCAGACGCTTAACCAACTGAGCCACCCAGGCACCCATCTATCTTAAATTTTTTACAAAACAAAATGAAGTGTAGATGTATATATTTTAAAAGAAAAATAAATAAAAGTTATCAGAAGATGGGAAGAACTAAATGAGGCATGCTAGATATGAAGATCTCTCCTGGCTTGGATCATTCCAACAATAGATTATAAAGTATGCAAAGGAATGTCTGGATTTTCTATCCTTCAGACAATTCTGCATAATGATGGTTCCCAATAAGCATCTGAAGTATTGAAAGCAAGCAGTTTGATGAGATTTGGCCTGACAAATACCTCCTGGAATTCACTCTGCTATGTGGCCTATTATGTCTAGAACTCATGGGATAGAATTCTTCAGGAATATGTCGAGAATTCAAACATGGATGCCACCTGCATAGAGGCCCTTTATTTGCGGGTGAGCCAAGGAGTGTTAGTGGCCATGCCAAAGCCCTCCTTACAATTCTGATTCTGTTCCAACACATGGATAAATGGAAGAACCCCAACATTCTCTACCTTTCGAACAGTATAAGAATCCAAGTATGCAAAAAAAGTTAAGCTCTTCTTGAATTCTCTGGGTCCATGGGGAATTGCGGTCCTTTTATGACTACGCTTCAGGTACATCTCTTTGGCTTCATTTTGACACTGTTCTGAAATTCACCTCGGAATGGTAACTGGGATCTCTGCTTAACTTACTTTTTGACTTTTGCTTTGGTTCTTAGAATACTGTTGAATGTTCCCAATACTGAGCAGCTTGGCCTATGTTTTGACCAGATCTCTCTATTGTCTGTCTCTCTTTCTTCTCTCCCTCCACCTTTCTGTCCATCCATCCTTTTCTTCCTTCCTACCTACCTTCCTGCCACCACCACCCCCCACCTTAGTTCTAAATTCACAGACTCTTAGAGCTTTTAAGTAAAACTCTGTCTTCACCTGCTGCTCAATCAATCTGGGTGACCTAGAACTCCAATTCCTTATAGAGTTTCTGTTACTTTCCTTAATGAAATATCTAGGCCCATATTTTTGCACAATTGTTTCTTAATAAACACACATGAACACAAATGTGATTGTTTACATCATTTATTTCAGTCCAATTACTCTGTTATCAGCCAGTCTGAATACATCCCCAAATTAGTAATGTTTTTCTTTGGGGGGGGGGATAAAACTCATTTTTATTATACTATGTTCTAAAATTGTATAATCCCATTAGTAATTTTATCTTGGGTTGCTAATCACATTGTGCACAATGTCCTCTTGAGATTTCTAGTGTTCTTTTTTTAATATGAAATTTATTGTCAAATTGGTTCCCATACAACACCCAGTGCTCATCCCAACAGGTGCCCTCCTCAATGCCCATTACCCACTCCCCCCCCCATCAATCTAGTGTTTTTATAATCCATGCAAGCTGTATATTGCCATGTTATTTGTGAAAAATTGATACTTGGGAAAATATTTTTATTTGACAGGTTCTCAGAGATAGAGATCCTTTGAGTCCTATCAGCCATGAGACATTTCCTTTACCGTTGCAATTTTTCAGGAACCATTTTATTGATACTCCACACTTTGTGTCTAATTTTGTCCACAGCCATATTCTTAGGAGCACTTTCAAC
Source organism: Panthera tigris (assembly GCF_018350195.1). Lineage (NCBI taxonomy): Eukaryota > Metazoa > Chordata > Mammalia > Carnivora > Felidae > Panthera > Panthera tigris. Next base: position 23,060,459 of record NC_056678.1, on the reverse strand, counting down.
CAAATTTCTGTTGTTCTATTGATAACCATGAAACGGACCTCTTTCCTATTCTGGAATTAGCGTTTGGCACCTATTAAAACCAAAATGGCACTTTCTATGTTAAGCAATATTTTTCACTTCTTTGGCATTTCTAGCTACTCTTTTTTTTTTTTTTAATTCTGTCCTTGGGGTAGTCATTTATTTTGGATCTTAAATATCAAGCCTTCAACATTTGTCCTTTTAAAGACTATGTCACGAGGCTGAACTCTAATATTTGAAAATGATTAGTGTTTAACTCTTTACACCTGTTTGCACCATTTATCACCTGCTCTGCTTCCTGCTTCTAGCTTGTTCTACAAATTCAGGTGTTTAGTACCTGAATGCATCAACATGTTTTCAAGTATTTTAGCAACTAAACAATCCAGGCAATGAGGAAGAAGTTCAAACAACTTGCTTGTGGTTATGGTTGTCAAGGAAACCATTTCCTTATATAATGTTTGACAGTAGCTCTTTTGGTTTTTTTAATACCATAAAAACAAAGCTTGTCTGGTACCATGGAGAAGAAAGTACACAATAAAATGAACCACAACCCAGCTGAAAGTTATAAGCCTGCACTGGATGAAAAATACTATGTATTAATTGATGTATTATTGTATAATATAGAGGGATAATATGTTGAGAGGTACGGCAGAAGTAGGAGTAAAATTTCCTTTTTGAAGCAAATCCAGGCTAACACTGTATTCTCAAAATATGCTATATGCATTGGGGAGGGGGAGTGTTTCATTAAACAGACAGACGATCTCATCTTTGCTATATACAAACTCATGGATGGAATTTTAAACAGATTTGAAAACATAATCAGTCAGAGGTTTGCATATATTGCCCAGTGATCGACACCACTGCTACAGACTACAGGGGCTGCAGGAAATGAAAACCCTGTCTTTTGGGTTTGTCCAATTTACGTTAGGTTTTGCTTTAGGAGAGAAGGGATGAGTTGTGGTGCATGGTAATGCTAAAGCTCCCTATGAGAAAAAAAGATCCTAAAATGTTAATGAATGAAGTCTTTTAAAATTCTTTTTAGCTCTTTCCCAATGTGTATACATATAGAAGAGGACTTCAAGGCAGGAAAGATGATGTTGGTTTGGACACTATTGCTTTTGATTCTGAAATTCGGGGTTTCCATTTATAAAATGTGAACATAAAGTTTCTACTTATGAATGTGAGAAGATGCAGTGAAAGTTGCATTGCAAGGTGAATGATTTTACAGAGAAAAGGGGGGAAATTGAACCTCGTTCAAAGCTATCCAACCTATGAAAAAGGAATATGTTATTTAAGAGATATGTGACTTGAAATGTTGGAAGTCAGATGAAAGTCCAATTGGAAGACATAATTTCTAAATAGATCCTAATGTTTAGAAGAAATTGTTTCTTCCTTGATTGGGCAGTTTCTTTCCTTATTTTGTAAACCATAAGACTACTTATGTAACAAAAAAATAAGTTTTACCTCTTCCTTCCTTTACCTTCAGTGTATGCCAATAACTGTAGTCATATGACATAGTATAATGTTCACATTTTTTTCTTTACAATTTGCTACAAAGGAAATGTTTGGATGGCTTAAGATGTCCAAAGATAGAGCCAGCTCATCATTGCCCGTGGCCTCACATTTAAGTATATTTTATTTCTAAAAGACTATGAAACACTTATCTCATCCCATTGCCATTACACATTATTTTAATAAATACTTTAGTACAAAAGAAAAGGAAAAGCAAAACAGAATTAATGTATTTTAATGACAAGATGACTGACCTCACAAAAGGGAATGCTATAAGAAAGTAAACGCGAAATGAACTGTAAGAGGAGAATAAGGCACCATAGAATTAAGTGCAGATCCCTGGGGCATTTAAGTTTATATAAAAAGGGCCTGATTTAGTTCTTAACATGTAGGTGATTAATTTTTCCTTTTCCATTACCCATGCCCCCCCCACCCATTCCTGCCAACCGTATTTTTTAGATTTCTTATATTTTAGGTTCTCTTAGAGTTTCCATTTTTCAGTCAGTCAGTCTAAAAGCACGACAGTGACAAAAGTAGTGAAAAGTCTGGAAATCATATATGAACCTTGGTTAAAAGAAAAGGAGGGCATGCATTGGAAGGGCTGTCATATGGTAGAGGAATTAACCTGTTCGGCATGGTTTTCATAGATGGAACTAGGGTCAGTGGTAAGCAGGTATATCAAAGTAGATAAGTCAGTTTCTCAGAGTTGCCAAGAGTGGAGTAGGCTGCTTTAAGATGCAGAAAACTCACCATTATTGGGGGTGCACTTAGCTTATTACCTACCCTGTCTTGTACCTTAGGTCTCATTTTGGAGGGAAAGGGGCCCTCTAGGGTTTTCACTGTATCAGCTATCCCCTTTCTTTCAAATGACTTTTGCTCTTAGACTAGATTTTCTCAGATCTCTCCTAATCTGAGTTCTTCTCCTCCTAATTTCCTTATAATCTATTTAGTCCATCTAAGTGATGAACGGCACCAAGATCTATGGATTTGATCTCCCCACTGTCTTTCGAGCCTGCCCTCTTCTTTCCACCCACCATTCCATCATAGTTCTTGTCTCCCCCTTGAGAGGTAAGGTTTTGAGGACCTGGGTTGCTTTTTATTTATTTATGTAATCCCTAGTTAGTTAGCACAAGAGGTGAGCACTCAGAAAATTTATTTAAGAATGAATACGTGACCATCAATAATTTACTGTAAGGCACCTTCTTCTTTAAGTTGCAGGTTGATCTATTCATTCAGTATATATTTTTTGAGTATCTACTATGTGCATTTGGGATATATGAATGAGTAAGACCGCAGTAGTTTTTCCCCAAAAGATCATAGCCTAGTTCAGAGGAAAATATAATATGTAAACAGAATTTGACTTTGCTCAGGCAATGTTATAAAAAGAAATATATACTTGACCAACTTAACTGGACTTCTGGAATATCACATTCCCACCACTTTGCAGGAGCCCTGCAACCAACTCAGGCAAGTGTTCTTTGAGAAGCCACTGGCAGGGTTTGCATTTCACAGAGCCAAAGGCAGGTCCTCTCAGAGGTAACAAAGGACACCAGTATCTGACTGGGTGAACTAGCAAGTTCAGGAGGACAAGCCATAGGTCTGGCTCTGACTACCGGTCTCTCCTTGCTAGAAGCTATCCTCCCCAAGTCTAGAGATTCTAACATTTTCATTTTTCTACTTGGGCCTCATCTGTTTCCATAGCACATTCTGTTCCATGCTGGTTCACTGACAAACTGGTCACTGCATAGAATGAGAGTGTTCATAGTGCCCCAGAGCTTTAGATTTTTCCGTCTGCAAGTGTTTAAAGCTCAGACTTTCTGCTTGGCTTCACAAACATAGTTAGCTATTTTATGATCACCCTAGTTATTTATTCTCCTGTTTTCACTTTTATGGATCCAAGAAAATGCATAAAAATGTTAGACACGCGAAGCCCCTCCAATTTTATATATTCGGTTAACCAGTTCATTGGAAGTGCTTGTAATTCTCTGTTCCTTCCCTCTTTAGTTAAAGTGTCTTCTGCAGCTTCAGTGAGAGTGGTTTTATAGACCATGTGGATTAGGAAGGAGAGAAAAAATTCTTGGCTGAGTGTGGCCTGGAAGACTTTCCCTCATTATTCAGAGAAATGCATCTGAGTCTGGTCTCCAACTAATAAATGTCCCCAGGCTATATTCTTCCTGCAACAAAATGTGATTTTGTTACTTTATCTGTTTCATGCTCTTCCTACATAAGCAAAAATAGTTTTATAAATTCAATAAAAGAAGAAAATAAGTACAAGAATGTGTATGGATATGTATAGATATAAATAAGTATACATATGTGGACTTATGTATACAAGAAGCAGAAGAGTCAAGGGAGAAAGATCAAAAGAGGCAAGAAAGCAAATAAGTTTTGTACAATAAATAAAATTTGGTGTTCTGTATTTGTGACCTCAAACTTTCCTTTCCTTTTTTTCAAATTCAAATTTCCTTCCATCTAATCTCTAAGTGTTCTGACATTCAGAATGCCAGACATTTGAAATGAGCTTTGTCTCAGGAACTCTGATTCCAAGCTCTGTAGTCTGAGTGGCCAACCCCATTTTGCAACCTGTCACATATCTAAGCCTCGTGATGCCATCACATCACAGTCAAGTGAGGAACAGGTGAAGTGTAAAGCATGCAAGTGGAATCAGGAAAGATACCCTCAGGTTACTTTCCAAAAGCATTTGGCTTTTTAAAATGCCTGCATTCTGATTTTATTATCTAGCCAGTTACTCACTAACCAAAAATGCATTGTATGCCAGTGATGTAAAACTTATTTACTTAATCAAGTTATTTCATTGCTGCCTTGTGATGATTGGGGCAGGGTGGGGTGGTATAAGAAAACCAAAAATGACATGTTCAATTCTTTCCAACTCATTTAAGTTCCAATTAGTTTGACAGGAATTTTTTTTGGTTATTACTTTCTAACTCTTGAAATCTTCTATCCAAGTGCCTATACTATTTTGTGTTTCTCTTTCATCTTTTTTCTTTTCAATCAGAATTAAAGAATTAAATTCTGCTGTTATTTATTGCTCATTCTCTGCATATCAAACTCAGTATCTCTGGTGGTTTCTGGATTCACAGGAACAGAAGTCCCCTTGAAAAAAAAATCACCTTAAAACATTTTGTTCATGGAAGTCTTAAATCCACAACTTACTTAGACCTCTTGGGCTCAAGATAACATAGATTTTTCCTCAGTAGTTCATTCCAGAATCAGATAATAAAGAATTACATGTGTTAGACAATAATGTAGCCAATTCCAGATTAAGAAAGAAAAAGATTTTGGCATGAATAATCTCAACCTTAAAATATGTCAACTCTATAATGAAAATTAGGCAGAACATTTAAGTCAAGCACGAACTAATCATCTTTCTAAAGTTATCCAATGCTCTCTGCCAACTCCTGATTATGTGGGAGTTGCTGATCTGTTTTTCAGATTCTCTAGGGTCTTCTGAGGTCATATTCTGTCCTAGGATTCAGGTTTCTATGCTTAGAGTCCCACATTCTAGGCTGCTACTTCTACAAAGGGGAGGGAAGAAATCCCCCAGTCCTCTGAATATTGAGAGCCTGGTGTAGGGCCAGCTGTACTTGGGATCAGGTTAAGTGGCAGCTAACCTGCCTTGACTTTGGACGTCTTCCCGAAAGTACCACCATACCTTGGTCTGAAAATCTCCTTTAGTGTATTCCAGGTGGAGACCATTGTTTCCAGAAAACCATTGTTAAAACAGTTGAGGCAGGACCAGAACTGGTCATCCCTCTGTAGTATATATTGAGAAATTGACTCCTGGCTTGTATCATTTGTCCAATGAATGGACATTTTTTTGTGGGCAAAGAGAAGTCCTGATTTAGTTGATTGGATCAGCTAAATTGATTAATATGAATAGACAAAGGTTGTGACCAGAGAGAATATGGCTGGAGGAAAACACTCATGAGAGGCAGATGGTAATGGGAGCTATGCTGCACACCTGAGTACAGATGCTGAGAACCCCTCTAGAAATACTGAATCAGATCTTTGGAGAGTTGGGCCCAGGAATTTGTATTCCCCTCCACCCACCCAAAAAACAAAAACTGCAGGAAATTTAGACAGAGCCATGGTTGGGAATTATTCCAACAAAAGAAAGTTTCCTAGAATGGGTTTGAATGTAGTGTTTTCTGGATACATGGAGAAACAATAGATGCTTATGAAATGCCTGATTGATTGAATGAATAAATCAGGGATTGTGTGGAAGCTGAGTCCTTAATGACACGTATAGCCTTGCTACCCTTATTGCATCCAAGCTCCACCTTTTTCCTGGCACTTCCAGTTCCTCAGCTGTAATCAGAGCATACAAAGAATACAGGAAGAGCAATGAGGAGACAAGCAAAAGATGTTTTGGGGTACATTTGGTCTCCCTTGCTCCCCCAAAAAGAGGAAGATTGACATCCCATCTCCTCCAGCCAGCTTACGGCATGTGCATGATTGAAAGTAATTTATGACTCCTTTTCAGGCTCAGCCTCCAAGCAGGAAAGCTGACATTAAAATGGTGCATGTGACAGAAATGTGGCCTTGTGGGAGCCCCAGAGGAGCTCCAAATCAGATCAGCTGTCCTTCATCAATCAAAAGTTGGCTGTAGCTCACTCCTCTATTTGGAACAAGTCTAGTCTTCCATCATTATGGCAGAATGGCGGGCTCATGAATAACGTTTTAGCATGAAACTTGGTACACACTTGTTATCATAATCTCAGCTTGTAAAATGAAATGTCTCAAGGGTGAATCAGCCTCATCATCTGCAGTACCACATTTAGGATGTCTTTGTACATTCTTTCTTATTCTTGGATTTCTCCCTCCTTCTTCCAATGCAGTTGTGTGGCCAGTGCTCAGTGAGTGTGTCTTTATGCACTCAGCTGGACTTGCCCACCATAGGTCAGGACTGGGGGCAGTCTGCAAGGAAGAAGCACTGGATTAGGGGAAAATTTGATCCATGTGCCATTTGACTAAGCACTGTAATAATTACTCTGCAGCACAAATTCATTGAGACATGATATTAGTATCTCCACTCTGTGGATGAGGAAACAGAGATTCCACGATGTTGAGAAATTTGCCTAAACATACACTTGCAATAATGTAGGCTGATAGTCAGGAATAGAGGGTGGGGCTAGAGAAATGGAGGGGAAGGCACAAAAAGACAGGGCATGAAAATCTCAGTCATAAAGCAAGAGGGAGAGACCAGGTGGAAAGGAATGAGAAGAGGGGTTAAATGGGTGCACTGGTTTTTGCCGTACCCTACTTACCTGGAGTTCAGTTATAAATAATTTGAAATATAAGCAGTTATCTGTATACTCACTATTGGTTTAGTCTCTTCTCTAATAGCATAGACACAGAAGCCCAGTAGGGGAAATGCTTTGGGCAGAGCTGACTTAAAGGTCAAGCACACTGGGAATTAGATCTGACCAGTGGGCCAGACATTCTCTTCTGCTGGTATCAAGTAAATGTGACCCAGTCAGAGCTCTTACCTGTTCCAGCTGTCCTCTCACATGGCCAGCAGGCACGAAGCATGCATGCTCCAGGAAACAAGTGGTCTGTGTCCTCAGCTGGTCATTGCTCTGTGCTTCTCGCTTCTCAATGGCAGCAGGTTGTACCCTGAGTCCTGTCACATCACATGATGCAGTCAGGAAAATAAACTCTCTGATAAATGTTCATGTAACACTCAGCATTCTCACCTACAGATAAAATAAATGTGGAAAAAAAAGTAGTTGAATATTAATGATATTTTTCTTCTTGGTGTTTTCTTGTACTCTTTGGACATTAAAGGCAACTTTAAAATAGCTGTGTTTCTTATACTCCTGGACTGAGAGTCACTGCCTGTTAAATAATGCTTAGCCCTTGAGCAGAACTTGGTGCTACATGCTGTGAAACTTTTAAAATGAACAAGTCTAATAATTCCAGAAGCCTGATAGTTATGCAAAGATTAGAGGGGATTGTAGTTTTTTTGTGGTACCTTTACAACTCCCTGGAAAGTAAATATTAAATGCATGTTTTCCATTAAGGGCCTTGCTTGAAGAGATCATCAGGGAGCTCACTGTACACTTAATACAAGTTTGGGAATTGCCACCGCTTGTACTTCTACAGAAATTTTTGTCGTTTGGGAGCACAATCGTGACAAGAGACTAATATATGTTCTTAAGAACAAGACACTTAAATCTAACTGCATTATGATTATTTATTTATTTATTTATTTATTTATTTATTTATTTATTTTTGGTGTCAGGGAAGAAAGACTCAGAAATAGCTCTTCTTAAATTTTTTTAATGTTTATTTATTTTTGCGAGAGAGACAGAGACAGAGAGCAAGGGAGGGGCAGAGAGAGAGGGAGACACAGAATCCGAAGCAGGCTCCAGGCTCTGAGCTGTCAGCACAGAGCCTGACACGGGACTCGAACTCACAAACTGTGAGATTATGACTTGAGCTGAAGTCAGCCACTTAATCAATTGAGCCCCCCAGGCTCCCCAGAAATAGCTCTTCTAAGAATGGGAGTTTGTATTGTACTTTTCTTTCTTTTCTCTTTTTTAAGTGATTACACTGTTGATCACAACAATGCTCTCTGCAGATCTCTTCCATCAATCCTGGTAACTCTCTGCTTTGATGAGAGCCAGTTTAGGGACAAACTGAGTCAGACTTCTGGGGACTATGAAAAGCACAGCAAAAGCTGTGTAATTTAATACACCCTAAATAAAATCAATCTTCTATAAATAATAGCATGCTGGTATGCCTGGTACTGAATTAGTATAGCTACTCTATGGGAGCATTTGAAATACATTTTATGTTTCTGGTCCCTAGACTTTTATCTTTCTGAATTTTTCATGTCACTTGAAACATCACTAGAATATCTATACATGCTTGCTTCAAGGATCAGTTCTCCAAAATAATCCAATAAACTCTCTTAACTAAAACAAGCTGGCTAACCATTCTATGGATAGAACACTGTAGCCAAAAAGACAGAATGCCCCTCTGTCCCCCAATGCCTGGCACTAATAGGCTTCTGCCTTTTGACTATGGTTTCCTGTCTATAAATGGAATAATCCAGCTTATTTTATTTAACAGAGTTTGTATGGTTATTTTGGGGAAGCTCTTCCAAGTACTATGATCTACCCATCTGTCCATCCATCCAATAAATATTTACTAAGCATTTAGTGTATACAAGCTATTGGACATATAATGGTGAAAACCAGATAGATAGGTGCTTGACCCCAGAGAGCTTACAATAGATCAGCAAAGAGCCATGGGATACACAGTAAAACACATGATGTGGTAGTGAGGTGGGGGGAAGGTGTCGGAGAAGCTCTCATAGAAGAAGTGATGTGTGAGCTGGAACCTGAAGGCAGAGTGAGAAGAAGTCAGCCAAAGAGCAGGTGGAGTAGTTTCCTGGGCAGGAGAAATAGCCAAGAAGGAAAGAGGGCAATGGGGTCTCAGGTGAACTGAAATATTGGTCAGGGAAAAGAGTAACAGGAAGATGGACTTGGAGAGGTAGAGAGGTGTCTTACCAACCTCTTCTGAGGAGCTTTGAAGGAAATGTTAATGAGACTGGACTTGTTCCTGTTGTGGGGTTTGGAGTGGGGAAGCCACATGATTAGATTTCTCCTTCACAGGATTATCTTGGCTGCAGCCTAGAGAATGGAGGCAAGGCTGGAGGACCACTTTGCCATAGCAGTCTTGACAAAGGACAGAGGTAGCCTGGGCTGGTGTAGCGGTAGTGAGAATGAAGATACACAGGAGGCAAAATAACATGGAATTTAGTGGCAGACTCCATGTAGTAGATAAGGTGACATGATGAATCCTTATTGATGATGAGCATGGATTCTCAAGGGAAAATATGTGAGGAGAATGAAGTGGGGAATTTTTCTGGATCTTGGAACCAACTGTTACTCTGTGCATTTGATCTTTTCCTTCCTAGATGAGAAACTCCAGGAGGATAGAATCATGCAGTCTAGTTTCTCTCTACCTATTTGGTATCATGAAAGAACTCACAGAACAACTGGGGTTTAACCCTTGCCCTGCAACTTAGTAACTTTGAGGTATTAGGCAAAATACTTAATGTCTAATCAGAGCCCACTTCAGGCCCCAGGAAGCTACAGTGAACAAGAGTGGAAAATCTCTACCTTTATCAAGCTCTAGCTGAGGATACAAACAATAAGCAAATAAATAAAAAACTAGATAATAAAATTGTGCTGAGTGTTATGAAGGAAATAAAAGTTGATGAGATGGACCTAAAGAATAAGAATTGATCAACCACTTGAGAGTTGGGGGAAGAACATTACAGGCAGAAGGGACAGCAGGTGCAAACAAAGCCTGCCCATGGGAAAGGGTTTGGTAGGTCAGGTAACAGGTGCTCCATGGAATTAGACCTTGAAGGCTCTAAGGAGACTTAATTTTATTCTAAGAGCAACAGAAGCCATAAATGAATTTTAAGAAAGGAAATCAACATGCCCAGATTTACATTTTTACAATGTCATTCTAGCTACCGAATGAAGAAAGAATTGGAGACGGAGAAAGTGAAGACAGATTAGCTAAGAGACTATGACAGTTGTCCGGGAAGGATAAAAGTGGCTCAAATAATAATGCATCTATAGCACTTATACTCTTGTAAGCATTTTTAAATTATATATTTTGGGTAAGTTTTAGACAAAAAAAAACCCACTGAAAATATATTACTCAATTTATAATTTTATATCATTTTGTTATAAAAATACAGAAAGCTTTAAAAAGTTTTACACCAAATTCCCACCACCAAGATTCTAGACTTAACCTTTTACTATTCTTGCTTTGTTGTATATACATCCCTCTAATCATTCCCCTATCAGGCCATCTTATTTTTTTTATGCATTTCAAAGTAAGGACAGGCATCAGCATGCTTCACTCCTAAACATTGCAGCATGAATATAATTAACTAGGAATCTGTATTTTTTTAATGCCTTTTTTCTTTTGTCATAAAAACATACATATTTGAAATGCATAAACTTAAATTACTAATTGATAGGTTTTCAGTCTTTTTCTCCTCTCCTTTTGAGACACTTTATGAGACTTATTGATATTATCCCACAAGTCTCTAAGTCTCTGTAAATTTTTTTCAACTTTTTTCTGTTATTCGGGTTGGATAATCTATTGATCTCTCTTCAAATTCATTTTCTGCTGTCATCTCCAGTCTGTTAATCCCATCTAGTGAATTTTTTAAATTTTCGGTTTGTATTTTTTTAGTTCTATAATTTCTTTTGGTTGTTTGTTATAGTTTATGTTTCTCTGCCAAATTTTCTTTCTGTTTTTCATTATGTATATATTTTTATTTATAATATTGTGCATAGCTATATCTGCTCTGTTGAAGTCTTTGTCTGCTAATTTGAACATCTGAATCATTTTTAGGGTTAGTCTCCACTGATTGTCTTTTCTTTTGAATTTGGTTCATATTTTTGCTGTTTCTTTGTGTATAAAGTAATTATGGGGGGGGGGGTTGTATCCTGCACATGTGGACAATATTCTTTGTAGACTCTGCATTCTGTCAGGTTCTTTAGAAGAGTGTTGATTTTTTTCAACTTAAACTAAAACAGGAGTTCTGATCATAACCTAAAAACTCCAGTTTCTGTTGTTAGCCATTTACATATGTTGACTGATTACTTTTCACAACCATATCAATCTTATAAGATAGACCATTTTATAGATGAGGAAACTGAAGTACAGAGAAGTAACTTGCCCAAGGTCATGCAGCTAGTAAGTGGAGAATCTTCATAGTTTGACCTTCAAACACACTTCTTGAAGTGGAGTGCTAGCAGTAAATACAGAATAGGTGGACAAATCTAGAAAGTACTAAGGAGTTATTAAGGAGTTAGAATTTCTCCAAGACTTGGAGAGACTAGGTATGAGAGGGTGATGGAAAGAGAAGAATCCAGTAGCATTCTGGGGGTTTGGCTTGAGCAATGGGATGAGCAATGGGATAAAATTTACTGGTGTAAGAAAAACTAGAGGAATACTTAGATTTTGCTGTTGTTGTTGTTGTTAGTATTATTTTAGATATGTTGAATTTGAAATTCTATTATGCATTCCAATGGAGTTGTCCAGGAGGCAGTTGAAAATGAGTCTGGATCTCAAGGGGTGGTTTGGCTAGGGCTGGAGACACAACTTTGGTAGTCATCAGAGTGTGGGTATCTTTTAAAACCATTGGATTAGATGAGGTAACTAAGGCAAAAGTATAGGGAAGAGCTGATGGTCAGAAAAAAATCCCAATGCACATAAATACTAAGAAAAATGGGTAGAATTTAGCAAAAGAAAGTAAGAAAAAGCAGTTAGCAATGGTAAAGGAAATCTAGGAGAAGTAGTGCCATGGAAGCCAAGAGAAGTCAAAGTTTTCAGGAGGTAGTAGCATGTATGAAATACTGTTGGAAGGTTTAGAAAGATGGGGACAGAAGAGTCTCTACTGGATATAGCAAAGTGGAGGCCAATAGAATAAGGTTGGAATATATACTAGAATGAAGAGTCAATCAGTATTTGGATGAAGAAGTGGAGACAGCAGTTCTGAATCACTGGTTAATAAGTTTTGTTGTGACTGAAGAGCAGAGGAATGAAGCAAAAATTTTTATGTAGGTAGAGGTGATACAGTAGAATGGGAGACATTTGTCAACATTAATCAGTATTCAAGTAGCTGATTTAGCTAATTGGATTGTTTTGAAAAATCACATGGTTCCTGCAGAACTGCTCTGTACACTATTAAATCACTTTAAGAATATTTTCAAGACTTTATTATTTCTGGACTTTGTAATTTCTGTTGGTTTTTCTGTTTACAGTAAGTTCCTATTGATCTAGGCCCACATTGGTTTTAAGTTCTTTTGTGTTGTGTTACATAAAAAATGATGTTTAGTGAATGCTTTTTTTTTAAATCCTCTCTTTTGGAGTTTTGGCTAGTTGTTTTACTCCCCTGGACCTCAATACTCCTATTTTGAAAATGTATGATAAATGATGAAGAACTACATTTATTGTTAGGGAAGTCCAAACATATTGCTCAGTGGAAAAAGGGTTTTAAAAACAACAATTATATAGTGTATAATTTCATTTTTACAAAAATATATACATATGTCAATTCCATCCAATTATTTTCAATATATTTATTCCATTCATTTATTTCATATATCGATGTCTAAAGTATTTTTAACAGAATATCAAAATGAAACACTTTATAAAAATTTAACAACATTGAATAATAAAACTAAATAAGATAAAGAAAACAAAACCAAACAAAAATAGATATTTTCTTTCCCAAGGTATGCCAATTTTATCATTTGCAAAGGGATAGGTATCAAAACCCTGGTGGGTTACAAGGAGGGAAATCCAGCTCGATTTATTTGAGCATGAGCCCATAAAAGGATCATGTTAATGTTGAACTTCCTACTATGCCTAAGTGAAGTAAAAAAAATCAGCCTGAATCCAGGTGTCTTTTGCTCCTTCCAGTTTCCCATTTTTCTATAAGCCATTCCTTCAACATAACTTGCCTCTGTCTATGCTTTGCTAATAGTACCAGCTCCACTTCCTGACCCATTTCTGTAAGTGACTTCTTTGGGTTCTGGCTTTGAAGATTTTATTAGTTGAATCCTGCATCCTTCCTTTTATTCTTGGCTTTATCCAGAGAATACTGGGTTCCAGCTCAGTGTCAGTTTTGGAACCCAGATTTCCTGCCTGGCTCTGTAGCACCAATGCTACTCTGCCAGTGTGTGTGTGTGTGTGTGTGGCTTTGTTCCAGTATATCTGCAGTGGCCAATAGTAGGCATCATGTTCTGGTGCCCTCTGACGCAGTCTGCCACTTGCCCAACTACACCTTGGCTTACATCCCTGTGTTCCAGTGTTCTTTCTGATTGCCCTTTTTGAATTAGATGTGTTTTATAAGAAATTGGTAACTCTGCTTAGTTTTGACTGCTGGGAAATGAGTCTTAAAAGCCTTGATCCTAAAAAAAAAATACATCTTATAATTTTTCCAATAGTTGTTTTTTTTTTTTTTTTTTTTTTTTTTTTTTTTTTTTTTTTGCTTTGAAAGGTTATCTGAAGGTGAAGGAGTTGAAGGACATTTTCTTGGGCTGTTTACTCTGCCTTAGAGGCCCTTCTTTCTACTTATCTAGTACAGCCTTACCTTCAAGGTCCTGCTGAAATCCCAGCCACTCTGTGAAACATTCATCATCTCTGCTTTGGGGATCTGCCCTTTGTGTTCTGGTATCCCAGAATATCTGCGCTGTTTTGTTTTGTGTTGCTTTTCCAACTCAACTTGTGCTGCCTCTCTGTTAATTATAAGCTTTGTCTTTCCAATTAAGCAATCAGCTTTGTACTTTTGCTCACTCATTTATTCCAGGTACAGGCTCTGGAATAAGAGTGCCTGGAGTTCTGGCTCTGTCATTGGTTGGCTATATTACTTTGTTCGAGCCACTTGCCATTTCTAGGCCTTGGGTGGCTTCTCTGTTTGGTATAATAGTATCCATATTTTGAGGCTGTTGGGATGGCTAAATGAAATAGTACATGAAATGTGTTTAATACGGTGTCTGTAGCTGGTGTCCAATAATTTGTATCTTTTGTATTCTTATTGTTATTTAACTCCTCTGCAATTAGAAGAACTGGAGAAATAGTTACAAAAACAGGCAATATTCTACAGAAATGGTTTCTGCCTTAATAGAATTTACATTCTAGTCCTTAATAACTCATTACTCAATTATTTATTTAAATTCTACTCTTTTAAGAAGTGCAGGGTCCTGTGAGCATGTCTGACTTCCTCTGGAGGGTTTGGGAAGGTCCTCCTGAGGAAGTGATAATTTAAATTAGAAAAAGGGATAGATATGAATCAGGTTAATGTCACAAGGAGTTTCAGGAATGAGAGAGTCAGGAAGGCAAAGGGAGCAGCGTGTGTGGGGACTCTTAGCTGGAGAACAACCTGAAGCATCTGAGAAACTGAAAGAAGGCCAGTGTAGCTGGAGCTCAGTGGTCAAATGAGATAGTTCCCAGACAGCCACACCTGGATTATAGGTCTCATCATTTTCCTAATATTTTGTGCCTACATATTAAGGGGCCCAATTAATATTTGCTAATGATTAAATCTATGTGGATAAAGCTAGTTCAACTGATTCTTTTAGACACCCAAAGAAAATTTCTCTGGGTAACTGGTGTATAAGTAAGGGTCCAGCCAGGAAAACAGAAGCTGTGTTGGGCATTTCAACACTGAGAATTTAACATGAGGAATTAGTTACATTGGCATCCACCCTTACTCTCTGAAAAACCAAAGGGTGACATTGAAGTAACAAAGAAGGAGTAATTACAAGAAGCCACTACCTCACCAGACCAGAATCTTAAGCTTGTCTTGATTGTATCCTACCCCTACATCCAGTCTCTCATGAAGTCCTATCTTTATAGCCCAGAGGAGCTGGAGCTCAGGACTGGAGAGAGTTTGGGGGAGGTAACAGAGGGAAGGGGAAGGGGTCTGTCTGGCTGCTTCCCAGCAGGTGCCGGGAGGACTTTCCAGTTAGTGCTGGTATCTGCATCTCTAAGAGTGAACCATTCAGGTTAGTTCTAAGAATACTGAAATGAAACAGGAGACCAAGCCCAATTGTCCGTCCCAGCCTGGAGGGTCATTGCTAAGACAACAGTGATAGGAAGAGAAAGAAAGCAGGAAGAAGCCTGACTCCTAGTCTTTTCTCTATAGCCATGATTGGTGGAAACCGATAGAGAATCAGAAGGTAAAGCAGACACATGATTTGCAGCCCCAGCCTTAGTGTCACATAGCAGATTATAGAAGGATACATGGAAGTTTTTATTTTTATAATGGGTTTATAGAAAAAGTACAGGGGATAGAAAGATAAGAACAAAGGAGAAGATAAGCATTGTTCATTGGATATCAAGGGTGATATAGTCTTGCTTTGGATAGCATCTGATTTTCTGATTTCTGAACTTCAAGATATAATAAGTTACTTTAAAAGACTTTGCAGAAAAAATATTTCATTAACTCTTTGGTAGCATTAAGATGAATTCTACTAATGCAGAGCCATAGTGAAAACCTCTTTGTAAGTTTATGCCACTCTCGTCTGAGTTGGAAATGTATGTGCATATGTATATATGTATATATGCACATATATGTAAAATATACAATACGTATATATACATACATATGTATACATCCATATTTAAGTATACAGTATTTATTTAAGTATACATTTTAAATTACCGAAAAAGAACAAACTTTGCAAGCTCTTATTCTTGGGCTTAAAGCTGTTGAAAACTAGCATACATATTCATTCAAAGGAGACTACAGGTGGTTACCTAGGTCACTTTTAGCTCCTAAAGGTCTTGCACATACCAGATCTCTTGCCTGTACACTCTAGGGAAAATTCTGCTTCCCTACCATTTCCTTGATAGCTGATTATAGACTCCCTGGGATCCAGACAATCACATGTGCCTTTTCTCCCAGCTTATGGCTTAGGTTTGTCTGGTGAAGATGAGCAGGCATCACCCAGAGACCTTTTTATTACTCCCCTTGCCCTGAATCCCCTGGTGTGGAAGATTTTATCACCGAAACTGCAAATAATAGGTTACAAATAATTTCTCAATGATTATGAATAAAAATATTCTTAAAAGTCAACCACTATTTTGACACTCAGTTGACTAAATTCCAGTCACAAGCAAATAGATGTTTGGGTCATCCCAAATAGTCCCAACAAAGACAAAAATGTGATGTTGATTAGATATTGTAGAATATTAAAAATAATGATTGGATCTCTAACACTACTTTTAGGTAACTAAGACATATTTAGGTATAATTAATTTTTCCTATGTGTACTATATTACAAGATGTGTTTGCATGGAAGGTCTGTTTAGTACAGAAGTGTGACTTGACCATTTCCTCTTGGTCAATGAAAATACTTGAATTCAGGTCTTAAGTTCCTTTATTTCAACTCTCATGTTTCCCCAGAGAATTAGCGAAATAAGTACTTTGGTGTGGAAGGAACTGACTCTACAAAAATTTTCATATAAGAGGAGGATTGAAATGTTATTAATCATTCAAATTGACTCATCTGTCTCAAACATTCATTTCCTAGAAATAATCTTTTGTTATTGTCTGTAATAATTGAGACCTTCTTATTGTATTTCACATGTTTTTCTTGTTCTGATTTTCAGCATTAGAAAGCAATAGTAACCTTGGTAAAGATAATTCCTGTGGATCATTATACCATGGCTAGTCCTTGCTGGCCATTAGTCCCTCAGTAGTGCCACATTGATTCTGTTAAGTCAACACAACCCAGAATTACTGACAGTCACAAACCAAGGTCTGGTAATTCAGTTTTCAAATGTAAAACAAAATGAAGTTTTTATTAGAAATACAATAAACAGATAAATGTATTTTTCAAAAATACTGGTTTGTTACAGAGACCTAAGTAATTACCCAGATATCAATTTTTTAAAATAAACTATGCATTATTTATGTGTTTGTTTTCCTGCTGGTAACAATATTTATGTGAGAAACAGGGAAAAATTCACAGCGCAGGCATAACATAAATCTTTGATGGGGTTTAGAATTCTTACCACTTTTAATCTGCATGACATTTGCTGCCTCTTTACAGGATCCATTATGGGTTTGAAAGACCAGTCATCAAAACTTAGCTCATTTATTCTGGATGCTTTGCTTTTCATTAGAATATGTTAGCACAAAGTGCTGGGTAGTGCCTGGATTACATTGTAGAGTTGCATACTTTAACATTAATGCATAAAAATGTAATCTCACTAACATAGTAAAGCATAAGCATTGGACAGAATTATGAAACACAATTATTATTTTAAAAGTAAGTGACAAATTAAAAACAAGATTAAACCTAAAGACCTAGGTCCATTTCTATACCTTTGTTAATGATCCTTAGCTGTTGTCAATCAAACCTCAGCTCTAGTCTCTTTATAATTCTGAAAGAAACTGCTCATCCTCAAGTTGGCCAAAGACCTTTTGGGGGCTTTTCCACTGTACTGAGATTTTTTTGTAACTTCACCAGGTAGTCATTTACTAGTACTATGAAGTTAACTTCCTCATTGATGCAGTCTTCTGATTGTCTTCAGCTGCTTCACTTACTACTACTTAGTTCTCTCACCATCCAAGTTCCGTGTACCCAGTCCCTTCCTTTCTCCTAAATAGGGCAGAAAATTGTCCTTCTGATTCACAAGGCTGCTCTTGATGGAGAGAAATTACAGATATGATGTGCTTCTCCCAGGCAACAGAACACCTAATTTAACAATCACATTTTCCCCTCAACTGTACAAAGACTTATTAGCTTCATTTGTCCTTTTTTTAAGGAAAACTGCTCTGAGCTTCTTTTCTCCTTTCTTGGCAAATTGCTTGGTTGAGTCCCTTTAAAATATCCCTAAATTGCTTAGTTAAGTCCCTAAAAAATATCACATCAATTCCATAGCAACCCTCATATGCAATATCTAATATGTTTTCTTTCTGGTCTTAAGGAAACCATATACTCTAAGTTAAGAATGCAGGTAATATCAGAGTGTAGCTTTGCAAACCACATTGAAATTCTTCCAGAGAGCAA
The DNA here is from genome assembly GCF_018350195.1 of Panthera tigris. NCBI lineage: Eukaryota > Metazoa > Chordata > Mammalia > Carnivora > Felidae > Panthera > Panthera tigris. The sequence continues at coordinate 23,042,340 of NC_056678.1, read as the reverse complement.
ACAAAAGGTACAAAGTAATTTTAGGACAAGTTCAAATATTGGGGAAAATAGCAACTATGTGTAATGATAGCTTTTGTGGCTAGATTAAAGCCGCTCCCCCACAATAGCTGTGGTAGGCAGAGCCCATCTTTGGGGAGGAGGTAGGAAATTTTGCTTAGGAGCCAAGGAGATTTCTGAGACTGAAGAATCAAGAACCTGACCCCATCCCTTTTGTTTCAGTGTTATTAGAGTATCGTCAATAGAGGGAGTTGATGCTAACTGAAATATGCTGGCAGGAAGAACTCCAAACACTCCTAAGAAATGTGCAAAACTTTGGGGCACCTGGGTGGCTCAGTTGGTTAAGTGCCCGACTTTGACTCAGGTCATGAGCTTGCAGTTGGTGAGTTTGAGCCCCGCATTGGGCTCTGTGCTGATAGCTCAAAGCCTGGAGCCTCCTTTGGATTCTGTGTCTCCCTCCCTCTCTGTTCCTCCCCGGCTTGCACTCTGTCTCTCTGTCTCTGTCTCTGTGTCTCTCTCTCACTTTGTCAAAAATAAGTAAAGATTAAAAACATTTAAAAAAAAAGAAATGTGCAAAACTGGTATCTCAGTTTTGATACCAAGGTTTGCATGTTAGGGGCATATATCCATAAAATACAGATATGATAGAAACTACTCTTGGCCAAGCCAGAAGTCTGCTTGGGCATGTTTTGGATACAGCGACTGAATATTCGATCATCACTTAAAAGAAGTGCAGCAAGCACCAGCAAAGAAATCACTATAAGTGGACAAACATCCATTGGGCATCTAATGCACAGTAGCTATGTGATGTGGCTACTATAGAGCAGTTACACTAATGGTCTCGTTAGACTTCCTGGTTCTCTTTACGTGGAATCAGAAAGTAGGACTGACCACTTTGGGCTGAGTAAACCTAAAGAAACTTGTATAGTTCAAAGCAAGTAGTGTTTCCTAAAGGCAAATATAGGACTTCTGGCTAATGAAGTAATTAGTTGGTATTATAAAGGAGGTGTAATCATCTTTGTGTTCTAAGCTGGATTTAAAAAGGTAGTATCCGTAAAGTATGTTTGAAAATGTTAAGAGAGTCAAAATTTATTCTGAACTTTCAAAGAATTTGTCTTACACCATGTTTGTTATGTTAAAAATATTTTTGCAAAGGCGTTATCTCTCTCTCCAAATTTTATTGAAGGCCATGACTTTAATTTAACTCTGGCTTTACCTCCCATGGAGTACAGCAAAGTGCTTTATGGAAAATAGGTGTTAAATTGCCTAAATCACTATTAAATTATGGAATGAAAGCATAGATTTGGAACACCCAGACTATTTCAAATACAGAGAGATTACACACATTTTTAATGGGTAATATTTATTTTATTTGAGAAAATGATTTTTTTTTTCAACTAATGTTTGAAATAATGGCTATGGCGTTATTCACAGAGAAGTGGTTTGCAAAGATGAGTTTAGGTGAAAAGAAGAATTAGCTCTCTGCTAATTCTGATTTCTATTTGGAGTTTGCTGTTGGATATTTTTGGAAAGTCCTTTGGTCTCAATTTTCTAATTTCTTTGTCAATTTGATTTGTCATTAAATATTTTATATACTGTATTAAAGTGTGTTCCAGTGGATTTATTCTCAGTATTTTATTTTTAAAAGTTTACATCCTACTCTCTTAAAAAGTCTGTTTCTTGTTTGTAATGGTGGTTTATGTGTCAGCTTGGCTGGTCCACAGTACATAGATATGTGCTCAGACATTATCCTAGATATTCCTGTGAGGGTGTTTTTGGATAAGATTGATATGTAAATTGGTGGACTTTGAGTAAAGTAGACTGCCGTCCATAATATGGCTGGGCCTCATCCAATCAGTTGAAGGCCTGAATAGAACAAAAGACTGACCTCCCACAAGGAAGAGGAAATTCTGCCAGCAGATGGCTTTCAGACTTGAATTGCCATGTCAGCTCTTCCTGGGTCTCTAGCATGCTGGCCTACCCTTGCCAGTTTCCATAATCATGTGAACCAATTTCTTAAAATCTCTATCTATCTATCTATCTATCTATCACCTATCTATCTATTTATCTACCTATCTGCCTTCTATTGATTCTGTTTCTTTGGAGAACCTTAACTAATACAAAGTTAATGAAAGAAACAAACACATAAACCCTAGTAGAGCAGGATCATCATATACAACAGTTTCATTGCAGAAATGGATTGTCTGGTATTCTTTTTAATTTTGATGAAATGTAGAAAAAAGAATGTGTTCAGTGACAGATATGGGGAACAGAATAAGACATTAGGGTGTGATACTGTCACTAATCATACTTTCATATCAATTCTTCTTTTAGTAACAGGATCCCATTTCACATCTTCATTTACAGCTGTGTGTGGTCTTATGTCTAAGCTCTGTCTGATGGTGTATGCAATAGACTGAATGTTGGCTGCCCACCAAAATTCATATGTTGAAATTCCTAGCCCCAGTGTGATGGTATTTGAAGATAGGACCTTTTGGAGATGACTAGGAATTAGTGCTCTTATAAAAGACCCTGGCCAGCTCCCTTGCTCCTTCTGTCCTGTGAGTGTTCAGAGAGATGACCATCTATAAACCATGAAGCAGACTCTCATCAGACACTGAATTTGCTGGTGCTTTGATCTTGGACTTCCCAGTGAGAAATAAATATCTGTTGTTGATAAACAACCCAGTCAATGGTAGTTTGCTATAGAAGCCTGAATGGACTATGATAGAATGTAAATGAAAATTTGCAACTTTCTGCAAGTATACCTAAAAAGAGGGGTCAGGTCCTTCTTCCATTCTTTTTGTAACAACAGTTGGAACCATCTTGGACAAAGAACTAAATTTAGGAATAGGAGCCTAGTTTTGGCACTGCAGGGTTCCAAACCAGCCCTAGACTATCTACTTCTAGATCTTTACATGAAGAAGAAATAAACTCTTAATTTGTTTTAGGTACTATTATATCAGGTAGTCTTATTTCTTCTAGCAGAATGTACTCTCAATTAGTATATATAGTTATTAGAGATTTGGAGGTTGATGCTCACGTTTTCTCAAAATGATACTCTTAATTTTGTAATTTGGGATTCTCTTTTGAAGATCTCAACCTCCAGATTGGGATATGGTGTTCTAGTTGATGGAACTGAAAGCTAATGCATAGTTTGGGTAAATTTCTAATCTTGTTACTTAAGATTCTTCATCCACACTATAAGAAAAAAAGTAACAAATATAAAAGTGATAATTATTTGACTTCTCATTTCTGAACAGAAGTATCTTTTCAAATTATATCTGTACCCCATTCCATTTCAAATTGAAGAATTTCTTAAGTTAATTTAGATTTTGTATTTTCTGTACCTTAAGAAGATACTGGTTTTGCTTGGATTTACTTAGAATTAAATTTAAATTTACTCTACCTAACATATTGCTTTGGGACCATTCCTTTTTTTTTTTTTTTTTTTTTTTAATAATTTCTACCTCAAACATCCATGAGCCTAGTAAGCAACCAATAAAGACTAGCTGTGCTGATGAATGGATAAGGAAGATGTGGTTTATATATACAATGGAATACTACTTGGCAATGAGAAAAAATGAAATCCTGCCATTTGCAACAATGTGGATGGAACTGGAGGGTATTATGCAAAGTGAAATAAGTCAGTCAGGGAAAGACAGATATCTTATATTTCCACTCATATGTGGAATATGAAAAACTTAACAGAGGACCATGGGGGAAGGGGAGGGGCAAAATAGTTTGAAACAGAAAGGGAGGCAAACCCATAGGAGACTCTTAAATACAGAGAACAAACTGAGGGAGGGGGAGAGGGGAAAATGGGTGATGGGCATTGAGGAGGGCACTTGTTGGGATGAACACTGGGTGTTGTATGTAAGCAATGAATCACGGGACTCTACCCCTGAAACCAAGTGCACACTGTATACGTTGTATGTTACTCAACTTGACAATAAATTATATTTTTAAAAAAGCAGCCATTAAACCTTTAAAAAGAAAAAAAAAGACTAGCTGTGGATGTCCCAAAGTTTCTTGAGCTAATTGCTTCAGACTTTTTACTTGTTAACAGCATGCTGTGTTATTGATTGAACTCAAGTGTTGTTTTATGGCTTCAACTTTAGCATTGCTATTGGCCCTTTGGAGTGGGTATTCATAATTGGTTTTCATGGCATCTTATCATTGATTTACTCTAAATGATATTTAGCTTGTTTGTACTTTCTATCATTTACATCCTGAGTGGCTTAACCAAAGTTTTCCCTCTGTATCCTGGTTGTTGACGAGGCAGGAATAGTCATTCTGGGAAGTGGGGAAGGAGTTGGAAATATGGGGAAACTTGGCCATTTTGTCACAAGACTCACTTATTCTTTTGAGAGAAGATTCATAGCTTTCATCAGATGGGGACAGTAATAGATTTTAGGTAAGGAGTGGTTTGATCAGATATATATCTTAAAATATGATTTTGGTGGCCATATGGAGGCTGGTGTCAGGGAGGTGGTATCTGGAGAGTGATAATGGTTAGTGGTGATTATAACAGTCTGGATAAGAGACTGGATAAGAGATAGTAAATCTGGATAAGAGATAGTAAAGCCTAAATTTAAGAACTTAGCAATGATTATGAATAAAAGAGAAATTTAAAGAACTATTTAGGGCATAGAGATTAAAGGACATAAAAATCAGATGTGTTATGAAGGGGAAGTCAAAAAATCTAGAATAATCCTTGTTTACTCACTTGAGAAACGACTGAGATTGATCTGTTCCCAGAAATGGCAAAAAAGGTAAAACTATAATTTAGGAGGAAGATAAGAAATTCGGCTTGGGTTATTCTCAGCTTGAGAGCCTCTGAACTATTCATATGGGGCTAGTAGGCATTTGAAAATACAAATAAGCAAGTCAGAAGAGAAGTATGGAGTGGAAATCCCCAGCAATTGAAGTCAGGGAAATGAACCAGATTACTAAGGGAGAACACAAGCTAAGAAGAGATGAGTTCTTGACTAAGGATAGAGTCACAGAGAATACCAAATCATGAGGTAAAAGAAGAGAACCCTCAAAACAGTGAGAGAGTAGTAAGAAAAATTATGAAGGAAAAAAGAACTATGTTGAAAAATACCTTCATTTCAGGAAAATAGTTTAAGCAGCTGTGGCAGACATATTGCTCTGTGTTCAGTCCTCTCTGTTTTTCTCTGGGACCAGGAAGACTGCATTTTTCAGTTCCTCAGTGCATGTCAGTGGGACTATGGGACTGACCACTGGCCAATGGAAAGGAGGCCAGAGGTGGAAGTAACATAGTCTGCCTCCAAGCATTGTCCCTAAAACATTGCAGGTGACCATGTGCATGCTCTGTTTTTCCCATCCATGGGACTGGGTGGAGACCCATACAAGAGAGCCTCCTGATCAGAAATATCTATATCAGACTTTGCCTGACTGAGAAATAGACCTTTACTGTGTTAACCTACTAAAATGTTGAGGTTACTTATTATAGCAATTAACACACCTTGATGGATACAAGAATTAAAAAAAATATTTTTAAATGGAGATAGGCAAAATAAGTGAAGGAGATTAAGAGGTACAAAATTCCAGTTTTAAAATAAATAACTCATGGGAGTGAAAAGTACAGCATAGGGAATGTAGTCAATAATACTGGAAAAAAATGGGGATATGTCATTTTAAGTTGTAATTTTGGTATTGCTGACACACTTTAAAAGCACAGCCCTCTTAACAATATGCATCTTTCAAGATACCTTATTTGCTATCTTTGGAAACAAGGATGTAAGTTTCAGGGTCATTGGAATGGCATCAAACCTTAAATTTATGTTTAAAACAGACTAATAATAGATAGAAGAACAAAAGGTTAGCACACACATATACACTTAATTATTGTGTCCTGATTATGTTGTAGCCTGTCAAGGGCACAAGTAAGACTTTTCTCAACTGCTTTCCTTGGGGTCATCAAACCCTTACAGGGCAAGGTCTAACAACTAAAATTCCTAGTGTCAAAGGGCCATGACATTTGCATGTAATTTCCTTGAGTAGAATGTCTAAGCAATGGTTTACTACCACTTTGGAAACATCCTGGTCCCTGAATTATGAATCAAATATAACATGTACCTGAGTGTAGAAAGCAACAAGGACACAGGAGGAAACCCTTCCAAGTTAGTCTTTAAGGCTAATAGAAAAGGTTTCAAAGACAGCTTGAGGAGTTTTGAGTTCCTCAGAGGGGTATGTTCAAGAAAATAAATTCAACCACACAAAGGAATTTAGGCAACAAAATTTATAACCTTGGGACTATAACCCAAAATATAAAATGGGTCCAATACCAATTTAAATGACTAAAATGGGAGAGAAAAGCCAAATCTCCCATAAAAAAAAATCCAAGTAATTTATGTAGAGACTACCCCTTCCAAGAGGTGGAATAGAACTTTTCACCCCTTATGTGTGGACTACTACACTTAGTAGCTTGCTTCCAAAGAGTACAGAAAAAAAAAGGGGGGGAGGGATAACTGTATAGTGGAGAAACCTGGTAAGCACTGCCGCAGCCAGACCATCAAAGATAACACCATCAGCAGTAAGTCATATTGATAGCGTGTACCCTTGACATGATAAGAACAACACTTCACCTCTATGGTCTTCCTCCCCAAACCCATAATCCCAGTGAAATCATGAGAACAACAACGGACAAAACCCAAAAAACCGAAGTGGGGGACATTCTACAAAACACCTGGCCAATACTCCTCAAAGCTGTCAAGGTCATCAAAAACAAGGGAGGTCTGAGAAACTATCACAGCCAAAAGGAGTTTAAAGAGACGTGACAACAAAGTGCAACATGTCCTGCATGGGATCCTGGAACAGGTGAAAACTCTTTGGAAAAACTAGTGAAATTTTAATAAAGCATTACTTAATTATAATGTATCAATATTGGTCATTCATTGTAACAAATATCATAGCAATCTAAGATGTTAACAGGGGAAACTGGGTGTGGGGTACGTGCCAACTTTCTGTACAATTTTTGTAACTGTTCTAAAAATCTAAAGCTATTCTAACATGAAAAAAGTTTGCTTTTAAGAAAAAAGAATTTAGAAATAAAGCATTTGCTTTTTTATTTTTTTAATGTTTATATTTATTTTTGAGACAGAAAGAGAGCATGAGCGGGGGAGGAGCAGACAGAGGGAGACACAGAATCCGAAGCAGGCTCCAGGCTCTGACTGTCAGCACAGAGCCCGATGCAGGGCTCGAACCACGAACCATGAGATCATGACCTGAGCTGAAGTCGGATGCTCAACTGACTGAGCCACCCAGGTTCCCCAGCATTTGCTTTTTTCTTAAAGAAGAAATCTAAGCATCTAGTTCACAGCAAATCCTCCTTCTTTCTTCTCTAATTCTCCAGCTCTCTGAAACTCTCTGGTGGACTCTCCCTCTCCCCAAATCCACATTGATTCCTCATCTTAGTCTGTCTCCGTGGTTGCCTTCTTGTTTATACTCTTCCCTAAACCTATCAGATATAGCCCAGTAGAAGTTTAGTTGGTCCTCTGTTTTTACTGTTTTTCTTAGTGACCAGGCTCTTGTCCTCTGCACCCTTTCTTTTCTTTGTTTCAGTTCTGGCACAGGACTGGAGTAAAATGGACATGTTGATCATTCTCAGTCCCATTACATGCACAGATGACAATAAATTAGCAAATTAAGGGGAAAAAAGCAAATCTCTTTGTTTTAGAAAAGCTACTGCTAAATTAGCATAAGAGGAAGTAAAGGTGGGCCTTAAGTACACGCTTTTATATTTATCCCCAAATATCACACATTTAATTAAAATCACTGACTACAAAATTTGAAGGGATTTCAATGAATATCTAATTCTGCATTCCCAAGTTACATATTAGGAAAATAAGGGCCAGATGGCTTTTATGACCAGCCTGACATAATGCAGTTAGTGACCCGAAGATCCATGACTATTCTCCCCCTCCTCTTCATTTTTCTTGTTCTTCAAACACTGAGTTCAAATTTTTGTCACAATTCAGGAGAGTTACAGGTGTTGATGTGGTAATTCTTTCCTGTCAAGCAGGAAACAAGGAAGGAAATAAAATAGCAAAGGAATACAGTAAAAGGATGAGACTGACCAAATACTATGTTACATTTCCTTTGACTTAAAGACCTATCTAGAGATTTGTGTTCAATGAGAAGGCTTGAATAAGCAGCTTGACAACCTGCTTGGTGATCTAGCCTCTACTGCCTTACCAGTGCTTGGTCTCCAGAACTATTTCCAGTAGATTCCTCATTAAATAACCTGCAACAATTGTTTTTATTTAAGCCTTCGATAGCTTAGAAAGTGCACATTTTGTTTAATTACTCCTGTCTTTGTCACTTCATTCAGGTAGTCATTCACTCGTTCATTCAGGCATCCATTCCGCATCCATCTAATGTGCCAGACTCTGAGTTTGGTGCTGGAAACACACACCTGTGTAGGCATCATCCTTAATGTCAGGTGCATGCTCTCTAGTTGGTGAAGAAAGCCTAACAATGTTTCATGTAAAATCTCTATGGAATTTCTGACTTACTATACTCATTAAATATTTGTGAGAAATAAGCCCACCGACCCCATCAAAGGAGGGACATGGAGACTCAGAGCAGAGTGAACCAAGGCTTTAATCAACAATCTTGCAAGAGTGGGTGTCTCATGGACAGTCTCACTTGGGGCAGTTACCGCAGGCAACTTATCTCCTAGCATGCAAGTCCCTGCCCTGATTCCTCATTGCCTGAGTACTCCAGAGATTATAGCCTTACCTGGATGTCGCCTATGCCCATGTAAGGCAAAAAATAGTCTGATTTAAATAAGTGTACGTTCCTTGAGGTGACGCAGAGACTTCAATTTTTTGGCGCATGCTCATTGCAAAACCCATGAAAATAAGCCTGTGAAATGAAGAGGGGAAGCAGGAAATGAAGTGTCTAAGGGCTTGGGATGCCATTGTGTATGTGTTGGGGGTGGGGTGGGGTTCGTGCATTTTCCAATAGGTTGTAAACCTATTGTTAATTAGACAGCATAGCTTTTATTTATTTGGTACTTCTGAAAATGAATCATCTCCCTTACTTCTCACAATATTGAACACTATTTCACGACCTATTAAAGACTTAGATGGTGTCTGAGTGAAACAAGTGAAGAATTCTTAAAAACTAAAGAATTCAAGAAAAGAAATTTAAATTGCACATTGTTTCTTTTCTCTCTTTAAGTGTATTTTTCACAAATACATACACGAAACAATTTCAATATGTTAATCAAAAATTCAATATTGGAAACATGTTGACACATTATCCTACCAATAAGTATTTTATAAAATTGTATAAATTTATCAAGTCTTCTGTTTCCCTAGTTCTTGGTGACTTCTGGGTTATCCAGTGATGATTTCAGTGTTTGAATGTCCTTTGTGCAACCATGGGATACCAGGGCTATCTCAAGGGTGAAATCAAGCCGAAACACTTTAGCTTCCATTTATAACAGAAATCAAGAAGTATTTTCTCACTCAGTTACACACAAAGTAAGAGATTGAATACACAGCCCAGGTTGAAGAAGGAGTTTTAAAGAATGAAGTTATTTTATTAACTTTATAACAAAGTATAACTAACTATAATGTTTGGCACATTCTTGCAACACTTATTTCTTTCGTTCACCACATACTGATGTTTATCTATAAAGCTCAGTGTTATAAAGAATTTTATTGTCCCACCAAAGAAGAAATTTTTCAAAATTATATAATGCCCACACTAATCAGTCTGTTCCCATACCATGCTCTGGTCACAGTTGCTTTAGAAAATTGCAATTTCTTGCATAATCTTCGGTGTTAGCCATGTTATTCAGTCAAGGTGTAATGAAAACACATTCGTTTATTGTCAGTTACTGTTCAGAGTCAGAGACAGAAAAAAAAATTGCTGCAGAAATGTTCCAAACCAGCTAACTGCCTAAGTTCTAGGAGACATTCTATGAGAAACTCTTCATGAGAATAAAAATAGCAATAGTAAAAGTAGCTAGCATTGTGACATTTACTTTGCATGCATCATCTTATTTAAACCTCAAAAAAAAAAAAAAACCCAAGAAGCAAGTGTAATTACTACCCTCATTTTATAGATGAGGCTATTGAAGTTTTGAGAGATAACTTGAAGATCACACACCCTATAAATGGTGGAGTTGAAATTAAAATTCAGAGTCTGTTGCCCTTGTAATCATTCGTTTTTAAGGAATTTATATTTCAAAGAGAATTATTTAAACTTTTTAAAAAGCTACTGTTTAGTTTTAGAGCAAGCTCTAGATCAGTCATAGGAGAGTTACAAATAAGAGCGACTCATTGGACTATGCCCTGAGTTTTGTTTTCATTGCTGCTGTTGATCATGATATAAGTCACTTATATTTGTCTACACACATACATATACATATCATTTACCAGGCTCCTATCTTATCATTTTAAATTTCAGGCTTGAGTACGCTAAGCTTTCTTGTTTTCCTGATTTTGTTCATGATCTTCTCTTTATTTGGAATATTCTTTCTCCCTTCTTTACCTAGTTAATGCCTTCTAAAACCTCCAGGTTTGATCAGTTACGTATAATCCTCATAAGCAGTATTTTAAACTTTCACCACCTTCTACTGAACCCTCGTCTTATATTAGTTTTCTATTTCTGCTCTAACAAATTACCACAAACTCAGTGACTCAAAACAATATGAATGCAGGGAACCTGGGTGGTTCAGTTGGTTAAGCACCTGACTCTTGATTTTGGCTCAAGTCATGATCTCGTGGTTCATGGGTTCGAGCCTGCTTGCGGCTCTGCTGACAATGCTTGGGATTCTCTCTCTCCCTCTCTTTCTGTTCACTTGTGCTTTCTCTTTCCTGCAAAATAAACAAATAAACTTCAAAAAAAAACCCACAAATACATTATCTTGCGATTGTGGATGTCAGGAGTCTGCAACACTGGGCTAAACACTGTGGATGTCCGGAGTCTGTCTCACTGGGCTAAAATCAAGGTGTCAACAGGGATATATTCTTTCTAGAAGCTCTAGGGGAGAATATGCTTTGTCACATTTTCCAACTTTTAGAGACCTGCTACATTCCTTGGCTTGTAGGCCCTTCCTTCATCTTCAAAGCTAAGAGTAGAGCATCTTCAGATCTCTCTGTGATTCTGACCCTCCTGCCTCCCTCTTTTACTTACAAGGACCCTTATGACTTCATTGAGCCTACCTAGGTCATCCAGGATAATCCTTTCTATCTCAAGTTCAGCTAATTAGCAACCTTAATTCTATATGCTACCTTAATTCCTCTTTGCCATGTATAATAACATATTCACAGGTTTGGGGGATTAGGGCATACACATAGAGATATCTATATTCCCATGTTCATAGCAGCATTATTCACAATAGCCAAAGTATGGAAATAACCTAAGTGTCCATAATGCATACATACACACACATACACAAACTGGAATATTATCCAACCTTAACAAAGAAGGAAATCCTGTCATTTGTGACAACATGGATAAACCTGGAGGACATTAGTTAAGTGAAATAAGCCAGAAAGTGAAAGCTAAAGGTAGATACAGATATTTTTTGCATACTTATAGATACAGAGAGGAGAAAAGAGTGTTTGCCAGGATCTGGGGAGTGGAGAAATAGAAGTTGGTAAAAGTATGTAAACCTTCAGTTACAAAATAAGTAAGATAAAGTCTGAAAATCTAATGTATAACATGATGACTGTAGTTTATAACACTGTTTTGTGTAATTGAAATTTGCTAAGAGAGTAGAATTTAAATGTTTGAAACAAACAAACAAGTAAGGCAGATATCCTGAGGTGATGGATGTGTCAGTTAACTCAGTGGAAGTAATCCTTTCACAATGTATGCATATATCAGATCATCACATTGTATACTTTAAACATCTTGCAATTGTATTAGTCATTTGTGCCTCAGTAAAGCTGGAGGGAAAAAAGAAAGAAAAGAAACCTTCCTTGATTCTATGGCCTTCTCCAGTCACTATTCTGTCAATCCCTTCTTTTTTTTTCTTCAAGTTTTTATTTAAATTCCATTCCGTTAACCTATATGGTAAAATTGGTTTCAGGTGTAGAATTTAATGATTCATCACTTGCATACAACACCCAGTGCCCATCCCAACAAGTGCCCTCCTTAATAACCATCGCCCATTTAGTCCATTCCCGCCCTCTTCCCTCCATCAATCCTCAGTTTTTCTCTATTGTTAAGAGTCTCTTATGGTTTGCTTCCCTCTCTCTTTTTTTCCTTCCCCTATGTACATCTGTTTTGTTTCTTAAATTCCACAGATGAGTGAAATCATATGGTATTTATCTTTCTCTGACTGACTTACTTCATTTAGCATAAATACACTCTAGCTCCATCCACATCATTGCAAATGGCAAGATCTTGTTCTTTTTGTTCACTAAATATTATTCAATTGCATAGATATACCACATCTTTATCCATTCATCAGTCAATGTTGATGGACATCTTTCCATAGTTTCAGTATTGTTGATAGTGCTGCTATAAACTGTCATTCCCTTTTTGAAATACAGTTAATATATAGGCTTTGTTTAGTTCTATATAGTCTATTTTATGAGTCTCAATTCTGTTCCAACAATGTCTATGTATATTCTTAACACCAGTGTCATACTATCTTTATTATTATAGCTTTAGAGTAAGTCCTGAAGATAGGTAGTATAAATCTCCTAATTTTTTTTTTTCTGTGCAAAATTGCTTTGGCTAGAAAAAGAATACAGTAAACCTGAGAATGTAGAATATAGAAATAATAAAAATAAGAGCAGATAATAACTAAGAGAAAACTAGATCCATAAGTGAAAAATAACAAATCAGAAGTTGGTTCTTTAAAAAGGCTAATAAAATTAATAAGCCTTTGAAGGTCCTGATCAAGAAAAGAAGAGAAAAGAAAAATAAGCACTATTAGGAACAAAAATAGGGACCTACATACAATGTAAGTTATAAGAATAATAGAGAATATTATTAATAACCATATGGAAAAAATTTAATTGAAAAGTTATTTGAAATAGACTGTTTCTTGGATAAAAATAAAACTTACCAAAACTAATTTAAGAAGAAATTAAAAACTTGAATGCTTCAATAAATATCAAAGAAATGAAATTATACAGATGAATAAGTTTAGATCATTTAAAAAATGAATTCTTCCAAACATTCAAAGAATTTCATAGTAAATTTTGAGTAAAAACATCCTAAAGGGCAAAAAGGTATATTTTGGTAAGGGGAACAATAGACTAAGAAAATATTGAACCAATAGGGATACAGACCAAACTACATGAACTTAAAACAAGGAAAACATATCAGCAACAGTGGCTTGAAGTAAGTAAATTACCAACAGTAATGAGAGATTTTATTATACTTACCTCAGAAATTGAAAATAAAGCACATAGAAGTAAGCAAAATGCAGAAAATCTGACTGATGTGACCAAACATTTCAAACCAGTTGATAATATGAACCGTCTGTTGTGGTCCTGGATAGTGTATTAAGACAAAATAAAAGAAATGAATGTATAAGGATTAAATGGAAGAGTTGAAACTGCCATTGATTGTAGATGATACACTCATCAATAGAGAATACTTAATACAATCAGTAGGTAAACTATTAAGACAATTATAAGAGTTCTGCAAGTTTGTACAAGGTCAAATTTAAAATTAAAATGTTCCTCTACAATAGAAATAATCAACTAAGTAATTTAATAGCAAATAAGATATATCAGCAAAATATTTATGAAGTATCTAGCAATTGATAAGATAGAGAATGCACAAAGTCTTAATGGAGAATATTTTAAAACTATTTAAACATACAAAAGAAGACATTGCTAAATAGTAGAATACATCATACTCATGTATGGGGAGATGTAAGATTTTAAAGATGCCTTTAAATTAGGTATGTACTCAATGTATTTTTAATAAATTGAGGATTTTTAAAGAGCTTTTGACAAATTGATTAAAAAACTATATGGAAAAATAAAGGTACATGAAAATATAAATTTATTAAAAAAGAGAAAAGGGGGATATTTTATCATCTATAAGTAATCTATAATAAAAAATAAGGTCTGAAAAAAAAAAGGTCTGTCACAGAAATATACACTATGCCAATAAAAGAGAAAGAGAACTCAGAACATCTCATCTGTGAATGGGAAATTGGTATGATAGAGGTGATATCTCAGAAACATGGAGAAGAGAAAGGATTATTAGTAGATGGTATTAGGAAAAACAGTCTCATTAAGTGGAGAAAAATAAATTTGTATTCCTAACTCATACTATATATAAAAATAAAGTTTGAATGGACTGAAGACCCAAAAAGTGAAAGGTAATGCTCTAAAGCTTATAAAGAAAAGATGGAAAGATATATTTGGGTTTGAATATCTTATTTCAACAAGATAAAAAGAGAAAAACACAAATTTGCCTGTAGCACAATTAGGATTTCTGTTCCATAAAATTGGGATAGATGGCTGGGGACAATGGCAGCATCTAACAATGATGAGGGATCACTATCTAGATTATATAAAAAAATTTTGAAAACCAATGAGAAAAAGAACACATGATAGAAAAATGGGAGCAGGCTCTGAATTAGTCACAGGAGAGGAAACTCCAATGGTTAACATGTATAAGAAGTGATGTCAATGTCAGTAGTAATTAGATAAATGAGAATTACTGTCAAAACCTCCTAATTATACATCAGATTGGCAAAAAGTATGGTACCAAATGCTGGCAAGAATAGAGACTCTTAATACTCTCCAAGGAAGTGCATACTACACAGCCATTTGAAAAAGCAATCTAACAGCATGAAGGGAAATTTGATCTGTGTGTACTATTTGAGCCAAAATGTATATGTCTTTGTGTTTATATAAACCTATTAGGGGTCATGTATTAGAATATTGAACCCATCCTGTTTGTGGTAGCAGCAACCAAAAGTCTGTTACTAGAAAATAGATAAAGGATACATTGGAAGCATATATTGGACTCCACTTTAGTCAGAAGTAGTGACTTAGATATACATACAGCCACATGGATACATCTATAAACTCAGTGTTGAGTGAAAAACGAAAGAAACAATTTAAGCAGTGGTATAGTGCCATTTATATAAATTAAAATGTGTAGGGACACAAAATAATATTATGTCTATATTTGTCAACTCAGACTGCCATAACAAAAAACCACAACCTGGATGGCTTAAACAACCAGAATGTATTTTCGCACAGTTCTGGAGACTGGAAGTCCAAGATCAGGGTGGCAGCATGGTAGGGTTCTGGTGAGAGCCCTCCTCCTGGCTCCAGATGGCTGCCTCCTTGCATGGGACAGACAGAGATAGAGATTCTTCTTCTTATAAGACAATGGTCCTATTGGATTAGGGCCCTACCCTTATGACCTCATTTAATGTTCATTACCTCTTAAAGACCCTATCTCTAGGTACAATCTGGGGATTAAGGCTTTAACATATGAATTTGGGAGGGACAAAATTCAGTTCATAGCATTCTACCCCAAGATCCCCAACCCAAATTCATGTCCTTATTATGTAAAAAATACATTTATTCCATCCCAATAGCTCCTCAAATCTAATTCATCTCAGCATCATCTCTAAAGTCCAAAGTCTTATCTAAATATCATCTAAATAAGATATGGTTGAGACTTGAAGTATGATTCATCCTGAGGAAAAATTGCTCTCCAACTGTGAACTGTGAAACCAGACATGATATGTGCTTCCAAAATTTAGTGGTAGACAGGCATAGGATAAACATTTCCATTCCAAAAAGGAGAAATCAGAAGGAAGGAAGGAATGACAGATTCTAAGCAAGTCTAAAACCTAGCAAGGGAAATGCCATTCGATCTTAAGGCTCAAACATAATCCTCTTTGATTCAATACTTGGTAAGACCCCCCACACCCAAGGCACTGGGCAGAGTCATGTTGGCCCCCTGAAATTGGAGAGATGACTCCACTCTTTAAAATGGAGGAGAAAACATCTTTGCCCCTGGACCTGTGGTGGGTGTGAACGTGACACAATTTGGTATTGGCAGTGATCTTGTAGAGATATATACATATCTGAGACATACTAAACAAAATAGAGTGAGTACCTCCAGGAATGAGGAAAATGGGAATGTGAATAAAGGATGAAGAGAAGAAAAATATTAAACAAGGATGAGACCTTTCGCGAAGCTGTGATCACGGTGTGCAATAAACAGAAATGTAGGATTAACTCACTAACTGCACTGAAGAAAAAGAAAAATGAAGAAAAGAAGAAAAAAATGAATCTAGCTTCCCTCTCTTTAACCTTGTACCTGAATAATTAGTTACAGCTCATAACAATTCTGTTTGGATGACGTTTTGCCATGGAGATTGAGAAAACAACTCCTATGTTATGTTGAACCCTTGGCTAGATTTTTACTTTTCCAGATGAGCCTTAAGAAATAAGTAAATTTATTTATGGTAAAACAAATTTGTTTTGTGTGTGTTGTAAATACACACACACACACACACACACACACACACACAAATGTTAATTAGCCCAAAAGGAAAAAGAGGTTAAGAGAAGATTCTGTCAACAGCTGAACTCATTTGGTTATCTGGCAGGAACTGGGAACGGCAGTGGGGAAGGGAGAGTAGGATTTCCATTTGGTGACTGGTTCCTCAGGGTTCACCTTGCTCTGCATTGTCTTATGGGAGGCGTGTTTAAGTTCTAGTTTGACACCCACGCCAGAGATGTCTATCCTGCGTTACAGTCCTGATCTGTGGGATGTCCTTGAGTACCTTACTGAGCACTTGGCTAGGACTGAGCACTTTTCCAGGAAGCCTTGGCTGTACCTGAAATTACTATAGGAGCAGCATCTGAGTGAGTGTGGGTGGCCTCTAGAACGTCAAAGATGAGTTAAATGCTCTATATTCATAATAAAGTACCATCTTAGTTGAATTCCAGCCTAGTATCTAGAGCGTATACATTTTTCTAAAAACAAAGAAGGATGTCTGTGTCTCTATTGGCTCCTAACACACTAGCAAAAACTTTTCATATAAGGTTCTAATCTTTTATTAATGCTTAGACTCTTTAATTTCATTTTTGTAGTGTAAGCTCACCATATTTGGGGAGTCAGTTTTTTTCATGGCTCTCTTTCAATTTGAAATCCCTGCTTTGTTTGGTCTGAGGAAGAAGTATCTTTGTTTCTTATTCTGAGATTAAGACATACTGATTTATTTCTGTGGCTCATGAGGGAATTGGGATTTATTTCTTTCTTAATTGCATACACTGTTCATTAACTTCTAACAAGAAACATAAGGAAGAGGCATTAAACAAGAAATTTAATGGCATAATATTATTTAGCAACCATGCTTATTTGTGTTTAGAGGCATATAAACGAATGTAAACATTATTTGCTAAGAAATAAAGAGTGGTACAGAAAAAAAATAATGAAATTTCTGCAATAGGTTCAGGACAAGCCACCTTTTTTTCTCCAGACATTCAGTTATAAGTTTTCCATGCAGTTTTATTTGCAGAGAATTATGTGCCAGGATTTTATATCTGTGATCTAACTCTCTAATCTTCTTACTTCTGAATGGGAACTAGAAAATTATGTGGCAATAAACAAAAGTTGGGGCTACAGGTTGAAATTCTAATTTTCTTGGATTTTAGAATTATAGCATATTCAGAAAGTAAAGAAATGGACACAAGAGAATCTGTTTTCGGTAAGAATATCAGAAGTTTGATTTGAGGGCATATGGAGCTTAAGGTGTCTCTGGAATCTTTGAGTGTCCCTATGGTTAAGCTATAGCAATTGGCTCAACAGGACAGAAGTCTGGAATAGAATTTCTATTTTGGGAGTCATTGGTATGGTTTATCGAGCTATTATTATATGCCAAACAGTATTAACACATATATTAATTCATTTTACAGATGAGGAGACTAAGGCACAGAAAGGTTGAATAATTAGCCTGAGATTCAGAGCTAGTAAAAGGCAAGCTGGGAATCAAACCCAAATAGTTACTGAGAAGCTGTGTAGTTATCCATGAACTTGCTGGAACAAAAGAAATCCTAGAGGGACAAAACACAGAGGATTGAATTGGATGTTCTTTATTTTATTTTATTTATTATTATTATTTTTTTAAATATATGAAATTTATTGTCAAATTGGTTTCCATACAACACCCAGTGCTCATCCCAAAAGATGCCCTCTTCAATACCCATCACCCACCCTCCCCTCCCTCCCACCCCCCATCAGCCCTCAGTTTGTTCTCAGTTTTTAAGAGTCTCTTATGCTTTGGCTTTCTCCTACTCTAACCTCTCTCTCTTTTTTTTAGAGTCTACCAACCTGTGCTTTGAATTTTGTTCAATATTTAAAATGGGAGCAGTTTCAGCAGTTGGTTGAGCATCTGACTTCAGCTCAGGTCATGATCTCACGGTTCGTGGGTTCCAGCCCCACACTGGGCTCTGTGCTGACAGCTCAGAGCCTGGAGCCTGCTTTGGATTCTGTGTCTCCCTGTCTCTCTTTCCCTCTCTTGCTTTCACTCTGTCTCTCTCTCTCTCTCTCTCTCTCTTTTTCTCTCTCTCACATACACACACTCTCAAAAATAAACATTAAAAAAAATTAAAATGGGTGCAGTTTCTTAAGCTCTGTGCCATGTGGTGACAGTTTGAATGAGAATGTATTTTATTGAGCTACTGAAAGGACAAGTGAAATTTAGTTAGGAAGTAAAAGGGCTCCAATATGAACTCCATACAGTAGTATGTAATCTTGACATACATCATCAGAGAAATTTCCTAAATCAGATTGCTGAAATAAATAAGGTAATTCTGCAACTTGAACAATAATGCTTTCTCCATGCTGTTGATGTTTGTAAGGTGGTATTGGTGAAAAATTCACCTTTGACGGTTGCATGAGTTCATCAAGTTTGTAAGATTTAGGTGAATCGGCTTTGGGGCCATATCAGCCCTTTGAATGTGCCTTGGATCATTCTGTGGCAGATCAACAAATGTAACTTTTCCCTTTTCTAAACTTTTGGAAGAAATATTCTAAATACCTTGGAGCCTCGTATCTCACTTCTACCTCTGTCTTAAAGACCTCCTTTAGCCTACACTAGGGATAGGAAGCAAGCCTCTTTGTTCCTCAGACTTTTGTTATTGTGGTTGTTTTATTTGTCTCTTTTTTGGCATGCACACGAATGCATTACCAGGAAGGGCTGTACAATGTCATTGAGAAACTGATAAGGGCCTGTAGTGAACCAATAGATTCTCAAGAGCACTACAGTCACTATTCAGGATTCTGCATTCTACTTGTTTTAAGATGAGGTATCTCTCAACATATCAATTCTAGGCCGCAGGCTGGGGAATACTGGGCATTTCTGTTCTGGGCTAAACAGATGAAAGATCTATTTGGATACTAAATCTGTTTCAATTTTAGGAGGAGTTGCTACCAATTGCTCTTCAGTGGATTTTTATAGTTCTATTGCTGGCAATTATTACTTTCTGTTTACGAAAATCTTAATCACTTTTGCCAAGAATTTGAGAATGAATAGGTCTTCTAGATAATATTTTTTAATAACACTTATAAGTAAAAGCCCAGTTTAAATCACTGACATGTATAGTAAAAGAAACTAAGAGCATCAAGATAATA
Source organism: Panthera tigris (assembly GCF_018350195.1). Taxonomy (NCBI): domain Eukaryota; kingdom Metazoa; phylum Chordata; class Mammalia; order Carnivora; family Felidae; genus Panthera; species Panthera tigris. Next base: position 23,022,717 of record NC_056678.1, on the reverse strand, counting down.
ACAGAAATCAAAAGGCACAAAAGCCTCTGGCCTACATAATGGTACTAAAATAAATCCAGCTTAGTGATTTTTACCAGATTCACAGTTGTTCAGCTTTATGATTTCCAATATTTCATTTTTTAGAGAATCTAATAATAAATATCTTAACAGAAGAAAATATAATTTTTCTCTTTTTTTAAAAATTGTTTTAATGTTTATTTAGTTTTGAGAGAGACAGAGACAGAGCGTGAGCAGGGGAGGGGTAGGGAGAGAGAGGGAGACACAGAATCTGAAGCAGGCTCCAGGCTCTGAGCTGTCAGCACAGAGCCCCATGTGGGGCTCGAATTCATAAACTGCACGATCATGACCTGAGCTGAAGTTGGTCACTCAACCGACTGAGCCACCCAGGCGCCCCAATATAATATTTCTCTTAAAGGATCTTTAGGCTTTACAGAAAACTTTGTACTTCTGGAATCTCCATTAGTAGTTTTGGATAGTGCAGGAATATGATTTAAATAACAGTAGCAATATGGAACACCTGGGTGGCTCAGTCGGTTGAGCATCCGACTTAGGCTCAGGTCATGATCTCACAGTCAGTGGGTTCGAGCCCGGCGTAGGGCTCTGTGTTGACAGCTCAGAGCCTGGAGCCTGCTTCAGATTCTGTGTCTCCCTCTCTGTCTTCCCCTCTCCCACTTGTGCTCTGTCTCTCTCTGTCTCTGAAAAATAAATAAATGTGAAAAAAAATGTTAAATAACAGTAGCAATAACATTTTTAATATCTCCTAGATTCTATCTTTCCAGAGAAGTATACCTTTCCCCCACATTCTCTTCTTTGTTAGTAATTCTATTCTCCATTCGATTTGTAGCTGTGATGTTTTCCCTCTGCACCATTTAATTTAACTTCAGAAGTTAATAAAAGAAGAGAAAAATAAAATGTTTATTATTGCTAAAATGGACTTAGTGCTGGGGTGGGTGACATGGTTAAGACACGTAATCTAATTGGAGAGAAGAGATGAACCTGTCCATATTAGTTAAGGTGGCTTGTCACAAATAGATCAGAGTGTTATGTCTCAAAAATGACAGAAGTTTCTTTCTTCCTCAAGTAACTGCTCACTGTTGGTTGCTCTGTGAGGGTGGAAGACCAGTCTGCTCCATGCAGTCATTCAGAAAGCTAAGCTGATAGACGCTCTGCCATCTTCAACATGTTGTTCTGGTCATCTTTGCCACCATTCAGCCTTTGGGAAGGGGGGATAGCATTGAAGAGCTAAGGAGGTTTTCCCAGTCTAGCCCATCATTTCCACCCTTTTTCCATTGGAAAGAACATAATCCTTTAGCTACCTAGCTGCAAAGGAGTATAGGAATCATGGAGGAAAGGGAGAATGGATTTTGAGGGGCAATCAGTTTCTGACGTGAAATCTGGGAAAGGCAAAATAGTGATAAAATAGCAGATGAGTACATACCATGTGGAGGGTGGAAATAATTTTTGTTAAATGTATTTAGGAGTTCAGAGAAGGTAGACATCAGTATGGGACAAAGTCATTGGGAAGAGTTTGATTCAAAAGATGGAACAGAAGATAAATTGGTTAAATGAAGATGAAAGGTGACAAGAGGGGAAGGGATGTCTTTTCCTTTGTTTTCCCAATCTTCCTCCTTTTTAAGGAGAATCTTTTCCTTTACAATGTCTTTAATGACAATATCATAAATCCTGTGACTATCAGGATTAGTCACTCATCCCACTCAGACTTTCCTAATTTCCTCCTCTTTGTTTTTCTTCTCCACAAATTATTACACACACACACACACACACACACACACATTTACCTTGCAAACCTTGCCTTTTGTTTTGTGCACTCTTGTGATCTCTTCTTGAGTATCTATTGCCTAATGATTAAAACAACTTCCATTAACTTTTACATGCCAAGTGGGCACTGTATTAGGAACTTTGGGTACAAAGATGAGTAAAACAGAGTTCTTGCCCTTGAGAAACATGCAGCAAGGAAGCTAATTACCTAATTCTTAAACATCATCTAATTTGGATCCTTAACTGTAATTTGTGTGTCTAATAAGGTACATATTATTATTCTCATTTTATTAATAAGGAATTTGGATACCATAGTTTAACTGATTTCCCCAAAGTTAGGCAACTATACAGATGGTGATAGAACCTGTTTCCCCTACTGGATCCTACCCTGCTACTGTTCCAAGTGGGTTGGAACTTCCTCTTTACGTTGTCTGTGTTAGCTCCTTACTTATTTCTACCTATAATATATAAAGTAATTAAAAACTATATATTTCTTAAAGTCAGTCCTTATTTCTATAAATTCACTCTATCCTTACATTTTCTTATATTCTCAGGTAAAGTATTTCTACTTTAGTTTTTAATTAAAGCAGAAGAATACATATAAAATAATCATATTTAAAAAGTAAAATATGAAAAGATGACTTCTGAAATAGAAACAATATTTATCAATTGAGAGCTTTGTGAAAAATTTACGAGTTGGGAATTCAGTAGAGAAATGTATTCTTGCCAAAATTATGAAGTAGTGAAATTGACTCACTTATGTTCCCTCTCTGTTCTTAAAGACAGGCATCTATCCATTTTTTCAACAACACAGTTCTGTGGGCCCTACTATATGCAGTTACTATTTGAGTGTTGAGAATACAAAAACAGAGATTCTGCCCTGGAAGGGGAAGGCAACTGAACCAAAAATTACAGAACAGTATCCTTCTGCTGTTCAGAGTCTCTTGTTTCAAGGTCAGATCTAAGTCTGATACCCCAGGACGGTCAGTAAGCCAGGCCCCAGATCTTTCCTTTCCCTGCTTATTTATCTGTTAAAGAGAAATGATTTTTCTCTTATATGAAACATAGAACTCATTATCTCAAAAGGTGTCATAAGCTAAAACTAGAAACAGCCTACCAAAAAAGGGTTAAGATAAATTCATGTATGACATCTACAGTTGGCTCCAAATGGAGACTAAGACACCTCTAACTTCTAAAGTGATGCCAAGAACAACCATGTCCTTCCCTGTTCCTGTGGAATCACTGCCACCAGGAAAATATTGTGTGGTATGGAGAGGGACAAGAGAAAGAAATACATGAAGAGTTTTGACTACAGTTCAGCCTGTTGGGCTTCCATATTGGGAAACTTAGCTGACTTTTTTTCCCCCTGGTTGTGATCTGGGGACACTTTGAAATGACCATGGAGAGAAAATTATGAAAAAAAGAAAAGAATCCTTTTGAAAAAAATGGCAAGATTGCTTAATTATCTGAAGTATGCATAGACTTGAATAGTCTCTATTATTGTCTTTGAGAAGGGAAATAAAATCTAAACCAAAGGATGAAAAAAGGGATGTAACTGGACAGATAAATCTTGAATGCGAAATGATGACACAACATAGCCTTAAAAAGATTGCTTCCTCGTAAAGCCGTAAGTTTTTATAGTTAGTTGAATGTCCTGTTAGTGTACTCTCAGCTCTTCTTTTCCAGACACCTGGACCTCCCAGTGCCTGTGTGTACATTCCACTTGACTAGATTTAAAATGCTAATGGATAAAGCTTTTGGATTCTGGACTGGGCAGGCTATTTTTCATCTTTCCTGATAAAACATTGAAAAACACCTCCAAGGTCTTCCAAAATAGGACACACGTAGATGCATTCCATTATCTGCCACATTGCAACAGCAATGAATGACTAACCATAGCATAGATCAGTTTTACCATCCTGGACTCTATCCAATGTTGTTGTTGTTGTTGTTGTTGTTGTTGTTAAAACAACTTTATGTCCAAAGAACTGTAAAACTCATGTCATGAGACCTGTGGCTATGATAGTGAGGTCCTAGTGAATCAGAAGTCACCGTGTAAGTTCTAGGATTTGAAGAGGTAGCTCTTCATAGTTAGCTAGGGAATATAACAGTATACTACACTATTTAGGGATATGGACAAACTAATGGGTTTGGCAGTTCTCATTTTCCCCCTTGGTCAAGTTCTAAATGCAAATAAGAGGCCTTGAAGCAGTCTTGAGACCTGAAACACTGCATGTGGAAGCTTCCTAGCCAGCATAATGGCATATGTGTAGCATAATAGTGGAACAAACCATCCTGTTTCCAAATTCTATCTGGGTTGCTCAGAATTTGACCCCAAATGCTGTTTGTTTGGTTTTGATTCTCTCTGTACCAGGTATATCAGGGAGAATGGGAGATTCAGAATGAAACAAACTTGCATTTCTGCCAAATAATGAAACAATAACTTTTTTGGAAGCAAATTTTGAAGGCCATTGATTATAAGAGGAGAAGAATGATATGCCAGTCGTTATGCAGATATTTTACCAAACTCCTAACGGGGCTTTCTCAGCCCTGGTTGGTTTTTTTTTTTTTTTTTTTTTTCCTTTCATGCAAAGCCACCATTTGAGCTTCATTACCCAGTGTTTAATCTCTGTCCTTGAAGTTCACAAATTAACTTGCTCTGTGATTTCCTCCTTGTGACAGCCTCTGGCTGTGTTTTTACTGCCTTAACGGCTACTGGCAGGCAGCTTGTCTCCCACATTCACAACAAAGTAAACAGGAATTTGGTCCCAGGGTAATTGGCTGCTCTCCAGCATAAGAATGCAAGTTATTCATGAGCATTGTGGACTGGCTTCTGCTTCCACCCAGACTGTTTTCACTAGAGAGCACAAGGACAAAAAGAGTCGTGGAGGTTTTGAATCTTGAGGATTATTCCTTTCAAATACGTGATAACCTGTGATTCTTCTCCCCAACTATTTGCTAATTTTCCCCCACCTCCTCTACCATCTTTCATTTCATGATGACTACCGGAAATTTACCAAGGAAGCTGCCATGAAGTTCTGTACTTTTTTCAGAAATGTAACTGATTTAATAAACACATATGGGTACACTGTATTTTGGAGAAAGAATGTGTTTGCAAAGCTTTCAAAATTAAATCTTCATGGGAATATGGGGATAAATGCCAAATGAATTTGTGAGCACCTAGTTTAATGATAATCCAAAACAAACTTTAAGAAAACAATGAAGAAAAAGACTTGTGGTTTCAAGGATAAGAGTAAATATACTTTAAAATTTGAGTTGGTGAATACTAGATTCAGAGTTCATAAAAAATTAAGAGATTTAAGCAAAATCAGAAAAGGCAAAAAGAGTCCCCCCATTCATCATGGTTGGGAGAAAGTAAAAGTAAGAATTGTAGGCCCCTCTAAGGTAGGATACATAAAACACTTTTGTGTTTTATCTTACCTGAAAGTTGATATTTTACACTGAATACCGTGCTTTCTAAATTCTGCCATGAAAGACACGAACTACAAGACTCCAATATTTGATATTATATTTGTAAATTCTGTTCAGCAGAGACACTAGCAAGTGTTTGAGATTTGAGAAAAAGAAAAATTTGCTAATTCCTTTAGTTCACCCAAAGCCATACAATGAATAGCAAAGGACAAAATATTTAATACATTATGCACCTTGAATTATTCAAATATTCATTATTATTTGCTGGAAACTTGAATAGAAAAGTTTTGCTTTTTTTGAAATATAATTTGTAAGTGGATCAATTCTTTAATTTTTTCAGTTCCCAATCAGTGTATGGTATAATATCTCTTTCCTTGATTATGTGTCAACCTTTGGATTGGCACCTGCTAGTTGTGTTGTGTGTTGAACTTTCTGAAATAGACACATGGAGATCTGGAAAGGTCTGTATTTATTAGATATGTGGAGTATTATATTAGTTAACTTCAGTTTGCCACCTGCAGCTTTGAAACCCAGTATATTTCATAGATCAAATACTTGCATTACAGATATTGGAGCTCTAAAGTTGAATGCCATATGATTTTTGCCCTCAAGGAGTCCTCAGTCCAGTGGAGAATGTAGACACACAAACAAGCATTGAAGATAAGAGTGATAAAGAGGAATGTGGTAAACTGCCATTGAATACCAATGAAAAAGCAATTTATTCTGAAAGGGAGATTGGTGAAGGCCAGTCTTGGAGAGAAGGTGATACCTGAGCAAGGTCTCGAAGCATGTGTTGGAAGAAGGTTGGAGGAAGAAGGTGCAGGGGCAGTGTGGATTAGTATAAACCAATTATTCCTTAGAGATTGAGAAAGTTCTTAGTAACTGATAACCTTTTGCCATGCAGTATTTGAAGAGCAGGATTAAACTAGCCAGGTTTAGGAGTACCTGGGTGGTTCAGTTGGTTAAGCGTCTGACTTCAGCTCACTCATGATCTTGCAGTTCATGGGTTTGAGCCCCACGTCGGGCTCCGTGCTGACAGCTCAGAGCTTAGAGTCTGCTTCCTATTCTGTATCTTCCTCTCTCTCTGCCCTTCCCTCCCTGTCTCTCTCTCAAAGATAAATGAACATGAAAATTTTTTTTTTTTTGAATTGCTGGGCAACTGACAAGAGCTCATCAATACATGGTAATCGCAGAATTACTAAGCTAAAGTTTATCAGTGTTGCTTTTCACTGTCAGAACTAGGAATCTAGAGATGGAAATAGAAAATGTGATCCTTTGCCCTTTATTCCATCTAAGAAGAGCTATTATTGTTGACTACAAATATAAAATGCTATGGGTTTTTGTTTTCAAAATATGACTCAAGGAAGAATTTAATATAGAAGTCATTTTTTCAGGGAGGTGAAATCATACAATCTTTCAAATTATGTTTTCTGTATTTTGTCCTTTAAAGATAACATTGCTCAGGGATAAGGGAGCACAGAAAACCTGGAATGCTTGTTCCTAGTTCCCTTCTCCAATATCTAAAGCTTAATCTTCCTTTCAAGAGTGAGTAAAGAGAGGATCGTTTGTCTCCTTCAGATCCATGAGATACTGAAGAAACTAAAAAAGTACACCTGTTTGTCCACCATGTTGCTGAGCATTCAAAGACATTATTTAGATTGAGTTGAGTTATTGCTTTAGTAGTGTTGAAGCTTTAAAAAGGGGTGGAATACAATTAGTTACATATTAGATATAGATATATTAAAAACCCTGTCTTGGTTTATTCACTGGGTTAAATTGAATCCAGTATCTGTTATTTGTTGATGCAAGTCTTGTTACATCTCCTAGGGATTATCTCAATGGCTTCTATCTCATCTTTCTCTAAATGGCTGTTGATGCTCTAGCAGTGACCCAAGGGGGCCGGAACAGATGTAGGTCTCAACCAGCCATGGTTTCTTGCTTGCTAAGCAGTAGATGGCAGAATTGAGCTTGACTTTTGTGATTCTTCTCACCTGTCTTCATTGGTGAAGTTCAAGTATTCTCAAGCAACTCCATAAAACAGCTTTGTTTTTTAATCAAAAGTAATTTGATTTTTTCTTTATTCTACTGGAATCTCATATACTGCTTACTGTATAATGCTTTAAAAAAAACTTGTAGTAACCCTAGTGCATTTCTGCCTTTCACTTTGAAGTTTTCTACTCTAAAAAGGGCACCATCCCCACTTCTGTATTTTTTCTCCAATTTCATTAAACTTTTGTTTACATTCTCCTTCATGTAGTAAATCCAAAGATCAAACCAGATTATTTTATTTCTGTCCTTCAAATCACTCAAAGAGGTCTACAAGTCATAATAATGAAAACTGCTTCCACAATATGTGAATATTCCACAATATTTGAGAACTAAAGTATACTATGTTGAAGGAGGAAGGACCCTTTTGATATAAATGTGGTTTTGAGAAAGCTAGTGTTTGAAAGGACCTACAACATAAAGCCAAGGAGAGACCCTCAGGACAAGCTACAGGAGTTGAGTGAGGAAGAATAAATAGAACCTTGCTGAAACAGGAATCTGAAAGCTGGATATTTTGGTCAAGGGTAAGAGTACCATGAAAAAGCCAGAAGCCAATTGATTCCATTTTGTTAGAAAAGGCTAAAAAGCAGAAAATTGATCATTTAGAAAATCTTCCACTGGAGTGTAAAGGGCAATGACTGGGAGTTGTGTGTCCCCAAAAAGCAAGAGCCAACCGAACCAGTTCGCCATGAGAACTTCTTGAGATCACAAAGGCTTAAAAATCAATGTATATTCTAGAGAGACTGTTTAACTGAACACTTTATTACTTTAGCAATTAGTAGAACTAACTGAAACTTTTAAATTGGTTTAGGGGTAGAATAATGGATAGAAATAAATTGCAAAAGATCAACCCTGAGTTAAACTGAAAAAAATTGTCAGTTGGTTTACTTGTCTATGTAATACATACCCTGTATTTCTTCATGCCAGTAGAAAAGCACATCTTTGCAACTTATCTGACTGATGAAATATTTTATGAAAGACCCCAGGTAGGAAGGGTATTTGAGGAAACAAAAAGGTGGAAGGCACAGTTATCAAGGTGGGGAAAGCCAAAGGACTAGAGAGCCTTTGCTATGAGACTGCCCAAGATACATATTTCTTCAAAAGAATTTACATGAAAAATCCAAAATTAACAAATTATTCCACTGCTTTCCTTCCTTCCTTCCTACCTTTCTTCCTTCCTTGCTTTTTTCCCCTTCCTTCCTTCCTTCCTTCCTTCCTTCCTTCCTTCCTTCCTCTCTCTGTCTCTCCTTCCCTTCATAAATGTGTGTATATTTGCCAATAGAGACACATGGAATATTAAAACTTAGTATATACTCTTCACATTTCCCTTTCCAACATGAAAAGTTATTGTTCATCAATCAAGCACGCTGCATGTCTATACTAAATTATAGTTGAGAGAGACCCTTCATAGATGCTGCCTCATCTATCTTTCCCTCCATCCTGTTGAGGCAGGCAGTTGTTGGTTCTAGTTTTTCACATAAGGAAACTGAGGCTCAGAATTACAAGATGACTCATCCAAAGTTTCACAACTGATAAATGACTTGACTTCTGCTTGAGCTTTAGGCTCACATACCTAATGGCCGGCTGGTATTTCTATTTGAATGCCTGTTCACATCACAATGTGATGTGCAAAACAGAAGCTTTCATCTTTCTTTGTCTCTTTCTGCAGTTTCTTCCTGCTCCAGTTTTTATCACTCAGTAAATCCCACTTCATTACCCAGTTGCCCAAGCCATAAACCTGGGAGCATTCCCTGACTCTGCCTTTCTTTTCTCTGACCTCCCATACCTAACCTATCACCAAGTCCTCTGGATTCTACTTTAATATATATCGCTAATCCATTTCTACTGCATCCACTCTAGTTTGACACTAGGTCCTCCTGCAGTTTTTTTTTTTTTTTTTTTTTTTTTTAGCCATATATCTTTAATCCTATTTCTGTATTCCCACCAGAGTAAGCATTCATAAAAATAAATTTTATCATTGTACTTAGAATCCTTTACTGCCTCAGTAATTTACTTTCTAACATGCCCACAAGTGTCTGTTCTATCTGAGCCTGTTTATATCTCTAACCTCCACCCTCCTTTTTGTCTACCATGTTCTAGCCCCATGAATCTCTCTGTTGTTCGGTCATGCCAAGCTTGTTCCTGCTTTAAAGCCTTCACCATATTGTTTCCTTGATCAAAATATTCTCCACACCCCACCCCCAGCTCTTTGTTACTCAGGTGCCTGGCTAACTCATGCATAACCTTCAGTTTAAATGTCACTTCCTCAAGAAAGCTTTCCCTAAACCCTCCAATTTGGTGTACATCCCTCCTGCATTTTTATTTATTTATATATATTTTAGGCTTTATTTTTGAGAGAGAGAGAGAGCAAACACAAGTGGGGGAGGGGCAATGAGAGGAAGACAGAGGATCTGAAGCAGGTTCTGTGCTGACAGCAGCGACCCTGATGTGGGGTTCAAACTCTTGAATGTGAGATCATGACCTGAGCCAAAGTGCACACTCAACTGACTGAGCCACCCAGGTGCCCCTCCTACATTTTAAAATTATACCTTGTTCTTTTCCCTATGGTACTTATTATAATTGCAATTAAATATGTGATTTTTTTTAATGTCTTACTAGCTCCAAGAAAGCAATTAGTCTGTTTTGCCCACAACTATATCCATCCAACTGTAGAGATGGAAAAGAGTTTGGCATAAGAAAGCATTCAATACATGTTTTTTGAAAGAAAGAAAGAAAATAAACCAAATCCCAGAACCAAAGCTTCTAATTCTGAGTTCAGGGACTTTTCCCTGATGTTACCCTGTCCTGGGGAGCCATCTTCACATTTTTACTGTTTCTGAGTTTCACTTTTATAAATTTAATTTTTTATTACCCAGATAAAACATGATTAACTCTTTTATCATTAATATTCTCAAGTGTTGCATAAAAGATTTGAAAATGACTGTACCCTAAAGGGTGGTTAAGTCAGTGAAGGCAATTTGAGGCTCTTATTCATTTAAAAAAATATTTTTAAATGTTTATTAATTTTTTTGAGAGACAGAGCATGAGCATGAGCAGAGGAAAGGCAGAGAGAGAGGAGACACAGAATCTGAAGCAGCCCCCAGGCTCTGTGCTGATGGCTCAGAACCTACTCAGATGTGGGGCTTGGACCCATGAACTGTGAGATCATGACCTGAGCCGAAGTTGGGCACTTAACTGACTGAAGCACCCAGGTGCCCAGAAGCTCTTATTCTTAAGGCAATAAAACCTAGTCCATATTAGACATTTTCATTCTAATATCACAAATTGGTGCCATAAAATAGAACCAGGTATTTTTCATACTCATAGACTGAACTACTAAACTTGGCCATTCATTTAACAATGGCCTACATTTGTTCTGAAGAAATGCCTGATTAGATCATTAATATAGTAGAAAATCATTAGCAAAAATTCAAGGAGCACAACCTAAGAGTAGGGGCTATGACATGTATGAAAGACATCTAATTATTACTGCAGAATCATAGGAAGGTTGATGCAGCTTCTTCTACCCAGATAAATGCTGTTGCAGAGGAGAAAAATTTTCTCTGCTGTTTAGATTCTTAGGCTGGGAAATTGAAATAAGACAGAATAGCAGGAGAAAAACAAATTTAATTCTATACATATGGGAGTCTCATAAGAATGTGATATCCATAGGCAGCCAAGCAATTGAGGTGTATATGCCATCCTGAGCTAAGGAGAAGGTGGTAGAGGTCTGAAACTTCAAAGTGGAGGAAGCCAATCTATAGGAAGATGGGAAGAACAAAAGTTTGGGACACAAGTGTTTGTCATGTCTCACAGAGACAATGGGAAACTGAGGGGAATTTGATCTCTAGGCCCTGCCAAGCTTTCCCTCAGCTTACCACACTTAGCCCACACTCTGGTGATAGCTCTCTTCCTCGACCAGACCCTCTTCTAAAGTCTTTTAAGCAGTTCAGGGGAAAGTAAAAGGCCCTTCCCGAGTCTTTTGGGTCTTGATTGACTTTGGCTGAAAGTAATCCCCATGCCAATGTGGCACATTTTGGGGAGGCTCAGTCTGACCCCTTCAATGGCAAATTTAGTTTGCCATTTAGTCAGTGTTATTTACCCAAGTATTCAAGTATATTTCACAGATTCCTGTTTGGTTGAGAAATAAGTCTCCTAGGCCTAAGATTATTTCTTTTATTTCTACTTTCTTCTGTTCAATCTTTGAGTACAGTCCATTGTGCATATTCTGTACCCCAGTTTTTGGGAAAGCTAACAAAGGAAAGTCACTCTCAGTTAATTCATTCTTGCCTTTTAAAAAATCTTTGTTAGATTTGCTCAGGTAGACAAAAAGTTGATTTAAAAACTTTTTGGTACTGAGGTACAGGAAATGGCAGGAAGCCTAATCTCCACCCCTTTTCTGCCCCTAATTTCTGTCCTTTTGCCACTATTCCCAGAGGTTCTGGAAGGGGTGAGCTGCCAAGCTCTTCTTCCCGGAAGTATTTATGGCTTGAACTTCAAATATTAAAATACTTTAGATCCAAATGGTAAAGGTTATTCTTCATAAAGCTAGTCCATAGCTGCAGATTTATGCCTGGCTATAGAAGGACTTGCTGGAATAAAATAGACATGGCATTGTTTGATGTCAACTAGATGGTCACTGATTCTCATGTACATCTGGGCATCTTGTTGTTCTTCGGATTCTGGGGATGAGAATCCCAATAGGTCAGCATTTTTATTTCACACAATTTCTCCTAACTCTTTTTTAGAACAAAAATGACAAAAAAAGGAAGATTCCATTTTTAGGATGAATAATATTCTTCTCTACAAACAAAAATGTTTGAAAAAATATGCTATTTGGAATGTGTGGATTCTGAAGCTTCTTTGAATTTATTACAGGTCTCAGAATATAACTCATTCCCCATGAAACTTGGAGAACAGCTTGGCCCTCATAATAACCCTTCAAAGGTACCCTCTCAATGTCAAACTGCAAAGAAACTGCTCTTATCAGATACACTGAATGGTTTCTAGATTATAGAAATAGAAGAAAGGGCAAGAATTTCATGCTAATCTTCTATTTAAATCTCATCTGGAAGAGATAGCTTATGTGTAAGTGAAAAGAAAATTAGTGCCTTTTTCCGATAAGTGCCAAGGTACACGAGCCCTTTGTTAGCAGTAAAGACCAGAGAAACAAGAGAACCACAGCCAGCTTGATGGCAGGTAACAAGCCCTGTGTAATTTGGCTTTCTTTGAATTTTCCTTTCACATAACTGCTTTTAAAAACCACCCCAGCAACTGTGCAACTAAATTGCCACTGCCTTTCTTTCTTGGACAAGAATGACTTCTGGTTCGTGTGACAGTCATGAATAATAAGGGAACACATTAGGCATACTTAACTCCCATGAGGACAGTTTATCACATAGCTTTACAGATCATGATCAAGTTGGGCCAAAGAACATCTTTCCTTTCTTTGCTCAGTGATACATTCAGCGGTGTATGAGATATAGTTAGCTGATGGGCAGTGGAGTTTGTGTAATTCTCAGTGTTGGCCCTAATATAATTTATATCACCAAAAGTCCAGAACTACTCTAGTGACCAGAGTTCTTAAAAGACATAAGTCACACGGGAAAAACTGCAGTGTCTGATCTATCCATCTAGAAGGTATTACTATATGTCTGTGAGATATGAGAAATACAAGTATTGCATTAACATAATATTTATATCCCTCACTGAAATTACCCTAATGGAATTAAAGAATTTTAAAACAGGAAGGGACTTTGGATATACAGCCAAACATGGTCATGTCTATGAATAGATAATCTGATTAATACCAGAGTATTTAGGTGAGACTGTCAGTCTGCTAATTAGTTGTGGAGCCCAGTTGAGACTCCACAGGATTTTTAGTTATGGGTACAGAAGTGAACTTTGGATGATTTAGGCAGAAAAGAGATTTATTTAGAAGATACTGGTTAGCTCACAACATCTCCAGGAAGGCTGGAGAACCAGGATCAGAAAGGGGTGAGTGGCTGGTGACACTGGGCATTAGACATCATCACGCTTCCCAACTAGTTCTGTGAGGTGGCTGCTGCAGCATTGCTAATGCCTGGACTCTGTGGGGTATGCGAGGTTAGTGGCACCACTTGCCTTGGAAACTGGGTTTCAATCTGGCCTCCCTCTGTTACCAACATGGTAGAACCTCCAGGTTCTCTGCTTGTCAGTGTCATAGTGTCCTAATTTGAAATGTGATTGGAGAAACTGAGGCTACCAGGGGGTTGGAGAAATATTTAGCTTTATACAAAGGGACATTCTTTTGAGGTGCCTGGGTGGCTCAGTTGGTTAAGCATCTGACTCTTGATCTCAGCTCAGGTCATGATCTCACAATGGTGAGATCGAGCCCCATGTTGGGCTCAGCACTGGGCATGGAGCCTGCTTGGGATTCTCTCTCTCTTTCCCTCTGCCCCTCTCCCCTGCTCATGCTCTCTCTGTCTCTCTCTCTCTAAAACAAAAAAATTAAAAAAATTAAAAAATATATACAAAGGAACATTCTTTAATTACACAAAGGGTTTAGATGATTGGAGACCAAAACATTGACCAATGTCCACCGTATCAGGTGTCTTGTGTTATAGTTTGCCAGAGCATACTAAAGTCAACTTCATACTTTTATGAGTTTATTCAACAAAATTTAGTGAGCCACTAGAGGGTCTTGAGCATAAAACCATGACTTTGGTAATCTGTATTCTGCAGGATTTCACAGGTTATCAATTCTGTATAGATGTAAATTATAATAAAATAGGAAGAACATAGTAACTTAGTCCATTTGGGCTGATATAAAAGAATATCTCAGACACTTTTAACACTTATTTCCCACAGTTCTGAAGGCTGGGATGTCTAAGATCAAGGTGACTGCAGATTTAGTGTCTGGTGAGAGCCCACTTTCAGGTTCATAGATGGCATCTTTTCTTCATCTTTTGTCCTCACAAAGCAGAAGAGGCCCAGGAGCTCTCTGGGGGTCTCTTTTTTAAGGGCATTAATCCCATTCATGAATGGTCCATCCTCATGACCATTGGGTCATCTCTCAAAGACCCCATTCTCTAATGTCATCAAATTGGGGGTTAGGATTTAACATATGATTTGGGGGTGGGAGCACAACATTTGGTCTATAGCACACTGGTATGAGCAAATGTCTCAAGAAATTTGCCCCTAGTCTAGTCAATAGACTATATTCTTCCTCCTAACCAGGAAATTAAATAATTCTAGAATAATTTAATGGGTTAAAGTATATTATGTAGTTATTTGTCTGCTTGATGGTGGTTTAGAAGTTTTTCTAACAAAAAGAAAATAAAACTAGAGGGACAGATTATGTTGTATCCTTATTGGAAATAAACTCATTTTTGTCTCCAGTAGAATGAACTTCACTACATTTTTTCTTCTTCTTCTTGCCTAGTGAACATTTAAAAAGCCAACCTACTGTTGTACTGAATTTAACTCGGTTTAGAAATAGTACAAATTTGGACTTAGTTAATTCTCATTATGAAGTTCAATAATAAAAGTTGAAAGCCACTTTTATTTTTTTTTTCTGTACAAAAGATATATGCATAATAAAGTTTTCACCAGTTGTGGTCTTTGCCCAGACATACTTATTAGGAACAATTTAGAAATAAGATCAGGTATGTTTTTAATACAGTGCAATAAAAAACATTTTATTTACTCAAGACTGACCCATGGGAAAATTGTGAAGAGAAGTTTGCTTTTAGTGCCACTGCCCACCCACCTACCCCCACTTTTAGAAGCTTTCTCTCCCACCAGGCGCCATTCCCTGGTGCCCTGTGTCCTAGGCCTGACCACAGTAGCTCCAGGGGTCTCTCTCTTAGGCAGTGTTTGCTACTCTTACTACCACTATTTTTATTTAACCAATTCCATACTTTCTCCCCTGAGTTGGGCTTAAGGTGGCATTTAGCTGAACTGATAAACATATTAATTTTGTAATAAATAAAAAGGGGGGGGCCACAGGGGAGCTTCTTAAAGTAATTATGCTCAGTGCTCTTTCTTCTGTCTTCTGATAATAATACAATTTCCTAAATGTTTCGACAACTTGCAAAACCCTTTATGATTCTTACCAACCTCTATGGAAAAGAATTATAGTCAGTGTTCCCACTGTACAGATTCATGAACATTACATGGCTTTTTAAAAATCATACAGATGGTTCTGAGTTTTAAATCTAGATCAGTAGGAGTGGAGGAGTTAAGATCGCAGAGAAGTAGGAGGACTGGAATTTCCCTTGTCCCTCAAACACAGCTGTATTGAGGTCAGAACACTTGGAATACCCAGGAATACATGCTGCAGAGTGACAGAAAAATCTCCACAGGTGAAAAGAGACAGCTTGGTGGGAAGTAGATACATGTACGTGAATTGGGAGAGATAAAATGGGTGGCATAGCCGGGGGGGGGGTATGGGGAGCCCCTTCAGTGAAGAGACAAAAGGAAGAGAAAGGGAGGCTGTTAGATTGTATTTGAACAAGAGAAAAACCTCTCTGGGCCACAGACTGGGGAATGAGAAATAGGGAGAGAGCCAGTTTCTACTTTGCAAACAGTCTTAGGAGCTAAAGATTGGAATTTTCAGGGGTGCGTGACTTTCTCTGGACCAGAGCCTCTGCTGTGTGTACTGGGGACAGGGAGCTGGGCCCAGTGCAAGGTAGCAATCTTAAGGGTGCACTGGAAGAGAACAGTCCCTTCCCTTGAGTACTGTGGGAAAAGGGTGTATTGCCCTCCCCTCCAAGGACAAAAGACCCCGCAGGTGCCAGCCAGAGGCCCTTTGTCAACTGGGCAGAGTGGTGCTACCCCATAACCAGGTCCATGCAGAGCGGAATCCTTTAAGATAGTGGATTTTGAGCACACCTAAAGGAACTAGAAGCAGAACAGCAAACACACCCCAAACCCTGAAGAAGAAGAGAAATAATAAAGATCAGAGCAGAAATAAACAATATAGAATCCAAAAAACAGTAGAACAAATCAAACCAAGAGTTGGTTTTTTGAAAAAATAAACCAAATTGATAAACCTCTAGCCAGGCTTCTCAAAAAGAAAAGAGAGATGACCCAAATAGATAAAATCATGAATGAAAATGGAATTATTACAACCAATCCCTCAGAAATACAAGCAATTATCAGGGAATGCTATGAAAAATTATATGCCAACAAACTGGACAACCTGGAAGAAATGGACAAATTCCTAAACATCCATACACTACCAAAACTCAAATGGAAAGAAATAGAAAATTTGAACAGACCCATAACTAGTGAAGAAATTGAATCAGTTATCCAAAATACCCCAACAAATAAGAGTCCTGGACCAGATGGCTTCCCTGGGGAATTCTACCAGACATTTAAAGCAGAGTTAATACCTATCCTTCTCAAGCTGTTCCAAAAAATAGAAAGGGAAGGAAATCTTCTGGGCTCATTCTATGAAGCCAGCATTACTTTGATTCCCAAAGCAGACAGAGACCCAGCAAAAAAAAGAGAACTACAGGCCAATATTCCTGATGAATATGGATGCAAAAATTCTCAACAAGATACTAGCAAATCGAATTCAACAGCATATAAAAAGAATTATTCACCATGATCAAGTGGGATTCATTCCTGGGCTGCAGGGCTGGTTCAATGTTTGCAAATCAATCAGTGTGATACAACACATTAATAAAAGATAAGAATCATATGATCCTGTCAATACATGCAGAAAAAGCACTTGACAAAATACAGCATCCTTTCTTAATAAAAACCCTCCAGAAAGTCAGGATAGAAGGAATATACCTTAACATCATAAAAGCCATATATGAAAGGCCCACCTCAGGTGGGGGAGAGGGAAAATGGGTGATGGGCATTGAGGAGGGCACTTGTTGGGATGAGCGCTGGGTGTTGTATGTAAGCCAATTTGACAACAAATTATATTTTTTAAAAAAGGCCCACCATTAATATCAGAAAAAATGAGAGCTTTCCCTCTGAGATCAGGAACCCGACAGGGATGTCCACTCTCACCACTGTTGTTTAATATAGGGTTGGAAGTCCTAGCCTCAGCAATAAGACAACAAAATGAAATAAAAGACACCCAAATTAGCAAAGGAGAAGTCAGACTTTCACTTTTTGCAGATGACATGATACTTTGCATGGATAACCTGAAAGACTCCACCAAAAACCTGCTAGAACTGACACATGAGTTCAGCAAAGTCACAGGATATAAAATCAATGTACAGAAACTGGTTGCATTTTATACACCAATAATGAAGCAACAGAAAGAGATATCAAGGAATCAGTCCCATTTACAATTACACCAAGAACCGTAAAATACCTAGCAATAAACCTGACCAAAGAGGTAAAAGAGTACGCTGAAAACTATAGAAAGCTTATGAAAGAAATTGAAGAAGACACAAAGAAATGGAAAAACATTCCATGCTCATAGATCAGAAAAACAAATATTATTAAAATGATATACTACCCAAAGAAATCTACACATTCAATGCAATCTCAATCAAAATAACACAAGCATTCTTCACAGGGCTAGAACAAAGAATCCTAAAATTTGTATGGAACCATGGAAGACCCTGAATAGCCAAGGTAATATTGAAAAAGAAAACCAAAGCTGGAGGCATCACAATTCTGAACTTTAGTCTCTACTACAAAGTTGTAATCATGAAGACAGTATGGTATTGGCACAAAAACAGACACATAGACCAATGGAATAGAATAGAGAACCCAGAAATGGGCCCAAGAATGTATGGCTAACTAAACTTCGACAAAGCAGGAAAGAGTATTCAATGGAAAAAAGTCTCTTTAGCAAACGGTGCTGAGAGAACTGGAAAACAACATGCAGAAGAATGAAACTGGACCACTTTCTTATATCATACACAAAAATAAATTCAAAATGGACGAAAGACCTAAATGTGAGACAGGAAACCATCAAAATCCTACAGGGGAAAACAGGCAACAACCTCTTTGACCTTGGCTACAGCAACTTCTTACTTGATACATCTCTGAAGGCAAGGGAAATAAAAGCAAAAAACGAACTGTTGGGACCTCATCAAGGTAAAAAGCTTCTGCACTGCAAAGGAAACAATCAACAAAACAATGAACAAAACTAAAATACAACCAACAGACTAGGAGAAGATATTTGCAAATGACATATCGGATAAAGGGTTAATATCCAAAATCTATAAAGAATTTACCAAATTCAACACCCAAAAAACAAATAAATAATCCAGTGAAGAAATGGACAGAAGACATGAATAGACACTTTTCCAAAGAATACATCCAGATGGCTAACAGACTCATGAAAAGATACTTAACATTGTTCATCATCAGGGAAATACAAATCAATACCACATTCAGGGGCACCTGGGTGGCTCAGTCCCTTAAGCATCCAACTTTGGCTCAGGTCATGATCTCATGGTTTGTGGGTTCAAGCCCTGTGTTGAGCTCTGTGCTAACAGCTCAGAGCCTGGAACCTGCTTTGGATTCTGTCTCCCTCTCTTTCTGTACCTCCCTTGCTTGACCTCTGTCTCTCTGTCAAAAATAAATAAACATTAAAAAAAATTTTTAAAACCACATTGAGATACCACCTCACACTGGTCAGAGTAGCTAAAATTAACAACTCAGGAAACAACAGACGTTGGTGAGGATGTAAAGGGGAACCCTCTTGAACTGTTGGTGGGAATGCAAACTGGTACAGCCACTCTGGAAAACACTGTGGAGATTCCTCAAAAAATTAAAAATAGATTACCCTCTGACCCAACAATAGCACTACTAGGAATTTATCCAAAGGATACAGGAGTGCTGATTCACAGGGAAACGTGTACCCCAACGTTGATAGCTGCACTATCAACAATAGCCAAATTATGGAAAGAATCCAAATGTCCATCAACTGATGAATGGATAAAGAAGAGTGGTATATATATATACAATGTAATACTACATGATGAAAAAGTAGTGATGAAAAAGAATGAAATCTTGCCATTTGCAACAACGTGGATGGAACTGGAGGGTATTATGCTAAGTGAAATAAGTCAGAAAGACAGATACATGTTTTCACTCCTGTGTGGAATTTGAGATACTTAATAGAAGACCATAGTGGAAGGGAAGGAAAAATAAGTTACGAACAAAGAGGGAGGCAAACCATAGGAGACTCTTAAATACAGAGAACAAACTGAAGGTTGATGGGCGTAAGGGTTTGAGGGGGCAGGAAAAATGGAGCACTGGGTGTTGTGTGTAAGCAATGAATCATGGGAATCTACTACTGCAACCAAGACTACCCTGTATCCACTGTATATTAGCTAACTTGACAATAAATTATTTTTAAAAATCTAGATCAATAGGATCACAGAGTGGTGTATTTCTGCTAAGGGATAATTTCATTTCTGAGAACTTGAGAACTTTGGTGCTTTTCCTCAAATGTAAGATTATTCATAATAAACTATGAGTGTATATTCTTTTTTCTTTCCTTGATTTTTAAGTCTCTCCTTCATTTCTTGCTCAGTAGATCTCTTTCCATTCACTTGTGTCTTCTCTTATTTTATAATTCCTTTTCTTGGCATATATAATAGTAAATGATAAACCAAATTTGAAGTAGCCACTGGCAAATCAATTTAGGTTTTATAAAGAAGCAGTGCCTGTATGTTCTGGATGCAAATCAAACAAACAAACAAACAAACAGACAAAAAACCAACAGACAATAAATAAATAAATAAATTAATTAATTAAAATAAAACTACCCACAAAAAACCAAACAAAACAACAAAACAACAACACACAACAAAAACTCCTGGCCTATGCAATAAGTACTGAGGAATGTTTATCAGTTTCCTAGGGCTGCTTCAACCCGTTACTACAAACCGGGAGGCTTAAAAACAACAGAAATTGATTCTCAAAGTTTTGGAAGCTAGAGGTTTGAAATCAAGGTGACCGCAGGGCCATGCTCCTCTTGAAGGCTCTAGAGAGGAGTCTTTCCTTGCCTCTTCCCAGCATCTGGTGGTAGCTGGCCGTCCTGGCCATTCCTTGACTTGTAGATGCATCACTGCAGTCAGTCTCTGCCTCCATTGCCAGGTGGCCCTGTGTGCGTGTCAGTTCTGTGTCTCTTCTGTTCTTGTGAGGACACCACTCGTTTTGGATTAAGGGCTCACCCTACTCCAGGAGAACCTCGTTTTAACATAATTAATTATATCTGCAATTACATCCCGTTTCAAATAAGTTCTGGGGTTCTACAGGTTAGGACTTATACCATGTCTTTTGGGGGGGACACAATTTAACCCATAACAGGCTGCTAACGTGTAAGTTAACATTAATTTTCTTTCTTATTCTTTAGGGGTTTGAGTTTGTGCTGCCATTACTTTTTTAAAAAAAACACACATGAAAAATAGCCATAAAATACAATTATCTTTATAGTGGAAAAAAATAAGTGGGTTCTTGAAAATTTATTTAATTAGTATCTACTAATGCCTGGAGCTAGGTATTGTGGAGGAAAATACAAAAGGAATAAAATTGCATCAACATCACCAGGCAACTCATTAGAAATGCAGATTCTCAGGACCCACCTAAAGAATCAGAATCTGCACTTTGGCAAGCACTCCAGGCTGCAACAAAGATGAAAATCCCCAGGGCAGGATTCTTAACTGTTGCATATTAGAATCACCTGGAGATCTTTGAGAAAATCTCAATGCTCAGGATGTACCCATGAAAATTAAATAGAAATTTCTGGAACTAGGATCTGGGCAACAGCATTAAAAACCAAAACAAACCCATGTGATTCCGATGTACAGCCATAACATTGCTTCTCAAAATTTAAAGCACATACATATTGCCTGGGGCTCTTGCTAAACTGCAGATTCTGATTCATTAGGTCTGGGGTAGAGCCTGAGAATCTGCATTTCCCCAGTTCCTAGATGTTATAGATGCAATTTTACATCTTGTTTCCTCAGCAGTGCTTAGCTCCAGGTACAAGTATATGCTAATTAAATAAGTTAAATAATTTTTAAAGGCAAAATTGTCTAATTACAGAATTAGTAAATATTTCAGACATGAAGGAAGAAATAGTCTCTAGCAATGTTTAATTTGTAAGTACTTCAAAGAGATTTTTTTCCCCCTTCAAACTTGAAGAAGGCAAAAACACTTCAAACAAGATGTCTTTTGTTTTCTCAGGATTCTCTATGAGAAAATAGACTCAATAAGAGATAACAGCCTGGCTGTTTTCCTGTTCCTCTCACACAGTTGCTTCAAGTTTCTTTATTAGGTTCCCTGGGTACAACACTCGGGGATTGTTCCCAGAGTGTATTAAGTTCCTGTGGAGTGATTATTTCATTATGACCCATGTACACAGACCGATGTTTTGAAAAACAATAGATCACCCCAAATTCTTGATTAAGGTTCATGGCACTAAAGCATTGTTTTCTGTTTCACTGGTAACACATTCCAGATTTGTGTGAGAGATGCTATTTGGGATAAGTGCTATATATGATTTCTCAGTTCCTGATCAAACTTTAAAGCATTTGTTGATTAAAAACAATACGTCTTAGAAACAGAATCCGTTGCAGGCAATCACAGACTTTGGTGTGGTATATTTGATTTTAGACATTCTAGAAGTGAGAGTGTAAAACTATAAAACTCTCTATGGCTGTGATTCATTCTTCCCTCACCCTCACTGCTCCAAAACTTCATGTCTCTTCTTGTTTCTTTTTTCCTTCTCATTTTAAAGGCACTTCTGCCTAAAATCTGCCTTAAATCAAGGGTTGTGTGATTCATATAGTTTTATAAGAGATTGAAACTAGATCTAATAATAATCTACGCAGCTCTATGTATTCAAATAAAGTTCATGCTTTGCACTGAAGGATTCTCCATCCTTCCCTCTCTCCTCTGATTCTCCTTCCATCCCTCAAGGCATTTCTCCAAATTATTCTGTTTGTCTAGGTACCAACATCTGGTATTCTGTCTGTTCTAGGTACTGAGTACAGAGCTTAAGTACACTGTGATGAATAAAACACACCGTTCCCTGAAACCTTTCTGAGTTTTCCTTTTTGCTGAACTCCACATGTACTTTTAGTGAGTACAATGTCACTTAGGATTAAATTGCTGTCTAATTTTTCCCTGTGAGTTATTTTTGAATTGCTAAGTAGATCAAAGGCTTGTTGAAGATTTTGCATTGATGTTCACAAAGAAAATGCATACCTGGACTGCTGAAGAGGCTCTGGAAAATGACAGGGGGTGCCTGTCCTAACTTTCAGGGTCATGGAAGGCTCATTGGAGAAGACATTTAAACTGAGTAGGGTGAGTGGGAGTAGTCAGGTGAAGAGTGGAAGTGCGGAAAGTGTGGCAGAATGTCAAGCCCTGTTTCATATTCAAGAAGTGGTATCTACAAAGGGAAGAGAAGGTATGGCATATCCAAAAAGTTGCACGGATGATTCAGAATCACCAAATATTAACTGCAAGAGGGTAGAAGTGAAAAGGAAGTATACCGTAAAAACATACAGGGGACAATACAAACATAGCTTAGGTGTCAAATTGTGCTATAGACACAAACTTCCATAACAAGTAAGAGTTTAAGAGTTGCTGGTTTTCCACCGACTTTACACAGCTAACAAAATGCCATGAGAGAGACCAGAAACCAGTGAGAGTCAGGGTGGTGTTCATAACAGACAGAAAATTTGGGGCTGATTTAGATAGCCAGAGAGGAGGGGGACAGCACTTCTGGCCAGAAGACAGCCCAAACAAAGGCCCAGTGGTTTGTAGTTATGTTTTAGGGGACTGCCTAGTACAGGGATTTCTGCTTAATGGTAAATGACATACAAATTTTCCTAATGATACATTGTCATGGCTGAAACAGGAACACAAAACCAGTGACTGCCCATTTAATTACCCATTTCCTAGAACACAAAATTATTTATTATGCCTGGAGGTCCATTTTCTTGAGTCACTGAATACATACATTTTCTTCACCTTTTTATTATTTTTCACGAATAATCATGTAGCACTGACATCATATATATCCAAGTTTGTACCTATATAGACCAAGGACATTATACAAAGAACAGTGAGTTATTATTGAAATAACAATGATCTTATCTTCCTTTATGTCATCATATCTATTTGGGTCTCAGAAATATTATCATCATGATCATTATTATTACTCTTAGGACTTCTTTTAGATACTATTTTTAAAGTTCTTTTTATGCTCACAACACTCTGGTAAGTGCTTTCCAAGTTGTAAGAGATGCAAAGCATTTCTATATGTCTAGCATCCTTTCCTTCTTCAGAAATGATTTCACTACTTGAGTGTGTGTGTGTGTGTGTGACAGAGAGAGAGAGAGAGAGTTTGGGGGATCAGCCATTATTCATTTTGACTTTATACAGTCCACTTTGTGCATCCACACCACTGCCCCTTTCTCCCCGTAGGCTTTGTGGTGGTGGTAGCCATGGCCTGGATGAGTCCACAGTGACTGGTGGGCACACATCCCAAGATGGACTGCGCCATGCCAGGGCCGAGACTCTCTCTGGAGTGTTTGGAAAAGAAGTGATCTCCTTTTGGTGGGGTCCTTGTGTGTAAGAACCATTGAAATCTGAAGCTGGGGGCACCTGGGTGGCTCAGTCAGTTGAGCATCCGACTTCGGCTCAGGTCATGATCTCATGGTCCGTGGGTTCGAGCCCCGCGTCGGGCTCTGTGCTGACAGCTCGGAGGCTGGAGCCTGTTTCGGATTCTGTGTCTCCTTCTCTCTGTGACCCTCCCCCATTCATGCTCTGTCTCTCTCGGTCTCAAAAATAAATAAACATTAAAAAAAAATAAATTAAAAAAAAAAAAAAAAGACATCTGAAGCTGACCAGACCAACTGGCTACCATGAGATAAAGACCTACCTAACAGTGAAGTCAACACACAGGGAAGCAGAACCAAGAGGAGTGGGAGCAACAGCATCCTCAAGACATTAAATTCTGAAGCCAGCCATTTCTATAGGGAACATTCTTCTGGGCCTTTTGGTCATGTGGCCCAAGAAATTCCTGCTTGTCCTTGTTAAGCTAGTTTGATTTAGGCTTTTGTTCCTGGTCACTGAAGCAGGCACAGAATTAAAAATACCAAACAAACAAACTAAAAAGCTCCTGTTTTTAACCACCAATATTTCCAAGGATGTGTGCTGGTGAAATGCTGTAAAAAAATTTAAAATAGAACCACTCTCCCCCTGCCCCCTCCTCCCTTCTGCCAGAATTCTTCCAGGCCTTGCAGGTGGGATCAAGGGTTTGAGGCACTCTCTCAACCCAAACTCCAACCAATACAGGGTCCAGCCTCTTTTTGTTTGAAACTGGTGAGCAAACGTTTCCAACACCAGGTGAGAAGCCTGCTGGTACCAAAAATAGTTTCGCTTATTTCTATTCAGGGCTGAAATTGACGAAATGGCCCCCTCCGGTGGTTAGAGCAGCTGCTATGTTCTCCTTGAAGAAGCTTCCTTAGGTAGGAGACCTAAAATGAACCTAGCAGACTCAGAGTCTACGGTCTCCTAACACTTACCGTGTTCGTAAAAACTGTACAGACTAGAATGCGATGACAATGGTATGGCTAAGGTGGCATCACTCAAGAAACCCCGAGTTTGAATGATTTCTAAATACTAGGGTGGAGTTCCTTATATCCTGAGTGTTAATTTCACACTCCTTCACAAGGCAAAGCTCATCAAGCAAGTTTTCGGCAGCATACATGAAATAAAACAACCGTAACCCAGTAACTAGCTAACCTATGGTCAGTCCCTGTCCTGAAGAAGGGCGAGATTAAAATGAAGGTACTATATCAGAAAATCAAAAAATGTAGGCTCCTTCAAAGCCCTGCACATTTGGCCTAAATGCTTCCTGGCTTGTTGTTCGATCAGTTGATGGCGAATGACAAGTTATAAATAATCAGACGACCAACATGCTTTGCACTAGAGAGAGATGACCTTTATGTTCAGTACTTCTATTCTAGTGTTCTCCAGGGAAGCTACCTGGAATTAGAAGAGAATTTACCATGGATGTTAAAAATAACTCCCTTTCTTTTCTGTCTTAAAGTTAATGACACTTAGTGATCCTACAGTTGTTGAAATCATTTTTTAAAACTATTTTCAAAAATATTTTAACTTTCCATTTTGTTGCCAGATTGGCAGGGCCCAACTCCTATAAAATTATTTACTTAGTTTGAAAAGGCGAGTTTGTAGCTGTCACTGCAGTGCTGAGTTCTTGATCTTTTAATCCTGTTCCGGTTCTAAAATTTTGATAGACATGTATTGTTAATGGGAGAGATACAACTCACACCAAATAGGTAGCTTTAATCTCTCTCTTTTGGAAATGGTCCTCTGGCTTTGAGACACTGGATTCTCCTGGTATTTCTGTCTGCCCTCTGCTGGCCCTTTATCTTCAGCAAGCAGCTTCAACATTGTTCACCCCAGTGCCCTGTCCTTGGCTCTCTCCTCAATACACACCCTCCCCCTGGGCGATTCCATCCAACCTCATGGCTCTAGTGAACCATTTGTGTACTGTGATTTCCTAAATTAGCATTGCTATCAAAAATTTTGAGCTGAGTTCTGACCTCCAGACCTATCCATAAAACTGACTTCCAGACATCTACCTCAATGTCCCATAGAGACTCTAATAGAGTAAAACTGAACTTAGTATGTTTTCTCCTACAACCTAGCTCCAGTTTATTTCATGTTATCAAAACCTGGGAAACATACCAGAATCTTTCCTTTCCCCCTCTTTTTTCAACCAGCCCGTCTCTGTATGCTATATTAGCCACTCCTCTGATGTCTCTGGTATTTGTCTTCTTACTGTCCTCCATGATGTTGCCTTCATTAAGGCATTTGCCATCTCTTACCTGAGCTACTGCAAGAAATTCCACTTTGAACTCAACCTACATGTTACAGCCAGAGTGACTTCTCCAAAATGCAAATCAAATCAAATCATGTTCCTCTCCTCTTGACACCCTTCAAGGGTTTCCATTTCATACATATACATTTAAATTCCTTGGCGTATCATAAAAGACCCTTCACGTCTGGCTAATGAGTCTGTATTAGTTGTCTATTGCCACAATAATGCTGGGTAACAACCACAAAATCGCAGACATACTTAGGAAACATTTATTGCTCTCATTTATAGCAGTGGTCTGCTGGGTCACTTTCTTTGTCTTGGCTGGCCTTGGCCGGTCTAGGGTGTACTTAGCTGGAATAACTGGGGTAGCCTGGCTGTGGTCCCTGTGTCCCTCGTCCTCCAAGCAGGCTAGCCTGGGCATGATTTATGGGGATGACAGAGGTGCAAGAGACAGCACAAGCAGAAACATGCAAGGTTTCTTGAGGCCTAAACCCAGATTTGGCACACTATCATGTCTGCTGAATTTTATTTGGCAAAGAATGCAATAAGACTGGCCCAGATTCAGAGTTCAGAAAACAGATTCTGCATATTTAATGAGAGGAACTGAAGGTGGGGGTGGGGAACTGGAGCCTTCACTCCTCATCTGAACTCTTCATCTGAACTCTGAACTGAACTCTTCATCTTTGTCTTCACTATTCTACACCTCTATTCTGGCTGTACACATGGATGGCAGTCTCCTGACAATGTCCAGCTCTTTGTACTTCTGTTTTATTTAGCTCTGCTATACCATCTACCCAGGATCCCCCTCTTTCGGCTCCCAGGACTGGCCCCAGTACACACCAGCTTGTCTTTCATGATCTGGCTCTTTCCTGACCTCACTCTGCCTCTTTTGTGAACTCTGTGTAGCCCTTACTAAGACCTTAACTGTTTTTTTGTCCTTAATTTTTTGCATGCTGTTTTTCCCCTAGAGATGACAAATCTATACAAAGCAGAGACCTTTCTTAATTACTTTTTTACCCTTACAGACTAGCATAGTCCTTGTTAAATATTAAGCACTTCATAACTCTTGGGTTGTCTAGAAGTTTGGAAATGTGGCAAGTATTAGAAATGTGAGTTATAAAATCTATTCACTTGTGTTTGGATTCACTGAATTGCTTTAAAAAAAAGTAGCTTATAAAGATGATTGGTTTGGGAAATAGTTTGGGGGTAAACATTTAAGAGAAAACTTTTTTGAGGGGACTAGTATATTTTTAACATGGAGAGGTGAACCTGAGAGGGCAGAGACGTTTCCAGCCCCTTTTCTCTTAAAAATCGCCCCAAATAGGGAAAATAAGAAATAAAAACACTCATACCATTGTGATGAAATGAGATGACATTTATGACCCCAGGGATAGATAGTGGTTGGAGCAATGACAAATAACTCATTATAGAGGAGGAAGGTGAACCTAAGTATCCAGAGTACATGTGTGTGTGTAAGCACATGAAAGTTATTACAGGAATTATGGGCTACAAGAGAGCATGGAAGGTAAAGGCTGGAAGATGAAGGGGAGATTGTTGAAAAGTCTGGACAAAGAGTATTAAGGAATCCTGGCTTCCTGTACTCACCCATCACTGTCAGATGATCACGTATCCCTCACTCCCTCAGGAGAGGTTTGTTGTCTGGAGAAACTGAGCCCGAGAGGTTTAGGGCTTGGGGCCCAGAAGAAGAAGGGTGGAATACTAAGCTGAAAACAAGAGAGTGTTGATCTGCCTGAGGAATGGTGAGCCTCAGCCCCTTTCCCCCAGGACAGCTCCAGAGTGGCAGTCAGGCTCATTTTTCCTTAGACAGGCTGAGGATCCTTCCCTGGAGAACCTAAACTTCTCCAGATACGGACATTTGGAGCCCATGAAGCACAACTGATTGAGTCCCCTACAACTTCCCCACACTCTACACCCCTCCAAGCCCCACTCATGCATATGGAGCTTCCAGTAAGTTGAACCTCCGGAAAGCCCAGAGTGGGACACCTAAGGAAGCACTGACTCTCCTCGTAATGTGCACATATCGCACTTGTGCAACTTGGAGTGTATGTGCGCTGCCTTAAATTTTGTGTCCCAGGCATTTTGCTTGCTTACTCCAAGCTCTGGCTTCCAGCCAGCTTTATAATGCCCCAATATTAAAGATGCATAGACAATCAAGGATTGCCAGATATTTAAAGGAAGCTTCTAATATCCAAGAGAGACCCCACGATAAAGAAAAAAAAAACCCTCAGGAAATGGAGATAATGCAAGGAGAATGAAAAAACTTCAAGGGAACTATAATTCGAACATCCTTGCAGACAGAGAAAAGAAATGTTGCATTTTTTAAAGGAAAAGGAAGTGACACAATGAATAAAGGAAAATGAAGAGAATATAAACTTGATCTTGGATATTAAAAATATGATGGCAAAATAAAAATTACAGGAAAAGTTGGGCGTGCCTGGGTGGCTCAGTCAGTTAAGCATCTGACTCTTGATTTTGGCTCAGGTGATGATCTCACAGTTTGTGAGTTTGAGCCCTGCACTGGGCTCTGCATTGATGCACAGCTTGGAGCCTGCCTGTGATTCTCTTTTTCTCCATCTCTCTCTGCCCCTTTCCCGCTCATTCTCTCTCTTTCTCTGTCTCTCAAATAAATAAACTTAAAAAAAATTACCGGGAAAAGTTGGTAGATAAAATTGAAACATATCCTGAAAAGGAGAACAAAAAGAAAGAAAGAAAAAAGGGATGATAGGAAAGAAATGATAAGAAAACCAGAGTCAATCTGGAATATTCAATATCTGATTAATAAGGGTTCCAAATAAGGAAAGGAAATTATCAAAAGTATAAGAAAATGTAAATGCTCAGGGTTTATCACTGAAGAGTTCTGATTCAGGAGGTCAGTAGGGTTGAATTAATGGATTAATTTTATACCTTTCCAGCTTCTTTGGAGCACACAGTATGAAGTATAGACAAGGCAGAATTCCAGAACCGATGAACCATTATTGGAAGCTGTTTGATTTGAAATGTAGAGGTTGCTTGTGGGAAGAGGGTGTAAGGATGGGGATAACTATGCTTTAAACTTATTCTGAAAGTGGAAAACGGCTACACGTTAGTGTTCAGTGATTACAGGAAGTGGAGACAATGCAGCCGCTAAATGAGTCCCTTAAATATTGACATGACTGATGCTAAACAAGTGTGACTTGTGTAGTAGGAAGTGGGAGAGAAAGCAAAAATAGACCAAAGCAAACATTTGCTCAAGATAAATGAAGAGAAATACATCCGCTCTGTGTTCCTCTTCCCCCTGTGAGAACATGGCCATGAGCTCCTGACAAGTTGTTTTTTTTTTCCTCCTCACGTTTCTATTGTTATGTCCATGGTTGTGATTTAGCACATTCTAACGACTTTTATTTGTGCCTGTCTGTCTGACTAAATGCTGGATAAATATTTGATGTTTACATTGTCACAACCCTTCAGGGATGACGCTTAGTGCTCTCCTTCATCAGAGACTAGAAAGATGTACTCAGCGGTAGAGTCTCCTTAAGATTACCTTTGAAATGCAGTCTCAAGTGAGGGGTTCCATTCTAAAGGTTATGGAACTAGGTATAGATTACTACAGAGCTCATGGGAGAAATAGAGGCTACCACTTAGATAATTGAAAAAGATAATTTTTCTGAAGTTTCCGATAATTGAGGCAAAAGTCAGTAAAGTCTGAAGTACCTAGGTGATTGCTTAGTTCTCTACTGTGCCTTTTATGTGGGCAGCTGGGGAGTTTAAAAATTGCTGCAGAGAATTCTCAAAGGAATGGAGAGCACATAAAAGAAGTTTCTTTTGTCTCTTTTAATAAGTGAGGAAAATGTGCCATAACAATGAATTCACCCAAGCTATATGGAATGTTAGGTAAAAGATTTTTCTCTCTAAAGTAACATAATTTGTGATATCCCATCTCTACTGATTGAGGAAATATTTCTAGAGACATGTTAGGTAGAATTGGTGGAAACACATTGAGAAAGGTCCATTCTTATTGTTTTTGTCTATCTTCACCGTGCTAAATAGATGTATTTAGAATTAGATTGAATTTTTATTTTGTTTTATTTTTATTTTTTAATTTTTTAAATGTTTATTTTTGAGAGAGAGAGAGAGAGACAGAGAGTGAGTCAGGAGGGGCAGAGAGATGGAGACACAGAATTCGAAGTAGGCTCCAGGCTCTGAACTGTCAACGTAAAGCCCAACGGGGGGCTTGAACTCATGACCCGTGCCATCATGACCTGAACCGAAGTCGGACACATAACTGGCGGAGCCACCCAGGAGCCCCTAGATTGAATTTTTAAGAAAATTAAAACTATAGGCGCTCACTCAATGAAATGATAAAAATTCATATTCTCTATTTGACTTTCTACTAATTTTTATTTAGACTACACTCTCCTTTAAGATTGTGTACCTAAAAATGAACAATGTATTGGTGGTGTTGTTAATACTTCTTTGGAAATACACAGTGGTAAGCAGAAATATTCTGTAATAAATACTATCAGTAATAAATACATTCAGTAATAAATATATTGGAAATACTGTCCTAATATGAAATCATGAAACTTAAGCAAATTTTCAAGCCAGCAATTGCTGTAGTAAAGCAAAATATTACAGTTGGCCCTTGAACAACAGTGGGTTAAGGGCGTGTAGTTGACCCCATGCAGTCAGAAATCCATGTATAACTTGTGTATAAATCCCTGAAACTTAACTACTAACAGAGGCAGTTGGTCAACACGTATTTTGTATGTTGTATGTATTATATACTACCTTCTTACAATAAAGTAAGCTAGAAAATAGAAAATGTTATTAAGAAAATCTTAAGGAAGAGAAAATACATTTACAGTACTGTACTATATTTATCAAAATAAATCCACATGTAAATAGACGTGCACAGTTCAAACAGGTGTTGTTCAAGGGTTAACTGTAATTGCCTATGGCATAAAGTCAGGAACCCTCAGTCATCTGAAAACTTCTTCAGGTAGGATTATTCAGCAGCCTCCTACATAGAGCTTGCACCAGAATGTAAATCTGCAAGATACTTTCTCAAGAAGTTCTTGCTTTGAAAACAAATGCCAGCTGAACCCAAAATAGCATGCTAGTGAGATAATTGATTTGCTTTCTGGAACAAGCCCCTTTTCACAGACTCATTACAAATAGTTCGGGGAATGGCAGGGGTCCTCGGACCACACTTTGAGTAGCACTAGACTCAAGGAAGAGGTAGTAATGACGGTGAACTAGTGGGGTCACCATTAGCCAATGCAGAGTTCTGAGCCTCCATGGAACTAGAATGAGTTCGGTTGCATCCTGTGTTTATCTGCTTAACTTACGGCATCATTATCTATCTATTACATAAATCAAAGTGCCTCCTCTAAAGAAGCTCAATATTTCCCACATAAGGTGAGAGAAATGGTTCTGAAATAGAGAATCCTGGCTTACATCCTGGCACTTTCTGGAACTCTGGTATGAAAAGAAAAAGCAGGCTTATGTTTGAATTATGGGAGCTTTGGTAATTAGGATGGACTGGGGAAGGAGTGCCATAGTGAGGTGAGTAGCATAGGCCTGAAAATTAGACCATTTTGATTTGAGTGATAAAAGGGCTGTACTTAGAGGGCTGTTGTGAACAATGGAAGTACTTAGCACAGCCTGGCACACAGTGCTCAGTAGATGGCACCTCTATTATTAGGATCAGCTTTACAAGGAAGCAGATACATATGTGAAGTCATTGGATGTTAACTGGAAGAGTATCTATTCACAATACATGAAATGCCATCTTAAAGTATAGTTTCTTCACGTCTTAAATCCTGTATAGTCTTCCAAAAGCCAATTTTAAAATGCAGATACTCTGATATCTTCTTACTTTTGGCTAGCATAAATAGAGGTCAGTCTAATTTTCTATTATGTCATTTGCAAATTTTCAAAATAATCATTTCATTCATAACTGTCAAAGAAGTATCTATATTTCTGAAAAAGACACATCTGAGCGAAGCTCATTAGGAATTAGCTTATGTCACGGTGTTTCCCATATTATGTTTCATTTTGTCATAGTGTCTTTGACATATGCTGTTTCAAAAACGAAGAAAAAAATCATACCAAATAAAGTTGGGATACACACATCCAAAGGTTCATGAAGCACGTCGATGTTTTAAAGGCCTGAAACAGTTTTACACAGGAGAAACCTTTGTCTATCCTAGCGTTACCCAAACCAGTTTGATCAGAGACAACTTTTGTTAGGGAGCATCTATTCATATGCCATGGATGACGGCATAATTGAAAGACCACATGTTGCTTAAGGGATTAGTTCCCAAACTTAATAGTTAACTGAGAAATTCAGACTCTTTCGGAATAACACATAGATTAGGTACTTGGAACAAGAGGATAGGAAGAGAGGATCTTACAAGTGGAGGCACAGGAATGATTGTGAACTCTGTCCTGCATGGAAAGAACAGAGCAGAGAGACCTTCCACCTAGTTCCAGTGTATTTACATATGAGCCACTGAGCCACTGAGGCCATATGAGCCTCTATACGCTTCACCTAGTTAGACCTCAGTTTTCCCTCTATCATTTGTGGGGGTAAGGCAAGAAACTTTTTAGGGTGTCATCTAGATCAGTTCTCCTAGACTTCAGTTTAATTTTGTTTTGGAAAAAATGCATGCAGGATGTTTCTTCATTGATTGAAATACTGGTGGTATGAATTTGTTTTACCTGCTTAGAGGTTTTAATTTTCTTTCAAGGATTCTAGACTGCTCCAGAGGTCAATAAAAATGTTTGACAGAAAGCATGTCAGTAAGTTTTTGTACTTTGAAAATCGTTACTTGTTACAGCTCAAAGTCTCCATCCAGATATGACATATTAAATAAAAAATTGAGTTAATATTAAGTTTTTAAAAAAATGATGGGGGTTATTTTAGTGGCTAGATCAACTCATGATTTCATTGCCTCATCTTTTATGTCCACTCAGCTTAATGACAAATTGAATGAATCTTTAAACAATGGAAGAACTAGGAGATGCCTCATGCTCAGTGGCTAACTGGAATAATTCCATAAACCAGCAATTGTATTTCACTAATGTGTTCACTGTTGACTCAGGTTATCATTGTCTTAGGGTGGGATTAATGTATTTTCACAAAACCAGGCCTGCATGTCAGGTGGTCAACTTTTGTTATGAGATGAGCTGGAGAGGATTCAGAAGCTTTGTGGACTTAATAGCCATAAAGTGAGTTGGCTGACAAAGGTAGAGAATAAAAAGAGAGATCTAGATCTCTAAAAAGAGATTACTAGCCTCTGTATAATAGCGATGCATATCACTGGGGTTTTAGAAGTAGCAGGTGGTCATGAGTCACTGTTTTTAAACTTGCTCAATTTTCTGTTGCATAAGGAAGGTATTTTGGTAAAATACATGGTTATATTGCAAAATAATTATTCATCCATTATAGCAATTCCAATGATACTGCCTTCTTTGGACATAAAACATGTATCAATATTGCTTATAGCCAAATTGAACACTGATTACTACAGCAATTATTTTTGCACTCAACAACTTGGGTTTTCCCCTCCTTTTAATTCCTGTAGGAGAAAAATACTTTCTGTCAACTCAAAGATTTTTTTTATTATTCTTATGACAGCATGATTATACAGAACATGAAGTGTCTTCTTTTACCAAGTAGGAAGTACTTTGAACTTGTTGGATAAATGACATGTCAGTAGTTATTTTTGATGGACTCCTCAAGAACACTAAATAGATTTGAATTAAAATTCTTTACTAATTTTCATTTAATATTCATTCTTTAGAACTGCAGTCAGCCTGGAGAAATAAAATCTTCACTCTAATAATCTTTCATCTTTCTAATTTAATTGATATATGTCTGTTATCTTCAAATCTCCAAGGGGATAACCATACCTGACCTTAGACAAAGGACACTGGGATTTGATACCTTGATGGTAGCATTTAGAGGAGGTGGTGCTTTTATTTTTAATTTTTTTTAATGTTTATTTATTTTTGACAGAGAGAGAGACAGAGCGTGAGCGGGGGAAGGGCAGAGAGAGAGGGAGACACAGAATCCGAAGCAGGCTCCAGGCTCCGAGCTGTCAGCACAGAGCCCGATGTGGGGCTCAAACTCACAGACTGCGAGATCATGACCTGGGCCGAAATCAGACGCTCAACCAACTGAGCCACCCAGGTGCCCCAAGAAGGTGGTGCTTATTATTCAGTGCTAACATGTGTACAGCTCACAGAGAATTCATTTCTCTATGATCTTCTAAGAAATACTGCTTAATTTAGCAAAACTGTCATTTTTCCAATTGTACCTCTTTTTTTGCTACATGTTAAATTGTATTTGGACTTTTATGACTAAATAAGACAAGGATTTCAAATAATGACTAAATAAGACAAGTGGCAAGGAGGTAAGTGATAAGCACACTTTTTTAGAAAATAAAGCACACATTTTTCATTAAACGAAAATAAAGTAGTTTAAAAAAGGAAAATCAAACTAGCTAAGATGAAGAAATAAGGTCTGAGGAAGCTCTGAGGTCTAAGACACAAAGGAAATCTCCATCTTTAAAAAAAAATGCCAAAGACTTGCTTTTATGTAAGCTTTTGAATTAAGAATAGAGTCCAAATGCAATGCAAAAACAAAAAAAAATCCGTTTGGAAATGTTTGAGGAAATACGTGGAGACATAGCCTTCAATTTTCATAGTAGTTTGGAATTTTAATACAAAACATGTATTCTTAAATGTGCAGTTTGGAGCAGGAGAATGTGCAGAGGATTAAAATTTTCTATAGCACAGCCTTGGACCACGGGGAATAGAAGACCTGTATTTTGCCATTTCTCCACCCCTGAGTTTTGTCACCATGTACAAATCGTGTCATCTGAGTGGCCTTAGCTTCCCCTCAGCTGCAAAGTGACAGGAGTGTAATGACTATTTCATTGATCTTTAAGGCCATTTTCACCCTATTATTTCAAAACTTTATGATTTCTATGGCTAGTTTTTTCTTTTAGACACCATTTTTCTGATCATAGCTCATTTGAGATCTAGTATTTTGGCACTTAACATATGGTATCCTTTCAATTGTCTGAAGAAATATAGAAAGGCTTACTGCAACTTTAGGAAGGCTCATTTTTAATATCCTCAACATTTGAGGAATTGAATATTACCAGACACAGGCTAGATCTTGCACTAAGCCTTTGTAACATTTTGCCATTTGGAAAGTTTTATCATTGAAGCCTTTTTGTGTGGGTTTCAGGAAATGGGGTTAAAATCCTTGGAGAATAGCAGAACCACAAAGGGGTAAAATAACTTCAAACCACCACCATCAATCCTGATAAACACCTTATACTTCCAGAAATTTCTCACAAACTGCTTCACAGACACAGGCCTTGATCTCATCATCATTCCAGGAAAAAACAAATGCAACGTGCATGTTTGAAATAAGTTTGCGACTTAATCAAGACTCCTTAGATAGTGCTTACGTTAGGGAAGCTCAAGTGTGAAAGACAAAGAGGATTTCCTTTGATTTGGCAGGACAAATCAGTTTATAGAGTAAATCCATTGATGAGGAAGAGAAAACAAGCCTCCTTGACCCTGGCTGAACTTCCTCATGCTATTCCCCCCAGGAGTGAGGAGAATCTAGCTGACAGATTCCCAGCAACACAGCCAATGACAGTGGCAGCCGTTCCAGGAGCCCAGTGGAAGTGGCTCCGGGAAGGACCACGTGCACACACCCACGTTGGCAAGGCAATGAGTGGGAAGACAATACGTGCTGCAAAGCATCAAGTGGCCTTGCTGTCCCTGTAGGCTTCTTCCTCTATTACATAATATCCTATCAAGGCTTCAACAGGAACGCAAATAGCATTTATTCAGTTGTGAACTGTAAGCCACTTGGGTACTTTCTGCACTGGCAACATGGAAGGAGGGCTAGTGAATTTTAGCTATGACCATGATACAGATGGCAGGATTACATAGCCAAATGAAAATCACAAACAATGAGTGTTTCTGCATCAAGTCTTTTGCTGTGACTTCCTCCAAAGTATCCGACTTGATTGCTCAGCTTCACCCCCTTTCTCTTCATTGGTTTATAAGATTCAAAACTCTCTTTATGTTCAGGGAGAGTCAGAAAAGATAGGAGGCAGAAAAAGGTCCTAGAAAGAAGAAAAGGAGCTAGATTATCTCTAAACTGGACAGCCGGGACAGAAGTTTACAAGAATTATTTGTTTAAAAAAGTACTCTTTATGAGTCAGACTAATTTAAATCAATTTTAAAAGCAGGACAGTCATGTTCATTAAGTTACTCAACAAATATTTATTAACTGCTCCAGTGCTTGCTACAGCCTGAAGAGGAACTTGCATCTAAGACCCCTTCTCTCTCATTTCTGAACAAGTTCAACACCTCACTGGCCTTCCCTTTGGGTTCAGCGACCACAAGGAACCCTACCCTTCAAACCTCCCCACCCCATATGCTGTTACCTCTGCACATCTTCCCAGGCTGCTGTCCTCAACTTCCCTGGCTCTTATTGTTTCACAGACTCTTTGCTTCTGACCCTGGTTTGGGTCTCATTCTTATCTCCTACCATTTCCTTAAAGTTGATGACTAGGTTAGCAACCCATGAAATACATTCTCCTTAAAACTTTGGTAATCAGGTGATGAGGCTAGGAGAAAGGGAGAGTCCAAAAGAAAGTTCAAGCCAGGTTTCTGGTGCCAGCTGGAAGGGTCTGGTGTCAGACAGTATGGGTGTGTCTGCCATACTGGAGAACATTGAAACTCAGGAATAGGTAGGCATTTCACTTGGTTGAATAAAATCTTTCTTTGTAGATAATGAACTCACTACTGTAAATACGTTCTCCTCAAAAACCTCTGAATTAGAGGGCACCTGGGTGGCTTAGTCGGTTGAACGTCTGACTTTGGCTCAGGTCATGATCTCATGGTTCATGGGTTTGAGCCCTGTGTCGGGCTCTGTGCTGACAGCTCAGAGCCTGGAGCCTGTTTTGGATTCTGTGTATCCCTCTTGCTCTGCCCCTCCCCTATTCATGCTCTGTCTGTCTCTCTCTCAAAAATAAATAAACATTAAAAATAAATAAAAACAACCTCTGAGTTTTTCCTCTCTGCAACATTCTGCTGCTTGCACTTGTAAAGGATCTGCTCCACCGTAAACATCAAAGCACTCAGGCTGCCATGGACTGAATTGTGTTTCCACAACTCACATGTTGAAGCCCCAACTCCCTACGTGATGGTAGTTGGAGATGGGAGCTTTGGGAGATAAATGGGTTTAGATGAGGTCAGAGGATGGGGCCCTCATGATGGAATTAGTGCCCGTATGAAAAGCCAGCATAGAGAGCTTGCTTTCACTCTCTCCACCTGCACACACTGGGGAGAGGCCCTGTGAAGATACAGTAAGAAGGTGGACATTTGCCATCCAGGGAGAAAGCTCTCACCAGACATCAACCCTGCTGTACTTTGATCTTGGACTTCTGGTCTCCAGAACTGGGAGAAATAAATTCCTGTTGCTTAAGCTACCCCATCTATCGTATTTTGTTGTGGCAGCTCGAGTTGACTAAGACACTGACACAGAACTTGGCACACATTAGGCACTGAATGTATATTTACTGAATAAACGGATGAGTGCTTGGTAGTCTCCTTGACTTTTTCTACCCTTTTCTTGAGTCCTGAGCCATAGATTCAGTTGCCTTCTACTCTCACCCTATAACAACCAGCTCACCCCCAGACTCTTTCACATCCTCCAGCTTTGGAATCTCAGCTGAACCGAAGCCCTGGTTTCCACTTAACCTGGGAGAGGAATTTAGACCACTGCACTCTCAATGGCTTACCATTCATCTGGCACATAAATGGAACATTCCTGATGATTGCTTTGACTTGGTTCTGTTAGACAGCTTAGTATTCCCCATATACCAAAACTCTCTCAGGTAAATGGCATCCCCTGACCCACCAATGTATGTGGCAATCTTTCTGGACCCTCTTCCTTTTACTAACCTGTTCTTAATTCTGTCCTCTCCTTCCTACATCTTAGCTTTGTCTTCCAGGTACTATTTTAACCTGATCCCTTGATTCTAGGGCTAATTTCTGATCTCTGAGTCCTGATTTATGGCTCCCTCTTGTGGATATTGGTTTGCCCCATCTGTGTTACCTAGCCTGAATTGGCTGTGATCCATCCCATTGGGAAGGGAGGTTGGGTTCCAATAATAAGATTAAGAATATACTGTAATAGAAATATGACTGAGGATTATAAGAGATGTTAGGAATATCTAAATCTGCCTGAGGAAGTCAGGTTAGGCTCTACAGAATTGTGAATTGTGAGGGAAAGTGGGACTTTCTCAGGCAGACAAGAGGAAAAACTAGATCATAGGCACAGTGCACTTTGGTAATCAGGTGGATGAGACTAGCAGAAAGGGAGAGTCCAAAAGAGAGTTCAAACCAGGTTTCTGGTGTTAGCAACTGGGTGCTATCTCCCATACTAGAGAACATTGAAAGTGAGGAATAGGTAGGAATTTCACTTGGTTTAATAAAATTGTTCTTTACAGATAATGAAACTTACTACTATAAGTTACTATGCTTAAATATTTTAAACACATACTTGAATATTTTCAAATTTTATTTATATTCAGATGCTTGGTCAAAATAATATTTTGGTTATTAGTAAAGGAGTTTCTCCAAAGTCTTTTGTCAAGATATAATTTTTAGCTTTAGTATATTCTTAGAATAATAAATATATGTATGTATATTCCTCTATAACATAGACTTTTAATATATGACACTGCCTCATTACTCCAAACCAATGAGATTCATTCATTTGTTCATTCAAATAAAATGTGGTCAGTTTCTTTAGGTGCATGCCCTGTGTGATCCTATGATGGTGAACATCATGATAGTTGGCCCTACTTAGTACTGGTGTATTAGAGAATTTGCAGTAGTCATCCTGGTTTCTGTTTTGTAACATTTTGTTTGTTACAAGAGCATTGTTAATAGTTGTTTCAAAGTATATTTCATCTTGGAATTGATGGAATTAATTGTATTAAGGATATCTTTGGCTGTCAGACTGTGCCATCATTGAGCAAGATTATCACAGATTTTGAAATATTTTTTAATGTTTATTCATTTTGAGAGAGACAGAGAGCATGAGCAGGGGAGGGGCAGAGAGTGAGAAAGAGAGAATCCCAAGCCAGCTCCATGCTGTCAGCACTGATGCCTAACCGACTGGGCCACCTAGGTGCCCCAGGTTTTGAAATGTTGACACATGTCAAGCACTTAACAAAGTTAAGTACAAAGATATAGTAAAAGAGTAAAGTGAGTTAGTTAAATGTATACTCTTTGAAAGTACTCTATTGCATGTGAATTTTTCTTGGCGGATGATGTAGTTTTACTCCAAATGAGGCAAGTAATCTCTCTAGAAGAGAGGAATATCTTAAAACTAGAGTGTATTATCCATCTTACCTTATCGTGACATTGATTTTATTATTTGTACTTAATTTGGAATTGGGAGAGGTTGGGTATCAGAGATTCGTATCACTCACTACTTACTGAAACCTGTAGGACTTAGCAAATTTCATATTATTAGTAGGATAAATAATTTGCATATGTATTTTGTCTTTTAATTATTTTAGGAAGAAAATAAACCTCAGAGGAAAAGCCAAAGTTGTTTTTATTTTCAGCTAACTTAATTTTTATTAAGGAGAGCTAGCTATCATTTCATTTTATTTTTAACTTTTATTTATTTTTTAGAGAGGGAGACAGAGAGACAGAGCACAATGGGGGAGAGGCAGAGAGAGAGGGAGACACAGAATCCGAAGCAGGCTCCAGGCTCTGAGCTATCAGC
The DNA here is from genome assembly GCF_018350195.1 of Panthera tigris. Lineage (NCBI taxonomy): Eukaryota > Metazoa > Chordata > Mammalia > Carnivora > Felidae > Panthera > Panthera tigris. Next base: position 22,982,788 of record NC_056678.1, on the reverse strand, counting down.
ACAGAGCACGATGTGGAGCTTGAACCCACAAACTGTGATATGATGACCTAAGCCAAAATCTGATGCTTAACTGAGCCACCCAGGTGCACCATCTTTTTTTTTTTTTTTTTTGACAATTAAAAAAAAACTACCATTAAAAAATATTTTTTAATGTTTATTTATTTTTGAGAGAGAGAGAGACAGAGTGCAAGTGAGGGAGGGACAGAGAGAGAAGGAGACACAGAATCTGAAGCAGGCTCCAGGCTCTGAGCCATCAGCACAGAGCTTGATGCGGGGCTTGAGCCCATGAACCACGAGATGATGACCTGAACTAAAGTCGGACACTTAACCAACTGAGCCACCCAGGTGCCCCTAATGGCTACCATTTTAAATGACAAGGAATTTTATTTGCTCATCAAAACAGTACATAAAGCAAATGAACAGAGATGCTAGGTGCTGCTACAGAGATACTTTGTTTGTTAGCCTCAACTAGATACTGAAGGGACCAACAATGAGAAAATAACTGTGTGTGTGTGTGTGTGTGTGTGTGTGCACGCACATGTGCACAGGCACCCCTGCATCTTCCCCCAGTCTTTCATGGATACTCCAAGGAAGGAAGACAATTGTTAATAGGGAGTTTATGGTCCCCAGCACAGGATCTTTTACACATAGGAGGACTCAGTAAATACGTGTTGAGTGAATAAGATTGCATTTGCCAGATCATTTTCTATAGTACAGAAAACAAGTTTCTGTTCTCTTAAAACCAATGCCACCCTCGTTAAAATCTGATTATTATAGTCTTGGCTTTTCATTTGCAGAGATGATGCCTAGTGTCTATTTTTCTGCCAGGCATTATAGCTGGAGCTGATGAAAGAATGGTTAAAAAGACATAGACGATCCCTGCCTTCAAGTGGCTAACAGTCTCATGGGAATGATACATGAAGTGACAGTCATGAAATGCTGTGAAGATAAGGGGAGCCAAATGGCTATGAGAGCAAGAGCAGCCCTTGGCTTTCAGGCAGTAGAGTTGGGATTGGAGCCCCTGGGAAGACTTGTAGGGGGCAGGAAGCCCAATACATCTTTACTTTGGTTTCTTCCTTTTTTAAAACTTTGTATGATAGAAATTTTCAAGCATATACAAACGTAGAGGGATGATTTAACAATTATTTACAAAAGACAGTTTTGTTTCATCTGCACTCTCCTCACTACCCCCAACCCCTCAATGGACTATTTTGAATCTAATTCCAGACCTTATATTATTGTGTCTGTAAATATTTTAGTGTGTTATCTCTAAAAGATAAAGACTCTTGTTTTATTTAAAAACCATGACTATAATAGTATTATCTCACCTAAAAATCAATAATAATTTCTTAATATTTTCAAATATCCAGTCAGATTCAAATTTCAGGTGTCTTGTGATTTTTTTTAAAGATTCAAACAAAGTCCACACACTGCATTTTGTTGATATTGGAGGAGGTTTTGAATGGCATGAGATCACCCAAGGGAATATGCAACCCATGTAGGTAGCAGCTTTTTGTGTGGTTTGTTCATTGCTTTGTTGTTGTTGTTGTTCACTATTTTGGTCACTCAGTACCTAGAATGGTACTTAACACATAATAGGTGCTCAACAAATACTTGGTGGATAGGTGGATGACTGGGACATGAATGTGTTTCAAGCTGAGGGAGCAAAAGTGAGTGTGAAGGTCTGAAGACCTATGAGATCACAATGTGTGTGTGTGTGTTTTCACCAAGTGATCCTCTGACACCAGCTGGGTGTCCTACAATTCAACTCAGTTCTGCCACTATCTACCCGGAGATAGCATCAGATCCCATAGGCTAAGGACTTAGTCCCAAAGACTGCCTCATCACTTTAGACACCAGTGACAAAGTCAGGTTGTTACCTGTGCTTCTAACCAACTGGCTAAAGATCGGAGGCTCCTATAAGCCCTCTTAGGGTTTGATTAATATACTAAAGTGGCTCCTGGAACTCAGAGAAACATTCTACTTACTAGACCACCGGTTTATAATAAAAGGATACACATGAGGAACAGCCAAATGGAAGAGATGCCTCACATGGGGCACGGTAGGTGGGAAAGCATGCAGAGCTTCTGTAATCTCTAAGCAAGCAACTCTCCCCACATCTCCAAGTGATCACCAACCCAGAAGCTTCTGACATCCATCCTTTTGGATTTTTATGGAGGCATCATTACATAGGCACGACTGATTAAATCATTGGCTGTTGGTGATTGGCTCAACCTTTAGCTCCTCTTCTCTCCTCAAAGGAGGAACTGAAAATTCCAGCCTTCTGTTCACAGGGTTGGTTCCCCTGGGAACCAGCCCCAATCCTTAGGGTAATAAAAGTCATCTCATTAACATAATATGAGACATCTTTTTCTCTCTCAACATTTAAGAAACTTTAATGGCTTTAGGAGCTTTGTGCTAGGAATGCAAGAAAGACCAAATATATATTTCTTATTATAAGGCACAGTATTACAGCAGTACCTTTTGGGATTGATCCATTTCATATGTGGCTGGAGTATAGATTTTGGTTGATGGCAGGAGATGTGACTGAACCAAGGTAGGGGCCAGATCATGCAGTGCTAAGCACAGTGATTAGGAACTTTTAGAGGACTTTCATGAGTCAAGTTGACATGATCAGATCCTCATCTTGGAAAGGGTGACTTCCAATTATGCCTGAGGGACTAATAGATCCCTGGAAGATGGTGCCACATTCAAAAAAATATCAATCATGCAATGAAAGTTAATTAAAGAGAAACTAGATGCTTATTGCAGTGTTATCCCCATAGCTTCTCGACCTTTTGGCTAAGATCAAGTGTATTGCAATGGCCCCCAAAAAGTTCTGGAAGAGATCTCATCCTTAGCATAGTGAAAGTCTTCAGATTTTTCCCCTAAATCTCTCCCCTGCTAAAATCTGTCCCATGAACTCGGTTCACTCAGGCTGTCTTGAATCCTTCCTTTTATCTGTTCCTCATCTGTTTTGCTTTCCTGTCCTCTACTATAAATCCAGATAGGCTTCCCAGTTTTCTTGAGCCTAGCAGGCCAGCTAGAAGTCCCCTTAGCAATTTGGGAGACAGTTCTATAGGGACATCTATTCTCCATCACTCTTATAGGACACAGACTTCTCTAGGTCCTGCAGTATGTGAGTGACAGTGACGTTCTGACTGCTTTTTCCCCAAAAGAGTGAAAATCCTAATTATTACACTTGAAATCAGTCTCTTTCTTTTTCCGTCAGAACACAACTCTGCCACATACTTGAAAATTCCATCATCACTGCCTTGACAATGTGAACAGTTAATTGGAATGTCACTGCTCAAGTCTCAGAATCTTGCCTGGGTGCCTCCGCATGTGGTAAGCAGCGCCCTGGGGCTCCTTTGTGAACACAGGAGGATGATGCTAGGTGGGAGGGGAGCCAGGCTGGGGAGATGTCAGGCAGAAAGCCACGAGGAGAGTCCCAAGACGCCGGTTTCTGGCAGAATTCAGATGTTAGAAATGCATAAAAATGTATCTTCTTGGGATTAAACTTGATTTCTGGGACTGGATTGTTTGGGATGAAATTTACAGAAGTTTGTGGTAAAATAGTGATTACATATCTTGGGCCAGTCACTTTATATTTGTGTATTTTATAGTCTACTAATTTGTATTATTGTATTGAAACCTTAATACTTATTTAAAAATATTATTTAAGCAGTGTGGGCTTCTTAAAAGAAATCTTTATAGACCAATTATGAGGGTTTTTTTTTTCTTTTTCTTTTCTAAGCAGCTGCCACCATACTATCTTTGCTTTTATTGGATTCTTTGAAAAGCCTATTTAGAAACTACTTATTTTGAAAAACCTCTGGGAGAACTCTCATACTAAAAAATTCTTAATATCGCTATGAAAGACACCAAAAATGTGAAAATATCCCCTGATGAATGGCTACAAGGAGGGTTTCATTAGATTTAGAATTAGTGCGAACTTGAATTGCTTCAGTATGATATATTACCAAAACAATCTTTTTGCAACTCATTGAAATTTAAAGGATCATTCTCAAAGGAGTGTTAAAGGAAACAGATGGGCCAAGTACTAAATTTGGAGTTTAAAAAAACTTGTACATTTCAATAAAATAAATAAAAGCATGAGTTTCATGCTTGCCTTTCACTACCAGAAGGTCCTTTTAACACTTTAAAAGGATATCAGTGTTCAAACGATTAGCAATTGCTTCTTAAGTTTATGTTAATCCATGACACAGTTCATAAAGAAAGAATAAGATGTGAAACAGACCAGTCATAGGCCTCGTGGCATGCTTCACAATGCTGATGGTAAAGTAGAAATTCTAAGCGAATTGATAAACTGTTAGACCACTGCTCATTTCAGCTGTCACCTGGCCTCTCCCACAGTTTCACAGATGACAAAAAGGAACTTGAACACAGTTGGCGGCAAAGTGGACACTAGAACATCACCTCTGCCCTCTCTCGAAGCAGTGTTTTTCTTTTTTATATTGTGCCTCCACACGCTTTTCTTTGCTTTGGAAACGACTACTCAAAATAGATACTGATTTGTTAGTTTTCAAAGAGTAACATCAGGAAGGGACTTGCAGTACATGTAAAGAAACTTCTATTTTATCCTAAAGGTGATGAGGAGTTATGGATGACATTGGTATTGTAGAATTTTCTCTCTTCCAAACCTCACTATTCTTTACTTAGGTAACTTATGTCATCTCTCAATCTCTACATCTCCTCATTTCGATATTATCTCATAGTATAAATTATAGAATTGCTAATAATATCATGTAGAAGTTGGTTCAGAGGTTCCTACATTTAGATTTTAGACATACTTGTAGCATATGTGTATACTTATGGCTTTGAAGTCCTTTCTTCCACTAAAAAGGAAATAAATTTCAGAATGGTATATGGCTTCTGGCAAGAATACCATTTCAACCGTGTTTTTTCTGCAAGGATCTTTTTTTTCTGGGTCTGGTATGAATTATGATTCCTAACACTGGATTTATTTTTATAGAAAGCTCAATTTATCTTAGAAACTACCATTAACAGCAGTGAAAGCTAAGGCCAAATATTGGTACACTCTATTTTCCCAACTTTCAGAACAATTCTGTATAAGCCATTGAATACTCTAATGTTGTTACTGAAGGCAGCAAGATGATGAATTGTGGTCTAACAGATACTGGACTTTGGACTTTTTTAAAAAAAGATATTATTTTTAAATAATCTCTACACCCAAGATGGGGCTCAAACTCATGACCCTGAGATCAAGAGTCATGTGTTCCTCCAACTGAGCCAGCCAGGTGCCCCGATACTGGATTTTCTTGGGGTAACCAAAAGATTTGACACAGACCTTGTAAGTTAACAATAGATTATATCAGCCTCCTTCCTTTTTTTTTTAAACTCTGAATTGTGTTCAAGTCAGCAAGCCCAAAGGAAAGTCAATCTGATTAATTAATCCTCAACCACTCATTTTCATTGATCAAATAATAAAAGTCTGAAACTCCTAGAACTACCTATAATAAAACAAGCACGGTGCTGATAATTTTATATATACTGTTCAACAACATAGAAATATATACACTCTATTCAATGTATAGCATGAAGGGAGGCTTCTATGGCAAGTATCAAACACATGCATTCAGCATCATAGGGGAGTCAAAGCTGAAGGATTCTCAACCTGGGGTATTGTTGGCTCAATTCTTTGCTGTGTGGGAGGGCTACTAAAGGCAAGGTGTGTAGCATCTTTGGCCCTTGAACACCAAGTGCCTGTAGCACCCACCAGTCAACAATGTGCCCTCCCCACCTACATTTTCAAATGCCTACTAGAAGGATGTTCCATCTATGTGGAGATGAGATGATAACCATCCTCCCTTTACTCCAACCTCTCTCTAAAAATAATTTCAGAGGAAAATCTCAACCTTTTTGAGGCAAAATTCCTGACCAATCTACTTGATTGACCTAATAAATAAAGCTGTTTAGGCCACTGCATGGGTGTGAAAAGCTGAGGTTCCTTCCCGCTAACTTGGGACACAGTAGAGCATCCATATAGGGCTGTAATGCAGCTGCCATAGAATAGTAGTTCCTAAACCCCAGTGTACTGGGAATCACTTGGAGTGTTTTTGACAAGGCAGATTTTGATTTAGTAGGTTTGAGCCAGGGTTCAGGACCTGCATTTTGCAGAACCACTCCAGATAAATGTGATTTGTGTTGCTACCTATGCAACCTTTCAATATACATTCCCTTAGAAGATTTAAACTCCAGGAAAATTCTTTCAGACCAATTGGTAACAGAACTTCCTTTAATAACAGTGTGCAGGATATGGAAAAGGTTCTAGTATAAGTTGAGAGCAATATTAGAGGAAGAGAAAAGCAGTGGTCTTGTCTTAGGAATGTCTTTGCTCAGAGGGTCAGGGCTTGGACCTATCTGAAAGAAGAGGAAATAAACAGCCTGGCCCCTAGGAATGGCCACAGTTTATGAGATTTCTGTACCTTCCCCAGAGAGGAGCCATGTGGAAAAATATGGGAATGACTTCAGCACAAAAATGGATGGGAATGGAGAAGTGGTGGCTTCCTGAGCTGCGATGGACAGGAAGTCCATGTTCACAGACACATCTCTCTGCCTTTACTGGGATCACTTCCAAAAATGAAGGGTATGGTTAAGAAAATGTGGGCTGGAATTTATCCTCATTCTTGGTTGATACTCTGTGCAGGTAGGGTATTGTGTAAAACCAATTTGAAATGGTAGCCCACTTTCTGTAATGACCTGCCATAGCTCCTCATTTATAGGGTTGGCCCCAGCAAACTCGAGGAAGGAGGTGAAGTTTCTCTTTAGTGTCCTATCCCCTCTTTGTCCACTCTGCTTCAACACTCTTTCCTCTTCTTTCATCTCCTAAAGCCTACTAAGGAAGCCCTTCAGCCCTATTTTTCCAAAAACTCATTCTCAACTAATTTGTATCTACTCCTTACTGGGGGCTTAACCAGAACACAAATTAAATTTTTCCTCTTGGAGGCCTTTATTGCAAGGAGTCCCTGAAAAATTATAAGCCTTTGCCACACTGAAGATGAAATGCAAATGGTGAGTTCAAGCACCTAGGTGAAGAGTTTGGGACAGTCTACATTCAAGAACTCTGAAACAAAACAAAATGTCACTCATAAAGCTGGTCATGTAAAAGTATGAGTTAGAACTTCATCTAAGACATGTCACAGTATCAGAGGGGACTTAGAATGATCATGTGGTCCATCTGTAGGCTTTCAGCCCATCTCTACTTGGACTTCGTGGAGAAATGGCGTTCTTTTTTCTTCTTTGAACAAATTTCCACTAAAGACAGTTGCAGTGAATAACTAAACTATTTTATTACCACAAAGCCCAATCTGCCATCTTTTCTTTCTTACTTGGACTGTAACAGTAGTGCCCCGAACTGCACTGACTCTTGCCACTACTCCTCCTTTTCCACTGAGTCCCCCTCCTCAGCCCCATCACTGCACACTTGGTAACCTGTTTGGCACACTGAAGTCCAAGTGACCTTCTACAAATGCTAATTAGATTTTGGTAATTCCTGGGGCACCTGGGTGGCTCAGTCGGTTAAGCATCCAACTCTTGATTTCGGCTTAGGCCATGACCTCATGGTCCATGAGTTTGAGCCCTGCATCAGGTCCTGTGCTGAAAATGGGATTATCTCTCTCTCTCTCTTCCTTTCTCTCTCTCTCTCTCTCTCTCTCTCTCTCTCTCTCTCCTTTCTGCCTTTCCCCTGCTCACTCTCTCTCTCTCAAAATAAATACACTTAAAAAAAAGATTATGCCAATTCCTCGATTAAAACTATTTTGTGGCTTCCCGCTCTTTGTAGGATGAAGAACTACTTGCCTGGCCACAAAGCCCTTCACGATGCTACTCCTTGCTCTCACCTCCAGCCTCCCCAGTCTCCTTTCATACCTTCAGATGTGCCATCACGCTCCTGTTACTTTGTGACTTTGCACAGACTGTGATAGCTCCTGCAGGCTTTCTTCTGTGCTGCCCCAAACCCATCATCACCATATTGTTTAGACCCTATTTTTGGTCCATTGCACCAGTCATATCACTGCTTCTCTTTTTTATGTATTTGTGTGCTTATTTGATTAATGTTTGTTTTCCCAACTAGTCTACAACTTCTGTGAGGTGAGGACTTGGGTGTCTTTTACTCATAAGTGTATTCCAAGTGTCATAGAGAGAGGCCAGACCATAGTAAGTTCGCTATGAATATATGCCTAAAAAATGCATGAACCGTTCCTTTTATTTAACTTTGGTTTGAGCTCATTTTTAGTCATTGAAAGCAGGGAACTTCCGGCCACTTCCCTATAGCTCTTCCTTTGCTTTTGGATGTGATACCCTATCACTTTGATGGAAGGGCACAGATGCCTCATTAACATGGAAACTGGGCAGTATAAATTAATTTTAATGTCACTAGATTAGTTTATTAACATATGTTGTTAATTTTCTTCAATTTTTAAACTTTCCCCTTGTGCTCAGACTCTGATTTGGTAACTGGAGAGGGTTAACTTCATTACATAGGAGTTTACAGCCCCTAGAATTTTTCCATATTAGAAAAAAATTTTTTTCTTTCTTTCTTTCTTTCTTTCTTTCTTTCTTTCTTTCTTTCTTTCTTTCTTTCTTTCTTTCTTTCTTTCTTTTTCTTCCCTCTCCTCCTTCCCTCCCCTTTCCTTCTTCCTTCTTCCCTCCCTCCCTCCCTCCCTTCTTCCCTCTTCCCCTTCTTCTCTTCTCTTCTCTTCTCTTCTCTTCTCTTCTCTTCTCTTCTCTTTTCTTTCTATATTAACAGCAAAGTAGAGAAATATAGCAAAAATATAGTAAGAGATAGAAAAAGAAGGAATTGTTAGAATGAGCTATTTGAGGGGCACCTGGGTGGCTCAGTCAGTTAAGTGTCTTACTTTGGCTCAGATCAAGATTTCACGGCTTTTGAGCTTGAGCCCCACATCTAGCTCAAAACCTGAAGCCTGCTTCAGATTCTGTCTCCCTCTCTCTCTGCCCCTTCCCCACTGGCTCTCTCTCTCTCTCTTTCTAAAAAACAAATAAATGTTACAAAAAAAATTTTTTTTAAAGAATGAGCTGTAAGAGGGCAATAAAGAAATGGGAATTAATGATAGTTTACAAAAAAAGAACCAGGGACCTTATGAGAAATTTTTATTAAAATTTTTTTTAATGTTTATCTTTATTTTTGAGACAGAGAGAGACAGAGCATGAGTGGGGGAGAGGCAGAGAGAGAGGGAGACACAGAATCAGAAGCAGGCTCCAGGCTCCAAGCCGGCAGCACAGAGCCCAAGGCGGGGCTCGAACCCATCAACTGCCAGATCATGACCTGAGCTGAAGTTGGACGCTCAACAGACTGAGCCACCCAGGCACCCCATGAGAGAGGTTTTTATTTTAAAGGAACAAGATTGTTCTTTAAACTGTACTGGTTTCTTTTTATTGAATCTGAATCCAATATCTGAATCCAGGATCCAAGTGCATCCTGACCACAGTTTCTCCTGTGTCTGGATCTCAGGGATTATTGCCTACATATGAATGCATTTGCTTGTTTGTTTATTAATAGTGCCTGTGATTTTTATTGTTTTTAATTTTTTTAATGTTTATTTATTTTTGAGAGAGAAAGAAAGAGACAGAGTGTGAGTGGGGGAGGGGAAGAGAGCAAAGGAGACACAGAATCTGAAACAGGCTCCAGGCTCTGAACGGTCAATACAGAGCCCAACGTGGGACCCGAACTCACGAACCATGAGATCATGACCTGAGCCAAAGTCAGATGCTTAACTGACTGAGCCACCCAGGCGCCTCAGTAGTGCCTGTGATTTTTAAAATAAAAATTACCACTTACAGGATACCATGTGCCAGACACCTGACATACAATATCTCATTTGGTTCTCAGAGACAGGTTATGATTATTTCCCTCCCATTTTACCAATAAGGAAAGTATGGTTCAGAGTTAAGCAATTTTCCAGGACTCACAACTTTGAACAGATCCGGATTCAAATCCCAAGTATGGCTAATTCTAAGCCCTGTGCTCCTGTCACACTTCCTCTTTAAAATGAACTCCTCCCCCAAAATAAATAAAATGAAACCCTAATATTTGATAGGGTTTAAAAATTTCCCCATTTTCACAGATAAAATCACTTAAAGCAGTGGTTTTCTAAGTGTGATGCTCAGATCAACAGAATCAGCATCACCTGGTAACTTGTTAGTAATGCAAATTCTCTGACTATACCCCAGACTTAGTGAATCAGAAATCGTGGTCTGGGTGGGATGGACCCAGTAATTTGTGTTTTAACCAGACCTCCATGCCATTTGCGCACATCCTATTGACTTTCCAGATGCCACTCCTGGAGAATGTTTCTCCCTCTTTTTCAGGATCCCAGAAAAGCAACCAATGCATGGTGACCTGAAAACCTTCTGGGGGCTTTGCTTTGCTTGGTTTGAAATGGTGACACATAAGCTTACACTGGTTAAGTAAACAGGCAACACTGAACAACATTTAACCTGGATGTTGTGGTGGATTGCAAAAGGTCACTGTATTTTTTAGTTAACATTTGTAGTGTCTCCACGTCTGCTTTCTTCCAGAACAGGAAGCGGAAGTTCTAAACTACCGTCAGCTTTTGGTATTTCCGGCCTTGCTGAGACCAGAAAGCAGCGGAAGAGACAAATCTTTCTTGTGAGAGTTCCCATTTGATTTTCAAATCAAGGTGCACAGGATCAAAGGTCTCTTGAGTACAGATCAGCATCCCAAACTTTGATGCTTATCTAAATAAACAGCTTGGAACTCTGCTCTACTAGTTGTAACACAGGCAGGTGACTGAGATAAAGAGGTAAATCAGCTGCTAAGGAATGAGGGGAAATTCCCACCTAATAGCCAAAAGCAACAATATTTGAGCATGTGATTGCCTCTTTTTTTAATTTTCTAAGGTATGGTGATCAACACCTTTAATTAATTGAAGATGGAAGGTCTTAGACCTCGAGTAAATTGGAGGAAAAATCGTTTCCACAAATGGATTCTTTCATTATGATAAAAAATTGCTGAAGATCTTTAGGGAATTACCCTGCCAAGAATTTTGGCTGCAGTTGAACTAGTTAATATACTTTTGTTATATGATCTCTAAAATAACTTAAAGCATATGGACATAGAAGAAACAGAAAAGATCATACCATGTTTTCTGTGTATTATTTAGCTTAGATTTTCTCTTGCAATGATATGTGATTTTTTTCTACAGGGAAAAATAATTATTCACACTACAAGAAATCAACAGAAATTTAGATTATTTTTAAAATAGTGAAACTTCTAGATGGAAACCTTGGAAGATAATTTGTGAATAAAAAAAGTGCATTTGGTGTGTCATTGGGCAAACTGATAAAACACATTCATCTTAAAAGGAGGTGAGGAATTTCCACTGTCCCCAGAGCTTCCCTTGGTAAGTTAGTCCTACCACTGTGAACAAACGAAATGAAACTAGAGGAGTATTTTAGTTATACTCATGGTTTAGCATCTTCAGAAACACTAGTCTGATACTTCTGTCTGTTGGGTTTTTAAGGGAATTAGTTTTCAATACCAGCCTTAAAATATCTGGACTAAAACAATCACATTAGCCCTTGTTAAATGTATTCATAATCAAGTAACAAAACAATAGTGTTCTCCCTACTTTATACCTAAAGCTTGAAATTTCTAATCAGTGTTTCCACTTTGTTGTGTGACATTGCATTGCTTAGAGCTTCCTGAAATACTTGCATGCCATATGCATTTCTAATCTGTATAAAAGAACACTGATACATAAGCGATGTCTTTTCCTTTAGCTTAAAATAATAAGTCCGTTTCTGCACAATCTGAGAACACAGACAACTTGAATCTCGAATAAGAAGCTCTGGATTCTAAATTGAGTCCTGCTGTGAAATTAATCTTTGCTTTAGATCTCCACCTTGTGGTTAAACGTTTAAAATGTAAATTCCTTTGGATTTTATGATCCTGGTTTATAGATTCTTTTAAGAAGGAAGTCAGGATGGACATTGTCTGAAAATACCTTAGTTGACATGATGTGTGAAAATAACTGAGGCTTAGAATTGGGTACTTAAAAATTTATAATTCAGATTTAGCTTATTTCAGGATGATTTTTCCCACTGAGGCACTTGTTTGCCACTTTTTGTTCAGCTACCTTAAGAAGTTAGTTTTGGGTTTCTTAAGGATTGAAGAGGCTTTCAGGGGCCATCTTTTAAATTAGTTCTGGAATAGAAGGAGCCAATAAGGGGAACCGCATTAGTAGTATCTTCCCACACCTTCAGTAGCCTCCAATGAGTGGATTAGATTAGAGATTACAACCTCAGAAACATAAGTACTCTAACGTGTGGTTTAACTTGGTCCAAGAAAGCAGACAGGTGACAACTTGAACATCCTGTGATTTCATTTTCTAAGTTTCCTCATCACAGCATAGAAAAACTGTAAGGCATCCGCTGGGTGTATGGCAGCTCTCTATGCAGCTTGTAGACCACATCGGTCCAGCACAAAGTCCCACCAGGGGGAAGCCTCATGTACTCCGACTAGAGCTCTTTGGGTTTACATAAGGTTTGGTTTACAGAATTGGGCTAACAAAGTACAATTTTTATTATACTGACTTGTTTACATGTTATGCTTGACTCCTGTCTTTTTGTTTCACACTCCAAAGCAAATGGTGACTCTACCTCAAAATCACACCCAGGATCTGACAACTCCCCTTCACGTGCATTGTTCATAGGATTCAGACTGAACCTGTTAGGATGTAAGTCAGATTGCCACTGCTCCTCTGGATAAAAACCTTCCATGACTCCCCTTTCATGCAGATTATTGAAGTGCCTTCCTGAGAACTCTCAACTTATAGAGCATGTAAACATGGAGTGATTGGGGTGCCTGAGTGGCTCAGTGCATTAAGCATCTGATTCTTGATTTCAGCTCAGGTCATGATCTCATGGTTTGTGGGATCAAGCTCCGTGTCAGGCTCTGCACTGACAGTGTGGAGCCTGCTTGGGATTCTCTCTCTCCCTCTTTCTCTCTCTCTGCCCCTCCCCTGCTTATGCACTCTCTCTCTCTCTCTCAAAATAAATAAACTTAAAGAAAACATGCAATAATTCCATTTTTTTCTTATTTCTGATTTCCAAACTTCCCTATTGAACTGCCCTTAAAAACATCTTGGGCCACATTTTGGTGCACCTGGGTGGTTCAGTCAGTTAAGCCTCTGACTCTTGATTTCAGCTCAGGTCATGATCTCATGGTTTGTGGGATCAAGCTCCATGTCAGGCTCTGCACTGAGAGCCTGGAGCCTGCTTGGGATTCTCTCTCTCCCTCTCTCTCCCTGCCCTTCCGCTGCTTGCTCGCATGCATGCATATGTGTTCTTTCTCTCTCTCAAATATAAGTAAATAAAACTTTATAAAAAAATCTTGGCCACATTTCCTATTATTTGTGTGCATTTGATTATCGGGACACTCTTATCTGAATATTTAAGACAGTTCATTCTAAAACTTCAAAAGCTTTTCTCCTTTTTCTCTGACACTGTCTACCTGGTGACCTGAAAATTGAGTGTCTGTGGACTTTCTTATCACATTCTTTCTTTTTTTTTTCCTTTTGTAACCTGATTCTCACCTCTCCTTGGTCTCCAGCCTCCCACAGGTTCTCTAAGTGCTCACTGCAGATATGTCAGTGGGATGGGAGAGGAAGCTCTTCTCCCCTGACTGGTGACAGAGTCATGGTTTACGGCACTGTTTCTCAGACTCTTATGCACATGTGAATCTCCTACTGGGCTTGATAAAAAGCAGATTGTGATTCAGGAGGTTGAGGGTGGGGCCTGAGACTCTGCATTGCTAATAATTCCCAGGTGATGCTGACACTGCCTGTCAGAAGGTCACAGTTGAGTAGCAAGGGATAGAGGAGTCCTCTGCTCATTCTTTAGCCTATTTCTGTCTGATGCTGGCGGCCTCTGTTGATATGGTGGTCTCTGCGTAGGGATTATTGGTAGCTTGTAAGGGTCATAATTTAGCTTCATTTTGGGTCCTTTGTTGCTGCCAGGAGTAAAAGTTTGAAACATTTCTCCAGGTTGGGCTGCCTGGGCAGCTCCCGGGGCTCCTGTCCCTTGGCTAATCTCTGTGTGACCCTCGTGTGGAGCCAAGTTATAAGAGGGATGATAGTACATATCCTCTAAGGACCATGGAGAACTGGGATTGGGAAGGGGTTGCCCCCATCCTTCTACACACATTACAGAACAGTCTCATCAAACCTTGCAGATGTGGAGGCACCTGGGTGGCTCAGTCGGTTGAGCGACCGACTTCGGTTCAGATCATGATCTCATGGTTTGTGAGTTCGAGCCCCGCGTCGGGCTCTGTGCTGACAGCTCAGAGCCTGGAGCCTGCTTCGGATTGTGTGTCTCCCTCTCTCTCTGCCCCTCTGCCACTCATGCTCTGTCTCTCTCTGCCTCAGAAATAAATAAACATTAAAAAAAATTAAAACCTTGCAGATGTGGAATCTCCTATCATGGGAACAGATGTTAGGCAACACTTTATTCTTCCCCAGATTAGGGAAGAGACTATAAAGGCAAATATGCCACAGGCCTCTTCTCTGGTAATGGCCTGTCTCACCAAGCTTGTCCTCTGTATTGGGATGAATGTAGGCCTGTGGGCTCTGCAGCCCAGTGTGGATATATCCAGGAAAAAATGCCTGCTCTCCTATAGGGATTTTCTTATAGCTTTCCTTTTGGAAGGAAAACCTCCCTGACCTCCTCCCCAAGAAGGTGGGGGACTGTCCCCCTTCTCACTAGACCCTCAAACCATGAATGATGACCTCTTCTGTCATCTTCTTATAGAATCTGGTAGTGCCTCCATCCTGCGGACTTTGCCTCCATTTTTGGATCTTCCTTTTCTCCTTGTTTCTCCCTGGCTTCAGCATAGACTCAAAATTTAAAACTTTGATGGAGGGTGGAAGTCTCTTCCTAAGCATGGAGCCAGGGATGGGTAGGGAATGATGGTCCATTTTCCTTGGTCCCTGCCCCAAAGACAAAACATCAGCTCTCTCATATACTGGTCTTTTCCTCCTCTTTCTCCATATCTGAGAGTTGAGCTCTGCCCTTCTTTCACTCAGTCTCCACTGACATAGTGCCAACACCTGCCTTGGCTCAAACTCAAATATCTCTATCACCACTTCCACCACATATCCATCACTTCTGCATCACCTCCTACCCGACTCTCCATCTGCAGTCTTACCCTCAAGATTTTGCACAGGTTACGGCCAGTTACATTCTGCCCTGAAACCTTTAATAGCTTCTCCCCTTACCCAAATCTAAAACAAAGCCTAGACTTTAAACCTATTCCTAAAGCTCTGCACATCCTTGTCCTACCCTGCCCTCTCTCCCTTCAGGGCTTTCATGCCATTCTATCAGGAGAAAGTGCTACACTTGAGAAAGTTGAAGACATGGGATTTAAAAATGATGACCACAGGGGCACCTGGTTGGCTTAGTTGGTTAAGCGTCTGACTTTGGCTCAGGTCATGATCTCACTGCTCATGAGTTTGAGCCCCGCGTTGGGCTCTGTTCCAGCTGAGCCTGGAACCTGCTTCACATACTGTGTCTCCCTCTCTCTCTACCCCTCTTCCGCTCACACTCTCTTTCCTTCAAAAGTAAATAAGCGTTAAAAATTTTTTTTTTGTAAATGATGACAACAGCCTTGTCTGAGGTTTGGTGGTAGCACGGCTGATCTCAAATGCTGGTACTTCTGGGAACTTGCAATGTGCAAAGTGCCTTTTACTCTCAGCTCTGGACTTAAGACTTAAGCAGTTTTGTGGGATGGGAGAGGCAGCTCTGCCAGGATATGGAATGTGAGCCCACATTCCATATCCTGGCACACTTGAATGAGTGAACTGAAACAACCCAGTTCTCTGCCTTTTCATTTCCTCCTCCTTTCCCAGGAGTGAGCCAGTAGAGATGGTTTGTGGTAGATAGGAAGGTAGGGTGGATATGAAAATGAGAGGCTCCAGAGCGTTCTGTAATCTGTTAATGACACTGCAAAGAGCACAGACTCTAGGTAAAAATACTCACAGCCCTGTCATTTCAAAGCTCTGTAACTCTAGGCAAGTTCATGAACTTCCTTGGCCTTTTTTCCTTATCTGATAAATGGGACAAGTGGTGTTTATCTTTTATGGTTGTTAAACCACATATGTAAATATTAAATTAAATGCTCATGTACTAATTATGGAAGTATCCCAAGTGTGCATTGATAGAAGGATGGATAAAGAAGATGTGGTACACATATATACAGTGGAATATTACTCAGCCATAAAAAGGAATGAAATCTCTCCATTTGCAATGACATGGATGGAGCTAGAGGGTATTATGCTAAGTGAAATGGGTAAGTCAGAAAAAGACAAATACTATATGATTTCACACATATGTGGAATTTAAGAAACAAAACAAATGAACAAAGACAAAGACAAACCAAAAAATAGATCCTTAACTATGGAGAAAAAACCGATGGTTACCAGAGAGTAAGTGGTGGGGAGTGGAATGGGTGAAATAGGTGAAGGTGATTAAGAGTACACGTACCACGATAAGCACTGAGTAATGTATAGAATTGTTGAATCTCTATATTGTACACCTGAAACTAACATAACGCTGCGTGTTAATCATACTGGAATTAACTTTTAAAAAATGTTCATGTACTTAATACTGTCAGACCCATAGTGAGTACTCCATGAAAGGTAGACATTTAATAAAGTATAGTAGTATTATTCTTACTGCCATTTTTATGACTTTGAAGGTTATGTTTTATCCTTAAAATCTAAGTGTCCATTAGACAGAATGCATTGAAGAGAGATCCCCTCTCCGAACAAAACAAAACAAAACAAAACAAAACAGTGATAAGTTCTATAATAGCTAGAGTTAAGCATTAGAGTGATAAATTAGAGAGGGTATGCTGTTGTATGGAAATAACCATATAGTAGCTAAAGCTGAAATGTTACTAATGTTAAGCTTAGACTTATTTACCACTTTGGATGATAGTCACAACAAACTTATAAATAAACGTGTAAAATTAGCAATAAAATAAAATGAATTTCATGTCTTTTTTCTAGATCTTGGGTATGATGCTTAACTTTTAAAAATTGAAACAAAAGTTGACTTCTGAGAGTCCATATGACCCATAGTTTTCAGCACCAATAAGCATTTGAATTAATACTAATACTGCCATTATAAAAACATTTTAGAGGCTATTTCAGATGAAGAGACTTTACAATTTGCTCAGGAAATGTTTTTAACAACTA
Organism: Panthera tigris; assembly: GCF_018350195.1. Classification (NCBI taxonomy): domain Eukaryota; kingdom Metazoa; phylum Chordata; class Mammalia; order Carnivora; family Felidae; genus Panthera; species Panthera tigris. The sequence continues at coordinate 22,965,509 of NC_056678.1, read as the reverse complement.
TAAAAAGTTCCATCTTGATTTTCTCTAATTGGCATCCTTTCTTATTGTTAATGCAAATATTTTAACTTTTATAAAATATAATAAAAAGCCTCAAACAGGTGTGTAGTGTTTTCCATTTAGAGGGTAATAAAGGATTGCAAATATTAGACTGTTAATCTTCATATGCTCATGAGAGAATTATTGTGAAATCCGAAACTTAATTTCAGTTCTAGGCAGGATATCTTGAAGTTACAAGTGAATTGCACTGGGTCAAAATGAGCATACACAGCCTTGAAGTAGGTTAAAAAAAACTATTGAGGCTCCTGGGTGGTTCAGTCAGTTGAGCATCCAACTCTTGATTTGGGCTCAGGTCATGATCTCACAGTTCGTGGGTTTGAGCCCTGCACTGGGCTCCTTGCTGTCAGCAGATTGGGATTATCTCTGTCCCCTCTCTTTGCCTCTCCCTCTCTCCCTCTCTCTCACTCTCTCAAAATAAATAAATAAACTTAAAAAAATATATGCAAAATTTTTCCTTGAACTCCTACGTCTTACCAAACCATGGCTATAACAATAAAAACAACTGCTACTTATTGAGTAAAACGACATACTAGTTACTATATCAGGCATTTCAAATATACTTATCCATTTTACCTTCAAAATATATGCCATAAAGTAGCATCTCTGTCCCCATTTTATAGATAAGGACACTAAGGCTTTATAAGTTTCAGTAACTTGCCCAAAGTCACACAGCTTGTGAGTATCAACCTAAGATTCACACTACTGTTTGCAGTCTCAGTAAATGGAAAATATGGGCTTGATCTAGCTATGCCTGCAACTAGCTAAATATCTGTAAGTTAGGCAGATAATGATAATTAGTGCTGGAAGAAAGATCTGGTCTGAGTCCTCACCTTATACAGGGAAAGTGATAAACTCAAGGCCAGACAACTAATTTTTGGTAAAGCTTTTGATTGGAACACTGAAGACTTGCTTCATTTGGTGCTCTTTTCCACTGTTTCCTTAAACAAAACAAGTCAGCAGCATGAGTAGGTCCATCACAGGACATGGCCTTTTCTTAAGTCAAGTGAGCCAAAACTATGGATGTTCCCTGGCAATTACTTTCCCCCAGGACTTTAGGAATGTCTTATGTAATGTGTCCTCCTGAAAGTGGTCTGTAAGTCATGGAATGGAGTTGGATGGAATATTAGAATTCTACCGGATTCACTCATTCATTCTTGGGTAAGGAAATTCTATCCAATTCTATCCAAATAGTTTTCTCTAAGGTCACACACCACTTGGCAGTAACAAGGCCTTGCCCATTCTACCACATTGCTTAAACGTTTGTATTGAGAGAGAGGGGGGAGAAAAGGAAGAAAAAGGATGGTTTATAGTTCCAGGGAATTTTTTCTTCTAAAGATATTATTATGAATTATTTTTTACAGTGGAAAATCCTTCTCTGAAGGGAATAATCCACCCCATTTGTATCTTTTTTGTTTTCCCTATTTTGAACCTAATGGATTCATCCTATACCTCAATATTTGTTCATGGAGACATGGATCATTATCCTGTAAATAATCCATGAAATTTTACATTCAAATCTTAATTGTCCAAACCTTTCTTTCTTCAAAAACTTGAGTATGTAAACCTGTGATAATAATAATTCACATGAATTAAGCAGAAATTTGCCAAATGGTTTCTGAGTCAATGAGCATTACATATTAACAAGGTGCAAATGAGGTTAAACCAACAAGTCCACTTCTCCAGAGTCCAGCTTTGTTTACGCTTCCCTGTTGGCAAGAAAAGTGGAACAAAGCTGTGTTTCATATGTGTGAAGTAGCCAGACATTATGAGTATGTGGTAACATGAGCCTTATCTCTCAGACCATTAGAGATTGGAATAAGCAAAGAAAAGGAAGCTGATAGAAATTGTTACAGTGATTTTGAATTCATTGTGAATACAGTTGTATAAGAGATCTTAGAACTTCTGCCAACTTATCTTGAGGCCACAAGTGGCAGCTGTAATTGATCATGCCAGTGGCCTGAACACAAGAACGCCCAGCTATAAGAAAACACAGGAAAACTCTGATTTAACAGAAGTAGAAAGTGATAATTCACATTGCCAAATAATTTTTCATTTTGTAAAAGATTATGATAATTGATTCCTAATAAGCTTTCTCAGGGTGGCTAATATATAATTTTTAGAAAATTAAAATTGTGCTTCACATGCAAGTATAAAATGAACATCTTTTGAAGATTTCATTCACTCATTTATTAGCGAGGGAATTGGGAAGATGTTAAGACTGGGTCAAAGACGGGCGCCTGGGTGGCTCAGTCGATTGAAGGTCCAACTCTTGATATCAGTCCAGGTCATTATCTCACAGTTTTAAAAGTATGAGTCCTGCCTGGGCTGTGCACTGACAGTACAGAGCCTTCTTGAGATTCTCCCCTTTTCTGTGCCCCTCCCTCGCTTGCACTTTCTGTCTCTCTCAAAACAAACAAACAAACAAACAAACCTAAAAGAAAAAAGAAAAGACTGGTCAAAGAGCATTTGAAGACTTAAGATACTTATAGGCAATTTAATAAATACATGTTAGGAAAGCATTACTGAACTAGATACAAAAAACTGGCTAATATCCTACAGGGAAATAACCATCACCTTTGGGATTATCAGTTGCAAAACACATTATTTGCATCTTTACTGGACAAAAGCCTATGCATTTTATGATAACATCACAGGTCTGGGACCTGTAATCAGCAGTAAACAGTAAATTAAACAATGACATCTCCTACATAATCCTCGGATGAGCTTTCAACTGTATGATACTGACAGAACTTGCCATCTACATTTTTTTTTCCTTTTTCCAGTTTTGGATACTTTTCGTTAAGAAGGCATTTAATTTTTAAAAATTAATTGTATGATATTTTTAGTAATCTAGACATGACATAAACATGTATATAATGATATGGGGAACTGAAATTATTAGATAAAATAAGAATGTGTACAGAAGAATGGAAAGTATTTAGAGGAACCCTTTGAGATGAGACAACGTGGACTGAAGACCCCCTTGGATTTACTACTACTATTTATCAAATGCTCGCTGTGTGTCAGTCATAACTTTAGATGTTTTATAAGTACTGTACCTAATACTCCTATAATAACCCTGAAAATAACTCGTATGGTAAGACAACTGATGATAAGAGAGCTGGACAACTTATCTGAGGTCATATGGCTAACTGGGTAGAAGAGCCCTGGTCTAAACCATCCATTTTTGTGTTCCAAGCTTCTGCTTTATAGAGGTTACTCTGTACTCTGCCACTTGTCAGCATTTCATTATGGGGGTAAAGATCTTAGCATTTTCCACATTTAATTTTAAGCACAAATATTGACTCTCAATACTTGTCTTGGTATGATACCTGGAGCTGATATTTAATGGAGATTTACTGATGGCCACTGGGCAAGTGCCTTGTTCTTGCTTATTTAATCAACACAACAACTCCATGAGGGAGATTAAAAAGCACCTGTAGGGGGCATCTGGGTGGCTCAGTCGGTTGAGCATCCAACTTTGGCTCAGGTCATGATCTCATGGTTTATGAGTTTAAGCCTTGCATCGGGCTCACTACTTACTATCAGTGAAAAGCCTGCTTCTGATTCTCTTTCTCCCCCTCTGTCTTTGGCCCTCCCCTGCTTGCTATCTTGCTGTCTCTCTCTCTCTCAAAAATAAATAAACATTAAAAAAAAAAAGAGCGTAGGGTCTCCTGGGTGGCTTAGTCGGTAAAGCATCTGACTTCAGCTCAGGTTATGATCTCACAGTTCAGGGGTTAGAGCCCCAGGTAGGGCTCTGTGCTGACAGCTCGGAGCCTGGAGCTTGCTTCAGATTCCATGTCTCCCACTCTCTCTGCCCCTCCCCCACTTGTGCGCGCGCACGCGCGCGCGCTCTCTCTCTCAAAAATAAACATTTAAAAAAAGATTTAAAAAAAAGAGCTCAGTCTTTTGAGCTAACTTATTAAACAAAAAAAGCACCCTTAGTTTACAGACAAAACACTATGATAACGAAATCACTATTTGTTCTAATTTAGGAATCTCCAAATGTCTGGTGGCATAGTGTATCTGCAAAATAGAGTGTCTTCCCCTTTCAGAGTTTATAATCCATGAGAAACTATGTAAATGTAAGAACATATTGACATTTATAAAACTACGCAAATATTGAACAGAAACTTAGATTAAACAGAGATGTGAATCGTGTACCATTAATAGCTTTCCTAAAGCACTGTGAACATATCATTGAGATAAATGTATCATTGGCAACTTCTAATTTTTTGAAAATCATTTTCTTGCTTTATTATTATGATAGTGCAGAGATTAGTTCAATAATTGGGACTTTCTGACTCCTGGCCCTCAATTCAGGAAGTGGTGTTATATATCCTAAAGTCCTTCCTTCCTTCTTTCTCCTTCTCCTTCTCCTCCTCCTCCTCCTCCTCCTTAATCCCTTAGGCAAGAAATTTCTTGGCAGGACAAAATACTTGAGAAACACAAATTTTTCAAATTCATATTTTGTTTTCTATTTTTTCTGTAGCTAATTATCCCCAATAATTACCACAGAGTTAATCTATTACTGTCCCCTTCCTGCATCTTGCCAGAAGAGAATGTTGGAACTCATGGATACAGATACATAGACACCTATGTTATCGTGGGAAGCTGAGCACATCTGACTGAAGATTTGTGGGGTTTAAATGAATGCATGCATCAGTCACCTTGTCTGGCCTTTCTAACCCATTAACTGCAATCTACCTATCTATTCTACGTGTCTATTGGTGTGAGAATCTTACTGGATCAGTGCATTGGAGAATCACAGAATCAGGAAGGACCTTTAGGGATCATCATGTCCAAATTCTCTTTCAGTGAAGTTATCTCTTTTACAGCATCCCTGCCTTACAACTGTATAATCATAGGGAATTGTCTATGCCTCCTTAGATGCTTAATAACTAAGTGTGTTATTTTCTGGGCTGCCATGACAAATTATCACAAACTGGGTGGCTTAAAACAACAGAAATTTCTTCTCCCATAGTTCTGGAGACTAGAATACTGAAATGAAGGTGTTGGCAAAGCCACACTTCCTGTGAAGTCTCTAGAGGAGGATCCCTCCTTGTTAACTTCAGTTTTTGGTCACTCCAGATATTCTTTAATTTGTGCAGCCTAACTCCAATCTCTGCTTCTGTTGGGGTCTCTCTTCTCATGGCTGTCTTCCCCTCTTATAAGGATACCAGTTATATTGGATTAAAGGCCAAACCTAAGGCCTCATCTTAATTTGGTTATATCTGCAAAGAGTCTGTTTCCAGATAGGGTCACACTATAGGTACCAGGGGTTAGGACTTTAGCGTATCTTTTTTTTTTTTTTTTTAGGGGAGTGGGGTCATGATTCAATCCATAACATAGTATAACTGAAAGAGGTAAATGATTTGCCTGGGTATGTCTCCTTACTCATGCTTCTGTTCTTGGCTTTTTGGCTAAGAATCCTTCACATCTATTCAGTCCTGAAGGCTAGCCCATCATTCTTTCATTGTGACCCTCTCCACACACCTGCCTGACCTGGTATTGTAGGGAGATCCCAAACCCAGTCTTAACTCAACCATTCCAAGAAGCTTGTTCTATTGTTGGGTAGGTTAAATTGCTAAAAGTTCTTTTTTATCTTTGATACAAAATCTGAGTTAGTGTAGCTTCCAGCCTTTGGTTTTAATTTTTTTCCTGCAGTAACACACGAAACCAATACATCTATTCTTACAAATAATGCCATATTTTTATCACTGCAATTTATAAAGAGATTTCATATTGCCAAATGAAATCTCAGTAGAAATTCTTGTAGATTAACAAAATGAATTGTCTATGGTCATATGACCTTTGAGTTGCAAAACTTGGATTCCTCGAAAGTCATCTGGCTCTAGGGCTGGCTCTTTATATTATGCCTTAATTGTAATTGTCTTCCTTACCACACTTTTAAAAATATTTGACCAAACATTTACATATCTTGTTTTCTAGTAGTGTCCTTCTTACTTTTATTCCCAAGATAAACTTTTGTATAAATACTCCAGGAGGTATATATGAGAATGTTCCTGGCAGCACTATTCACGCTAGCAAAAACCTAGGAAAACCTAACATCCCATTGACAGGAGAGTGGACACTAGAGTATACTTATTCAATGGAATATTACTTAGCAGTCAAAATTATTGAACAATTGCAATAAGGATGGATAATATGAATGTAATATTAAATGAAAAAATAAGTTCTAAAAGCATACATTAAATATGATACCCTTTTATAAAGTAAAAAATAAAATTAAAACTATACTTTTAAGCTTACTTGAAGATGAGATCTAATTATAAAGGATGAAATGAAGGAATAGATAAACACAACATACAAGATGGTGGTTTAAGTTGAGTGCAACAGGGAAATGCCTGGTGATGACCACATACTGGTACCCAGTTACTACTTCTGTGTAACAAACCACCCAAAACTTAGTGTCATAAAACAACCATTTAATGATGTTCACAGAGTCTATGAATCAGAGATTGGGACAAGAAATGATGTGGATATTTTGGGTTTGCTCTGTGATGTCTGAGCCTCAATTGAGAAGACTGGAAAAATGGGCTGAGATTTTGGCAGTTGGGAACTGAAATAATCTGGGGATGTCTAGCTGTTGATGTTGGCTAATGGCTGGAACACCTAAATGTAGCCTCTCCACATGGATTCTCAGTGTGGGCTAATGTGCACTTCTTCACAGCATGATGGCTGCATCCCAAGAGCAAGCATCCTAAGGGAGAAAAGCAGACGTGTGTTATCACCTTTATGATCTAGTGTCGCTGCATAGTCCCTTTGGCCAAACATTATTGGTCAAGGCAGTTACATTGCTCTAGTTTCAAGAGGAGGATACCACTTGCACTGGCAGAATTTCAATACCATACTGTAAGAATGGGAGCTATCTTTGTGGCCGCCTGCCAGAGCCACCTTGTGGCCACTGACAGAAGTGGAAGTAAATTGTTGCCAAATTCTTATTTTCTTTTAGGCTGGTGTGTTCATGGGATTTTGCTACATCATTAAAAACAGACAAGCAAATAATCAAACATAAAAATAAACAATTAAGAACATTTGTGGATCAATAAGAGAATGTGTCTTAAACCAAGTATTATGATCACTATATTTTTGTGCCTTTAAGTCAAATAAATACATAAAAACAAACCTGATGGTTAATATTCATCTCCCTCATCTTGAATGCCCCAGATTTCTCACCATCTTGGTCATGCTCTTCTCAATGGTCTCCATTCAGTCAGCATTTCTGTTAAAGTGTCACATCAGAGGGCAAAGATAGATTCTATCTACAGCAAAATACAGTGGACTGTTTGCTCTTATGATCTGTATAGAATATTTCTATTAATACTATAATTTACATTAACTTTTTTAGGAGCCATCTTACATCATTGGCTCATACTGACCTGAAGTCATTGAAACCTTTGCATTGAAACCTTGCATTTTTTTCATGTCATGCCATACTGTACCATACCCTACCATACCATATTTTCACATCATTGAATCCAGATTCTCTCATCTTGAATTTTAAATTATTTTCATGAATGTGAAGACATTTACGTTTCTCTTTGTTAAAGTTTAAATATAGTGCTGCCAATCTGTTTGTTATACTTTTGAAATAAAGTAGAAACCCCATTGTATCATCTAGTGTCCTCACCAATTTAGTAACATTTACAAATTTGATGAGTATGCTGATTGTGTTTTGATCCAAGTTGATCAGAGCAGAGCAGAGAGTACAATCGTGATGGGTTTAGCATGACATGATTTGTTTTCAGTGAATCCAGGCTCTCTTTCTTTTTAAAGGGGAAGTAATTCATTGACATATTTCTCATTTCAAGAAAAGATAGATGTTATATTTGCCAGTCTATGGTTTTCAGAATCTGTTTGAATGGATTTCTTCATTCATTTGTTTACTCATTCATTCATGTTACAGACACTATACTATGTACTGGCAATAAAAAAAGTAAGATGTAGCCTTTGGTTTAAAGACCTCATATTTTGTTTCTCCTGCTCCCCACTCCTTTGAAAATCAGGGCTTCACATATCGTTTGGTCTTCTGGCATAACTCCATCGTTTCCCTTAAAGTACTTAAAATGGGTTCAGATTTATGAATGTTATATTGAGAAGACAAGGATAGGGTAAGAGGGCAGGAAATTGCTACCTTACTGAGGCAAGTCTTTGTGGAGGAGATGGAATTTCAGGAAGTCTTAAAACATTTGATGAATGTTGTTTAAATCTTGACTGAATTTTGTTAGATTTGACATAATACAGAAATATCGTAGAACTTTGAACTAATTATTAAATTTTCCTGAACCACATAGTAAGTGTAAACATTTTTACCATTGTTGGGATAAATCATAGATCTTGAGGACTGGCATGCATCTCACACTAAAACCAGTTTTCTTTTAAAAAGAATGAACCTTATTAAATTTCCCACTTAAAGTTTTATTTTGATATTCTGTATGTGCACATAATACTAGGCTAAAAAAGCTTCTGGAAACAATGCCTCAGGCATTGAAGAAACAAAGTTTATACATTTTATTGTAGAACCCACTTTTTTCTTCAGGGCAGTAACTTTTTACTGCCTGGTTGTGCTCCATTCTTGTGCTAATAAACCTATAGGGATAAGAAATTGAGATTTTTACTAGAAGTGAGCCAAGTATAACTCTTTCCCCAAACTTGGGTGTTAGCATTGTCATTTCACTACTAACATGGAATTCATTTTACCATTCAATTATTCTTTCAACCCTAAATTTGTCTATCGTGCAAGGTGTGTACATGTGTACATTTTGCTGCCATTTTCTTGCTTATCTGGCCCTTTCCCATTATCTGTCTAACAGTTTCTTCTTTCAGAGAGGACCAGGGAAGAAAAAAAGGTGGTCATGGTTCCCTTTCCTTATTTTTGTTGTTTCTCTTCTCAAAGGTAGTATTGGCCAAATTGAAGGTAGTAAGAAGCATTAGGTTTGTGACAAAGTGGTTTTTCTTAGGGCTTCTTAAAAGCAGTTAGTCATTGAGGGATTCTTAAAGAGAAAGGAAACGGGGTAGGATAAAGAAAGTGGAAATGGTGAGGCTCTAGAAATTGTTGCCACAAATCCAAGAACATTTCTTCAATTACTATGCTATTGAATAAGGTCCTGGACTAACTTCTCTACCTCTGAAGAGAGTCTGCTCTTCATGTTATTTTTTTTCTGTTGTTGTGGGGAAAGAGGGTGAGGGGACGTGGGGAGCAGAGGCAAGGCCAGGAGGAATGTTGGAGAAGGAAAGGATAAAATGGAGGTAGGGATAGGAAGAGGTGGAGGTAGGATGCCGTGTATATCTGTGGGAATTAAAATGAGATTTCTCATTAAATTCCAAACTTGAAGGCAATTTGGGGGAATATATTGATGAATCTGGCCAATACCATGCCACATTTTGGTGTTGAGTATTATAAGGCAACTTTAGAACTTCTGAAATTCTTTACTATGATCGAGAAGGAAGATGGACAATGACTTTGAAATGGCTAGTTTATTTGGTCAGTGGAAAGATGAGCAGAGAAAAGTAGGTCATACTGGCAAATTATGATCCATTGATTAATACATTATCATTTACTAAAATTAAATATGTATTTTCTTTTTGGACATAGCATGAGCTTAAAAACTTGAAAGACGACATTTGCCTTTTAGAAAGCCTCTTCTAGAAGTTGATACATACATTGACTGTTAATATACTAACTAAGGTAAAATTATGGTGGTGAAGTTTCTTTTTTATAACTTATTCTTTTCAAGAGATTCCTCATCTGTTGCCTTTTAGCATATGCATTATTTGTGGTTAACTTTCCTATCCCATGTTTTTATCCTTACTTTATTTAGTCTCTAACTTACCCTCAGAAGCCTCCCATTGTTGACTGAGGTTTTTAAGACAAGAAACAATTATTTTGTTTCCAAAGAAAATTAATATAAAGGGGTCTCCTATCTTACCAATCTACTTTAGCCCTTTTCCAGATAATGAATCATTTGAGAATCTGTTCAAAGTACCAGCCTTCCCCTCTTAAAAAAAAATATGTATATATATGTATATATATATATATATATATATATATATACACACACACACACACATACATACATACACTCAATTTTGCATACAATTCCCGGGCGATAAAATTTCCTTAAAGGTACAGCGATCCCAGCTTAATACACTTTATTTGGGATGCGGGGCAGCAAGGGTAAGAGTGAATTATATTGTTTGGGACTAGACATGGAGATAGGTCTGGTACAGGAACAGCAGCAGACAGGTGTTGTACATCTTTGCACAGAATATCTCTTGATAGTGTGGGAGCTTCTTTAATTAAAATATCATGAGAACAGCTGGCCACCAGCTAGCACTGGCAACACAACAAGAATGTCAATAAATGCATCACAGAAGAAAACTTACAGGCACAGCTGTTTCTAATGGAGACTTTGAGTCTGTAGCCCTACAGACAAGAACTTCAACTTTTCCATTCTGCTCACACTTGCTGTAGCATCTTTAATGTTGAAAATAAACTGAGAACTTCCCCAGAATTGTTAAAAATACCACCGAGGGCATTCAGGCTTTGTAAGACGCTGGAAAAGTAGTTAATTCCAGACAACTCTTCACATGTCTCATTGTGAGTCACTGAGAAAACAAAAAAATGAGCCCCAGGACTCATGACTTGGTTGTCTCCTTTAACTAGTAGACCGCAATCCCATTGGCAACATGAGAGGGCTTGGTTCCAGGATGCAATGCCCAAAGTGGAGGGCAGGGAGCACTGGTGAGCATGTAATGGTAGCTCCTGAGGCGAACGCACAATACAATGCATCCAGATGGGTCAGGAATGAGCTCTGGACAAGTCAGAACATGGGACTTCTGGTTTTATTTCCCACATTTGGCAGTCCCCTTTCTCTCCTCTCAATCTCCTTTGCTTTAAAATGGGACTAATGTCAGAGTGAAGGAAGAGAGTACAGATTAAAGCATTTTGAAACCTGCAAATCCTTAATCTCATGGAAGGCGTTATAATTTCTCCACTTTCACATAAGTGGAAAATGCTGGTAAGTAACATAAATCCCGCTAGTACCTTTTCTACCATTGGTAGCCTACTTTAAAGTCAGAAGAAGCTCTAAAGCAGGCAAAATATGGGAGCTTATATACAGCAGTCCCTCCATATCCTTGGTTTTGAAACTGCTTTCTGCAGTTTCAGTTACGAATAGTCACCTGTGGTTTGGAATCAGGTAATCTTCCTTCTGAGGAATCCTTAGGTCAATAGCAGCCTTGTGCTAGGTGACAATGCCTGCTGTCATTTCTCTCACTTCATCTTATCACGTAGACATTTTATCATTGTACATCTTCAAAAGAAGGGTGAGTACAGTACGGTAACAGATTTTGAGAGAGAGACCACATTCACATAACTTTTATTGCAATAAATTATTATGCTTGTTCTGTTTTGTTATTACTTATTATTGTTAATCTCTTACTGTGCCTCATTTATAAATTCAACTTTATCATAGGTAGCTAGGTATAGGAAAAAACATAGTATATATTGGGCTTGATACTGTCGATGATTTCAGGCATTCACTGGGGGTCTTGGAGCACATTCCAAGGAGGGACCACTGTATACATATTCGTATTCCTGGTGGGAAAACAAAGGTTTGGAAATTTAAATGAATAGTGTAATTACAACACATTTCCTTGATTTTCTTCTCAAAATGGATGTTCTACATATGTAGAACATAATTTGTTCTACAGTCCTGATTAAAAAGATGGGGCAACTGGGTGGCTCAGTAGGTTAAGCTTCTGACTTCAGCTCAGGTCATGGTCTTGCAGTTCATGGGTTTTGAGTCTGGGACAGGCTGTGTGCCGACATCTTGGAGCCTGTAGTCTGCTTTGGATTTCGTATCTCCCTCGCTCTCTGTCCCTCCTCTGCTCTTGCTCTGTCTCTCACTCTAGCAAAAAAAAAAAAAAAAAAAAAAAAAAAAAGTAAGCATTAAAAAAGAAAAAAAAAAGTTAGCAATTTACCTAAACGGAAAAGGAAAAAAGGAAGAGAATGAAATTTTTCAAAGCTCTTTATGTGCCAGACACTTCACATATTTTATCTCACATAATCCCTTACAACAACACAGGAAGAAAGTAGAGTGTTTCTTATTTTACAGATGAGAAAACTGCAGCTTGGTGACATCAGGTGGCTTTCTTACCACTCAGCTGGGTATCAAATCTAGGATTTAAGTCCAAGTCTGTCCAACTCCAAAGCATATGTTCTCCTACATACCGTACATTCCACCTTGAGCATTTTATTGTGAAATAAGGATTTATTTCATTAAACATAGTAAAGGAAATAGGCCAATTCATTTACCCATTCAACAAGCCTTTCTTAAATATGTATTATATATACAACACTGAGCTAAGTGCTAGAGATACAAAGATGCAATAAGAGAGCACTTGTTCACAACAAAACCTTCTTTTTTAAAGATGTTTATTTATTTTTGCAAGAGACAGAAAGAGAGAGAGAGAGAGAGCACAAGCAGGGGAGGGGCGGAGAGAGAGGGAGACACAGAATCTGAAGAAGGCTCCAGGCCCCGAAGTGTTAGCCCAGAGCCCAAAGTGGAGCTTGTACTCGTGAGCCAAAGTCAGATGCTTAACCAACTGAGCTACCCAGGCGCCCAACAAAATCTTCTTTTTTTTTTTTTTTTTTTTTTTTAATTTTTATTTTTGGGACAGAGAGAGACAGAGCATGAACAGGGGAGGGGCAGAGAGAGAGGGAGACACAGAATCTGAAGAAGGCTCCAGGCCCCGAAGTGTTAGCCCAGAGCCCAAAGTGGAGCTTGTACTCATGAGCCAAAGTCAGATGCTTAACCAACTGAGCTACCCAGGCGCCCAACAAAATCTTCTTGAATTCATATACATTTATCAAAAAAGAGAAACTCATTTAAAAAAATGGAAGCAAATCCCAAGCAGATTCAAATCTAACAAAGAGCTTTATTTTATTAAGCCTCTCAGTATATTAACATAGGATCATCTAAAACTAAGAGTGTCTACAAAGATCTTAAGATCCCCATCTCCAAACCTCATGCCACATCTGAAGTTTTAACTGGAACAAGTTCATACACCTCAATGGTCAAAAGAGAGGCATAGTTGTCTATTCTGTGAGTTACTCAAATTTCAGAGCTACCTAGTTAGCAGAAGCCAAGAGAGTCTTGGATGATTAGATTCAGGGTCAATAAAGTAAGATTAAGATGTCCCTGAATTTTGAACCACTAGGCCGTGAGACAATGTCTTATCATGTCGGTAGAGTTATAGTTTAAAAAGTATTTATTTTGGTGTTGATAGTGATTACCATCACTGCCTAGCCACTTTGGACTTTGTTTCAGAAGGAATTCCAAATATTACTTATAAGAAGCAAGCCCCAATCTCTTAATGACAAAATGTATCCCAGCGACTGTGAATAGGGTAAAATGGCAAAACAAATACAATGCTTTTTACTTGAGGGATCTGCCAGCAGAGGGCAATATTAGTTCTCACACTTTTCCTAATACCTCTTCTGATCCTAAACTATTAAGAATAAAATACCTATTTAGTAGAAATCTCGGGTTGTAATTTGTTGTTGTTGTTCCACGCAAATAAGACTAGTCACATAGTAGAAGCAAAGATAAGACATAATGTTGATTATTAAAACTCCAACATCTCTGATAAGAATTAATGAAAACTCTAGAACACTCACAAAAGCTCTACATTTTTGTTGCTTATAATGTGAATGGGAGGTTACCATCTCTTCATGGTATTTTCCTAGTGTCTAACATAGAGAAGGTTCTCCGCGACTGTCCATTGAATGACTTACAAGTAATAAATGCTGATCAAATATACACACACAGGTTGGGGCGGAAGCTGAGGGTAGGGATGAAAACTTCTCATGCTTCCCTCCCATTTAGAATGCAATCATTTTTTGCACATGGTTTCTCTGAATGCTTCTGTTACCACCTTGGAAACTAGTTTCTGGCCTTTCTGCAAGTTTTAGGGCAGCCTTAAATCGATGAGCTTAGTCTTCATAGCTTTGCATTAGTGGAAGACAAACGCTATTCCTGAATTTTCCATAGGAGAGTTCTGAGGCTTACTTAAGTTGGTAAAGATACTGGATTTGTGAAAAGTAAGATTAGGAAAATTAAAGTATTATTGATTAATTGCTGGTTGGGTGAAATGAGCCACTTGAGAGAACTAAAGTCACAAACACCGAGACTATGATTTTCTTTAGGCTGAACTCAGTTGAAAGATATAACACAAATTGTGACTCAGTGTGCATGTGTTACACACTGGATATCTCCGAATTTTATTTTGTCAATGTTGGTGTGTAGTTATTTCATCACTGATTATTTGGTGCTTACGTAGGATGATAGCAGCAATGTTAGGAGTTTGAATTAGTTGGCACAATGCCATTTTTTTCAACATCTGTTAAATATGGTTCTAATTTTATACTGTTTCAGCATATAGCTAAATATTTAGCATTAAAAAATACCCTTTGGGGATGACTGAATGAGTTTTCATGTTTCCAATAATTCATTGTGCATTTGTGTTTAGAAAAAACCAACTTTAAGGCATAAACTACAAGTCCAGTGGGAAGAAACCTTTTTCTGTGCACTCTTGATGTTTAGCTTTCTGGCCAGCCTATAAGTCACAGCAAAAGAAATTTACAGAGATGCTTTCAATGCAGTACAGAAAATCCTCTACTGAGGGACTTGGGATTAGCCGCAGTGTGAGTGGAAGAATTTGGCTAAGATTTTGTCCATCAAATCTCAGCAAAGTTTGCCCACCAGGGTCATTTACAGGCTAATGCAGCTCCAGTTCTGTAAGAAAATAACACACCTGATCTGTCATCAATGAGGTGTTCTGTTTAAGCAGTTTTTCCAGGGAAGGTTTAGGTTTATGCTCTCTTGGCACACTCTCGTACCACATTGACTAGTGGCTACAAGTTCACAAGCTGGTATTGGGCTGGAGTTGGTCACCAACACCATAGTCAAACTAAGTGGTACACATGCTAATTACTCTGGTTTCATTAGCATGCTGTTCTGATGGAGGTAGTAGTTACAATTTATTATAGAATTTTTCTTTTTTCAATAATCATGGATCTCTTCCATCCTCAGTGTTTCAGTAGTAACACCGTACTTTCTAAGCTTTGCTTAAGCAGCAATGCCTCATTTGCCATATGGCAGTGAGCGACAGTAGCGTTATTGCTTTAGGGTACATTTTCAATGTTTATTTATGCTATATAATGCCTTTAGTCTGATTTCCAATAGGCCCAATAGAATTTCTTTCAGATGTTCAGTCTTTTAAGTTTAAGACATGACTCTGCTGGTAAAATACACTCACGAATTACCATGAATTATTTAATTCATTTTATTTTGTGAATGGCAAATGACTAATAAAAATTAGTTGGATTTCTTGATCCTATCATAGTCATGCCTCATTAAAAATGGTTTGGGGGCTACTTTTGCTATTTGTTTTATAAATAGCCTTTTTATTTTACAATGGTTTTAGATTTATGGAAAAATTGTGCAGATAGTACAGAAAGTTCCCTTATGCTCTTTAGCCATTTTCCCCTAGTATTAACATCTTTCATTGTTCTGATAGATTTGTTACACCTAGTGAACCAATATTAACTAAATATTAACTCAATTCCACCACACTTGGTTCATGTTTGCTCAGCTTTTGCCGAATACTCCTTTCCTGTTCCAGAATCCCATCCAGGATAGCATATCGCACATTAGGATTCTCTAGACCATGACAAGAAGTCTTGAGGCTATTTTTGGAAGGAAGACGACAGATGCTTTTCTCATCACGTCATATCCAGAGTATGTGCTATCAACTAACTTCTCATTGTTGATGTTAACCTTGATCACGTGGTGGAGTTAGCACTGGCCAGGTTTCTCCCCTGTAAAGTTATTACCCCCCTTTCTTTACTGTATTCTTGAGGGGTAGTCACTATGTGCAGCCCACGTTTGAGGGGTAGGTATTTATCTTCCATCTTTTTGACATGGGGTTATGTACCTATATTATTTAGAACTCTTCTGCATAGAAGAGTCATTTACTTGTTTATTTGTTCAGTATTTGTATCCTAATGGGCTCTGCGATATTTATTTCACACTGTGGATTATAATCAATGTTTTTTTTTTTTATGTTTATTCATTTTTGAGAGACAGAGACACAGCATGAGTGCGGAAGGGGCAGAGAGAGGGAGACACAGAATCCGCAACAGGCTCCAGGCTCTGAGCTGTCAGCACAGAGCCTGACGCGAGGCTCGAACTCACAAACTGTGAGATCCTGACCTGAGCCGAAATCAGACGCTCAACCGACTAAGCCACCCAGGCGCCCCTTGATGTTTTGTTATTTTGTTGCTCATAAATTGTTCCAGATTTGACCACTGGGAGTTCTTTCATTTGGCTTCTACTGGATCTCACAAACTGTGGGATCATGACCTGAGCTGTGATCAAGGGTCGGATGTTTAACCAACTAAGCCACCCAGGTGCCCCAACATTGGCTTCCTTTTTACTTACATTAAAAAAAACCCCACAAAACTGGATTTTTAACTGAGTGTAGGCTGAAAATAAATAGGAAACAAAGAAAGAAAATTGGTTTTCATGATATATTCCCTTATATCCTTAGAGGAACCTGGAATTAGTTATTTTATTTTGATTAATGTTTTTTTGAATAAGACTAAGATATTTAAATTAAAAAGTGAAGGCAAAAAGTTGAATCCAGTTTATTGTTATTGAAATCAACACTTTTCCTCTTTCTTTAATTGGTGTAAAAAAAAAATATGTGGAAGGTTGTGACCAGCTGTAGTTCTTCTGAAAACGGAAAAAGAAGAGTCTTAAATTATATTAGAAGAAATATAAGGGGGAAATATTCTGATAAAGAGAGTTGGTCAATGTTGGAATGTAAGATAAGAAGTTAGACTTCTTCCTCTGTTTTTAAAAATTAGGACAGATTCCCAGCTGTCTGGAATAGTAGGTGTTTTCTGATTTTCAAAGCTCTTTCCCCTCCCTGAATTCGGACACTCTTTACATCTGTAATCAAAGCCTTAGCCTAGGAAAGCCCGTACTTTGAAGATATGGGAGGAAGGTGTATAAAAAGAGAAGAAAGATTTCACCCTTAAAAAAAAAAATCAGACTTAGAATAAAGGTGAAAATAGAAAATGGGTTATATCTACCACCCGAACTATACTTTCATACTTTTCATATTTTTCACTATCAAGTAAATCCATATTGGAACATCAATCTTCCCCTTCTTCATAGCCCCTGATGGTTAATAGGGACTGGTCACAGGCACTAATGGATGTTTCCTTTTAATCAACAGGTGAGTGACTAGATAAGTCACAGCTTTATGCCATTCCCTTTTTGGAAAACATTTTTTAAAGCTACTTACTGCTAAATTGTCCTTACTTCTACAACTTTTTAATTATCTCTCTGGAGGTAAGTAAAGATAATTTTTGCATAAATAAGATGGTTTAAAATAAGATGGTTTAGGGGCGCCTGGGTGGCTCAGTCGGTTAAGCGGCTGACTTCGGCTCAGGTCATGATCTCGCGGTCCGTGAGTTCGAGCCGACGTCGGGCTCCGTGCTGACAGCTCAGAGCCTGGAGCCTGTTTCAGATTCTGTGTCTCCCTCTCTCTGAGCCTCCCCCATTCATGCTCTGTCTCTCTCTGTCTCAAAGATAAATAAACGTTAAAAAATTAAAAAAAAAATAAGATGGTTTAGGGGTGCCTGGATGGCTCAGTCATTTAAGCATCTGACTTTGGCTCAGGTCATGATCTCACGGTTTGTGAGTTTGAGCTCCACATTAGGCTCTTTGCTGTCAGCACAGAGCCTGCTTTGGATCCTCTGTCCCCCTTTCTCTTGGCCCCTTCCCCACTGGTGCGTTTGCATGTGTGTGTGTGTGTGTGTGTGTGTGTGTGTGTGTGCGTGCACGCACTTTTTCAAAAATAAACATGTAAAAGATAAAATAAGATTCTAACCAATTATTTTAGCCTTATAATGATTAATTTTCCCTGCAGAATATTTTCATAAGAATGTCATATTCAGGCTAGTAATAAAATTATTTTGCATGGTGGCAATGGAGTATATTGAAAAGAGGGCTCAAAGACCTAGGGTTTACTCCTGGCTGTACCATATACTACTGATGTGATCTGGGGCAAGTTACTTGATGTTCTGAGTTATTTTGCTTGTCTCTTAAATAGTTAAGTAATATTTATCTTACAAGGTTATTGTGACTATTCATGCATATGAGTTCATATATTCAGGTATATGTTAAAGTACTCATTAGATGGCTGTTACTATTATTATCATTATTATTAATCATTATACATTCAGCAGTTCATTATGTATTATTGAATTCCTACAGTATGTTGGGCACTATGGGCTTATAAAAGTGAATCAAACACAGCCCTTATTCTCAAGGAATTCATAGCATTGTGGGAAAAATATAAAATTAGTTTGAACTGATAAATAATGAGGGAGAGAGCTCAGAAATAGGCTTACATGCAGGGAAAACTCATTCAAGGCCGAATAATGCTTCATGGATAATTCACAAAGCAAAATAAGTCAAGACTATAGTATCATTTCTTTTTTCCTGGAAAGGCCTATATGGTGTGGGTATTATTATATTAATGACAAGACTCTGAAGTACACTATAAAGCAGTGATATATTTCAAAGTCTCATTATTCGAATTTTCACTTTTATTGTAAAATAATAGGGACAATGTGGATAGGAGACAAAGGGAGGAGAATAAAAGTGAAGAGGTCAAGAAGATGTGAGGATCATGACAGATGATCTAACTTCTTTGTGTGAACTTCATCTTCAATCTCCTCTTCCGTGAAACAGGGATCATTCTATTAGCAACCTCATGGTTTTTAGAGTAAGAATTAAAGGTAATTAAATGTGTTCGTACATGGACAGCACTTAACAGTGCCTCGGACGTGGTAAGTACTCAATGATCACTAGCTAGTTCATCTGGTGACGTGCAAGAGTAATGGTTTCAGGTCTGAAGCCGACTGCCAGCACTACTGCAAAAGTTTATGAGATCTTGGACAAGTCATTCTCTGGGCCTCAGTTTCTCTCTGTAAAATGAAGGCCCTAGGGTGGAAAAATGATGTCTAAAATCCTTTCTAGCTTTTGAATTGGGATGAGGTGGCAGAAGAGACTGGATGTATGGATACTGCCAAGGCCCTGACTTTGTGGGGACAGAAGCTACCTGTAAGAGAGGATGGACATGTGGGAGGACATCTGGAGAGGGGTCATTAAGGATACATTTTAATTTCTTCAACATTTTTTTTCAGGAAGTGAGGAAAAGGGATTCTTGGTTCAGGCTCTTTCAATTAAGTGTTCACTTAGACTTTTAACGATCTTTCTCAAGCAGCATGAGGACAGCTTGTAGGTCTCTTGGTCTTTATTTTGGGAAAGGGTGGATAGCTGAGGTCCTTATAGAGAAGATCACAACTGAAACACAAACCAGAATCACAAGTCCTAGAGAACTAGGACACTGGCTGAGCCAAAAGGGAGGCTCCCTTTGGACAAGCTACCAGACACATGTTGCCTGTGTCTTCTCCCCCTCTGGGAGCCAGTTTTCTTTTCCTTAGACAGCTTACTCCCCATTCCATTACAGACTATGGGAATTTTGACTGTGTAAGGAGTCAGAGACTAGGCCCCTGGTGCTTTTCCTCCTTCTGGGGCTGTCCCCCTTGCTGACCACAGGCTTTGTGGCTTTATTACAAAAAGTAAAAGCAGAGCATTACATTCCCCAAAGCAAGCCATGACATAGTTATGCTGTGCTTTCTTCTCTTGACATTAGTACCAAAAGAGAATAAGCATGTAAACATCTGTTTTATATAAGCTAATTCTAGACTTTTAACTTGATTAGTATAAGAGAATATTTGATGTGATTAATTTTCCAGTTACAACACAATGGCTTTCCATTCTTTTATTGCCTTCTTAAGGGAGACAAGAGAAGAAAAAATAACCTAACTTTAATTTTTTTTTTTTAGTTTCATAGCAGTACCAAATATAACCATTAGAGTTGGTACAAAAGTATTCTGCTTTTAATTCAATTGTAGTAACAAGTTACCTATCCTGTAGAAATGTGCTAAAATAAACATAAAATAATCCTGAGCCTCATTACATACAGAACCAGATATTCTGGGAAAGATCATTCATTGAGGACAACATCACACCATCTAGTGATTTGCAGGAGACAGTTTATTAGAAAGCGGTGTATGTACCCACTGCTTTATGGCAATCTTCTGCAGCACTCATTCTTTTAAGCCAATGTTTTTCTGAGCTACGCTTTATTAGGCCTAGTGTGACAAATGCTTCCAACTAGGTGATCACTTGAAATACTTAGCCAGCAAGCAGGATCTTATCCTGTCTAGGGCAGGAAGAAGAATTTCAAGAGAGAAAACCGAATCAGAGAGAGGATTTTAAAACTTTTTTCTTTTTTTATGTTTATTTATTTTTGAGAAAGAGACAGAGAGAGGGTGAGTGGGGGAGGGGAAGAGAGAGAGGGAGACACAGAATCCAAAGCAGGCTCCAGGCTCTGAGCTGTCAGCACATACCTTGATGCAGGGCTCAAACTCATGAACCTTGACATCACGACCTGAGCTGAAGTCTGGTGCTTAACCGACTGAGCCACCCAGGTGCCCCCAGAGAGAAGATTTTAGTATTGACTTCGCTATAAATGAGCCACATTACTTTTTAAAAAAATGTCACCTTTTCTTGGGCGCCTGGGTGGCTCAGTAGGTTAAGTGTCCAACTGTGGCTCAGGTCGTGATCTCATGGTTCGTGGGTTCGAGCCACGTTGGGCTCTGTGCTGACATTTCAGAGCCTGGAGCCTGTTTTGGATTCTGTGTCTCCCTCTGTGTCTCTCTCTCTCTGCCCCTCCCTGGCTCTCAAAAATAAATAAACACTAAAAAAAAAAGATGTCACCTTTTTGTATTTCCCCCTTCCTCCAAGGTTAACAGTGACGAGAACCGGTGATGTAAAGAGATTTTTGATCGTTAGCATGACACTGGAGATGTTCTACAATCTGCCATATGGTACCACAAAGTCTGCCATCGTATATGAATCTGCAGGAGGAGCTAATCTCTTCTCCACTGCCAAGTCCTATCTCCTGGATCGTCTAGGGCTTCCTGGAGGAATTTGGGAGTGGGAGGATGGTCTAGGATAGATCTATGATAGGATAGATAAAGCAAACCAGCTCCCAGTAAATAAAAAAAATTATTTCACTTTTTCCTCTTGTCCCTGTCTCTGTCCCCAGAGCCTTTAAAGAGCATTTTTTGACTCGTGCCTCTTTGGTGCTACTATGCAGATCTCTTCATAAAAAGCAACTGAACGATAATAATAATTTTGATATTGTTCTCCCAGTCTCTCCTTGTCTTATCTGTGGCTATTATTTTTAGTTCATGAGCCCTCAAAATTTACAGGCTGAGGGCAGCATTGGGAAGCAGTGGAGAGCACTGGCGTGGCAATCAGTTTGCCAGGGTTCAAGTTCTGGTTCTACTGTTCATTAACATCGGCCTTAGGCAAATTGCTTCAACTCTCCACGTTTCAGTTTCCTTAGGTGAAGAATGTTGTTAATAATATTATTACTGCAGCCTACTCCTATTTTTGTCCTTTCCCCCAATTTGCCTCTTTTATTCCATTTCTCACTCATTGTCTGAGTGACTTTGCTGAAATATAACTATTTTTTTTTTCTCTTTCGCTTCAATTCCTCTAGTATCTTTATATGACCTCAGGATATGATCCAAGCTCCCACCGGTTTCAGGCAGGTACAACCTGATAGCATCTTCCCTCAGGCATCTCCTACACGTTTCCTGTCTCTTGTCC
The DNA here is from genome assembly GCF_018350195.1 of Panthera tigris. Taxonomy (NCBI): domain Eukaryota; kingdom Metazoa; phylum Chordata; class Mammalia; order Carnivora; family Felidae; genus Panthera; species Panthera tigris. The sequence goes on along the minus strand of NC_056678.1, from coordinate 22,943,598 downwards.
AGGGCTTTTGTACTGATGTTTTGGGGCACGATGCCAAGGAAATCAGATTAGCATCCATGTATGTGGGACCCAAAAATGTGGGGTTGTTTGGGCCCCATGAGGTAAGTCATCGACCAATGAGAAGGGGAGCTAATGAGCAAGTACTTCCCCCTTTTATCATACCCACTCCCTTTTCTCCTTCACAACAGTCTTGAGACAACTAACATCAGGGCTTTCAACTTCCATGGGACCCAGTAACCAGTGGCTTATAGCAGAGGCCATCTTCGTAATGTACTCTTACACTGGCTCTCCTTTCTTCCCTACCTCATTCCTCTTATCTTTCATGCCTGCAGCCTGAGAATCATACCGTTACCTTCATCTCAGGCTCTGCATTCTGGGGAACTTCCGCCAAGACTGTCACAGAATTTTAGAGCTGAAGTTAATTTTCCAAAGTGTTTAGTATGATGTGTTTGTGATAATTAGTGGCTAAAGCAAGACTGGATTCACAGACTAGTGCTCCTTCCAACCTCATAGAGACTGTTTTTAATAACAAAAGCAAGAAATGAGCTCGGATATATTGTTATTTCTGGGCAATACTCTGACTTAAGCAGGACTGTCTTTTTTGCCCAACCCTTCCTACCCCCACCCTGGGCCATGCCCTCTTCCTAGCCTAACCACTTTCTCCCAATGTGTATTCTTGGTATTCTCTGCTGACTGCCTGCCAAAATCTGCTTTCAGGGACTTGTTTATTTTAAAGTGTAAATAAGATTTCTGCCCACAGGCTACCTTGTCTCCAGAGGCCTGCATTTCAACAGAGATCAAACTTTATTGAGAAGGAGTAGAAGAGCCCAGGTGTGTTTCTCCAGTGTCACAAATCATGTTGTCATCAATTACATGAGACTAAAGTGGAGACATGCATCTGGGATTATGGAAGATAAATGTATGTATTCTACATATATACATATCAAAGCACAAATGCTTTTTGAGACACTGAATATTCCTTTTCTTTCTTAACCCTCTTTCCCTACCACCATGCCCAGTGGACCTAAGTAAGTCCCTCAGTGCTACCACTCACTTAGATATCAGGGTGTTAGTGAAGCTATAAAAGACCTTCTATAAACAAACAAATAAAAAAAAGCTCTCTACTTATCTGTTTCTTTCAAAGCATTGTGTCCCCGGTGCATATGTACCTAGGTTCAAACTTCCAAACTGTATCCTCAAATACATGCAAGGGTAGTAATAATACTTCACTTTTACTGAGAGCTTGCTGCATTGCTAGGCACTGGGCTAAATGAAGAATAATCATTCTTTCATTTTATTCTCAGGCTAAGAAAGACCATGATTCCAGAGAGATGGGAAACAAATGAGGCATGTTTTATAATTGGTCCAGTTTCCCACTTTCAGAGAGTTTCCAGGTCATGATGTACAGAGGCAGAAGCAAGGTGGAACCCAGCAGGCTGAGAGTTGAGGAGATACAGGTGAGAGTCCAAGGACACTAAGAAGCTAGAGTTTGCAGGAGAGAGAACCTGAAGGAGCTATGTAGATAGAAAACTCCAGAGATCTGAATGGAGTCCCTCTTAAATATTCAGCTGAGTACTGACCAGCATATGCATGTGAGAAAATTGGCTAAGGCCCAGGAAAGAACCACTTGAAAGGAATAAAGGTAACTAACTGTGCCCACACTCACTAGGGGATGGGAACAGGTCTGTCCCCACCAGCCGGACTGGAAAACATCATGATTCACAGAGTACTGGTACAGTGACAGATGGGCCTTTGTCAGTAACGGGGAATAACTAGTTCTAAAATGAATACTGCTTTGGTCTGACCTAACAAATTTTAAAAGTAAGTCCCAAAAGGATCAAACTATTTCCAAATAATTTAGGAAAGAGCTCAAGAATATTTATAGGAATACAAAAATACCTGTACCCCAAAGGTGAAATTCACAGTGTCTGACATCCAGTCAAAGAATATGAGGCCCGAAAGGCAGCAAAAAAAAAAAAAAAAAGCAACCTGTAACAAGCAGACAAAAATCAGTTGAAAGTGATGCAGAACTGATACAGATGTTAAAATTACCAATTAAGGACCTTCAAGCAGTTACTCTAAGTGTATTCCGTATATTCATACACTAAAAATGAGATATGGAGGATATAAATAAATCCAAATCCAATCTAGAGATGAAAACTACAACGTCTGAGATGAAAAACACACTGAATGGGGGGTGGGGGGTGGTGCCTGGGTGGCTCATTTGGTTGAGCATCTGACTCTTGGTTTCTGCCCAGGTCATGATGTTGCAGTCTGTGGGTTTGAGCCCCATATCAGGTTCTGCGAGGACCATGTGGAGCCTGCTTGGGATTTCTCTTTCCCTCTCTCTCTGCCCCTCCCTGGTTTGCTGTCTCTCCCTCTATGTCAAAAAGAAAATAAATAAATAAACATTAAAAAATTACACTGAACATGACAGTATAGAATAGACAGTGGAGAAGAAAAGACCTTGAAGAAATAGCTATGGAAACTGTCAAAAAATGAAACCCAACGAGAAAAGAAAATAAGAATTAAAAAGAATGAACTGAGCATCAGTGAGCTGTGCAACAACTTCAGATGGCCTCATATATGTGAATTGATATTTGAAGAAATGAAGACCAAAATTTCCAGTTTTGATGAAAAACATATACTTACAGGTACGAGAAGCTTGATAATCCCTAGGTGCACGAGGGGAGAAACCAAGAAACATGAGGGGAGCCACACCAAGGCACATCATATTCAAACTGATTAAACACAGTGGTAATAACAAAACTCTTGAATGCATTAAAGAAAAAAAGATACAGATCATATAAAGTAACAAATGTAAATACGATAGAGATTTCTTACTGGGAACAAGGCAAGCAAGAAGATAGTGGAGTAAGATCTTTAAAGTACTGAAAGAAAAATAAAAACCTATCCATGTAGAATATACTACCCAGCAAAAAAAACGTATATATATACATAGCTTTCAAAAACAAAGGTGAAATAAAGACTTTCAAATGCACAAAAGTGAAAGATTTTTTCCACCAGTAGAACTTCACTACAGGAACCATAAAAGCAGGTCCTTCAGGCAGAAGAAAAATGGTATCACATGTAAATCTGGATCTATACAGAGAAGTATATATATACTTCAGGAATGGTGAGCACCAGGAATGGTGAGTACATCGGTAAATATACTTTTTTCTTATTGTTTAGATCACTTTAAAAGGTAATTGACTATTTAAATAACAAAACAACATCAGTGTAGTGTGAGGTTTAAAATACAGTGATGTAGGGGCCCCTGGGTGGCTTAGTCGGCTGAGCATCTGACTTCAGCTCAGGTCATGATCTCATGGTTCATGGATTTGAGCCTTGTGTCAGGCTGTGTGCTGACAGCAAGGAGCCTGGAGCCTCCTTCAGATTCTGTGTCTCCCTCTCTCTCTGCCCCTCTCCCGCTCACACTCTGCCTCTTTCTCTCTCACTCTCTCTCTCTCTCTCTCTCAAAAATAAACATTTAGAATAAAAGAAAATAAAATATAGTAATGTAAAATAAAATGGATGACAACAACAAAAAGGTCATGAGAGGAGTAATGGAAATATACAATTCTAAGGTTATTTTATTATACGTGAAGTAGTGCTATTCCTAGAAGGAAGATTGTGATTAAGTAAAGATATATACTGTAAACCCTGAATAAGCTAGCAATGAAGATATAATGTAATCATAAAAAGTATTCAATACATCCAATAGAAAGCATAAAAAAAGGAAGAAAAGAGCAAAGAATCAAGAGAATAGGAAAGAAATACCAAGATGATTGATTTAAATCCTACCACATCCATAATCACATTGAATGTAAATGGTCTAAACAGCCCAATTAAAAGGCAGAGATTATTCGATTACATAAAAAAAGCACAACTGAATTGTATGGTGACTACAGGAAACACACTTTTAATGTAAAGACACAAATAGGGTAAAAGTGACAGGATAGAAAATGATAAATCATGCTAATACAAATTGAAAAAGCTAGAGTGGCTACATTATTATCGCCAGATATATTTCAGAGCAAATATTACCAGGGATAATGAAGATAACTGCATAATGATAAAGGTGTCAATTAGTTAAGAGGATATAACTCTAAATGTTTATGCATCTAATTATAGGGCTTCAAAATGCATAAAGCAAAAACTCACAGAACTGCACTAAGAAATAGACAAGTCCACAATTATAGTCAGCAATTTCAATACCACTGTCCAAAACTGACAGAATAGGCAGAAACCAGTAAAGTTATGAAAGACTGGGATAATGCTATTGAACAACTTGACCTAATTGACATTTATAGAACATTCTACCCAATAACAAATATTCTTTTCAAGTGCTCCTGGAACATTTACCAAGATAGATCATTTAATCCTGATTAGGTAGGTACTATCATTCTTTTCTTTTTTTTTTAAGTTTATTTTTGAGAGAGAGAGAGAGAGAGAGAGAGAGAGAGAGACTGAGCATGAGTGGGGAAGGAGCAGAGAGAGAGGGAGACAAAGAATCCAAAGCAGGTTCCAGGTTCCTTGCTGTCATCACAGAGCCTGACATGGGGCTCGAACCCACGAACTGCGAGATCATGACCTGAGCCAAAGTCAGATGCTCAACCAAGGTGCCCCATCATTTTTAGTCTTTATGGTGGAATAAATGAAGGTATGGAGTTAGGTAATTTACTAAAGATACAGTTATTGTCACAGCTGGGCTTTTAACCCAGGGTATCTGACCCAGAACTCTTAATCACAGGCTCTATGACCTTCCTTGAACACCTGGAACAGCTCAGCTCTCAGTGAAAACTCTAGGACTTATAATGCAATCCTTTTTAAATAAACAAAGGAGGAGGCTACTCAAATAGCATTCTGTAAATACTACTTGGAAAGGAAGTACTTTCCCCATCTCCTCTCATATTCCCACTCAGCCCAAATGGCCTGTCTGCTTCCTTGAAGTGACATGACTTATAGGTATCATAAACTCACGTCCCACTGCTGTTGGGTCTAAAAAAGAAGACAGTTGCAGACTGTAAAATACTGGTGAGAGCTGGCTCTTCCTCAGGCTGCCTCTGGGTGAGATGGGTGGTCTAATGCACAAACCAACCTCGATCAAGACGCACGTTTGCCCCTCTTTAGAATGTCAGGATCCAGACAACTCCTTTTCCACAAGGGAAGCACGTTTTCATTAAAATGAAGAAAGGAATCCCTAGCTTATGGTTGATTTTCTTTGTCTACCTTCTTATCTCTGTTATTAGTTCTAAAATGTATATAACAATTACAACACGGAAAGCCTTTGTAATGTTTTCCAGGGCGAGGTTTCCTTACTTATCAGCAAGAAAATGCCATGGAGGGGGAACACCTTTGTAATGCATCTTTGGCTAAGACTTGGCACCTGGTTGTTCTATGGGAGGAAATGTGAAATGGGGATATTATTCGGCCTCACCGTGCGAAGGAGAGGATTCAGACTGCTCAGGAGCATGACCCTTGCTGATGAAACTTTAAAAATCAGTTTTCTCTTCAGTATGCAGCCTTTCTCTCTCCTCATCCACTCCCCTGAACTTCCATCCCGTCTTCACATCCAGCTTTCTTCCCTTCTCCTGCCTTTCCTAACTACAGTCAGTGGCTCCCCAGTTCCTGCTGTGTCTCTCATTTCCCTCAACAAGCCCCTTTCCTTTTCCTCCCGCGTCTGGCCCATCCAGCTCTCCCCTCCCTCCCTCCGCAGTCCCTGAGGAGATCAAAGAGTGACAGTGAGGCTGCTGCCGGGAGAGACGTTTCCAGCTCCCCCTCCTGGCTGGGCTGAGCCGTGGGGCTGAGAGACTGGAGGCTGGGCCGGGGCGTCTTGGCTTCTGGGGAGGGGGAGATTAGGAAAGAAGACTCTGCAGCCGCGTTGCACACAGTAGAAAAGTAAAATTCCCTTTGTGCTAGTTAGTGCGGCGTCCCCTCAGTTTGGGATTTTGCCACACATTCTTGAAAGCCATTGTTTGCACTGGGGTCCCGTAGGTTAGGAGCAGCGCGGGCGGGAGCGGAGCCGACCCTGGGAGAGCTTCCCCCGTCCCGCACTGACCCTACAGTCGGCGGAGAGAGCAGTCGCTCTCCGGGAGTGGGGCGGTGGGGGGCTCCAGCGCCGAGGAGCGGGGGGGGGGGGGGCGCCGCCGGCCAATCAGGAGGCGAGGCCGCTCCGGGCTTGCCTTCCTTGCTCCCGAGCGAGCGGCGCACAGTGGAAAGTTGGGAGCCCGAGTGGCTGGCCCCGGCGGAGTGCGGCGCGGCGCGGCGGCGGCGGCGGCGGCGGCGGCGGCGAGGGCGGCCGGACTGGGCGCGGCGCCGTAGGGCTCGGGCGGCCCCCGGGGCATGGGCCGGGCGCGCTGCCCTCTCTCCGCTACACGCCGCGCGCGGCCCGCGGGCACCTAGCCGTCCCGGAGGAAGCTGCGTCCAGACAAAAGCTGCGGCATCTCCGCCCGCTCAGCCCCTGCAGGGCTTCGGGGTTGGTGCCGGTCCGCATCGGACTGTCGCCTCCACACTGTTTTGCTAGGTCAGAGAGCTTTCGAGAGCCTAATGAGTTACTCTGAGAGGAACCCCTCTGCGTGTTGTTGAGGAAGGCTAAGCACAGTGCTTAGGCGCCCAGGAAAAAAGGAAAAAAAAAAAAAAAAAAAAAAAAGGAAAGAAAAGACAATGATTTTCTGGGACATCGTCCACACCGTATTCCTGTTGGCTCTTCTTTATTCTTCCCTAGCTCAAGATGCAAGCCCCCAGGCAGACACCAGGGCTGAGGAAATTCCCGAGGGGGCCTCCACCTTGGCTTTTGTGTTTGATGTGACTGGTTCCATGTATGATGATCTAGTTCAGGTTATCGAAGGGGCTTCCAAAATTTTGGAGACGTCTTTGAAAAGACCTAAGAGACCACTTTTCAACTTTGCTTTGGTGCCTTTCCATGATCCAGGTAAGGGGAATATTTATTCTTTGTGTTTGTTGTTTCTCATGATTACATGTCTTATGCTATGAAATCGTTAAAGTGTTAGGAAGTTTCAAAACTTTTTTTTTCTTTCTTTTTTTTTTTTTTTAATGTGTAGCTGAAAACCATTGTAACAAAGAATTACTCTCTGGCATCTGGGTTTGCTCCCTGACCCCTACTCAGGTCTTGTAGGTGCTGGTACCCTGGTCCCCAAACCTGGAAGTGTGGAATTACAGTCAATACCAGAACCCAGGGTCTTGAGCAAGGACATCGAAATCGGAGTTCAGTGACTTTTTAATTTTAGAGCTAAGGAATGCTTAATTAGGAAGGCAGATTTGGACATGGGTATCCAGCAGCATTACCCTAAGAGCTAACATCCTGGTTGAGAGCACGCTCAGGATAGCTCTCACACAAGAGGGGGAAAACCTGTTGTGTGAGACAGAAGGCAGCTTGTGAGTAATTTGCTAGTGGAACTGAAGAGATGAAAACAGGGGAGAAGCCATTCATTTCTTAACTGAATCTATTCATCTTTGCACCAAGTCCTCATTACTTAGGTTCACAGATGGGCATAAACATCATGTCCCTGCCTCATCCAGTAGAAATGCATGTGATTTGGTTGTCGGTGCTCTTTTAAAGGTAGCTGAAGCAAAATAACTGTATTTTTCCCCCTAAAGCCATGGGCTTCAGCTGCTCCACGGTAATATGATCCGATATACTTTTTTTTTTCAGTTTCTATTTAAAGTGGCACCTTTCTGTGAGGCTCAGAGGAGCCCTCATTGTCATTGCTGAGGGTAGCATTGCAGGGGGAACCCTGGGGCTTGCTGTCTGACATCCACCTGAGTTTCATTAGCGCAAGTCCTTGCCCAGTTTCTTAAAAGTCCTCTCCCACTGTTCTCCCACATTTTCCCTGCTTTGAAAGTCTCTCTCTTCACTCAGAAGACCTTGACACAACCTCTTCACAATGGGAGCTTCATATTGAGAATCTCAGATTCTTTCTTTGTGCATTTTGACAAGCACATGAGTTCAAACTATCTCTAGGTGTTAAAGAGGGCAGGTTTTAGCTGTCTAAAAGAAAATGGCACCGGGAGAAGTTTAGAGGGAAATAGAACTTTCTGGGTTTTTTTTTTTTTTTTTTGTCCTTCAAATGATGAAAATGAGAACCTATCCTACTTTCCTGGGACATGTGGAGGAGTAGGGTAGGTTTTTCTACATTTCTACCTTGATGAAACACAAAATGTTCTTTATATTTGAATAAAAAATTAAGTGGTCATTTACTGCTTTTACTGTCTTAGTAAGGCACCTCATGTGTTATGTTTCAATTTATTAAATGTCAAGATGCCAATTATGATGCAGCACAAGACTTGTTGTTTTGGAATAGCCTAAATATGTTTCTTCTATGGGGATATAGCTGAAGTTGGCTGAAAAACAAAGTCAAAATTGTTTTCTCCAATTAACATCACAATTTCCTCTTCCCCAAAAGACTCTTATGAGATGATGTTGCTGCAAACAATACACAAATTGCCTCAAGACATAAATGGAAACTGGATCGTCATGATATTTTGATGTGATATGAAAAATTATTGGAATAAATTGTATTCTGGTGTGCCTCTTTCCAATTGTTACCAAATGGGAAAGGGTGCTGTGGTTGACTTTCCTATAGTTTAGCAATCTCATTGCAAAGTGGGGGAAACTTGGCATGCTAATAACAAATGACTAGTAAAGTAGAGCTTTTTTGAAATAATATGAGAAAATGATTCCATTGGTTCATAAAATTAATTGCATGTGTAATTCAGCAAAATTATTAATTTTATTGTAATTCAAAGTAGAAGTGGCCAAGTATTTATGTTATCTAAGACTATTGAAAGTATTTCTGAAGATAAAGAGGGAGATAGAAGTTAAAACATACTAATAACCTTTAATTTAGTTTGCTAATTCACTTTACTGAATTATAATATTATCTTTGTGTGACATTTGTGTAGTGTGTGTGTGTGTGTGTATGTTGTGTATAGTTATTAAGAGTTTTTGATTCTCTTATACTTTTGATTGATCAGTGTGGGATGACAGAAGGGGCCTTGAATGGGGATTGGCTGTTTCAGTCTGTGACATTAGAAAAGTCAGTTTACCTATTTCCTCATCTATAAAATGAGAGAATTGAGTTTGAACATCTCTCTTTTTTTTTTTTTTAGGGTTTCTTCTTCTCCTTTTTTCTTTTAGATTTGAGCATCTCTAAGTTCGCTTCTGACTATGACATTTTATGGCTGTCTGTTTTACATGTGGTTGTTTTCATAGCTCCTAACACATATTCCTATGATTGGGTGCTACAACTGACAGGGAGAGAAATAATGTGTGGAATTTAATATAAATAATTATAACTTTGACCACCGACAGCTTTTCAAAACCCTTTGACATCTGCTGTCTCATGTAGCCAGATGAAATAATGGACAGGATCTGAGATACACTCTGAGGCATTTGACAAAAACCCTTAGGCCTTTTCACATGATTGCTTTGGACTTCTGCATTAGGGGGCACCTGGGTGGCTCAGTTGGTTAAGCGTCTGACTTCGGCTCAGGTCATGATCTCATGGTTCGTGAGTTCAAGCCCTGCGTTGGGCTCTGTGCTGACAGCTCAGAACCTGGAGCCTGTTTTGGATTCTGTGAATCCCTCTCTCTCTGCCCCTTCCCCACTCGTACTCTGTCTCTCTCTCTCTCTCTCTCTCAAAAACAAAAAACATTTTAAAAAATTAAAAAAAAATTAAAATATGTAGAATACACAGACATACATGAGGTGGAAGTCTAACAAGTTAACAAGGAGGTGATAAAATCCTTCAGAAAATGTGTGCATAGGGAAGCTGGTGTTGAAGGACCAAAAATCCACCCATGGTTGGAGGAAGTACCAGAGAGGACGAGGACCATGAAAAGTCAAGCCAATCTTGTGAGGCTAACTGTGCCTAAGATGGGCTTTTCACTTCTTTGATTACATTTAATGTATTAATTTCTAACAGCTTTATTGAGATATAATTCCCTTGCCATATAATTATTCATTTAAAATGTACAATTCAGTGGGGTGCCTGGGTGGCTCAGTCGGTTGATCATCCGACTTCAGCTCAGGTCATGATCTCGCAGTCTGTGAGTTTGAGCCCTGCGTCGGGCTCTGGGCTGACAGCTCAGAGCCTGGAGCCTGTTTCTGATTCTGTGACTCCCTCTCTCTCTGCCCCTCCCCCGCTCATGCTCTGTCTCTCTCACTCTCAAAAATGAGTAAATGCTAAAAAAAAAAAAAAAAAAAAAATTTAAATGTATAATTCAGTGAGTGGTTTTTAGTATATTCACAGGTACATGCAACCATGTACCAAACCACAGTCAGTTTTGGAACATCATCACCTCCAAGAGAAACCCTGTGCCTTTTACTTATCAGTCCCTTAGCTCCCTTACCATCCTCCTCCCAGGGCGAAGCAAGCACTAATTTCCTTTCTGTCCATTGATTTTCTTGCTCTGGCCTTTCATCTGAATGCAGTCATATAACATGTGGTCTTTTTTGACTGGCTTCTTTCACTTTAGCATGTTTACAAGGTTCATCCATGTTATAGCATGTGTCAGTACTTTATTCCTTTTAATGGCTAAGTAATATTCAATGTGTGGATATACCACATTTTGTTTAACTGTTAATCCCTAATGGATATTTAGGGTTTCGGCTATTATGAATAATGGTTCTGTAAACATTTATGTACAAGTTTCTGTGTGGATGTATGCGATGTTATAATTTATATAAGAAATATATGTTGGGGCTTCATTCCCATTTCTTACTTAGAGCTCCTGAAACCCTTATAGTATCCTAAGTGATGAGAACTATAAAATTGTGTTTTGTTATGTTAATGGAGTGACTTTTGGATCCCACCTAAGGATGGAGGCTGGTTTCCAGGAGATTCAACCATATGATTAAAGGGTTGGAACTTTCAGTCCCACTCTTGACTTCTTTCTGGGAAGGGGAGGGGGTTGGGGGTTGGATCAACTGCCGGTGGCCAGTGGCCAAAGATTTAATCAGTTAGGCCTATGTAATGAAGCCTCTGAAAACACATATGAGGACAGGGTTTGTATTGCTTTCGGGCTGGAAATTTTGGGAAAATGGCATGCTCAAAGGGGGCATGGGGGCTTTGCAACCCTTTCTGCATACCCTATGCATCTGGCCGTCCCTAAGTTATAGGCTTTTATAAAAAATAGTAATCTAGTGAGTAAGTGGGTTTCCTGAGTTTTTTGAGTCACTCTGGCAAATGAATCGAACTTAAGGAGGGGGTCGTGGGGACCTCTGATTTATAGCCAGTTGGTTGGAAGTACAGGTAACAACTGGATGTGCAGCTGGTCTCTGCAGAGGGTGGCAGTGGGGGTGGGCAGTCTTGTAGAACTGAACCCTTCACCTGTGGAATCTGGTGGTATCTGAGAATAGCTTGTTGTGATATGAGGAAACCCCTCATTCCCACATCGAAATTGGGTGCTCACAACACCAAAGAATGTATATTTTCATTTCTTTTGGGTAGGTACCTAGGAGTGGAATTGCTGGGTCACAATAACTCTATGTTTAATTGTTTGAGGAACTGCCAGACTGTTTTCCAAAGCATTTGTACCATTTTACATTCCCACCAGCAGTGTTGAGGGTTCTAATGCCTTCACATCCTCACCAACACCGGTTCATTATTGAACTTGTTGATTCTTACATATTAGTTTTTACTGTGCTTTTTACAATACTCAAAATGCATTTCTGTCTTCTCAGAACACAACTTTGAGGAGAGCTGATGGTCTTCCCTTAACTACAGCTCCTTTTATCACTCAGTCTTCCAATTCCCCTGTCTGTAAGACAGGTACCAGAGACAGAGGAAAGAGAATAGGGCAGTGTATTTTAATGAGTCACTTTATATAAAGAAGAATTCTCTTCACCATGTCTCTGGTTTTTTTCCCCAGGATATATTTTACCTGTCTACATTCATTCATTCATTCATTCACTCACCTATTCTGTTTCAAGCGTTGCTTCAGACACTGGGCCTACAACAGGGAACAAAACCGACAAAAGCTTCTGCACTAATAGAGCTTACATTCTACCAGGGAGGCAGGGGCAATAAAGAAAATCATTAAAATACATATGGTGTGTTTGTTGGCGCTGATTGGTCTGGAGAAAATAAAAAGCAGAAAAAGAGCATGAGGAGTCTGAAGTGTGTTGAGTGTGTTGACATTTAAAATATGGTGGTCAGGGAAGCTCCCAATTGAAGAGGTCACAGTTGAACAAAGACCTGAAGGAGATGAGGGAGGGAGTAATGAGAATGTCTGAGGAAAGGCTTTTATAGGCAGAGGAACAATACATGAAATGTTCTTGAACATTCAAGAGCATCCTGACATGTCCGAGGAAACTTGAAAAGACCAAAACACACTGGGGGAGAGGGAGCAGTTATGAGGTGAGATTAGAAAGTCGATAGGCTACATCATGAAAGGGCTCATAGGCCACCGTGACTTTGGCTTTTCTCTAAATGAGACGTGGAGCCATTTTAGGGTTTTGAGCGGAGTAGTGACATGATCTGACTTACGCATCCACATAATCATTCTGACTATTGTTTGAAAATACTTTAAAGCAAGGGCAGAAACAGGAGGACAGGAGACCATTGTATCATTTGGGCACAAAAGGGTGGTATATCTTGGGTGAAGTTGGTAGCTGTGGACGTTTGGAAAGAGAGTTGGATTCTATTTTGAAGATGAGATCAAAAGGATTTAATGATATGTGAGGAAAGAAGAGAAAGCAGATGCTGAGGATTTGTCTTGAGTGAATGGAAGCATAAGATAGCCATTTATGGAGAAGAATGAGCAAGACGCAGGTTTGAGAAAGAGTTTGGAAGAATGAGGCTTTTATTTTTTGATATGGTTAAGTTTGAGATGTTTTTTGGTACCCAAGTGGGGATATTAAGAAGGCAGTTGGATATATGAAATTAAGGTTCAAGGCAGGAGGCCTTGGTCAGAGATAAAAATTTGGGATCCAAAGGTATACATAGAGACGGTAGTTAGGGTTGTGAGTCTCAATGAGTCCCTAAGGGACCAGTTACTTGAAGAATAGCAAGGGTCTGAGGACACAGGCCTGGGCCATCAGTCGTTAGCAGTCAGAGAGGTGAGGATAATCCAGCAAAGTAGCCTGAGAAATTGAAGTCAGAGAGGGAAGAGAAGAGTATATTCAACTAGAAGTCAAGAGAGGAAAGTGTTTTCAGGAAGAAGCACTAATTGGTTAATTAAGACGAGGACCGAGAATTGGCTAGTCAATTTAGGAATGTGGGTGTCATTGGTGACTCAACAACCATAGTGGAGTGTAGCGATGGGAGTGAAAGCCTGTTTGGAGAGAATTCAAAAGAGAATGGGAGAAACATAATTGGAAACCTTTGGAACTACATTGTCGTTTCCAACTACTGGAATGGTTGCTTTGTTCATGAAGCTAAAATTCAAATTAGTTTTGATAAATGATTCAACCAGTATTTTACAAAGTGCAAATTCAATGTATTAGGAAGAACATCCAACTTGGAACAGAAGATTTGTGTTCTTTTCCTTATTCTGTCATTCGAGCAAATTATTTAACTTTGCCAGACTTCTTTTTCTCTACCTATAAAATTAGTGCCTTGTGATGTGATTACCAGTTTGTGATTTTAATGACTATAATATAGTGAAAGATAAGTGACTGGAAAGAGATTCAAAGTAGCAAGGACTTGATCCATTGGTAGACATATCAGCATTACACATCTCTGCACTTGAAGAATTTCATTGTAATAAAACCTGGGAGCCCTCAGTGACTTTGTATGATTCTTTCTGCAGGACTTACACGGTGTTAAGAAAGCACTCTAGGACTTTTATGAAAAGATTCTCTTAGAAAATTTTTCTCAGCAATAGTAAAATCACCTGAAGTCATCATGAATGGAAAGATTTTTACAAGGAAAATATTGCACATTTAGACTTCGAAAACCTTTACAAATTTATATGAACCAGACTTCAAATTGAAATGTTTGGGTTTCAATATGTGTCAGAAAAAGAGTTACAAAGCTATCAGTCTCTTTTTGCTTCTAGCATATTCAACAGGAAGAAGGGTTTTCATGAGGAAAAGGATTGGTCTTCAAAGTCCCGAGAGAAATCCAACCAAAGGCAATGAACTAACATTAAAGAATGAGAGAATTTGGGTGGACAATGATAACTTTGTTTCCTAGGATAATAGAATATTTTAACCTGGGAGAGTGGATACTATGTCACTGGATGTTTTCTGAGAATATGTAGAGGTTTTTTTTTTATGGACAATGAAAACTTTCTCTCAAAGTGTAAGGACCAAATTTTGATAAATATGTTAAATATGTTAGGGATATTTCTTTTTTAAAAAATCAGTTTATTTTAAGAGAGAGCACAAGGGGAGGGGCAGAGAGAGAGAGAATCCCAGCAGTCTCCATGCTCTGTACTGAGCCCTGATGAAGGGCTTGACTTGGGGCTCGATCTCATGCCCATGAGATCATGACCTGAGCGGAAATCAAGAGTCTGATGCTTAACTGACTGAGCCAGACTGATGCCCCAGGGATGTTTCTATTTAACCATATCTTCTCTGACTTCCACAGAATGGTGAGCTTTTTTTGTTTTTGTTGTTGCTGTTGAGGAGCAGCCTTCTAATTGATTGTTGGAAAATCAGAATTTGGTTTTGCTTATGGTTTGTCTCTGGTCAAACAAATAATAACCATTCTCAGCGGTCTTTTTTTTTAAAAAAATATTTATTTATTTTGAGAGAGAGAGAGAGAGAGGGAGCGGGGGAGGGGCAGAGAAGAGAGAGAGACTTCTGAGCAGCTCTGCGCTATTAGTGCAGAGCCTGACACAGGGCTTGAACCCATGAACCATGAGATCATGAGATCTCATGAGATCTTACGACCGTGAGATCATGACCTGATCTGAAATCGAGAGTCGGATGCTTAACCAACTTAATCATCCAGGCAGCCCTCCCAGTGGTCTTTATAATTCTGCTCACCTATCTTTCTCTCTGACTAGACATTAACAGGGACTGCTCTGTTAATCTCACAGGCCTGGAACACAGTAGACAGGAAGTGTTTCATGGAATGAATGCTGGGAACAAGAACCAGTGATTTCTCTGGGTATTTTAATCTTGCCTTTCATGTCTGTGACTTTGCTTTTTAAATCCTACCAATCAGGAGAACAAAGCTAAACAACATAATAAGTTATTAATTAAGCCTTTTTGGTGATGCATATGTCCCGTCTAAGATTGAGTATGATTTGGAAATATCATTATGATCCAGGTAATGTCTGAGTCTTAGATAGTCATTGAATGTTTGTATAGCAGGTGAATTTCAGAAAGGGTGGATTTCTATGCAGTCTGGAATGTCACAGCTGAACTACCTTTAATTTTTAACTAAACTGGCCAAAAGAGTGTGACAACAAATAAATTAATTTTTAAGTAGCACTGTAAACAAAAGATCCACATTATAGTTGGCTTTCACAAGTCTACAGGGATTCTCAACCCTGGTTTTATCTTTTTTTCTGGTAAATTTCTGTGAGGATTCCCATATCTATGGAGAATAGGAAAAATTTAAAAATAGACTTATGCCAAGTGTAAGGTGTAATGAAAAATCAGCTTTCCCTACTTGAGTAATGTTATGGTTAAGTAAGACAATATACATGAAAGTCCTTTACAAGCGGTATAGAATCAATGGGGTTGCTCTTGATTATTGAATAGCTCATATTTGCCTATAAAGATTGAATAGGTGCTAGAGTGAAGCTGGTGATGAAAAAAATAGTAGAACATTTATACAATAAGACTAAAAAAATAAAATAGAAAAAAAATGTACTTGATAGTGTGGCTCTTACCGTATGGGCAAAGGACAATTCAAATAAGCTCAAATCTAGTCCTATTCTAACAACAATGTTTGAGAAACATGTATTTTTCGCTTCATTGGCCCCTTGAGCCCTTAACCACTGCTTCATAATTGGGAAGCCAGCAAGAGAATTAAAAAATCCAAAGATAAGCCATCATATTCATTGATTCATTTATTCACTCATTCATCAGTCAATAATAGGCTTCTTACTATTTGTCAAGGATTGTGGTAGGTGCTTTTGATTAAAAAATAACGAGGCATAGCTTACAAGAAGTTAACAGTCTATGGGGAGAAGAGCAAGAGAAACAGCAACATTATATACCAATATCTAATACCAACATTAGCTACATTTTATAGTAGAAAGAAGCACAGGGAGCTGTGTGAGCCCAGAGCAGTGACCCTGATACACAATTCAAAAGGTGATGGTCCCCGAAGAGTTTCTGGAAGTGTAGTCTGGGCTGAAACTTGAACAAAGTGAGGAGTAAAAGCAGTTTAATCAAAATATTAAGGAGTTTGGATTTCATCCTGGAAGCTATCAGGAGCCTAGAAGGATTATATGTGAGGAGTGACATAATTGGGTTTTCATTTTAGATCTCAATCTCTTGGATGGATTGGAGCAAGGCAGTGCTGAGAGCTGGGATGATCCATCACAGTAATTCAGGGGGGAGATATTGAGGTAACTTGGGTATAGGAAGAAGGTTATAGATTTGTGAGCTATTAAGAAAGTCCAGTGGACTGGACTTGGCCCTAAGAACATGGAGAGAAAGGAAATTGGATTCCCTGCTTAGGTTAAAATATGAAATTGGCATTCAGTGGAAGAGAAAATATATGTAAAGTTAGCTTTAAGAGATACCATTACTCTCAGGCCTCTCAGGCTGATAGCCTTGAATATAATAAGCTCCTTATACCTTAACCTGCCTAAAATAAAATACCAACCAAAAGTATGGGGGGGTCAACGATGAAAATGAGAGCCACAGAAACAGCTTAGGCATGGTGCAACCCAGTTCTTTTTTTAATTGAGGTATAATTGACATATAACATTATGTTATCTTCAGATGCACCGCATAATGATTCATTATTCGTATCTTGTGAAATTATCACCATAATAAGACTAGTTAACATCTGTCACCATACATAGTTATAAACATTTTTGTCTTGTGATGCGAACTTTTAAGATTTACTCTCTTAGCAACTTTTAAATATGCAATAGTGTTTACTGCAGTCACCATTCTGTACACTATATCCTCATGACTGACTTATTTTATTATTGGAAGTTTGTTACTTTTTGACCCCTTCACCTATTTGACACCCTCCCCAACCTCTGTTTGGCAACCACCAGTCTGTTTTCTGTATCTGTGAACTTCGTTTTGTTTTTAGATTCCACAGATAAGAGAGATCTTATGGTATTTGTCTTTATACGTCTGACTGGTTTCACTCAGCATTGTACCCTCTAGGTTTATCCATGTTGTCACAACTGTCAAGATTTCCTTCTTTCTTATGGCTGAATAATATTTCATTATAGATACACCACGTTTTCTTTATCTACTCATCCACTGATGGATACTTTGGTTGTTTACATACCTTTAAAAAAATTTTTTTTGAATCCTTATTTATTTTTGAGAGAGAGAGAGAGAGAGAGAGAGAGAGCGAGCATGAGAAGGGGAGGGACAGAGAGAGAGGGAGATACAGAATCTGAAGCAGGCTCCAGGCTCTGAGCTGTCAACACAGAGCCGGACGCGGGGCTCAAACTCATGGACCGCAAGATCATGACCTGAGCCAAAGTTGGACACTTAACCCACTGAGCCACCCAGGCACCCTAGGTTGTTTACATATCTTGACTATTACAAATAATGCTGCAGTGAACATGGGGTCCATATATCTTTTTGAGGTAGTGTTTTTGTTTTCATCATACAGATTTCCTAATAGAATTACTGGATATTATGGTTGCTGAATTTTTAATTTTTAAAATTTAAAAATTTTTATTTTTAAAATTTTATTTTTAAAATTTAAAAATTTTAAATTTTTAAAAAAATTTTAACTTTTCCATACTATTGTCCACAGGGGCTGCACCAATTTACATTCCCATCAACAGTGCACAAGGGTTCCCTTTTCTCCACATCTTTGCCAACACTTGTTATTTTTTGTCTTTTTGATAATAGCCATTTTAACAGGTGTGAGATGATATCTCATGTTGGTTTTGAGTTGCATTTCCTTGATGACTAGTGATGTTGAGCATATGTTCATGTACCTGTTGGTCATCTGTATGTCTTCTTTGGAAAGATATCTATTCAGATTCTCTTCCCGGCTTTTAATTGGATTGTTTGGGTGTGTGTGTGTGTGTGTGTGTGTGTGTGTTTTGCCAAGTTGTATCTAGGGTTCAGAATGTTAGTTCATCCTACACTTAAATAGCCAGTCCACCCATCAGTCACATTCTAACCATGGCGATAGACTGTTTATAAATATGTAATGACGTCATTATATATTTGGATCGTACTATTAACTCTCCTTGTTTTGGTTGCATGCTCACCGAACAGCCTCCTGGTAGTTTAATCTCATGTGCTTTCCTTATGGGGAGAATACTGCTCTGGTCAGACTGGCACATACATCAGGTTCACTAGACAGTTATATTCCTCGTTGGTAACTCGTCTTTTGGCATACCAGTTTTATGCGTCAGTCTCTATTGTTTAAAATGTTCTGAAAGTGTCACATTCAGGTTTTTGAGTTTGCAAGTCTGAGAGCCAGACCTTGGTTGCTGGTGAATTTAACAAAGTAAACATCTCCCTGTGTGGGTCTGTTTGGGTGGCCTGTCTCCAGGTATCATTCCTCAGCATCTCCTACTGTCAGCGTTAGTATGAATAGTGCCAAGTAGCTGTTCTGTCCACTTGAAACTTACATAGATGACAGTTGAAGCCATTGGAATAAATGAGATCATCCAAGCAGAGTATGTACCCTGAGAAAAGAAGGAAGACAGGGTAGAACTATGGAGAACAATGGAGAACACAAGCATTTAAAAGACAGGAGAAGAAGGGAAGTACATAAAGGATTCTGGAAAGGAGAGTCCAGGAAAATATGAAGAGAAACTTGAATAAGCAGCATTTGGAAATCTAAAAAGTTAACAGTTTTAAGCAGGAGAAGTTGTTAGTCTGTCCATTTATAAGGTTACTGAAAATAAAGGCTAAACTCACAGGCTAAAGTGGACAGTTCATTGGGGGTAGGGAGCCAGGAGGTTAAAATGGTGGGAAAGAAAATAGAGCTAGCAAATGCAGTCTGTTTATTTCGTGAAATGTAACACTGTGGTTAATAGCATGAGCTCTGGAGTCAGATGCTTAGGTGGGAAGCCTGGCTCCATCAATTACTTGTTGTATGATCTAATTTCTTTGTGCTTCAGGTTTAGTAACTGGGAATAATATTATCTACTCTATAAGGCTAATGTGAGGATTGATGTCCGAAACTTAGTACAACCCTTTGCACGTAGTAAACTCTCAATAAACATTAGTTATTGGGACTTAGATTTGAGAAAGAACATTTTTTTAAGATGGGAGAGAGGGGCAAGAGGAGAGATTGTTTAAGTGCTGCTGGAAAAGGGTCAATCGAATAGAAGACATAGAATAGAAGAGATAGAAAATGCCAGAGAGAACAGATAATTTATGAAACTAGGACTCTGAGGAAGCAAGAGGAGATGGGATTTGAAGTAGAAGTATTGGTTGATGGAAGGAGAAGACCTTCAGTTTTTTAGTGTGATAGAAGAGAAACAGATCACAGACAGGCATGGTCATGGATGAGCTGGTAGGTGGGGATATAGGATGCTGGGTGACTTCCTGTCTGATGGATTCTTTTTTCTCAAAGAGACAGAACAGAGAGTCATTTGATGAGAGGAGGGAAGTGGTAGAGGATAAATAAGGGACTTTAGAAGAATAATGGAATTTTGGAAGTAGAAGGTGACTAGAGACACACAGATTGTTTCTCAGGATGAGTTGTGGTTTAGAAGATGAATTTATAATGCTTGAACACTGCCTAGGTCTGTGATTTCTTTATCAGCTCTCAGCAGCTTGGGCATAACTTCTGAGATTGACCATTGGTTTGATCCATGACTGGGATTTTGTTGAACAGATGTGACTAAAGAAATAGGCTATGGTTGAGAGGGATACTGATAAGAGAGAGGCTGAAGTGACAGGTCGTAGAGTCAGAACTGGATATATCAGATTGACAGGAGTTGAGATTATGCTGGTGAAGGACAATATGGCAAGGAAGCTGAGGTCATTGGTAAGAATAGCTAGAGTGATTGACCATGGACGTTAGCTTTCATAGAAAAGGAAGTTTAACCAGAGTGAAGACCATGGAATAGAGATCAGAGAACTTGAGTCTGCAGAGTTGAACATGGTTGTTAAAGTAACACAGATAATAACAGCTTAAAATGGTGAGGAAGATAGTGAGTCAGGCATTGAGTCTTTATTCAGTAAGAATTATTGAGCTGTCTCCAGGTGGCAGCTAACAATGAAGAGGGTTAGAGGGCGTCATGAACCTCAAAATGGCAGGTGTTTTCTCTGAAAGTAAACACATATGGACTGGGAATGGGTAAAATGCTGACCCGCCTTCTGCCCCTGGTGTATCTGGAGTGTTGGAGAATGAGCTGACCCCACAAGGGAGGACTATGGGGGCGGTGGTCCCATCCATGGACAAACCTGTTTCAGCTAAAGTGGGAGGTAGATGGACAGTTCTGTGGCAAAATGGGTTGGAAGTTCATGGGATTTGCAAGGACATAGGATGGGGAATGAATGGGTCAAGAGAGGAAACAGAGTAAGTGAGAAGAGGAATGATTTGCATTGGGAGCAGTGACCAAAGACGATGGTAACATAAAGCAGGGTGGATTGCTAGTTGCAAAGTCTAACTTGGATAGGGTTGGATATAAATTCAGATACCACGTCAGGCCCTGGGAGAGTCAGAGCCCAATGAAGTTAGCTGTTGGCAACTCTGAGGACAGCGTGGCAGGTAGGGACTCCTGAGGAAACATCTCATCTCACATGTCATATTGACACAGGTGAGGTAGCATAATTTTTATTTCTAATAAGACCAGTCACCATTTTATTTATTTATTTGTCATTACTATGGACCAGACACTGAACTAGATATATTCCATGCTTTGTCTCATTTAAGCCTCACAAAAACTCTTAAGTGGTAGATGTTATCTTTATTTAATATATGAGACACCTGAGGCTTATATTATCTGAACTCCCACAAAATGGAAAGCATCTCCTGAAAAAGAATAGCTTTCTGTAAGTTATTTTTTTTGCCACCTTTTGTTTTGAGAAATGTATAAGATTGAGAGAATGTACACAAGAAGTCATGGCAGAGAGACCACTGTGTTGTTTTGCTAAGGCTGCCCTAACAATGTACCACAGACTGGGGGGTTTAAACAGCAGAAATGTATTGTCTCACTGTTCTGGAGGCTAGAAGTCTGAAATCAAGGTGTTGGCAGGGTTGTTTCCTTCCAAGGACTGCGAGAGAGAATCTGTTCCCTGCCTCCCTCCTAGTGTCTGGTGCTTTGCTGGCAATCTTTGGTGTTCCTTGGCCTGTAGATGCACTGATCTCTGCCTTCATGTTCACAGCGTGGTCTCCCTGTGTGTTATGTCAAATTTCCCTTTTTTATAAGGATACCAGTCATATTGGATTATTGGCCCACTCTACTCCTGTATGACCTCATCTTAACTAACTACATCTTCTACAACCCTATTTCCAAATAAGGCCGAATTCTGAGGTACTAGGGGATAGGACTTTAATATGAATTTTGCTGGAACACAATTCACCCCATACTGAGACCACTCAGTAATTAACATTAAGAAAACAAAAGTATTTATTTACTCTTTTACTAGAGACTCAGTTTGTTCTAGAAGTTTCTGATAAAAATGTTTGTGTCAGGCAGGGAGTATCATGGACTCTAAGCTCTGACCTCTTTTTAGATAGGAATGGGGTTCTTGATGGGAATTATTGAGAGGGGCATTAATATTTTGGGTTGCTGTTTAAGTCCTCAAAATAATTTGAAATTTTAAAAAAAAGTCTGTGAATTTTACTCTTAAATCATTCGATACTTTAGATCCTTTACTCTTAAAACATCGACTTATGCTTTATTGATTTTTTTTGGAGTTGACACATTTACTTGTTTGAAATGGGGAAAATTATATAGGAGCTAGGAATTCTGAGAATTGCGTGTGGGTTCCAAAGTATTTTGAGTTTGTATACCTCTAGGTTTCTTTTCTTGGAAGCTTCTAACACACTAATTGGAGAAATTTTTCCACAGCACGAAATCTCTATGAGCTTACCTTTAAGCACTGTTTTATAGCAGGTGGGAGGAATTCCTTGAAGTTCCCTGGCTGGAAGGAACTCTGATTACCACTGAAAATGCCTCAGGGCAGTGGTAGCTGGTTTGTGCCAACATCTGACTGAGAGAGGCTGGTTAAAGGAGACCAGTGGGTGATGGAATGAGATAAATGCATGAGATGGCTCTTGTTCTTAAATTCGTTTTTTTTTTTTTTTTAAAGCGGGTAGAAGATCAAGACAATAGGTTATTTCATGAAGGAGTAGAGAACAAAATTCTAAAAGATACTATAGTATCTGGAATATTAATTATTGAGATTCAAAGTGAAATCTGTTTTGTTTTTAGTTTAGTTCATTGTTTTCACTTCAAAGCCCTTTGCCAGAGCACACAGAAACCTCATTTCTATTGTTTCCTATTCCCCAGAGGGTTTTCCCTGCTCTTCTTAGGTGAACTTGTTCACCACCCCCTGGATCAGATGATCACACTTTAGCCTTTAAGTTTTCTCCTAAGCCACACCCTGTGTTGGAATGTCTCTCTGTGTGCCAGATATTTTTGCTTCTGTAATTAAGAGTTTCTTTAAAATTTCACCTCTTCCAAGGAATTTTCCTGGGTTATTGGAAAAGTGGCATTCAGTATTGATATTGCCCTTTACATTTAATGTACCTTTTATGGACTTAATTTGTGCCTTTGATAACTTCACTCCTTTTTCCCCCTTCTATATTATGAAAGAAATTAACAGTTGATTTATCTTGACAAAGTAGAATTTGATTGAATTGGACAGAATTGCATAGTGAATGGATTCTACTATCAAATAGATCAACGTTTGATTATTAGTAAGCTACTAAGTTCTCAAAGCCTTAGTCTCCTTACTATTAAAGTGAGAAAAACAATCATACTGCCTTGTTGAGTTGTGAGAATTAGAGGGGAAAACGCACTAAAACGTTTGGTGTGAAGCTTGACATAAAGTCAGGACTCAAGAGGATTCTGCAAGGGAAATAACACTTGACATAGAGTCAAAACACCTGGGTCCTGGCTCTGTACCCGGACAGGTCCCTTGACCTCTTAGAACCTGTTTCCTTCTGTCTGAAATACGGATATAATCAGTGTGTACTGTTAAATGGTAAGCCACTGGCTCTGGAGCTGGGGGTGGGGAGGGGTCTTTATTTGTAGCATTTGGCGGTTTCCATGGTGTAAATACTCCACCAGTGCCAATTTCAAACTACCACTGTGGTGTCACTGGATGTGGAGCTGAGAATAGATGTGCACGATTGTCTCACCCACCCTTCGACAAAGGGGGATATTTATGTTTAAATGAGACGGTATTTGGGGAACCTGGGTGGCTCAGTAGAGTAAGCATCTGACTCTTGATTTCAGCTCAGGTCATGATCTCATGGTTTGTGGGTTCGAGCCCCATGTCAGGCTCAGCAGTGACAGTGTGGAGCCTACTTGGGATTCTGTCTCCCTCCCTCTCTCTCTGCCCCTTCCGTGCTTGTGTGCACACACACACTCTCTCTCCCAAAATAAATAAACTTTAAAAATAAAAATAAATGAGATGGTATTTGTGAAAGGACTTAGTGTAATAGGTAGTCACTAAATGTTAGCTTAACTTTGCTTGGAAAAGTCCTTCAGATGGGTAGAATTATTGAGTGTAAAATTAATTCTATGTTGGAGGAAGCAGATTGAGCATTTCTTCTCCGTAACAATTTGAGAAATTTCAACAGTAAATACCCAGAGAGGCCAGGCAGACAACACCAGCACAGAAGTGGAACAGGAGGAGCCTGCCACTTTCTTAAATACCCACCGGGGCATCTATGGAGCATCTCACGTTTATTAGCACCCCCCACTGCCCACACCACATGTATCTTTTCCTGTGTTCTCGGTCTCAGTGTGGGTGCTACCATTTTCTCAGCCGTTCCATACAACACCCTTGGAGTCATCCTGGACTCATCTCTTTTATACCCCACATCCAGTCACTGCAAATTCTTTTGGCTCTATCTTCAAGGTTTAGTTTGACCACTACTTACTCTCTCTGCCTCTGTGTCTGTAGCCTGAGTCACTTTAACTGGCATCCCTGTTACTCTCTCCAGAGCTGCCAGAGGAGCTTTTAAAATGAAAGGCAGCTCCCATTATTCCCAACTCCCTTTTCTGACTTCCTTATTCATTTCACTTTTAGCATACTGGCTTCTTTATTCATTCTTACAAGCCAGGCACATATCCTCTCTGGAACCATTGCTCTTATTCCTTCTTTCCCCAGAATCTTGAATGGCTCATATCATGACTTCATAAATCTCTTGGCTCAAAGTTACCTCTTCAGAGAGGCCATCCCTGACCACCAGTCTAACATAGGTCCCCACACTACTCTGTCCTGTCAACTTGCTTTATTTTTCTTTTTATAGACTTAGCCCTGCTTGACCTTAGAGATGATGTGAATCCATTTATTTTAGGTCTGTTTCTTCCACCAATAGAAACTCCATGAGGGGAGAGACTTAACTTTCATGGCTGAATTCCCAATTCCCCAGAGCCTCACAAAGAAGGCTTCCTGACATATAGAAGGCACATCATACATAGTTATTCAATGAAAGGATGAATGTTTGTGAATGTGTTCCATGTGTACTTGAAAAAAATTCTCCAATTGTTGAGTGCCAAGTTCTATATATGTGTATAAGATTAATCTTGTTAGTTATGTTATTAACATATTCAGTCTCTTTATTAGTGATTGCCCAATTGATCTATCAGTTGGAACAAATTAAAGTTTTCCATTGTGATTGTGGTTTTGTTAATTTCTCCTTGTAACTCCAGTCAATTTTTGCTTTAAGGACATGTTGTTAGGTATATACTAACTTAGGATTATTCTATATTCTTAATGAATTGTTCATTTTATCATTATATGGCCATCTTTATCTCTAATACTTTTGCCTGTAAATACATTTTGCTTGGTATTGATAATGCTGTTCCATATTTGGTTGGTATTTTTGATATGTATCTTTTAAACTTCTCTTATTTTCAAACTAAAGATTTTTTTAATGTTTATTTATTTTTGAGAGAGAGAGAGAGAGAGAGAGAGAGAGAGAAAGGAGGGGGGAGGGGCAGAGCTAGGGAAGCACAGAATCTGAAGCAGTCTCCAGGCTCTGAGCTGTCAGCACAGAGCCTGACAGGGGGCTTGAACATACGAGCCATGAGATCATGACCTGAGCTGAAGTCGGACGCTTAACGGACTGAGCCACCCAGGTACTCCCAAACTATTTTTAATAGTAAAGTTTAATCCGGTTACTTTTGTTGTGATTATTTATATACTTGGACTAATTTTTATTATCTCATTTTGTTTTCTATTTACTGTGACTTTTTTTTGTTAATCCTTCCCCCTCTTTCTGCTGTTAAATTGAATTTTTATGCTATTAGTTTGGTAATTATAGGTTGCATTAAACTTTTTTCACCCCTACTCTTAACTTACTTGGCTTAATGAAGTTAATCAGTGTCTATGCTCCTGTGTAATGCAAAAGCCTTGGAATGCTTTACTCTGATCATCTTCCTCCTACTCTCCATAGTATTAACCGGTATATTAGATCCATCTTGTTTTCAAACCCCAATGAGTCATTTTGTTTATATAGTCAATGTTTGTATAGGTTTGACTTGTTTACTAATTTCTTTATTCCTTGTTATTTCTAGCTTCCCACACTTTCATTTTGGATTCTTCCATTTCCCCCCCCCCCCATTCTTTCTTAAATTCTTTACATTCTTTAGTAGTTTTTTCAGGAATTGTATGTCAGTAGGTGTTGGTTTGCAATCTCAGTTTTGTTTCTCCCTGGGTGAAATTCTATACTAGCCCCCCAGTACACAGAGGGTAAGACCAAAGAAAGAGGTAGGCCACTCCAGATTGGTAGGTGGCAGGTTTAATAAGGGAACTTGCGATGCTTGTGTTGGGCAGCAGCAAGATGAGTAGATCTCCACATCCACCCCCCAGAATCTTAAGAGTTTATGTAGAGGCCTTAATGGGGTTCAGTCATGTATACAGTCCAGATGGTCTCAATAACACATGATTCTCTCAAGACTTCATCCTTGAGTAGCTCCTCGTGCCAGAGCAGTGGGCCAAATGTCCATTCCAAGAATGGGGAGAGGGTGAAAAGCCTCTGCCTTGTGTTTCAACCTGCAGTTACCTCCTTTCCATGACTTCCTCCAACAGTAGGAAATCCTTTTAGTCTTTTTTGTCTGTTTGTTTTAGAATCTATGTATATAGCATCTTAATTTTCGATTAGTAGTTTAGTTAGCATAGAATTTTGTATCTACCTTAGCCCACTAAAATTATTTTATTGTTTTCTGACTTCTTTTGTTTGTTGTTGAGAAGTCTACTGTCAGTTTAATTATCATTCCTTTTTATGTAAGCTGTCTTTTCTGTTTATTTTAAGATGATCTCTTTGCTTTCCTGTTTCTGCAGTCCCTCATTTAGTGTCTAAGCATGGATTTGATTTTGTTTTTCCTGCTTGAAACCTAGTTTGCCTCCCCAACTAGAGGACTTAAGTTTGTATTCAGTTTACTTCCAGAAGTTTAGTTTTCTCTTTTAAATCTGCCTATTTTGTGTTGTACCATATACTCTTCAATAGTATAGTCTCTTTAATATTGTTGTAGAATTTCTACCTCTTAGAGTGGCGCAAATTTTCCCATGTATTTGGTGTACTGACTCTCCCTCATTGTGGTTCGTTTCCTTGTGTGACTGCTAATTGTTGACTGTGAATACATCTTTAGCAGGGAGTCTAGTGTGCCCTGGATTGTGCACTACTGGTGTTTATAGAGAGGTTTTGCATTGACTTTTGTTGTTGGGGTCCTAAAATTAGTTTGTGGGCTAATTTTTTTGGCTTTGGATTCTTGCATCATAGAGTTAGTACAACTCCTACTTACTCTTATATGTTTCTGGCTTAGGGTTTCAGTTTCTCTCAGGAGATTTATTTCCCCAATTAGAGACCTGGATAGATGGCAAGTTTTCTTGCCAATTTTCTAGGTTAGTGGGAGGAATTTTTCCTGATGCCTGTTTCACTGATAGGTCTCAGCTTTAAGCAAGGTATTCTGTTGTAATTCTCTGATCTAAAAGAGGCTGATACCAAGAAAACTGTACCTACATGGCATTAACATTTTAGCAGCCAAACCTTATATCAGGCCCTGATACCCTCTTTTGCTGACATGGTGACAATAGAAAATTACTTCTGGTTTGAGTTTCCTTTTTATTTTAGGTAACTGGAAGATTTCCCATTATTTTTGTCATTTGAGTTTGGCTGTTTATTAAAAGGGAAACTTTATAATTTATAATTTTGTAGGGGGAGTGTCTTCCATGTCAACTTAGTCTGTCACTTCTCGTGTCTTCCTGCTTTCCTTGCCTGTATATATTTTCCCATGTTGAGTTTACTCCCATTAAAAAGCAAAAGGTTTTCTTCATAGTAAAATATTTGCCTACAAAGAAAACTCTAGGCCAGATGGTTTCTCAGGAGAGCTTTACTAAGTATTCAAGGAAAAAATATCACAATTTTACAGAACTACTTCCTGACAATAGAAAAAAAGAGAACACTTTTCATGAGGCTGGCATGACTCTTATACCAAATGACTAAAATAAGGATAATACAAGAAAGAAAAATGATAGGTCAACTTCCCTCTTAAGTCTAGCTGCAAAAACTCCAAATGGATATTAACAAATCAATCTAACAGTATATAAAAAGAAACTTATGTAATGACCAGGTTGTTTTTATTGCAAGATAAAAAAGATAAGTTTAACACTAGAAAGTAAAGTATTATAATTTATTATACTAGTAGGTAAAAGGAGAAGAATCATGTGGTCATCTCTACAGATGCATTTGGTGTGTTTATATATTCATTTATTATCAAACAAGGCAACAAACAGCTCTTAGAAAACAGGGATATACAGTAAATTTTTCAATCTAAAACAAAAAAAACACATTAAAAAAACCCTCTAAAATTATCATATTTGATGGTGAAACTAAAATTGTTTTCCATTGAAATTGTAATCAAGATAAAGATGAAATATAGTGTATCTATACCAATGACTCAGTTTTCATTTCCAGTATTATTTACTTATGCCTTCTCTTTTCCTTATGATCAGTTTAGATCAATTTGTCTATTTCCTTTTGTTTGTTTTTTAATGTTTACTTATTTTTGAGAGAAACAGAATGTGAGTGAGGGAGGGGCAGATAGAGAGGGAGACAAAATCTGACACAGGCTGCAGGCTCTGAGCTGTAAGCATAGAGCCCAATGCAGGGCTCGAACCCGTTAACCGCGTGATGATGACCTGACCGGAAGTTGGATGTTTGAGCCACCCAGGCGTCCCTCAGTTTGTCTATTTCAAGGAAACAGCCTCTGGTTTTTTGATCATCTCCAATTTTTTTCTGTTTTTTGCTTTATTAATTCATGGCCCTACTTTAATTATTTCTTAGCTACTGATTTTCTTAGTTTTGTTCTGTTGTCCCTTTTTTTTTAAGTTTATTTACTTATTTTGAGAGAGAGAGAGAGAGATAGAGAGCAAGTGGGAGAGGGGCAGAGAGAGAGAGAGAGAGAGAGAGAGAGAGAGAGAGAGAGAGAGAATCCCAAGCAGGGTCTGCACCATCAGCACAGAACCCCTGACACTGGGCTCGATCTCGCCATCTGTGAGATTGTAAACACCTAAGCCATCCAGACACCCCTCTGATGGCCCTTTTTAATTTCTAAACTTAAATGTTTATTTTTACCTTTTTTAGTTATGATACAGATATTTAAGGCTTTTAACTTTAATTCATACATTTTCTATATTTCATGACCCACTTTAGTTACATCTCAGAGATTTTTACCTGTTGTGTTTATATTGTCCAATACTAAATACTTTTTAAGTTCCATTGTAATTTCTACTTTAGCCTTTTTTTTTTTCTTAATGGGATGTTGCAAAGAAATTTTTTTCTTAATTTTATTAAGTTTTTAAGTTTAATTCCAGTATAGTTAATGTTGATTATTAGTTTCAGGTGTGCAGTATGGTGACTGAATAGTTCTATACATTACTTAATTGTGATAAGTGTACTTTTAATCTCCTTCACCTATTTCACCCATCCCTCCACCTACCTCCCCTTCAGTTTGTTCTCCATAATTAAGAACGTTCTTGGTTTATCTCTCTCTTTTGTTCGTGTTTTAAATTCCACATATGAGTGAAATCACGTGGTATTTGACTTTCTCTGACTTATTTCACTTACCATTATACTCTGTAGGTCCATCCATGTTACTGAAAATGTCAAGATTTCATTCTTTTTATGGTTGAAAAATATTTCTGTGTGTGTGTGTGTGTGTGTATCATCTTATTTATTTATTCATCTATCAATGGACATTTGGGCTGCTTCCGTAATTTGGCTATTGTAAATAATGCTTCAATAAACATAGCATATATCCTTTTGAATTGGTGTTTTTGTATTCTTTGTGTAAATACCCAGTAGTACGATTACTAGATCATAGGGTAGTTCTATTTTTATTTATTTATTTATTTACTTATTTATAACAAATATTTTTTAAATGTTTATTTTTGAGACAGAGAGAGACAGAGCATGAACAGGGGAGGGGCAGAGAGCGAGGGAGACACAGAATCTGAAGCAGACTCCAGGCTCCGAGCTGTCTGCCCAGAGCCCGACATGGTGCTCAAACTCACGGACTGTGAGATCATGACCTGAGCTGAAGTCGGATGCCTAACCGACTGAGCCACCCAGGCGCCACAGGGTAGTTCTTTTTTAAATTTTTTGAGGAACCTCCATATGTCTTCCACAGTGATTGCACCAGTTTGCATTCCCATCAACAGTGCGTGAGGGTTCTTTTTTCTTCACATCCTTGTTGACACTTGTTGTTTCTGTTTTGATTTTAGCCATTCTGACAGGTATGAGGTGATATATCACTGTGTTTTGTGTTTTTTTTTCCCCCTAACTGTGGTTCTGATTTGTAGTTCCCTGATGATGAGTGATGTTGAACATCTTTTCATTTGTTGGCCATCTGGATGTCTTCTTTGAAGAAATGTCTGTTCATGTCTTTGGCCCATTTTTTTAATTGAGTTATTTGTTTTTTGGGTATTGAGTTGTATAAATTCTTAATATATTTTGGGTGCTATTTATTTATTTATTTATTTTTAAATTTTTATTTAATTTTGAGAGAGAGCATGAGCAGGGTAGGAGCAGAAGGAGAGGGCGGGGGGAGAGAATCTGAAGCAGACACCATGCTGTCAGCACAAAACCCAGTGAGGGCATCCAACCCACGAACCATGAGGTCACGACATGAGCCCAAATCAAGAGTCGCTGCTTAACTAACTGAGCCACCCAGGTGCCCCTGAACGCTAACTCTTTATCAGATATGTCATTTGCAAATACCTTCTCCCATTCAGTAGGTTGTCTTTTTGTTTTGTTGATTGTTTCCTTTGCTGTACAGAAGCTTTTTATTTTGATAGTCCCAATAGTTTATTTTTTCTTTTATTTCCCTTGGTTCAGGAGACATATCTAGAAAAATGTGGCTGTGTCCAATGTCAGAGAAATTACTGGCTGTGCTCTAATCTAGGATTTTTATGGTTTCAGGTCTGACACTTAGGTCCCTAATCCATTTGGAGTTTATTTTTGTGTGAAGTGGTCCAGTTTCATTCTTTTGCATGTGGCTGTCCAGTTTTCCCAACACCATTTGTTAAAGAGACTGTCTTTTTTCTATTGTATATTTTTGCCTTTTTTGTTGAAGATTAATTGACCATATAATCGTGGATTTGTTTCTCGGCTTCCTATTGTGTTCCATTCATCTATGTGTCTGTTTTTGTACCAGTACTGCACTGTTTTGATTACTACAGCTTTGTAGTATAACTTGAAATCTGGAATTGTGATATATCTAGCTTTGTTTTTTGGTCAAGATTGTTTTGGCTATTTGGGGCCTTTTGTGGTTCCATGCAAATTTTAGGATTATTTTCACTAGCTCTGTGAAAAATGCTTTTGGTAATTTGATAGGGTTTGCATTAAACATATAGATTGCTTTGGGTACAATGGACGTTTTAACAATATTTGTTCTTCCAGTTCATGAGCATGGAATGAATATTGTTCCATTTGTTTGTGTCGTCTTTAATTTCTTTCATCAGTGTTTTATACTTTTCAGAGTACAGGTCTTTCATTTCCTTGGTTAAGTTTATTCCATAGGCATTTTGTTATTTTTGGTGCATGGCCATCTGTTATTTAAAAGTGTGGGTTTTTTAGTTTTCAAACATGTTTTTTTCTTTTTCTTTCTTCTTTTTCTTTTTTTTTACTAAAAAACTGTTGGAACTTCTTTTGTGAACCTGTTCGGTCAGTTATTATGTTCTAAATATTTGAGTGTGTTTAAAGATCGAGAGTATTCTCTGATTTTTGGATGTATGATTTTTTTTAAGCGTATTTTAGTTAAACGTAATGTATGGTGGGGCAGTATAACATGGTGGTTAAGAACATAGGTTCTGGAATAAACTGCCTGGATTTCAGTCCTGGCTCTGCAGCTTACTAGCTCTGTGAGACTGGGCTTAGATAATAATAGTACATTCTTATAGAGGTTTTGGATAGGGCTAAATTATTATGTAATTATTAATATATATTCTATTATGTATTATACTTAATATACATTAATATGTTATATGTATTAATATCAGTGTCTGGCATATATTAAGTACTACAGAATATAACTAAAATGCTATTGTTAACATCTATATTTCTAATTACTTTTATGTGTTTGCCCTATCCATTTGAGATAGAGGTAGGTTGAAATCACTCATGTGGTCTGTGTTTTTCTCCTTGTACTTTGATCAGTCTTTGCTCTTTGTTGTGATGCTATAATGTGTGCTTATAAAATTATTATAATATTTACTTGCTGGATTTATTAACTTTTAGTATCCCTTTTAATCTCGGGCCTCTACCTAATCCAGGTGCCTTTGTGGAGGTTAGAAAAAGGCACATCCTGTGCGTCAGGCAGCTTGACATAGGGCCAACTCAGAGGTTGTTCAGGACGCCTTGAAGAATCCCTGCCAAACAGCATCACAACTGGCCAAAACCTGTCTAAGGCTGTATTTCATTGGTTTTCCACTGGAGAGTGCTGCCAAATCTCAGGGTACAATGCTGGGTAAGAGCTCTAGAACTCATCCTTAGCCACTGTGCGACCATCGTGTACATCCTGGATGAGGTTAGGAAACCTGGGGTGTAAAGCCTCAGGTATTGCCTCATCAGCTGGCTGAGGAAATCACAGCTGCTCTGACAACCACACCTGGAATTCAGGAACAGTCTGAGGACTGTGGCAGGCCAGGGTAGCCATCCTGATGAGAACTGGAGGAGATTGGGAACTCCATGATTCTCTGGGACTGGTGGGGCTCCAGGGAGACGGGCATGGGAGTGAAGGGGCTACCCATGAGTGCAGCATCCGCAGCAACCTCAGAAAGCATGGGCACTTCTAGGATATCAGGTCTATCGGAGGGACAGAAAGTGCTGTCCAAATGAAAGTTTGTCAGTGGAAGTTAATAAGACAGTGTTAATGGGTTTGGGAGGAGGAGCCTGGAGAGATACTTTAAGCCAGGATTTTTGTAGAGCCTCCATGGTGAAAATCTGAACGAGGTAGTTGTTAAGGGCTGTAGCCATTTCAGTTTCTTGCTGTTCCCCTTTAAACATTCATTCTCTAGTCAGAGATTTCAGTTGCCTGTGCACACCTTTTCTGCCATTGTGTCTTTACCTCTCGCCTTTCTCATAACCCAGTGGAGATATATATCATAAAGGACACTTTTCTGTCTCAGGAAAAAAAAAAAAGGAGGGTGTGATGATATCTATCTCTGCAGTTGTTGTGAGGTTTAAATTAAAAAAAAAACAAACAAACAAAGTTCCTAGATGTAGTAGAGGACCAATACATGTGAATTTCTTTCCACTTTTCTCTCTTTTTGGTTGCCCTTTTTTGCTGCCAGTATTCTCAGTGGTTAGGTGGAACAGTTTTACACATAACCACCCAACATGTTTTGTTTCAGTTCCAAAATACAGTCTGGATCTGCCCACCCTAGTCGCCACCACTGGCATCCTCTCTCTTAACTTCTTCAGTAGCTTTTCCACCTGGTCTCCATGCTGCCCATCTTGCGTCTATCCACACAATAGCCATGGTAATCTTTTTATTTTTAAATGTTTATTTATTTCAAGAGAGAGAAAGTGGGGGGAGCATGCACATGCGTGGCGGGGAGGGGTAGAGAGAGAGAGAGAGGGAGAAAGAGAATCCTAAGTAGGTTCCGTGCTGTCCGCACAGAACTCATCTCAGGGCCCCATCTCACTAACAGCAAGATCATGACCTGAGCTGAAACCAAGAGTTGGACACTTAACTGACTGAGCCACCCAGACGCCCCTGGTAATCTTTTTTAAAAATGGAAATAAATAACATTAGAAACCTTTCAACAGGGGCACCCGGGTGGCTCAGTTGATTAAGCATCAACTTCAACTTGGGCCATGATCTGGTGGTTTGACAGCTCAGAGACTGCTTCAGATTCTGTGTCTCCCTCTCTCTCTGCTCTGCCCCACCCCCTCCACTGCCCACACACTCTGCCTCTCAAAAATAAAGAAGCACTAAAAAAAACAAAACAAAACAAAAAACACCTTTCAACAGTTCCCCCTAGATTTTATTTTATTTTCCTTTTGTTCCCCATAGATTTTCAACAAAATGTAAATTTCTTCCTGTCAACTGTGAGGCCCTATGTGATCTGGCCCTGGACTATTTCCTGTTGCATTCTTCTCATACCCTTCCCCTTTTGCATTTATTCCAGCTTTTTATGAACGTTCTATTATCCTCAGCTCGTTGTCATTTCAAGGCTTTTGTGCTTCCTAATCTCTATGCCAAGAATGTTTTTGGTTCTCAGCTCAAATGCTAGAACCAGAGGAATCCTTTTTGGCCACTTTCTCTTAAGTTGCCTCCTTTGGTCCCAAATTGTTCCCCATCAGATTACCCTATTTTAATTTATTTGAAACCAGTTGCCATTATCTGAAATTATTATATATGTATACATGTAAATGCTTACTTGTTGTTTTCTTCTAGAGTGTAAGTTTCATCTGTCTTGACCATGGATCTGTTTGAGTCCTTAAGTAATATGTAGTATAAGATAAAATGCCAAAATATATTTGCTTAATGTATGAGTGAATGAACCAATATTATTTTCTTCATGAAGTCTTTTCAGAGAACTGCCACCGAAGGTAATTCTTTCCTCCATGGAGTCCCTGTTGTATTTCATTTGCACTTCTTACTCTATTTGTCACATTATTCCCTGCATTTGGTTATTTATGTGTATTATCATGTATCCTTTACTAGACTGTAGAGTGCTGGAAGGCAGAATTGGAGGGCAATGGTTTAAATTTTTTTTTTTTTAACGTTTATTTATTTTTGAGACAGAGAGAGACAGAGCATGAACGGGGGAGGGGCAGAGAGAGAGGGAGACACAGAATCGGAAACAGGCTCCAGGCTCCGAGCCATCTGCCCAGAGCCCGACGCGGGGCTCGAACTCACGGACCGCGAGATCGTGACCTGAGCCGAAGTCGGACGCTTAACCGACTGAGCCACCCAGGCGCCCCAGAGGGCAATGGTTTAATACATATTAGTTGAACTGATGAATTAGTTACAAACAATAAAGTCATCCTTATTTAAAACACTGATAAGAAGAGGCAGTCCTGGCCTTACCACCACTTCTCAGCACACTTTGACAGTTGTGGCATTTGGACTGTAACTAGGTTTGTTGGGATGCTCTCCACATGCCATGCCCCTTCTCAGCCCTGTTAGGTTTGTACAATTAATTCATTCTTTATTCATTTATACACAGCATTTGAAGCAAATTACCAGCTCCTAGCTTGATTTCTTTTTATTCTTTGAATGTTCATAGCTGTTCTGATTTTGCAGCCAGAGGGTTATAATTTCCATGCTTGACAACATTCATGATTTAAAAAACCTTTCTATTGCATTCCTCTTCTTCCTTCTGCTTTTTCAAAAATTAATTTTTGAGTCAGTAGAGAACAGAATTTGTTAGGCGCCTTTTTAAAAATCCTTACATGAGATCTGTGAAGTAGCTGTTATTTCTGCCATTCTATAGACGAAGATCAGAGAGGTTATTATACAGCTTGTCTAAGACCTCCACAGGTGGTGGAGGTAGGATTCAAACTCAGGTTTCCTGCTTCTAAAGCCACAACTCCAGACTAACTCAGCAGTGTTCCTTGGCACTGTATCAATAGACAAAACAGCAGAGACATTACTGAAGGCCCTGGTTGGAGATTTAGTAGCACAAATTACATCCATTCCTGACAGGCTACATACAGCTATATTGGAAGGAAAATGTGGACGTGTAAACATAGCGTGACCAGAACCTGTTTTTTGTACTGTCTATGATTGTAAACACTTGAGAATGTTGTCCTTTCCCATGTTTCCTTCTTGCTGCATGAACACATTTTCACTGTTTTAACCATAGCTGTAATGTGAGTGCACTGTACAGAAGAGGAGAATTGTGCAGGGATCAATTCTCTGGATGTTGCACTTTGCTTCCCTTCCTGCTTTTCCTGGGATGTTTCCTGGAATGTTAAGACCAGTTATTATAATGAATTGGTTATTCTATTAGACTGTATTCTGACCTAAAAATGAAGGGTGATTAGGAGAGAAAGTTCTTTTGATTATGTTGCATGTGTGTGTGTGTGTATATATATATATATATATATAGAGAGAGAGAGAGAGAGAGAGAGAGGAAGATTTAATAGAAACAGTATACTTTAAAAGAAATGATTTGAGCAGCCATCTTTCATGGTCATGATAGCACCATTTTTCTGGTGAAGAGCAAAATTGGAAAACAATGATTTTATTTCAAATGCTTAAGTATTACTTTTACTGAAATTTAAATCTACTAAATTGTGACCTTTTAAAAGCATGAAATATGATTTATTCATCTTTATATATTTATCCTTTATTTTATTTAAAATTTTTTAAAAGTTTATTTATTTATTTTGAGAGAGAATGTGCATGAGCATGAGTGGGGAGAGGCAGAGAGAGAGGGAGAGAGAGAATCCCAAGCAGGCTCCATGCTGAGCCCAACATGGGGCTCAATCTCACAACTGTGAGATCATGACTTGAGCTGAAATTAAGAGTTGGACGCCTGACTGAGCCACCCAGGCACCCCGTCATTTATTTTAATACATGGCAATATAGTAGGAATTCAGTGCATGTTTTTCAATGACCAGATGAAATAACATTGTTTTAGTACCCTTGATGGGGACTTGTATATAACCCATCAGTATAATCCCATGATTTTGTTAATATGAAAAATTTTCTGTTGTATTTCATGGGGTTATGAACATGGAAGCTTCTTAAACATTACAACTAATAAAACACAAAAGGGTAAAGTGATACAGACCGTCTCCAGTTAAAGCGTTATTAACAATACCACTTGTCACTGTACCATGATAATATGTAAGTAACAAATAATATAATTCTAGTTGATATTCAGAACAGATACTTCTTTTCTTTAGAGCTACTTTGGTGAACAGTCATATTTTGGGGTGTTGTCAATTGTCAATTTCCTCAGTTACAGGTGGGAACAGGAGGATATAGACTAAATGTGAGGAAATAGTTGTCCAGGTGGTTACCGACAGCAGGTATTTCTTATGTACAGCTAGAATACGAAGTCCGATAAATAGTCCAGGAAACAAGAAAGTCCAGACACTCATCAAATATAAGAATTAAGTAGTTTAGTCCAGGAGCCAGATCATCAAGTTAGGTGGAATATTCCAACAGCCAACTCAAGTCCAGAATCTGGAAGGTAATACACAGTGGAACTGAGTGTGAGGGAAGCCAAAGAGTAATTCCAGAGCAGGCAAACCCCTGTAGTTGTTAGCGGAGGACTTCGGCTTGTAGGGATACAGTGACAGTCCCCTAAAATGGAAGATGGAGTTCATGGCTTGGAGGCAGATTCATTTTCTGACAACAATTCACTTATTCATTGATTCATTAAATGCTTATTGAGTGAGTATTCTATGCCTTATACAATATGTGGTGCTTAGGATGCAACAGCTAACAAGCCAGACAAGATCCTTTTCCTTAGAGAGCTTGGAGAGTGTCATGTTAAGAAAATAAGAATCATAGTACAATAATAATATAATATATCATGTAGTTTGTGGGAAATCCAGATTTTGTGAAAATACTACTAATAGTTAATGCCTATTGAATAGTTATTGTGCATAAGGCATTATTCGTAGTGCTTTATGTGCATCAACAGATTTAATCCTCACAACTCTACAAAATAAGCATTAATGTTATTTATATTTGATGTATGAGGAAATGGAGCTTCTGGAAGGTAACATTTTCCTGCTCAGGAGCTCACAGCTGGTCAGTGGTAGATTTAACATTTGAAATCTGTGATTCATTTCCAGAATCCAAGGTCCTAGTCATTACATTCTCCTGCCACCCTGTTGCCTGTTAATTTCTGGGGTCTTCAGTGGAAGGTGGGTGTGGGACTGAGACAAAGAGCCAGGAAACATTTCCCCAAGCAGGGACATTGCAGTATGACTTGGGGGAAGGGATGGAGGTATGGTTGGGGAGAAAGGTAGGTGGCACAGGGGACCAGGGAAGGGGAAGAGAGAAGGTGTGTGCCAAGACTCAAAGGCAAAAAGGAGATAGTGAAATTGGGGAGCACTCAGTCAAGGTGGGGTGGTCAAGCTGTTTTTGTTGGCTGATATGTGAGCTTCAACATGAAGTTAGTAGGTTCATGGAGAGAGGCTTTTGACTGTAGACACATAAAAACTAAAGAACGTGATTAGGAGAATGAGGTGGGCAGGTAGTGTCTTAGGAGAGAAATGCTTGAGCGTTAATGAGATTATAAACCCTATATAATTAATCTCAAAAAAAAAAAGAATGCTCAATATAAATGTTTTAGCATAGGAGAAAGAGTATCGATAAATATGAAGGCATGTGTTAAAATGGTATCCGCCCTTAAAATTATGTTCAAAGGATAATTTCGCAGCTCGTTAAGCTATATAAACAGGCATTTCAGCTTTACCAGCTGTGGGGGACCAGAATTTCCATGTAGAATACTTTGTGTGATTTGCACCCTAGGGAAAACAGAGGGGAGGGGTATCTTACAATGATTGCCTCTGTTTTTTAGGGGAAAACTTAAACTCTACCCAGAGTGTCAATTCTGTCTGGAAAGGCATAACTGTCACTATTATTATTTTTAAAAGGAGTTTCTTCCTGAGAAGTTTAGATGTCTCTAGACTTAAAAAAAAAATGCAATGGTTTATTTTAATGATGTTCTAGTTTTAGCAGGAGAAGATTTACAGATGTTATGTAGGACTTGCATTTACAGACGCCTGAGTGTGCATGGCATCTTTTGAGTGCACATCATCTGGGTACTTGTAACTTGTGGCTAGGTGCTCAGGTTTTGCTTGGACATTGGTGTAATTATCATGAATGAAATTTGTGCTTGTGTTTTTTTATCCTACAACTTCAGTTGTCATAGTTATGGTTCCAAATAAACAAGAAGAGTAGGGAAACTAGAAGCTGCCATGCTATCAGTCTATCAGTAACTAATCAGAGGAAAAGGAAATTGTAGCCCTCCAAGTGATGAATTCAAACAGAGGGGCTAACAAGACAAGACAAATGGATTTCAGCAATACTGACCTATAAGCATAAAACATGTCATTAAGTGAATCCGTCTTAACACTGGTCTGGATAATAAAAGTGTCAACAATATTCTAGAGGAAAAATACACCAGGAGCTTGAATTGAAAGCTTTTAGTGTAGAAGAGATTTAGATGTTGGCTAAGACCACAAGATCCCAGATGTTCTAATACTGAGGATGTTTACGCAAAATGCTTTAGACTTTTGAAGTAATTTTTGTTCTTTCCTCTAATATTATTGTCTACCTCTGTCTTATCTTCCTCAAATGATAGAAATTTCTCCCTTGGTTAACTTATTTATCCCTTTTTTTTTGCACTCACAGCTATTATAGCCGAAAGGTTAAGAAACAGGGTTAGGGGATTGAGAAGAACAGAGGAGATCTGTCCTCTGGGGGAGGTTGTTTGGAAAAGGGCAGCATTGAGTGAGGAGTACCTAGGCCCCCAAACCCAGGGACACTGGTAAATTGATCATGCCTGGAGAGATTCCATTTTCTACAACAAAATGTGAGAGAGAGTTGATACCAGATGTGGTATCAGACACCTGAGAACTAGCACTGGGACAGCCAGAGATAGACTGACAACCACAGAGATGAATTTAGGCCTGCGGGAAAATTCCAAGGGTGAAGTGTGGGGTCAAGAGCTGGCAGGAATTACAGAGAAACAAAGGCAGATTCCAAAAATGAGGATTTAATTGCTGAGAGAGAGACAGAGGGAGAGAGAAGAAAAAACAAGTTAGTAATAGGGGCAAAACTGGACATACACAAAAAGCAAGAAGGAGAATAGATACTGAAATATGATTTATGTAAAATAGGTGAGTGACAATAATAATAGCTGATATTTCCAAGCATTTGCTAAATACTGGCACTGTTCTAAGCATTTTACATCTTTTATTTCATTTTATTTACTCAATAAACTCTTGGAGACGGGTACTACCAGTTTACCTATTTTACAGGTGAGGAATCTGAGTCACTGAACCAGGAAAGTGAGGTATGGAGAGGTAAGAGAGCATGTCTAAGTTCACACGTGTAGTAGATAGGGAGCCAGGATTGAGATCTCAGCAGTGAAACTCCAGAGCCTTCATTCTTCAACAATGATGCCATAGAGCAGTGGTTCTCAAAGGGTGGTCCGAGGAACAGCAGCACCAGCATCACCTGGGAATTTAGTAGAAATGCAAATTCACAGGTCCTACTATAGAAACTGCTGGTGGGACCCCGCAATCCATGTTTCAGCAGACCTCTAGGAAAATCTGATTCTGTCTGTAGTTTGAGAACCCCTTAGGTTGAGCATAGGCCCGCAGTCTCCTATGGTTTCCAGCTCTTCCTGTCTGTATATGGCCCATCATAAAAAGCTTCTTTTCTCTCTATGGTTTGGATTCTTTAATTGCTTCAGGGGTCCTATACACCCATACCCTTATAACTTCTCTCAATTATTTGAATTAGCTCGAAACTTGTTTGTTCCTTGCAATTAAAAGGTATAATTAAAGCAGACACTTCACACACCTGGAACATGTTTGCTTTAATGAGACTTATTAAAGCTGGATTAGGTTCTCTTTCTGGAAACATAGAGGGTTAGGATATTCAGACCAATCCTGTCACTGGAACAGCTTAAAAAAAGAGCCTAGATAAACACATATATAACCTTAAAAGCATCCGAAAGTTAAAAAAATAATAATAAGGAATCCCCTGGCCAAAATCTCAGAGGAAAATGAGAATACAGAAAGGTCACTGGAGCACTGAAGGCATTCTGCTAGAAGACATTGGCCAGGTATTATTCTGTGTTGCAGAATCTGGTCTCCTTGAGCTCGGGGTCCACTCACAGTTGGGAGTCTAAGAGGAGACATTCTCTTTGCATAAAGCTGAGACCCCCAAGGACTGTACCCTCAGGATAAGGATGAACACTCCCTATCCTCCCATCCCAGGGGGACTGCAAGACGAGTCACTTTAGTGCTGAGTAGAAGAGGGCACAAAACCCAAACCAAAATGAAATAAACAAATCATTGAGAAGTTATAGCCAAACACTGATGTTCTCAAGGAAGTGCTGCTTAAATACACCTCAGCTAGGCAGTTCAAGTGTGAGTTTGCTTTAAGGTGGTCATGAACTGGTAGTACCCCTGTGTGTTCTTAGTAAAAGTAAATGCAAATCCTAGGCCTCCAGGACTGCTCACAAATAGGTCCACAAGTAAAATGGGTTAATCATAGTCAAATTTACCAGGCATGTAAGGAAGCCAGGCACCAAGGACGAGAACCAGCAGAAACAACCAACTGCCAAAACAGACCCATAAAAAATGTAAGGTTTTAGAATTGTCAGATTATAAAGCACAATCCTCTATTTCAAGAAATAAGATGAGCTTGAAAATATTTTTTAAGGGAATAGCAAAATCTAGCAGTTTAGAGGAAAAAATATTTTAAAGAAAGGAAAAAAATTAAACCAAGGGACTGATAATAAAACATTAATGTACACTATTTTCTACTCTGAATAACCTTACATATTTTTATTAAGAGTAGGTTTTGTGAGATATTTTATGTAATTAACTTACAATTTAAATTTATTTGAAAATGAATACATTGCATGCTTAGGCTAATATTTAAATTCTAAATTATCAGTATATGAAGATAATATAAGGTGCATTAAACTTACATTAAACCTGTCTTTTTTTTCCACATGCAACTGAGATAGATATTGAATAGATATATGAGCAAGCTCTCCAGAAGGTTAAGCAATGGCCTAATTATTGGTTTTGATTATCTGAATATATCACAAACACTTGTGGATTTTGAGACTATTTCAGTTAAATGGTGTCATTTCTCCATTTTATTATCAAATTTAATTAAAGTGTTTTAAGGAGTATAAATAACTTTGGAAGAAATGCAGAGATATTACCACAAGGTCAATTTTACAAACATGCAAGTGGAAAGTTTCTGGGCTCCACTAATAGTGTGCAGCTCAGTCAGCAGTAACACAATCTGTGTTCCCCAGAGAATAATTTCAATTTTCAGGACTGGTAAAACTTACAGCTTGAAGCTTACTGTGTGGAAAGGATCACTGTTTTCTAACTGTGAATAAATGTATCTGCAAATGTTGGATATGTAATATCTAATTCATCCCTAGAGATGCTAATTATTCTTTAAGAATGTGGTAATGAGATGAAACATACTGTTGCCAGCAGGCAGAAGAGATCATATTTCATATCATTCATTTAAATCAGGGCATTCATTTTCATTACAAGATAGAGTCAGCGATAGAAACAGAGGCAAACTATGGGGAAAGTAAAGTTTTAGCAAGTACGGACAATAAGACACACAATAGTTGGCTCTTGAAGTGCTGATCTCATTTACTTGCAGCCAGACTTGTTGAAAGATGACTATCAGAAGAAAAACAAAAATCCCCTCTGTGGTGCGATATTAATGTTAATAGCTGTTAGCAAGGAGAAACCCAAAGTTGAAGTTAAATGCCATAAAAGTTAATTCTTTTGAATGCAGAATAAACCCAGGGTGAGGGGGTGCGATATGACTTCGACTTTTGTATTACTATTCTTCAACATTCATTTATTGAACACCCATCATGTCAAAATATAAAGGAAGAAGCAGACCTTTTCCAGAAAGTTTGCAATATGTGTAACCAAGAGCCGGGGATGAATCCCAGGCAAAAGGGCATTGGCATCTTACCTTTAATGGATGTTTTCATGTCTTGATTTGCATTCCATCTTTCTTCTCCTCTACTTACTTCAGTCAAAGATTCAAAGGCAGGCTGGAAAAAGTAAGGACTTTTAGAGAAGATGGCTGATTTGTTCCATAGGAAAGCACACATAGAAATGAGTAGTTGAGAGGGGCTTAGCCTGTCATCACAACCTCTGAGAAGTGGGAAAAGCAGGAAGGTGCACAGGTAAACCCTGAGGTTTGGTGCTCAAGAGTCTGGTGGAGTCTGGGAGTGTGTATTTTTATGTTGCATCTGCCACTTGAATGAATGAGTAAACAAACTTAAGGATTTTGGTTTAAGTTGGTGTATACAAATTTTAGTATATCTAAGTCTTTTAAGAAATTAGCATGTTAGTCAATACTCTCAAAGTGAAAATACCCAGTATGATTTGATGGGAGAAGCATAGGCTCTGGAATAAGAAAGACATGAAGAAATGAATCAACCTTTTTTTCTCATAGAAAAGATGAAAGGAGGGGCACCTGGCTAGCTCAGTGGGTGAAGCATGTGACTCTTGATCTCGGGGTTGTGAATTTAAGCCCCATGTTGGGCAGGGAGCCTACCTGAAAAAAGAAAAAAAAAAGATGAAAGGAGATATAATCTGGTACATAGCAGATTATAATCCTAAAAGGAATAGGAGAAGATTTGTTTCTGTATTACATGAGAATTGTATGAATTAATAGAATTTAAATGCTTGAATTTATTGATTTTACTAATGCTTGATTAATGCTTGATATTAAATGCCTGAGAGAAATTTTACATAATACCTCCTTTGATATCACTCTGGTAAGAACACCCTTGCCAGATACTTTGGGAATGAGGAGAATTTTTGCATTGAACTTTAAGAATTTATAGTATGTGCTTAGGTGAAAGAATAGTCTAACTGATTGGAAATATTTAACTCATCATATAAAAAGAAAAGTAGCAGGGTAGAGAAGAGGCTTGATTGTTAAGGAATGTGTATGAGCAGCCATATTAGTTAACTTTTGCTGTATAACAAATTATCCCAAAACTTAGTGGTATAAAATAACCATTTACTAAAGTTCACTGTTCTCTGGGTCAGCAATTTTAGTTGAGCTGGGTTGGTAGTTCTATTGGTCTCGGCTGGCCTCGCGGGTGCTTCTGTGGGCCTGGCTGTTCTCAGATGACCTCAGCTGGGATGGCTTGCAGTGCTAATTGTGGTATCCCATCATCCAGCATCTAGCTTAGGCTTCATCCAAGAGGTATGAGGGCTTCCAAGAGAGTGTGCAAATCCCCTTGGAAATGGTACACTTTTG
Organism: Panthera tigris; assembly: GCF_018350195.1. Taxonomy (NCBI): domain Eukaryota; kingdom Metazoa; phylum Chordata; class Mammalia; order Carnivora; family Felidae; genus Panthera; species Panthera tigris. The sequence continues at coordinate 22,899,837 of NC_056678.1, read as the reverse complement.
CTTCTCGCATATACTGTTGGCCAAAGCAACTAGTAGCACCAGTTCAGATTCAACATGGGGGAGATAGATTCTACTTCTTAGTGGGAGGCAAAATCATATTGCAATTTTGCTCTTTTTGCAAACTGCTGTAGCAGGGAAGTGAGTTCTAGTGGACTTTATGATGAGACAAAAGAATTTGAGAAAGAATAAGAGACTGATTCCCAAACCCAGCAATTTTCTGAACAGAGGTGGTTAGAAAGGCCTGAAAGGGTGATAGGGAGCTTGAGAGGAGCTGCATTTTCAAAGACTACTGAAGAGAGGAGCGAGCAGGGATTTCAATTTTTTTCAGAGAGATTATATGTTAGAGTTATTCCACAGAAAGAAGAAATTTAATTTTAAAAGAAAGGCCAAATTATTTAGCTTTAAACTATAAATTAGAGAAAAATAAATTATTTAGCTTTAAAGTTTAGGTTAGATAAAAATTAGTCAAGTGGACTGTATAAATCTTGAAAAGAAAAGAGAGACAGAGAGAGAAGAACCACGTAAAGAAAAATAAATTCACATTCTGTCCAAAAACGCAAATATGACATATAGCTATCTCTCCTTTTTTATTTCCTGTAGAAATGTAACGCTTTTGTTTTTGAAGGCATTAAGCCTATTTTAGCTTACCTAAATGCAAGCAGGACTTTCCGAGAAGTCTGATCTTCTTGCACTTGTAAATAGGATGGTATGTGGGGAGTAGAAGTAGTGTCTTTCAGCCCTCCAGACCACCTCCAGTTCTGCAGTGTGGGAATATGCTTTACCCTTTTACAGAATTTATACTCTTTCTGTGCCCATAACTAATATTCAGTTGCTTCCACTATAGAGCAGTCACTGAGCACCAACTCTCATTCTGTTCCAGCTGATGGAGCAGGAAATGAACATAAAGGGGACATTTAAGTGCATGACCTGATGAAGGCAATATTTGTGTTCACCAGACTGTTAGTTAAAGGCAATAGGGTCATGCCACACCCAGCTCATCTTAGGCCCTCTGTTTGCCTCTTGCCCCTTTTCTTGGTGCATGTAGCAGTTTCGTGTCATTACAGATGAGAGCTAGATCCTGGGCTGTTCCTAGCAAATGGGGCTAAATAGAAATCTAAGGGACAGGGAGGACAAGGGCCATATTATATAGCATTTTTATACAAATTTCACTGTGGATATTAGATTTAGTAATGTGTTATTGGTGCACTAATTCAATCTCTTTAAATTTTAGAGATTGATTTTATGTGTGCACAAAAAGAGGAAGCCCTTGGAACAGCAACATTCCAGAAAGGGGTCACTACCCCTTTGCACGATGGCCGATAATAGTCTAATGCTGTTAAGGTCCTTTATAAAGGACAGGAGGGGCAGCAATGTTTGGCAGGTAAACCACAGGTGCTTCTTCACCCTGACCAGAAAAGGTAAATGTCCAGACTGAGGCTTGCTGTGGGGTGCCAGAAGCAGCGAATTATAGATTTTTTCCTGAATGAGACTTCATAAACTACTCTTAGCTAATCCATATCCTTTTGGACAATGCTGATGAAGCTTATGACTGCAGTTCTGAGTTGAATTCCAAGCTCCTAGTACTTTCTAAGAAGTAAGATCAGACTGGACCCATGCCTCCAACAGCCTGTGTAGACTTTCCTCGGTGTCAATCCATCCAAACATTGGCCTTTCCTGAAGATGGGTGCTTTGTGCTGCCTGTGCCTGAAGGCACATAAATGGATGATATTGTGACTTAGCCTTTATGGTGCTCTTGCTGACATGAAGTGAAAAAGTAATATAAGCACAGTATAGAAAGTTTGGAAGATAATGAAATCATGAAGTTTACAGACTGCTTATACTCTGGCATAGCCATTATCTTTTGTGGTGTATTTAGATAGAGCATTTCCACATCCGATTTTTTTATTAATATAATTGTGACTAGAACATAGGTGTCAGGTGTCATAAACATCTCCATGCTTTCAGATAGGTATCACATGGTCTTCAGAGCTAGTTTCATTGAATGAACGTAAAAAGATGTAATCAGTATTTTATGATGGGTCTGTATGTCACTTCCATTTTGTTTTTCTTGTTTATAAAGAAGGGTATAGACACATCTTTGTGCTTACAGACTTCCTTCTGAGTTTTTGATTACCAAAGTAGGGCCTCTGTGACAAAAAGAACACACTTCTTTATGACTCAACATATATTGGCACGTGGCTTTTCCAATTAACAGGTCTATAAATTCTATACTTCGTATTTATTTTCTATTCAGGCATCCTGTCTGGTAAGGAATACGGCATACTAAAAGCAATTATGCCTGTTGGTGACTCTCCCCAGCTCATCTTCATTTACCCTGACTTCTTTGCTTCGTACTCAGTTTCTACTTTGGTTTGACTTAAAAAACAACACCATAACACAACGCAAAACAAAACTTTCTTCTTGCCTTCTAGAAATGTGGTTTTTGCTTAATTTCTCAGACCTGGTTGCTTGTCTAGTGTGGCATCTCTTGGGATCTAAGGATACCCCACCCTAGCCCCTTTTCTCAGAGACCCCATCCATATTCTGTTCATCATCATTGGGTGTGAGGTTGAGGAGGGGTTTGGATGGTCTCCAGGAATGCACATGTGTAATGGCCTCTCTGAATCACGCAGAGACTTGGAAACTACTATCCCTCTTAACATTGTAATGGTTTTATAGGTGATGTTGCATTTTTATTTGTCACGCTGATTTTCACTTTTTTTTTTACTTATTTGACTATTAAGCAAACATTTATTAACATTTCATATGGTATATAAATTTTTCAGATAATTTACCATTATTAAAGATAAGTAGTGTTAAATAACAAAATTTAGCCAACTAAATTTGAAGATCTAATTGCTTTATTAAAGGGTTTGTGAATAAGGAAACATCCCATCTAGCCAGTAGAGAGACACACGAGCCACCGAGGAGTTCTGTGGAATGGAAAGTTTTTGTAGATGGAGGGAGGGGGCAAGAAATTTACTAGCAAAACAAAAAGATTGTTCCAGACAAGGCTGTTTGCTAGAGGAAAAAGCAACTGTCTTTATCATACAGAGGGGGAATGGAGAAAAGCCAGGTAATGGATTCATTGATGCTGATGGAAAAAAAAAAATCCTGATTAACTGGTTAAGGCCAAATTTCTGGGCAAGGTTGAAACTGCAATTAGATTGGGTATTAAGCCCCAGCTTAGGAACTCATTCTGAAGGACACCATTTTGAGCCTGTGGTTTTATTTTTTTTTAACAATACTTTTAACTGACTGGTTAGAATTAGTCCCTGAGACTTATTATAGTTTGGGGTACATACATTCAAATCAGTTCAATTCAATTCCTTCATTTTAACAGCCCTTCATTTAGAGCTGTCCTGTTATGTTCTAAGAAATGTGCTGGAAACTGTTGATAAAGATAGAGATAGTACCTCATCTTGGTATTAGCCCATGATCTAGCTGGCAGACTGAATAAAGCTGTAATATGATGCATTAAGGGCCTCAGTGAGAATTACATTTCTTTTTCTTAGTGCTTTTTTTTTCCCCTCTTATGCTGTGTATTCCCATAGAGATTCAGTTGTTAGAGTAATTGATTTTCTCATGAAGAGAATAGAAGTCACTAAGAAAGAAATAATACCTGAGAAGTGGAAGGACTAAAAGTGACTGGTGTATATCTGGTGTGGAATAGTAAATACTCTGTGGAGTAGCTAAATAATAAGATAAGTGAAGTGGCTGGAATGAGATTGCAGCAGTGTGCAAGGGATACATCACTAAGGACCTTGTATGATAGGTTGAAGCTTTTCAATTGAATTGTGTGGGTGATGAGGTATTAAGCTGGAAATCGAATTGATCAGATTTGTTCTTTAAAAGATAACTCTCCAATTGTAGGAAAGCCAATGAGGCAGGACACAGAGTGAGGAGGTGACCACTGAGATATTTAGGTCATGGTGGAAATGAGAGAAGAGAACAGAGCCACAAGATACTTCATTATCAATATTGATAGGAACTGTCGATTGGGCATCGACAATAAGGGTGGTGTCAACATGACTCCAAGATGCTTGGTTGGGGCCACTGAGTACCTAGACCATGATATGTTAATCAATAATGGGAATTTAAGAGAGGAAATATATTTTGGAGGTAGAGAGTAGAAAACAAGTTTTGTTTTGGACGTTGTTTTGGTTACTACTGATTGCCTAGTCAACATTTATTTCCTACCTTCTTTCTTAAGAGAAGATGGCCCTTATTTGTGTTTTAAGGATATATCATGGTTTGTCTAACTCAGCAGTTCTCAAACAGGGGTGATTTTCCCCCCCACGGGGGACATTTGGCAATGTCTGGAGACGACATTTTTGGTTGTCACAAGTGGGGAATGCTGCTGACATGTAGTAGGTGGAGGCCAAGAATACTGCTAAACTTTTTGTAGTGCATAGAGCAGCCCTTACTATACAGAATTATCTGACCCTGAATCTGAATAGTTCCAAGGCTTAGAAAACCTTGTTAAGTTAAATATGGTAATCTCGTTCCATTTGCTAGTGTTTGGTTTAGGAATAAGCATGGACCTCATTCAGTGGGACTTCTAAATAAAATTTTCCTCTTAAGGAAGTGAAACATTTCTTTTTACGGATGATCTTATGTTTGAATATGAATTGCTGCATCTACCAGCTGCCAGCCTGAGGATGAAGCCCACACGCAGAAGAGGGCAGAGCCAAGAAAAATGCAGAAAAGAAGATCCAGCGTCTTGATGCACATCTAACAGTTGTCTGTAGCCTGCTGTCTCTCGTTACATGGGGCTGTGAATTTACTTATGATTTCAGATAGGATAAGTAGAAGTTTCCCATTACTTGCAATGAAAAACGTTGTGATATGGCCATGTTGAATTGCTTATGAATGATTCCAAATGGTAGTGTTAAGTAAAGTGTTGAAAATGTGATACTGGAGCTTTGCAAAAAGGTTAGGTCTGGAGTTAGAGCTGTCGGAGAGTTCATATAGAGGGACAGGGCCAGTTGTGGAACTGATGATCTAAACCAAGTAGGGCTTAGAGAGCAAGAAGAAAGGCAATTAAAGTAAAATCTTAGAACACAGCTCTTCAGTTGTGAGTCTGAGAAGAGGAAGATTTAGTAAGTCTTGCTGAAAGGAGTCCGAAAAGCTAAGTGCTGAACCTAGTGAGAAATGATGTGTGATAGAGATGACATGCTGTCTACTGAAAAGTTGTGCTTTTTGTTCTATGCTGTGGAATCATCACTGGGATGCAGATGCTCAACTAGAAACTACATTTATTTCCCATACCTCCTCTAAATTAAAGAAGTCTAATGGAAGAGAATTTGTTTGTTATTTGAACTTTGGATGAGTTTTGAGCACAGATTGCTAGCAGAAGGGGAAAAAAAGGCTCTGGAGTGGAAGAGAAACATTGATAAAAGGAAGGTGTGATTGATAGATGGTTTTGGAAGCTATGTGGAGAGCTGCATTTGAATTCATGGAAGGATGGCATCAGTTTGGAAAAGAAGCAACACTCATAGTTTGTCTGCTACAGTAGGGCAAATGGAAATAATACAAATGAAGAGGAGGGCAGTGGAAGGAGTTCTTGGCTAGAGTCTTCTATTTTTTTCTGACAACTGTCTGCTGAGAATGAGGAAGAAGCAGGGAGTATAGTGCTTGATGTGAGTGATAAAGGTTTGGAATAAGTACTTTTGGGCAATGAAAAGGGGAACAGAGGAGAAATGAATTAATGGATTGCTGAGCAGCTGGGGTTGAATCTCGTAAATTTGTGATGGAGCCATTAGCATATTTATGTGATTCCCCAGGCAATGCTCAATGACTTTTGAGAAAAAATAGTTACGCTAATCCAAGCTTGGGGATTGGAAAGAGGAATGGAATAAAAAGTAAACTGACAAAGGAATAATTGAAAATGCTGGAAGAAATGCTGCTGAAATTATTGAGCATCACATTGTCAGATAAATTCTGAAAGTTAGGGTATTGAAGAAAACATTAGGAATTATGAATGGTTAGAATGGATCATTAGCCATCAGTCTTTCAGGGATGAGGATTATGGGGCGGTGTTGGGGCTTGAACACTTTTAAGTAAGCGTGGGATGAAGAGTAATTGAAAGTGAACAGATCGCCTCTTGGACGTCCTCTGTTTCACAAATTAACAACGTTTTGAAACATTATTCCATTTCAAAATTCACTCAATTTGTAGGTGAAGAATCAAAGCCTCAGAGGTGCCAAGGGCTGATACCCAAGGCAAGGTAGCTGTTAATGACTTAACTGAGATTATAACCTGGATACCTCTTCTCAGCCTAATGCGCTCTTCTTCCTGGAGCAGCTCTGGACTATATGAAAGAAAGAGACACGGCACGACTTCATGAAAAATACAAGAAAGGGAACAAGTGAGCTTTCTTCAATTAAATATTACAGATTCCTCATTTTCCCTGGGGAATTATTTTAAAAACATTATTTTAAATCTACCATATGATGTAGAAACTCTAGCTCCAGTAGGCTACTCACATCTGTATGGGCTGGCTCTATATGGGCTGGGAGGGGCATGCTTGGCAGGGAATCTGGATGAAAGCCAGGTGAGGCATTTGTTTAGGAGTCAAATAACAGGGTGGCAAAAAGTCACTGGAGGGAAACAAAAGGGGATTTGATGTAACTAATTGATTGTGAATGTGGCCTGAAGCGTGCGAATTGGGTGGGGGGGACCTTCACAGTCCACTGGCTAAGTATGTGCTTTCTAATCAAGAGGTTAGTGTTCATGAATCCTGTTTCTCTTTTGAAAGGGGCTTATTCATTGGGGGAGTTATTGGGAACATGTGTTTATTAGGCGGGTTGGTGAAAGCTTTAACATTGTTGAAAGAGGTCAGCTGTGTTACTCAACTGCTGCTGTATACTGTAGTAATTGACAGTGCTAATAGCAGTGGGCTGTATAGAGAAGTTGTTTTTCCCTTCGGGTTTATTGACTCTTCTATATGTTGAAATGTAATGCTGTGAAGTCTGTGTTTGTTTTTCTATTTGACCCAAATCATGGCTCAAAGCATACGGTTTACTAGGTGATAAGCCGTTGGTATTTCCTGTTTGTATTTATTAGTAGGTCTAGTTTATTGTTTTCATATTTAAATCCTTTGTAAGCTCACTCTAGTTTTCTTCTTAGGGTTGTTTATGAACCTTTAAATTGTCTCTTGTGTATTTGATAGTTGGAGAGCAGAGCTGTCTTTCTGCATTCTAATTAGATTGTTTTCAGGAGCCATTCGCTTTCTTCACTCAGGGAGGAATGTCAATTGCTGTCATTGAATTTTCCTGCACATGGGCAAGTGATGAACATGCCCTTCAGGTGGGGATTAACTTTCAGTATCTATAATTGTATAGTTTTTTTTTTCTTTTTTTAGTCTTCACTCAGTAAAAATAGCCAGACTGTCATGTGGAGTAAATACAAGAAATAAACATCTCTCTCTCTCTCTCTTCTTTTTTTTTTTTTTTTTTTTTTTTTTTTAGCAATTACATTCTTGTGTCTTCCTTTTTCTGTAATTAAAAAAAAAAAATCTCCGTAAGAATGCAGCTTGATGCATTAGAGCTCTGCTGGAGGTAAATTGTTTTGGAAGCTTGGTAAAATAAATAGGGTCATTATGAGAGTGGAAAAATATATATAAGCTTTTAGCATCAACAGATGCCTTACTTATTGTAGAATAACATAGCGTGAGTACATAAAAATTGCATAATATAAATGGCACATATTCTGGTTGCCTGTTTAGGATGCTTGTTTTTCTTTTATCTCCTTCCTGGCAGAATACTCACTTTTTATAAGAATACAGATTTTCTTTCAATAATTGCTGCTTTTATTTGGTGAACTCCACTTTTTTGTATTATTGTTTATTGTTAAAAATAGGGTCTGCATTGCCTTTGAAAGTATGTTTTCTCATAGCCAATTAAAAATTCATGTAAGAATGCAGTCATGCATCATGTCTTACTCTTTAGACTTACTCTTATACCACAATTTGCTTCTCCATTATTCTGTTGATGGACATTTGAATTGCTTATTGTTTTTGGGTATTCTAAATATTTAAAAAATTTTTTTAAGTTTATTTATTTATTTTGAGAGAGACAGAGACAGCACAATTGGAGGAGGGGTAGAGAGAGAGGGAGAGAGAGAATCCTAAGCAGGCTCTGTGTTGTCAGTACAGAGCCAGATGTGGGGCTTGAACTCATGAAACCATGAGTTCATGACCTGAGCTCAAACCAAGAGTCGGATGCTTAACTGACTGAGCCACCCAGGAGTTCCTAAATATTCTTATGCAAGTCCTTTTGTGGACGCATATTTTCATTTCTTTTGAATAAATATCTGGAATTGCTTGGTCATAGAATCAATATATATTGCACAGCCTGCTTCTTTAAAACATAATTGGAAATATTAGTGGAAAACTTGGGAATGTTGTCTACTCACCTCTCTTCCTCACTGTTCTGGTGTACACAGGATGTGTTTTGGGATGACTGAGCCACTTTCTAGAATCTTCACTTTCTCTCTCCTCTGGCCGCGTTTCTTGAAAAGAAAGTGGCATTAAGATTGTGCCTCCTACTTCATTTGATATATTTCTTGGTTAGTTTTAATGAATTCTTTTCTTTTTTTTCTTCATTTGTTAGGTTTTTAGGAAGGAAGATTCTGGGACCTGGCTTTAAATTACTAGTTTTCCTTTAAAGCCAATTTATAGTAGAGAAAATACTGAAAATTACTCAACTAATTCAGAGTCTTTCTCCCTTTCGTGTTATATATATATATATATATATGTGTGTATATATATATATATATATGTATTTGTATGTATATATATGTATGTATATATTTGTAAATATGTATATATATTTCTCATTTTTTATATTTTTAAATATATATGTATATATATATTTCACCATTGTCACCATTGTGGGAACAAAGAGTCCAGAAAATCATATATATATATATATATATATATATATATATATATATATATATTTCTCAAAGCAGATAAATGTTTTAAAACCAAATTTGGCTTTATTCTGCCATCTTGCCCCAGAAGTCCAATAGTTCTGTTTTGAAAGCCAAATATGGAGAATTTTTCTGCAGCATGACAAATACCATCATGTCTGTGGCTAATAGGAGACTCCCTGTCCTTAAAAATCAAATACTTTATTAACATGAACAAATCCTAGGAGAGTTCTGAAAAAGATTCATCTTCTTTAGTGGGATGTTTTAAAAACACATATATTCTCCTCACTTATGGTATTTTAACTAATTCTACTGTGAATATACTTGACTTTAAAACAGCATTGGCTGGGCACCTGGCTGGCTCAGTGGGTAGAACATGGGACTCTTAATCTCAGGCTTGTGAGTTTAAGTGTCATGTGGGGTATACAGATAAATAAAATAAAGTAAAATAAAATAAAATAAAACAAAACAGCATTGCCTACTGGATAGAAATCTGTTATATAAATTGGGTGACCTGGTGCCTAATCCTGTCTTCGCTTATCAGCTATTGTTGGCAAGTCATTACTTTTTCTGTAATTGAAATCCTCAATCAGTAAAATGCTGCATGTGCATGTCAGGGAAGCCCATGTAGATTAACACAAAGATGTCTGGAAGACATTTTGAGGTATTTTAGAAAAAGAATGCATTGTGATTTTATAACATCATGATGATGTTGTTATTTATCTGGCTCCAAAGAGGCCTCTTTTCGTTTCCAAATTGAAGGCCCAGAAATCATTTTCCCTAACATGAGGTTTTCCATGGAAATGCAGAAAATAGTATTTGGAACTTGTGTTTATGCATATTCTTCTGTGTTTTCTCTTCATGCCCATTATTTTGTATTTAGCCTTATTTTTTCCCCCGTTAACAATTACTCCTTTCTCTTGTCACTTATTTCTTTGTAGAGGGCTATTTGGCTAGTAAGAAACAATCTTAAATTTTGTTTCAGTATGAAACGCACATGGGCAAAGGGAGGCTGGGCTTTGTATTAAAAATGGCGTCTTGGCTCTCTTTGCCTCATCTGGGGTTCTCTTGCATCTTGGCTTTCTTTGACTTCCTTGGAAATCTGTTCTATGGCTCAGTCTGGTTCCAGCAATTGCAATGTATCATTGTGCAAACCTTTGCTAGCTGCAAATACCCTCTTAAAAATGTATTTAACCACAGATTTCAATCTGCAAATTATTAATGTTAAAACTATTTGAAGAAGGACACATTTCCAGATACCAAGCCAGCATGAAGCTTTTACATAAATCAAATATGGCAGAACCAAATTAATACTATTGAATTTTTCCCAGCATCTAGGTTTGGGCCATAGCGATGGCCTAATTACCCATTTGTGGTTAGCATCATCATATCGTATACCATGTGTCACCCTAATGCTACATTTGCCAGCATTGCATATGGAACCTTTCCCCCTTCAGGCTTGTTAAAAGTTAAATGGAATGAAGGGACATGCTTTTTTGACTTGCCTCTGGCAACATGAGATGACTTTTTGTTTTTCAATGTTTTGTTTTTCTCGTCCTCAGTTTCAGTATAATGTCACCAGCTAAAATATGTCCCTTTAAATTTGAACCTATGAGGTATATGTGTGCATGTGTGTGGTAGAGTAGGAGAGAGAAAAGGTCATGGAGCACCATGTTAAATGTAAGTTTTATTGATGAAAAATTGGCCTAAAAGACAGATGGAAAAGATGTACCTTCTGGGGTACTCCCTTTATCCCATATGAGAAGAATTAGGTTAAGATTGGGCTTGGATGGTAGTACAGAATGCCCTTCTGAGAAGGTGCTTTAAATTCTAGCTTGGCTCGGTCTCTTACTGTGGGCTGGGAGACTGGGGATCAGTAGGTGCGTGCCACACTGACTTAGAGTCCGGAGAGATTGGCAGGAGCGCACCCAGCGCCCAGGGTTGCCCACTTGACCAAAGCACGTGGTATGCTAACATTGCAAAATCAACTGCCGTGATTTTGAGAGCTCACAGGGAAGTATGTTGGGGAGAGTGTCACCATTGTGGGAACAAAGAGTACAGAAAATCATAAGAATCCTCAGCATGGCCGTTGTCATTTTTCAGTTCTCCTTGGCAAGTCCTTATTCTCTCTTTGACCAAAATCCTCCATTAGCAAAATGCTAGAATATATTTTACCTGTGTTTCTTGGGGTAGAAGGAGCAAATGTTTGGAAAGAGAGAAGGAGGGAAACTAAACTTCATTGTGCTTACATGCATTTTCTCTTTTAATCCTGTGAGGTAGTCTTTGTTTGTTTATACCATATATCATATTACAGATAATAAGGTTAAGCTCTGAGAGGTCTAGTAACTTACTGAAGGCCAAATAGCAGCAAAGTGGAAGCTGGAGTTCTGGCCCAAGCATTTGGATTTAGAATATATGTTTGGATTAGTATATACTAAACCTTTCTCTCCCACTCACCCTCAAATACTGTTATCCAGAGTAGAAGTCTGTCTATATTAAAAATCACCTTAGCTTGTTCTCTTCTGTAAGCCATTACTCAGTGAATTAAATTTAACTGATTTTAGCCTATTGGTTTCATGAGTTTGAAATGTATGATATTGCCTTCTATTTTGATTTTTGTTTTTAAAAGAGTTCGAGGATTATTGCAAAGTTTTGACATTTCTCTAACGCCAACACAGCGGACCTAAGGAGGACATAGTTTCGTCTATGCATTTATTTGAGTGACATTATAAAATACTCAATTCAGCATATCTGTACACACATATGTGAGACATTGTGCCCAGCCTTCCCTCCTCCTCACTTCTCAACCCCCCCCAGAGAGAGAGAGAGAGAGAGAGAGAGAGAGAGGTAGTGAAAATTAATATTACATTAGAATACATGATGGTTTTCTTTTATTTTTGTGGAATATGTAAAACATGTGGAACCTGAAATAGAATTTACTATTGACAGATAAACACACAAACCAGCTTTTAAGTAATAGATGCTTTAATCTATATTAGAGGTTTGGTTGGAGTTTTGCCATATTGTTTAAATTAGCCCCATAGTTTAGAGTGGGCTTTTGTAGGGAGCCATTGTAATTTTCATCCCTTAGACACTGGTATTTTCATGAGCTGAAGTTAAATGTCTCAAGGGATAGTGGAATATCATTAAAACATTTCCTGAGCTTGCTTGGGCTGTAGATTGGTATGCCCAAGTCTGCTCTTAGAAGAACAGAGCTTTTGTTTTGTTTTGTGAGGAAATGATCTTGCCCCCAAATGCAATTTTTCTTTTTAATGGAGATTTAAAAAAATATTTTTCAGAAAAAAAATCGTTCAAGTAATTCACTAAAAATGTTTCATACTTAGCTTGAAGAAATCATGGGGATTTTATTATTTTTATTTGCCTTTTAATACCTATGTAATCAACAAATTCAAAATATTTGGTTAACCCAAGATTTTCTGAAAAATTATGAAATAAAGCTTCTTAGACATGTTGAGACAGAGAAATAAAAACATTTAACACTTGTTTTCATTAGAAATTCAAAGAATTCTAAATTATTTTAATAAAATTAAAATTCACCTATAGTATTTGTTACGACTTTTCCACCACTGATATCTATAAAGCAATAAAAAGCAGTAAAGAGCAGGGTACCTTATTAATGTAACTTGACAGACATATTTTATGTTCTAGCTTTGGCAGCTGGGTGAATGGGTTTTCTGTGAGTTAAGGGAAGGAACAAGGGTGTGTGAGAACACAGTGAGCTGTTGGGGTCTTAGTAATTTGGTAGTTTTTGTAATCACACAAGCTAGTAATCACAGAGACACTGGCAAAAACTCCAGGGAGGTTTAGCATGACATGGTATTCGGACCTCAGTATGCTTAAGTAACATTTTGAAATCATCATAATCTCACTATGGTATAATAAAGAATGATTGATCACACTAATTATAAAGCATGTCATACACCTTGATTACTTTGTGATGTTGTAAAATAATACTGTAATTCTTAGACAATAGGAATATCGTCGTAGCTTTTAACTGAGTTATGCCACCAGTTGTAGCAATTGAATGACATATGACATAGATATTTTCTCTACCACGTTTCTAAGTGGTTATTTCTGTGACTGTGGCCCTGTGATTACACTAGAGGTACCTTGTGATGACCTTTTAATAATTTCAGTGACTCTGCCCTGGTTGTTGGCAGAGGCAATTTTATATGGTACCTCTTAGCTCCTGTGGGCTCAGGCAAGACACCTCTGGTCCAGAGTTAGAGACAATCTCTGAATTTACTTCTTACCAGTGTAGTCATTAACTCTATGCTTTTCTTTCTTTCTTTCTTGCTTTCTTTCTTCTTTTTTCTTTTTCCTTCTTTTTTCTGTCCTTCTCTGGGCTTTACCTGCTAAGAACTATGGGATCTGCAACATTAAACAGTCTTTCTGTTTTAAAGACCTTTGGTACTTGAGTATTTGTCAGATCCTTCCTTCTTCAAAAATATCTGTTCTGGTTCCATTCCTCTGAGACACTCTTCAGTCCTTTTCGATTGGTCCCTGCAGACAGTTCCTCCTATCATTCATGAAATACACACACACACACCCACACCCTAAGAAGTCTCCTGATCAAAACAAAAACAGTAAGAACAAAAACTTGCTGTTCCAACCTAACAACTCCTTCAAACTGCTACTTTAATATCATGCATTCCTTCGTTGTCAAATTTATTGAAAGCACATTTTAAACCTACTCGAAATTTCCACTTCCTAATCACCCCTTCCTGTATTCTTTGTAATAAAGCTACTATTCTCCAGTGGTCGCCAACAACATACTTGTTGCCAAAGCAAACAGTAATTTGGTCAGTCTCATTCTCCTTCCCTTTTTTGTAGACTGTGATGCTACTGACTCTTTCCAGAACACTGTCTTTATGCTTGATTTTCATACCACTGCTTTATCCTTCTTGTGGAGCTTTGTGATAAGACAAATTTGGTGGGAATCTCAGACTCTCAGTGTGATTCTTAATAACTGCATATGGGCACCTTATTTAACTGGTAGGCCTCCATATCCGGAGGCGTAGAAGAGAAGAGAGGAAGGGCTGTTTGATGACTTGATGAAGGCCTAGAGGAGTGCTTTTTCAATGGGGCCCCATCAGCATTTAGGGTTGGACAATTTTTCCTAGTGAAGGACTCTTCCAGGCATTGCAGGATATTTGGCATTCCTGACCTCCAGGCACTAATTGCTGGTTGCACTCCCCACTGTGCTAACCAAAAAATGCCCCACACATTCCCAAATGCCCTCTGCTGAGGTGATACTCTGCTGGGTGAGGTGAAGTCATGGTTAACTTTTTTCCTCTGAAAGTCCGTGGCATCACATAGAAGCCCTTTCTCACTTACTTCTTTTGAGAGGCTAGGGTGGTGTGTAAGGTCCAGCATCATTTATTTCTATTACCTGTATCATAAAATGTGCACCTCCCATATTATCCTATTCAGACTTTTCCAAACATACTTTTCCAGTTCCAAGTATCTATCTTTATGGATGTGGTAATGTCATGCTTGAGAAGTACCTGCTCATATTTGCTCATATTTTGGATTTCACTTAGACCTAAATGCCTTGACCCCCAGATATGGGAGCTGCTCCTGTGAGCTCCTTTACCACCTGCAGAGCGTTTATCATATTGGAATCCACAGCTCCTTTTCATATCTGTCTCTCTCGGCACGCTGCAGGACAGAGACTCCCATCTTGTTCATGCCTGTTGTAGTGTTTGGCGCATGGTAGGCCTTCAATAAATATTTGCTATTATGTGAATACAACAAAAAGGAAGGAAAGTATGGTAAGAATCAGAAAAATGTTTAGGTAGAAAAGAAGTGGAAAGAGCTCATGTTAACTGGCCACACACATTGGGGTGATGTGCATTGTGTTAAGAAGTTCAAGTGTAAGAGGGAGGTTTCGCTGCTCTGTTATCTGGACAGAGCCAACAAGGAAAAAATGGGCGATGAAGTAGCACATGCTCCCATTTGCACTTAGAAGAGATGTCTTTGTGGTAAACGTAACTTTTTATGGAAGTAATTTTCAAAAACCCCAGAACAGGATTGAAGAAAATGTAAAGTTGAAATCAGAAACATGGGGGATTGTGATTATTTAGAAAGATTTGCAAAGATCAGGCTTGGGAAAGGAGGGAGAGTTAAGATTTCTTGTAACAAAAGTAAATTAAAAAAAAAGCAGTGTGCTGTATGTCTTTAATGCAGAGATTTAAATGGATTTTGAGAATTTCATTTTTCATAATCTCTGAACTCCTTATCTTTATCATTGAAGATATTTTTAAAATAAACCCTTATTTTAAAATTCAGCCTTTTCTGGTTGCCAGATTACATTCCCAAAATTATTCTATATTCTCTTATGAGCATGTCTTCAATTCTCTATCCATTTACTTTTTGTAGCTATTATTAGTTGGCACAGCTGGTTTGCATAGAAGCCTTTTTCCCCTTAGCCCATAGATAGATATTAAGTGCTACTCAGTGGACACAAACACATCTGGCCTTAAATCTTAACTTTATTGATGCTGTTGCAGGATTTTTTACCTCAATACCTGGATTTGTTGTCTCGCTGCTTCGAAGAATGAAGAGGTGAACACAGAATGAGCAGCAGGCAAAAGTTTATTAGAGTGTAAGATCAGAGAAGTATGAAAGCTCTCTTTGCAGAGAAGGGGACATTGGAAAGTGAATGCCCATGGACCATAGTCAAGGATCCTTGTCTTATATGTGTTTTTCCCCACCTGGGGACCTCAGGTCCTATCCTTTCCCTCTCTATTTTATCCTATCTTTTCCTTTCATAATGCTGTGTAAGCTTTTATGTGGTTCAAGAGACAGGATACCAGTTTGCTTTCCTACTAATGTTCTAATTTTGTCAGTACAAACTGTTCTGTAGCTACTAAACCAAATCATTGGCCAAGGGTCTTTGCAGTTTTCTTACGCTGTAGTCAAGAAAGCTAGAAAAGAGACTTAGGACATTACAGTTAACTGTTGTTACACCTCTTGTTTGGAAATAAAAATTTAATTAATGCTTAAAACCAGATGAATTCACTTTTTTTCAAAATACTTTTTTTGCTGATTTTATTCAGTAATTTTTGAACCATTAGCTTCCTGAGTATATTTATGTCTTTGTATAAGAAAAAACAACAAAACTGGAGTACTCAGAGGGACTAAATTAGCCATGATTGGTTCATATATTCAGATTGAGTGTTGTAATTTTTAATACATCATAAATGTAGAGGACAATCCTAAATAGTTCAAGCAAACCCATGTAAATCCTGAGCTTGGAATAGGTGATTTAGTCTCTTTTGCTCTGGGATATGCTTCACCCAAGGATAAGCCCAGATGAGAGTGAAGAGTGCTGATGGGTAGATGGATTGACTAATTGAATAAACATTTATAAAATGCATTGTATAAAATGGAATGTGTGTTCCAGGCAGTGAAGGTATAAAAATGAGTAAATAGATATGAAAAAATAGCAGTAACAACAATTCAAAACATATACAATAGAAGTTATTTTATTTTTTAATGTTTATTTATTTTTGAGAGGTTGTGAGGGAAGGGGAGGAGAGAGAGGGAGACAGAAGATCCAAAGTGGGCTCCATACTGATAGCAGAGAGCCCTATGCGGGGCTCAAACTCTTGAACTCTGAGATCATGACTTGAGCTGAAGTCAGATACTCAAGCTCAACCGGCTCAGCCATCCAGGGACCCCTAGAAGTTATTTTAGAAGGACAGTTCAGAAGATAGTGATAACATTGGTTGGCTCTCTTGGTAAAGGGCCATCACCATGCTAATAACGAGCAATTATTTGTGCTTGAATGGACCGTATAGTCTAAATCTTTAAGAATTGCTTAAACTAACATTTTAAGTGCTGATTGATGTCAAAAGAATAGTGATAGCAAATATTGAAATTAGTAATTTTTTAAACAGGGGAAAGGGTGGGGCACCTGGGTGGCTCAGTCAGTTAAGTGTCTGACTCGTGGTTTCAGCTCAGGTCATGATCTCACATTTTGTGAGTTCGAGTCCTGCATTGAGCTCTGCACTGCCTGCTTAGGATTCTCTCTCTCTCCCTCTCTCTTTGCCCCCCACCCCCCACACACTCACTCTCAAAAAATAAATAAATAAACTTAAAAAAGTAAACAGGGGAAAGGAAAGCATTTAAAAAATCATCCAGGTTTTAGAGGGACATTTTTCAAATAATATGTACATCCAGGAAGATTCTGGTGCACTCCACCTGAGGGTTAAGCATTACGTTTTCTTTCTCTCCATCATTTGAGAATCACTGCATGTAATGTGAGATATTTACTGATTGGAGTGTCTCGTGCAGATGGTCTATGTGCAGACCTAAAAGTTGGTTCAGAACCAGTATGTTAAGTTTTTGTTGAGAACTATCAAAAGGTTGAGCCACAAAAAAAAAAAAAAAAAAAAGTTGAGCCATTAACTGTGTTTAATTAGAAAAGTAAAACCTATGCATTCCAAATGCTAATAATTTCTGACTCTAATGACATTAATTTACCACCACCAATGCCATTTCTTGATATCTGTGAGACTTCTTTATAACTCAGCAGCTCTGGGAAGTGTTATTATTTGCTTCAATGATCCAGTGTTTTGTCTTTATTTGATACATATTCTTGTCATTTTTGTTTTCTCCCTCTAAAAGGAGGGTGCTGTAGCATGGACACTCTAACAAGTTTGTAATGCAGTCATATTCCCAGACCCAGATGATGTATTTAGTCATGCCTTATTGAATGTATATGCAGGACACTGATTAAAAAAAAAAAAAAGTGTTGTAATAACATGGCCAAAATATGACTTTTGTAAGGAAAATGAAAGCAATACCACTATATTTAGAATTCTTAGATTAGAACCTTAGCAGGAATTTTTAGATTAGAACCTTAACGTTTGGAAGATTTATATTGGTCTGAAATTGTTTCCATTTCCCATTAGAATCCACTCTCTATTTCTGGGGAGCAGCTAGAAATCTTGGCTTTCTGGTGAAGGAATAATGTGTGTGTACGTTGCATTAGAAAGAAGTAAGCGTACCTTCATAAGCGTGCTCCATACTGAACTTTATACAAAATGGTCCCACGACTGAATGTCAAATAAATAGACTTTGAAAGGTAGGAGTGGTCATAATTGAGATTGTGAAGTTTCTTTCCCATAGTAATTGGCCACTATCTGACAGAAGCTATAGTGCCTTCGACTTACTTATAACTTTCTGTTGCCAATCCAAATATTTCAGTTTCCTGGCTGTCCAAGAAATGTGCATTTTTATCTTGTTACTTCATATAATCACAGAATCCTAAAAAAATAAATTAAAGAATCATTTTAGAATCTTTTCCCAAGAGAAACCCTTTTTCCCCCCAAGGAGCTGCACGTTGAGTTGGTTGTATTACAAATCATCAATTTCTGACTGTTGAAATGACCTTGTAGTAACATACTGCATTTGGTGCCCTCATGCCAAGGACGCAACTCAAGAAGTCATGATGAGCATTTGGGTGCCAAATTCTACTTTACAGTTCCTCATAGGAATGTCTTGAGTGTGGGGATCCCTCCTCATTGCCTAAAGTTCTCAGAAAAAGATGTGATCTCTGTTTATATTGATAGGTCATAAAGAGGAACATGTCCAGCATATGAAAAATAAGGATTTTCTCACCTCTTCAATCCTAGAAAAAGAACTAAGAACTACTTAGGAAAAGAACTACTTAAAGAACTGAGGTTTTGGGGTTTCCCTTCTATTTTATTTATTTTATTTATTTTTTGGTGGGGGAGAGAGAGAGTGTGAGCAGAGGAGGGGCAGAGGAAGAGGGAGAGAGGAGAGGGAGAATCTCAAGTGAGATCCACACCCAGAGTGGAGCCTAACTCAGGAGATCTCAGGACCTTCAGATCAGGACCTGAGCTGAAATCGAGAGTCAAAAGACTGAGCCACCCAGATGCCCTGGGGTGGGGGGGTTCCCGTTTAAATTGCAACACTGATTTCTTCCTCTTACAGGTTTTAAAAGATACATTACTGGAGGGGTTGTGGGAGGGGGGATGGGCTAAATGGGTAACGGGCATTAAGGAATCCACTCCTGAAATCATTGTTGCACTATATGCTAATTTGGATGTAAATTTAAAAACATATAATAAAAAAAAAGATACATTAAGTAACTTCAATGAAGGTGAAGGACTGTGTCTGTTTTGTTCCCTATTGTATCCCAAGGTCTAGCATATAATAAACATTCACTAAATATTTGTTGACTGACTAAATGAATAATAATGAATAATGTTAGTGATGCCTGCCATAGTTATGGCGCCTTATTTTTAACTATGTGTTAGATATCATCCTCATCTGTATAGACTTTAACAGTTCTAAGCTTTGATTTTTCCTTCTGTAAGTATGACTAATTTATATTATATTTGTTATAATATTAGTTGTTTTAAAGATTAGTGATAAGCACCTATTACATAGTAGGTACTTGTTAAATTGTTGGAAATCTTATGAATAATTATAAATGGAATAATGACCACTTTAGTTATTTCATGTTTCTGTTGTTTTGCAAATGAATTAGAGCTTGTAGTAAAAATTTCCGTGTGTCAAAGTATTTGAATTAACCGTATCCAATTTTATGAAATGTTCTACTCTTTATGAATGGTTTATGTTAAAGAGAAAGTAAGTGTCACCTACTGAAAATACGTTAGGCCATGAGTGAGACATGAATATTTGATAACCTCTCTTTCTATTTTATTTTTGTGGAAAATACAGCAGATTTGTATGGCTGCTAGGAGAATAAACTACATTGCACAAAGCAAAAGATGAACTGGTTTGGAAACATTTAAAAATAAAACAATCGCTGCAACAAAACAAATAGGCACAGAGGCATAGCACCTGGTGAATACTTGGTAGACAGGAGACGATATTTGTTTTCAGTTGAATTGAGTAGGACAACTCCTTACTGAATGGAAATCATGTACCGCTACTATGAAAGGCTTGCCTGGTTAGAGTTTGGTCAGTAATTCAGAATGATTCGTGTTAGTGATGAGTGCCGAAATAGAAAAAGCCAGTTGGCTAAGATATTATCACTTGCGTGCTAAGAAAAAAGAAATGTTTTGGAAAAAAAACAGCCAAATGACTGGATACACTTTTCTTCCCATTTTTTTTTTCTTGAATTTTCCAGAAACTTCAGGTTGTTCTGATAGTTCAGTGCTCTGAGTTTCTAGTTTGGTCATTTACTCTTTTATTCAACAAATATTGCTTCCATAACGTGCTAGGCCTTCACTTGGCATGGGGATGGTTGATAAGCAAAAACAGATGAAGTCCCTCTCCCTTTGGCTAACAGTCTTGTGGAGTGACCAAAATTGATTAAATAGTCAAACAGTTGAAAATGTATAATGTAACTTAGAGAGTATGATATAGTTGAGGCATTCAGGCAAGACTTTCTCAAGGTAGTGAAGGCAGAATTCAATGCCAAGGAGGAATAGGACTTAACCAGAAAAGAGGGTAGAAGGAAGAACCCTCTAGAGTAAGGACACAAAGGAAAGGTCCTATTGAATAAAGGTATGTAAGAGAAGCTGAAAGATATGGAAATAATTAGGAATTGCTGGAGGAGTAGGTAGAAGCCGGATCATGCAGGGACATTGTATTTAGTCAGTGCTTTAAGAGCTTCAACTTTATCCTAAAAACAGTAGGAAATTGCTAGAAGGTTTAATTGGTAGATGATGTAACCAGATTTATGTTTTAGAAAAATAGCCTTGGCTCCCTGGGGGGGGGAGTGTAGTTGAGAAGAGCTCATAGTAATTGATGGAAGAACTGTTAGGAACTGTTGCCATAGCCTAGGTCCTCTAAGACATAAAAGATGGTAGAGATAGCTGCTAGGACTAAGGTGGTTGATGAGATAAGGAAAAGTGGAAAGATTCAAGAGTTGTTTCGTGGGCAAAATGGATAAGATTCAAGAGTTGTTTCGTGGGCAAAATGGATAGGGTTTGGCGATGGTTTAGGTGATGGAGGAATGAGGCTGGAGGGGCTAAAAAATAACTCCTAAATTTTTGTATTGTACAGCTGGATGAATGTAGGTACTTTATGAGATGAGGGACAGTGGAAGAGAACTAGATTGAGGGGCGAGGTAAATCATAAATATTTCTTTTACATATTGAACCGTGTGTAACATAGAGACATTTTAGTAAATGTGTAGACTAGAGATGTACATTTCTGGGTCACCATTGCATAAGTTTGAACTGAACTCATTGGCATGGATGAGATCAGCTAGGGAAACTATAAATAAGGTGGCCTAGAGATGAGTCTTTAAGAACCGCAGAATCTTTACTGGCCAAGTAAGGAAGAATGAACATGTAATGGAGACACCCAGAAACAATGATAAAAGAGGAGGGAAAAAATCAGGACAATATTTTGTCAAGGTCACTAGGGACAGAGAGAGTGCTTCGAGATAGAGGGAGTCATGCCAAATGCTGTTGAGAGATCTTTCAAGATGTGGACTGAAAAGCACTTATTTGATTGAGTGTGTGATGAAAGTCACTGGTGACTTGACCCAGAGCTCTTTTGGTGAAGTGTTGGGAGAAAGAAGCCAAATTTGGCTAAAATTTGAGGCTTCAAGGGGAGATGAGGGAATGGTGAGCATAGACAAATATTTTGACAAGTTTGTGTATAGAGGAGAAGAGAAAATAGGTGGTGAAGGAGAATAAGGGGCACAGGGAGGTGGTTTTTCTATTTGTTTAAATTTGAGAAATTTGAAAGATTTAAGAGCTAATGGCCACTTTGGTTAATAATACTGTATTACATGTTTGAAAGTTGCTAGGAGAGTAGATCTTGCAAGTTCTCATCACAAGAAAAAAAAGTCTGTAGCTATGTACGGGGATGGCTCTTAACTAGACTTATTGTGGTGATCATTTCACAATGTATACTAATATTGAATCACTATGTTGTATCCCTGAAACTAATATAATGTTGCATGTCAATTATACCTCAATTTTTAAAAAAAAAGCGGCAGGAAAAAAAAATCTAATGGGAAAGAGAGAGGAGATCAATCTTAAATATATATAGTAGAGAGAGTGAATAATCCAGAAAATAAGGCTCCTACTGCATGTTTGGAATTCATTTTTTCTTTTTGTTTCCTAGAATTTGATTGTGTATTTGCACCAAACTTTAGGAAGAGGAATGTCAGAATTTTCTGTGAACTTCTTAGCACCCCCAAAGTGACCTTTACACAAAAGAAATGCCCTTTTTATTAAGTGCCTTCACTAAAATTAGCAGAACCAAGGAAATGAGGAGGAAATGATTTAGGAGAGTAAAAATGATGAGATAAGAAATAAAAAGAAAGCTAAATTCCTGTACACATACTTTAACTTTCATAATCCTCTTCAAGTGTGTGTGTGTGTGTATGTGTGTGTGTGTGTAGATAGATAGAAAGACAGACATTTTTATAACTATAAAGGAATTTCATTATAAACACTTATTCTTGTAACTCAAGTCTATAGAAACAAAGATGAATATTTTATCTGTGGAATGGAGGCAACATCTGGTCATTTAAACTGAAAGATCCATTATTTTTGTTTTTGGTAACATTTTTTTCCAGTCAGTTTTACCTTCCAAAAGAATTTGGGGTGGGAAAAAGAAAAGGAGTTGAAATACAGATTTCTAGCAGCAATGTTCTTCCAACATTTAAAGAATGAGATAGACATACGGCACAGGGAATATAGTCGACGGTACTGTAATAGCGTTGTATGGCGGCATGTGGTAGCTACACTTGAGAGCACAGCAAAACGTACCGAGGTGTCGAATCACTATGTTTACACCTGAAACTAATATAACATTGTATGTCAACTCTACTCAAAAACATTGGGAAAAGTTTTCAACTAGCAATAATCGCACCTCGGATAAACCTCGTTGGCTACGATACTGCCACTGCGTAAAGCTCAAATAAAAACATTTAAAAATAAATTAAAATATATAAATAAAAAGAATGAGATGGAGAAAGGATGAGGCAGAAAAGGTACTTTTGAATAGTCCATCCATACCTACTTACAGAGAGGAAAGTAGAATTAAGTAGAATTCCAGTTGTTTTAAAATTTTCTTATACTACAGACACTGCTTTTTATGCCCATCTTTTTCATTTATGTTAAAGCATTCTGACCCTCTCCTGTGATGCCCACTAGTTGTGAAAAGTTGGGTAAATCCACCCTTCAGCTTTGTCATCTATAAAACGGAGATGGAAGAGATGACATCCAAGTTTCCTTCTGATCCAAGGTTCTGGGAGTCAGCAAACTTTAGTCATTGCTTCTTGGCTATCACTTAGTAGTTGTCCTCAGAATAAGTCTTCTTGGATTCTTAAGTTATCTGTCAACAGAAGTAAATTCTTTCTCTTTATTTTTGAAATATCTCTGTTGGAGCCCCAGATACATGAATGGATACAGAAAAAAGACATAATTTTTATTTATCTCTTCCCACACTTCCTGAACCAGGTGGGTCACAAGAGTTTGCAAGTCAGTGTGTGTGTGTGTGTTTTTAATACTTACTTATTTTTGGGAGAGGGAGAGAGAGTGCAGGGAGGGGCAGAGAGAGAGGGAGAGGGAGGATCTGTAGTGGGCTCTGTGCTGACAGCAGAGAGCCAGATGCAGGGCTTGAACTCAGGAACAGTGAGATTATGACCTGAGCCCAAGTGGGATGTTCAACCAACTGAGCCACCCAGGTGCCCCAAAGCCAATGTATTTTTTATGTTCATTTGAAAATTGAGATTGCTAAAGAATGCACACCATATACTCTATGCTTTCAAAGTAAATTTTTAGTAATGAAAGTATGATATTGTACATTATATAATTCCAAAAGTGAGTAACACTAATAATTAGCCATTGAGTATCACAAAAATCATGCTAACACACCCTCAGTTGGTCTAATATCTGCTTACTGAAACTTTGACTGCTTTTCACATTATAAGTGAAGTCACCGTGATTCTGATGTTTACTGAGTTGTTGTCTGTTTGACAGTCTTCCAGAATGCTTATTACCTAAATTAAAATATCTAGATCTTTTTCTTGTGAATATCATAAGAGTGCTTCACTGACTAAAGAAAAAGAAAGGCTGATTGATCTCACATTCATAGTACATCTTCACCTCCTGGAAGATTTCAGGAGTGGCCATGGAACCCCACAACCCAAAGTCCTTAGGAAATTTGGTTGTAAATGTTTAAAAACACTTTTATGACTTTCAACTCAAAGCTTTCATGTGCTTGAAAATGGGTTATTTTATCATCAAATACATTTCCTACTCTCATTTTCACCCATTACTTCATTATTCATCAGTTAGTCTCACCTTTAGGGCATTTCTTAAATGTGTCCTAACTTTGACCTGATTCTGCCAAAATTCTTATTTATGCCTTAATTGTTTCCTGTCCTGACTGTAGCAGTTCTTTCTTTTTTTTTTTTTTTTTTTTTAATAGTCTTCCTAAGTCCCGGCTCTCTAAACTTCAGAGGGGTCTTAGAGTGTTATGGTGAGTCTACAGATTCCTGCTTTTGGAAAGAATGTGCATCGTATTGAAGTAATGTCTATTGACCTAGTGTTTTGTTTTTTTAACTATACTATTTCCCTATTGACTTGTTATGATTGGTTAGAAATGCATGAGCCTAGCATCTGGAAGGAATAGTACATCTGATAGATTCTATTGGAAACTGTACCCTGAATCATTTCGATTAGATTTTCAGTGGGGAAAAATTATTATGGTGGTAGATGTTCCTTAAATTTATGGTAGACTGTTGAGTTTCCCTTACCTAGCTTTAGATTAGGGTATGAGAAAAGTGTGTGAGATATAATTACATCTTTCTTATTCTAAAGACATTAAAATGCTTTTCACAGTTACAATTATAGTAGAATTTATAATATTTTGTATCATATTTTCAAAGTATTTTTTAATTAGTAATCCAATCCCCCAAATATACTTATGAAGTGAACAGCTGACAGTTTTGCACTCCCCATTCCACAATTATCAAGTGGAGAGGTTGAAGGTCAAATATTTTACCTTAGGAAATAGTAAAAATGTCATTGTTACCTAATAACATTTAGGTAGAACTGTCATTTTTTTTATGTGTGAACTGAAAGTAACTGATTATCAGATAAAATTTGGTGGACACTTCCAAACTTTATGGGATGCATTGTTGATTTTTGTCATACCTCATTATTAATAAAGAACAAAAAAGGAACGTGTATTTTGTCTCCTTCAAAAAAATCCTTAGGGAAATATCTTATTTTTGTGAAAAAAATTTAATCATTTGTTCTTTTTGAGAATTTATTCTGGGAAAACGGGATTTTGCTGTAGCATACATGTTATTTCTCTCTCCATCTCAATCTTTGTCTCTGTCTTTTACCCCCTATGTCTAAGTCTGACCCATTGTTAGAAGTACAAAAGGCATTCCTGAAGATTGTGTGGGTAGTACAGCATGTCAGGTGTGTGTTCTCCCTGAAATGCTCATGTGTTGGTAGAGCCAATAGTTGAGTTGATGCTGGTGCAGGCAAAATATGTACATTAACCATTACTATTTAGTGCCATATTCATGATTGTGGCATGGCTCATTTTCTATTAACAAAATGGGCTAATGAGAATCCTGTCGTTTTTATTCTTGGGAAAAAATTCCCCATTGTAGAAAAGTCATTCTAGCTGAAGGAAGTAAGAGGTGACTGTGGAGTGAATCCAAGCACAACAAACTTATCATCATCATCATCATCATCATCATCATCATCATCATCATCATCTTTTACTGAGAGCTTATTACATACCATTTATCACTGTTTTAACTCATTTAAATGCACAATAACTCTACAGTGTGGTTCTATTATTTTGTAGGTGAGGAAACTGGCAGTACGAGGTTAGATGCTTGGACAGAGAGATAAAGAGGATTTAAATGTGGGCTAACTCTAGAGCCCACATTCTTAGCCAGTACGCTTTCTGCTTCTGCTGTCTGGGGAGTGCTTTTCTCAGATTTACGTTATATAGCAGGTCCAACAGGAGAAGTTTCATTCAGCAGTATTTACCAAGCATCTCTCACGTACATTGTCATTGTTTCTTGCTTCATTTCTCTTCTGCGAATTGTCTTCTTAGAAAGGGTCTTTTTATGTTTCAGAGTTTGAAAATTAAATGTAACCCATTCTGAAGATTTGTATTGCCGTAATATTGTGAGTACATAAGTAAAATGTCCACTGTGTTTTGGTTATGTGTACTTTATTTGATGTGGCTTGATGCAGGCAATATATTGAGAGGGTTGACTTATTAGCCTTGTTAGGAAAGGCTTCCCATTCTCATTTCCTGTGTTACAATTTTTTTTCTTAACATTTCGTCTGTGAAACAATTGGGTTTTTTCCTCACTGGTTGAAAATACTTAAAATCATGCACTTGATTACAATAGTAATTCGTAAAAAGAGGCATGGTTTGAGCTACTTGGATGTTGAAGATTGTAAGAGAAGCTAAAACAGGTTTTCTGTTAGAAGAAAGTCTTTATCTAAATGACTTAGGAACATTCAAAAACCTTGAATGATATGGAAATTTTTCCGTGTGACTTCAGTTTGACTGTTTCCTGTTGCAGATTAAATCGTCCTTGTAAAATAAAGGATTATATTTTGGTACCAAAGAGTGAATATTCAGACTTTATCATCCTGCCACTCCTCTACCCAATAGTTGCATGTAATACTTTGACTCTATTTAGCTGTTATATATTCTACATAGTTCACAAATAAGATTGCTTCTCAGAACATGAAGAATAAATCTAATTGAGGAAAGTGAACTAGCACACTCACATGTGTACCCACATGTACACACGCACAAGCACATCATAAACATGCGTGTCCATGTACACTTACATACATATACACAGATTCACACAAGTACTCATGCACACTCACACACTAACCTACAAATACATGTGTGTACACACTGTTTATGTTTACACTTGCTCATATACATACACAGTCAAAACCAGATATACACGTGCACACAGATACGTACACCCATATGCACACATGCTTTTACACACGCATATTTGAGAGTAAGACAAGTTTTAGCCAAAAGGCTACTCTTGGGTGACTTTATTTTGGTGTTAGGATTCAAAAAATCTCCTTTAAATAAGCTTCCAACATTATTTATAATTTGTGAGAATGAACTTTGCATTCCTGTCTTTAGTATCACTTCCTTCATGTTTATGAATTTTATATCTTTACTTTGGATCCTTTCTTCAAAAATTATTTTATAACAAGACTTTTTTTCCCCTTGAAATCTGAAAGATAAGAGATAACGAATTAAGTGGTATAACTTTACTAGTTTTCTAAAATATCTTGGAAACATTAGTATGCTCAAATGTTCAAGTGACAGATATTCTGCTTTAAAACATTTAAGGCATGGAGCTTTCTGATCCAATTTTTGGATGTTTAGAGACAGTTCTGTTTTGAAATTTCCAAATAATTATAAAAATAATTATTGAAAGATCACTTAAAAACTGACAATTTATTTCTGTTTTTGTTATTACTTGTGTTATGGAAACTTACTAAAGTTTTGAATGGGTTGTGGTGCTTCCTACAAAATTATTTTTTGTGGGAATAAACGTACATCTGTATTTCATATTATAGTTCAGTCTGACTTGACAAACAATATGAAATAAGGGAATCCTTCAACATTTGACCTTCTCTACTCTTCAGGCATCTGAATGACATGAGAGGTTAACTGTTCCATTTTTCTTGGCAGATCAATATTTCTTTCTTTGACCCTTAATAATGTGATGGCATCCAACATGGATCTTTTGGGCAACTCTTACAAAAGTCAAAAGTATTCACAAGGGAAATAGCAATAGGCAGTACGTAATGGATTAGCTCTTTGGAATGGATAGTTATTAATTTATACCAGATACTTGTTCAAGGTTACATACCCACCCTCCTTTCCTATGATCCGGAGCCAAAGGATTCAAATGGGTAATTACCTTTTCTCAAATTATATTTGACTTACCTTATGATACCACATGGTATAGAATTTTTCCCCCAAAGGACATATAAGCACTTTATTAACATCTTTTTCATTCCTAACATATGTCTAAGAATAAGAAAGAGCCAAGCATTTTCCTTCACCATAGTAAAAACCCCATTTTACAGACAGGGTTGGAGACTAAGGACATTTTCTGGGA
Organism: Panthera tigris; assembly: GCF_018350195.1. Taxonomy (NCBI): domain Eukaryota; kingdom Metazoa; phylum Chordata; class Mammalia; order Carnivora; family Felidae; genus Panthera; species Panthera tigris. The sequence goes on along the minus strand of NC_056678.1, from coordinate 22,871,759 downwards.
AACAGATTTTGGCAGTTTTCCCCAAGAATTTTAATTTTGAAAGTCTCTTTTATTAAGCTTTATTAGTAAGAATCTTTAAGGTACTTATGATTAATGAAATGTGTTTTCTTCTTTACTCCATTAACAATTATGTATATATGTATATATGATTATATACATACATGTATATATATATACACACATGTGATTATATATATACATCACTGGAAATTCATAGGCATTATATATACATATATGTAATAGTTTCAGGCATTCCTGAAGTCCCTATTATGCATTTTGTATTCGGTTGAGTTATGAAGATAGGAAAATAATGTTGCTAAAAAAAGGTGATCCTTACCCTTGCACAGTTCGCATTTCTGGAAGTAATAGTAAGTAGAATTTTAACATATTTTCTGATAAATGGATGTTGGGATTAGCCAGGTATGAAGTACTCCAAAAGTATTTAGATCTTGTCTGCATTTAAAAGATTTATAGTAAATTACTTTCAGTCACTACTCACCACTCTGAAAGGTTTAAGATACTTTTTGAAGTACTTCAAACTCCTACCACTACCCAGTAGAAACTTCAAAATATTTGTTGGGGAAATTAGGTCATCCTTATGGTATTATTTTTCTCCTTGGTACCAATTCTTATTCTGTAATCTGAAATTCCTTTGGCCTTACTTATTGTAAGTCTTATCTAGTGAGGAGATTACAGGTGAGGAAATAAACTCTTGGAAAGATAAGCTCATCATTGAAGCTCTTTTCAAGGATTATTGATAATTGAGAAATAATCTTTTGATACTTTGGTTTTAGCACTGAAACACAAGAGTCTTTGTCAACCTGTTTAATGGAATGAGGAGAGAGACATAGTCTGCAGTTAAATTATTCAACCTGGGTCCTCTTTCATCTGTCAGTGTTTCCATTGATCCATGAATTCTTAGTATTTTGATAGGGCTGCTGTGTTATAACTGCATTTAGAAAGTTGTCCTACTGATTGAACAATTTTGTATTCTGCAAACAGAGTATGGGAAGAGATGGAAGTGAAACTTATCAAATATAATCAATGAACATTTTTAGTTTAAAAGGGAAAAAAATATTTAGTCCAATAAAAAGATTCAGAGGTATCACAGTAATGACTGAAAATGGAACTTAAATATACTTGCATCAGTGTTTTTCTTGTTGCATATTTTTTCTGATTTGACAGTGAATACTTACACATGGGTAGTTCTGTACATTGCATGAAGATGGGTCCAAACTGCTGTATGGAGTAAAATGAAATATTTCATCCCATAATCTGTTTATGAACAACTTTCAATATGTTCCTAAAGAGTGACAGTTGAACAAATACCAACTTAGTGTGTGTTTGTGTGTGTGTATATGTGTGTACAACATGGCAAGACCATGAATTCCTCCCATAATTATTTAAATTTATAAAGGCATGGAAAATAAGTTAAAAGTTATACAAAGAAATATTGGTCAGAAAATATTAAATGTATAAGCTCATTAACAGTAAATTGGTAAATTCTCGTTTTCAGAGTTCAGCTGGGTGGTGGTTTAAGAAAAAAAATATTCAGACATTTCAACACTGTTTGCTTATGGAAAACATTTGCAATTTTGTTAGCAAAGAACAGTGTCAAAAAACTAAACATTTTTCCCTCAACATCTGCATTTGCTTATTAAAAAACACCCCACACCCCCAGTCTCTCAAACAAGTTAAGTTTGTCACGAAATGTTTTTCAAGTGTCATGAAATTCAATCTCAATTTTTTTGTGTGTATCCATGAGTTTTAGTCTATTTGTTGATTTCATTTCCACATGTCCTTACATTTAGGACTTAAGATAGGAATAGTTTTATAGAATTTTGAAAAAAAATGCTTTAAAAAAAGTCATTTGGGGTTCTCAATCTGAGCAGGGGTTGTTAAGGGACAGAGTAGTTTCTCTTATTCAGGCTCCTCAAAGAAATCTGTGTGTCCTGCCCTCAGTGGGTGCTTCTATTAAAATGCACGTATCTATTTAGGGCTATGATGTGTGGCATTCTCCATTTATCAGGCTACTTGAAACAGAAAAAAGTGTGAGGGTCTGTTGGTGTAACCTGTTTCTCCCATAGATCTTTCCCATGGAAAGAAAAGGCAGTGTGATCTCTCTCTCTCTCTCTCTCTCTCTCTCTCTCTCTCTCACTCTCACTCTTGCTCTGAAAAGGTAAATGTATGTATAAACACAGAAGCACAAGCCTTCACTGGATTGTTTAACAAAAAGATTGAAAGAAAATGCTGAACGTACTGAATTAACTACAAGACCTTCCTTCTTGGAATTATTTTTGCACATTTTTCTTCCTAACACTTGTTAGATATTTTAAGATTGTCTCAGTTAATGAGATGAACTAATTTCTAGGGCATTTCTGTACAAATGGTGATGTTACAGAAAACTGGAGACAGATTTAATAATGTTTATGAAGGTCAGTTGTTTTCTATTTAAAGCAGATCCTGTTAGAGTAAGAGTAGTCAGCTTTTAGTAACCCCATCAGCTAATCTCTAAGTAGTACATAGTTGTTTCAGATGGTCAACTTTATAAAAAATTTACATCTGCTTAGTAATATATTGTTATTTTTAGGGCAATATTACAAGTGATGATAATAAGGAAGGAAAGGAATGAGTGTTTGGTGAATGGGCTCATTGCTATGTCCTGTCTAAATTATTTGGCCAATTTCCTCTCAATACATTTTTAAAAGATTTTTAAATTAAATTAAACTAAAAATTTTAATTTCCATCCAAGTTAGTTAGCATACAGTACAATAATGATTTCAAGAGTAGAATCCAATGATTCATCCCCTACATATAACACCCAGTGCTCATCCCAACAAGTGCCCTCCTCAATGCCCCTTGTCCACTTAGCCCATCTCCCCACCCAAAACCCTTCCAGCAATCCTCAGTATGTTCTCTGTATTTAGGAATCTCTTATGGTTTGCCCCCTCCATGTTTTTATATTATTTTTGCTTCCCTTTCCTTATGTTCATCTGTTTTGTATCTTAAATTCCACATATGAGTGAAGTCATATGATATTTGTCTTTCTCTGACTAATTTCGCTTAGCATAATACACTCTAGTTTCATCCATGTTGTTGCAAATAGCAAGCCTCTTAATATATTTCTACTGAAATAATTTTACTATTATATTTGATATGTTTGACTGAAAAGCATACCTATACTCAAACCCGTGGAAAACACATATAGAAGAGACTGGACCATTTTAAGAGCTGCCATGAAAAAATAAATGTAATTTTGACTTACTGGGATTGTTTCTTAAAAAAAAAAAGATGTCTTGCCACATGCAGTTCCAAGAAAAATTAAAGTGATCTTATTTGAAATGTCTTTTAGCTTTTTCACATTCTCTTCTTATCTATTGGTTATAAAACCCATAATATTTGAGATATTAGAAGTTAGGTCTCTATATATGATCTGTTTCCCATTACTGAGCCCACTTTGTGAATTAAATTAAAAAATTTTTTTTATATTTATTTATTTTTAAGAGAGAGAGAGAGAGGCAGACTGCAAGTGTGGCAGAGGCAGAGAGAGAAGGAGATACAGAATCCAAAGCAGGCTCCAGGCTCTGAGCTGTCAGCACAGAGCCTGACTCAGGGCTCAAACTTACAAACCGCGAGATCATGACCTGAGCTGAAGTTGGACGCTTAACTGACTAAGCCACATAGGCACCCCTAAAAATTTTTTTAATGTTTATTTATTTTTTTGAACGAGAGAGACAGAGTGTGAGCAGAAGAGGGGCAGAGAAAGAGGGAGACACAGATTTGGAAGCAGGCTCCAGGCTCTGAGTTTTCAGTACAAAGCCCGACATGGGGCTCGAACTCACGAGCTAATCATGACCTGGGCTGAAGTCGGACACTTAACCAACTGAGCCAATGCTTAACTGACTGAGCCCCTCACATTATGAATTTCTAAAGGTAAATGTTTAGTGCAGATATTAGGCTTTTCAAACAGTTCATATATTTGTACATGAAATAAGAATAATTGAATAAATTAAGGGAAAGTATTGAAAATGTTTTTGGCAATTTAGTTATCCGCTAGCTGTTAATTAGCCCAATATTGTCACTTGCTTGTAATATATTTACGTATATTCACAAACCCACACACACTTATTCCTTCATTGATATGCATCGTGCTCAGTGAGTTGGAAATGAGTGCTAACTCCTTTTTTATGTAAGAGAGAAAATACATAGCATAAAATTTCCAAATACACAATACTGTAGTTTCATAGAGATAACTAGTGTGAGTTTTCTCTAACCCAGTGTACATGGGCACACTTTCACATGCTTTCCTCATGAAAGCATTTCCTGATGATATCCTTACTGCATCTGATTGAAATGATAGTGATATCTGAATAAGGATTTGTTTAATTATGGTGCCTCAACTATACTGTAAGTCCATTTCTACTTTGCTCAATTGTGTTTCCTAGAACCTAACATGGGACATGGTCTGTAAAAGGTAGGTGCTTAATAATATTCGTGAATTAATGAATCACATATATGTAAATGTATATATACTTAATTATTTAAATCTTGTTCATTTATTAAAATTGAAATGGGGGTGCATAGGAACAGGGTAAATTACTGAGACTTTATTTGACTGCCTAGTTAAAATATAAATAAGCCAGAATAGAAACAGTGTACTAGAAAAATTACTTCTATTTAATTTTATTTTGGGACACATTTTAAGCAAAATCAAATTCTAATTACTCTTGTAAGGATACATAGCTTTGGGTCAGCTTTGATGAAAATAAATTTAGTTAAGTCTAGCATATAGAAGATGGATCTACAATTACCAGTAGGTGGCGCTGTATTCCAGTGCTGAATAACAAATGGACTTCCAGAGGATTGACTCCTGTGGGAGGACCAAAATCCTGGGGAATAATTTTATAAGGAATTTTATATATTATGGTATGAAGCATAAATTTTACCAGCCTATATGTAATAAAACCATAATTTACAGTTTAATAGAAATTTTTTTTATACTTTTGCATTATTTTTGGATTTGAACCCTGAGATTGCTCTTCTGTAAATTGTTATAATTTTGCTATACTGCATTTGATTTACCTTGAATGTATACTGAGGAAATGCACACAGCGGGAAATGAAACAGAAATGGCTGCAAAACCAAGCTTAGATACATCCTGGGGAAGTAGTGAAGAATTGATGAGTAGATGTATAAGATATGGAGTTTACTCAAAGTCACAGAGAAGCCAGTAGTGGAGTTTAAGATGTTGTTAGTTCATGTGAGCATGTCTGGCTCACATATGACTTCTACATTTGTGGCACTTTTTGATTCGCTGCTGAAGATACTGCATATTATTCTGAATGATAAGCTGTAATTCCAAAAAAAGCAGAAGAAGAAATTTTAGATATGAATCATCAAGTTTAACCTCTAATTTGAAGAGAGATAGATATACAACCTGACAATTTCAAAATAGAAGAGGCTTTCAAATTTGTGTCTTGTATTCTTCCCTTAAACCAATAATTGATAGGGTACTCTTCTGAAACAATCGTTGATGACCATAGTCTCTGACTTAACTGTTGTATTCTCTTGCCTTTTAAATGGATTATGTTTCTCTGAACCTGTTTCGTATACAGCTGAAAATTAGTGCTAGAGACAGGGGTGGGGGGAAACTTCCCAATGTATACTGGTTTTCACAGTACAATAAATGCTACTAATAGATAAACAATTAAAGCTGAGTTCTTTGGGGAAATCACTCCCAGTCCTACCTAGATATAGTGGAAGCTCATGCTTCTTATTTAACAATAATGTAATCTGATTAATAGAAGACAAATTTTGTGCTTGGTGAAGTCATTTAGCCACTGAGGACTCACTTGGCAACAAATGCATCTATTTTATCTTTCCTACTTATTATATCTTAGGAGGTTGTCTTTTAATTAGTGTTGCACTTAGTATTTATTAAATATTATTATAAAACTAGAATAATTTAGGGGTTGTAGAGGGTAAAAATATGAGGCTTTCTTGCTAAAAAAAAAAAAAGTGAACAATCTTTTTGGTTAGACAAGAAAAAAACATGCTTGACACCAATGGCAAATTAAAGAGCTTTGTACCTCAATAATTTTGCACTTATAATCATTGATGGATCACTCAAAAACACTCACTAGATAATTTTGAAGGAGGGTATCACAAGAATGATCTAATTAGCAATTAACATATTGTTTGACATAGACCATGAGGAAATGGGGGCAAGTTATTAAGTGGGATGAGAAATGACCTGTCAAGTTCTCGAATTTAGGTTCTTTTATATAAAAAACAGGCATATCAATTGTTTGCAAATTGAACAAGTTATTATTTTTCATTATGGGATTGTAAGTGCCTATAGTTACTTTGGATTCTTGAAAGTAGATGCTATGTTTTATCATCCACACTGCCTAGAACTGTACTCACACGTACAAGGCACTCCAGGGAGTATGTAGATGAAAGAGTGAATTTATTTTGAATAGGAATTTCAAATCTCTACTTCCATTATTTAGAGTATTAGCTGTGGGGGTGATTTTGCTAGTGTTAAAAGCATTTTTAAAAGCAAGAGGTATAGATCTTACTGCCAACTTTATTATTTTAGGTATGTAACTTAGGGGAAAAACCGACCTTAGTGTGCTCCGTACAAGTTAGTGACCATATTATGCAATTATTTGTTTTCTCTAACTTTAAAAATGCACATACGCTAATCCATGAAGTGTAACTAACAGTAATGCCATTAGCTTTACCAACCTGTTTATCTGTGAAAACAACCCTTCAGTTTTGAGGCTGTTGCTATTCTTACAGATTGTCACTTCTTGCAACTTGGCCACCTAAGACTTGCAGATGTCTGGAATTCCTGGCGAAATTATTTATTTATTTATTTATATTGCAGAATACCACTTTGATTTGTTTATTATTAATTTCACATACTACTGTGTATTCCATAACTTTGTGATAATGCTGTTTTTCTTTAGCAATTTTGAGCCCATGAGACTGTGTAATGAATGTATCCAGGAGTCAGAATCCAGACATGAATTAATGGACTAAGTTTGACATAAGGGAAAATTGGGACCAGTTGAGTAAGGAAGTCTTTTGCCTTGACCAGAAAAATTCCATTTTGTTTCCTGCTTAAGGAAGGGCGTCTAGCATGATCATGGAATGTGTCACTATCTGGACAGAATGGAAAGTTGAGAGACCCAAAAGAAGAACTGATTATAGGCAGTTACTAACACAGATTTGTCAATCTATATGCTAAGCTGACTTTGTAAAGTGGTCAGTGACGTCTCCTTCTACCATGTTAATGCTTGAAAAGTAGTCACCATATATTGAAGGATGCTTGTAATATTTTAAATGGGGAGGAGGTTCCCAGAATTTTATACCAGTAGCCTGATAATAGCTTTCAAATCTCTTATATAGTGCTCATCCTATTGTGACTCCCAAATATATATTCAATTTATTGTCGATAGGAAAAGAGATTAAAACAATTTCCTTATTTACACGTTGCTGTTAACAGGATACATTTTAGATAATGTTAGATGACATTTATATGCTAATGTCAGCTGTATCTGATTAGCAATAAAGGCAAATTGGAACATAATATGGAAAAACCAGTGGTCAGTATTGGGTAACATCCTAGCAGCGAGAATGACTCAATACGGATGCTGCAATGTGAGGGTCGAGGCATTAAGTATATCTTGTCTTAGGATTGTGTGAATTTGGAAACTTCCTTAGGGTAAGCCTCTGGAATTGAATACATCCATGGATCTCACTGAGCAGAAGCTAGGAGACAGAAAGAAGTGGAAAGTGACAGGGGCTTCACTGTTGACTCCCATATGGTTTGATGGCTGATTACAGGACTTTCTTGATGCTGTGGCCTGGACTTCTTTCTCATCTATGTTTAGACCTCCCTCCACTCTCCATTGGAAACTCCATGAGGGCAGAGATTGCTGGAGTTTTTTTTTTTTTTCCCACCTGTGTATCTTCAGTGTCTAGAACAGTTCCCAGCACATAGTAGGATCTCAGTAAATATTTATGAATAAATTGAAGGAATGAGTTTGCTGAGAGATGTTGTACGCAAGGTACTTTCCTAGGTGTGACAGAAGAAACAAAGATAAGTAAAAATTCCTTTCTTCAGCCAATCCAGAGCTGAGCAGGGAAGACAGGTTATGTACACAAAAGACAATGCAGAGCATCCTTGAGAGTGCACAGTGGCAAATGTAGGCGCTCTGCCTAGGAGACAGGGGTGGGACTAGAGAGCTCCTTATGGTAAGGGACATTCAGCTTGGTCCTCGAGGATGAGTGGGCAGCAACAGGCAGTGGTGAGACACAGGCTAATGGGACACTTGGAACAAAAATAAAAGTGGAAATTCCAAGGAGATATGTGGAGAGGTTGGGCCCCAGTTAGGGAATGCAAGGGGACAAAGTTGGCGAGAAGGCTGGCTGTGAAGGCTGGGGCCAGATTATAGAGGGCTGGCGAAACCATGATAAAGCAGTTCATGTTTTAGGCAGTGAAGACTTTACTTACAGTTAAAGGTTTGTACATGTTTGAGAGTCATGAATAACACTCAGTTCTAAAATCCCAAAGGTCATAGGCCACAGTTTGTGCTTCTTAATATATTACATAGTTTCAGAGAATTGTTGTTAGACTGTTCCAGCCTTAAATTCACTAAAGCCTATGCAATATATCTAATATATTTATCATAAGGTGACCCAGGAAAGGCCCAGCCTTCCGTTAGACTGTCTACATCCTGGTTTTGAAACATAGGAAAGGAAGACAGAGAAGCCTGAAAGTCATCATTGTATGTGGAGCACAAAAAGCTGTTTTGGCTCATGGAAGCATGGGAGTTGGAAGCCAATTGAATCAGGCTTACATACTTTTGGTCTCTTACAGCTACTGTTTTCTCTCTGATGCTCGTGGTTTACCTGTATCATTTTCCCCCCCATGCGTCTCCTGCATTTGGCTAAGTCCAACTCTTCCTCAAAACTCTGATTGTTTCTGTTTTTTCTGGGCTTCTCTAGAAAGCTTCCTTCAGCTTCCCCACCTCTGTGAGGTAGGGCATACCCTCATCTGCACATGTGTACATCCTCTCTTCGTATTTCTTTCACTGCACAGTAGTTATCTTTAATTTCAAGAATGGATTAGTCAATCCAGCATTCCAGGCCTTGAAGTTGATCACTTAAACTGCCCTTAAAATACTTTGAGTGACAGAATATGTCTCATATTAGCTTTAATTATTAGAAAAAAATCTTCATGATGCTGTTTCTTTTAATGATCATTTTAAGTTCTTTTCTTTCCTTCTAAATGACACGAATATAAGTGTTTGAAGATGGTTATCCTGTTTCTAAATATCCCAATGAAATGTTTTCCAGATTAAGATACCTTGCAGTCTGATAGCCCTTCTCTGGATACATTAGCTGGTCACTTTCTTCTCTTAGGATGGGTAATTGTATACAGTTGTCCAGATATGAATCCAATTGAACTGAAAATACTGAATTCTTACCTTCCTTGCTATAATACAGTACTTTTTTTTAACCCTAAGATTTTTAGCTTTTTTTTGTTGTTGTTAGTGATCTCACATTATTGACTGATACTTAGGTTGCAATTGGCTAAAGTCTGAATATATTTTTCATAAGAATTGAAATGGTATGTGCTGCCCAATAACTATGGTTTGAGGTGAGTGAATGGTAGTAGTTTAACACCATTTTGTACTTCTAAAAACATACATGTAGAATGTAAAATTTACCCTAACTAAATCCCATTTTAAAAAACCTTTCCCTTGGGCTAAAATTTCCATCTCATTGAATATGAGTAATTTAAGAAATTCTGCCAAATTTTTTTTTGAAATCAAGACATGTTATGCAGTGCCTTGATCAATTTATCACCATAGAAGCCATGTTTAAAAAAGGAACTGCTGCTAGTTTGATACATTTTGATTTTTATTCATGTGTAACTACATCTTTCTCTAGATGTTCATGGCCACTTTAGACATTTCCTTGAATTTAAAATGAAGTTTACCAGTTTATATATTCTTTCTAATACTTGCCACTTCTCCCTTCTGTTTTGAAAATTATGGGTTTTTTTATTTGTCATTATCTATGACATTTTCTCACTGTGAGTTATCAGATATTACATAAATCTGTATCCTTGTGTATGTTCTTTTAGAAACTAAAACAGTTCAGTCAGAAATTGGAGAAAAATGTCTCATTTAAATTGTTGGATTGTTCTCCCTGTATTTCCAATGATTTTGCACCAGCTTCTCTGATTATAATTTTTTATAACTCCTTATAATATTTCTTCTTAAATATTTTACTTTAAAAGATAGTCTTCTTGGGGGGGCTGGGTGGCTCAGTTGGTTAAGCCTCTGACTTTTGGTTTTGGCTCAGGTCATGATCTCATGGTTCATGGGTTTGAGCCCCGCGTCGGGCTCTGTGCTGTCAGCGCAGAGCCTGCTTGAGATTCTCTCTCTCTCCCTCTGTCTCTGGCCCTCTCCTGCTTATATTGTCTCTCTCTTCCAAAATAAATAAATAAACTTAAAAAATATAGTCTTTTTTTTTGTTTGGGAAGAATTGGGAGAAAAACACAGTCATAAAAAATTGCCCCAAATATTTAAAAACAAGGGAAATCCAAAACAAATGAAAGAGTTCTGTTGAAACACTGGGTGTTTTCACAGTGGAAATAGTCAATAAGACAATTCAATGATATAAGCCCCAACCAAGACTCTGAAATGTAGTTTAATTTTATTTTTATTAACAATGTGTCAGGCCATACAGCCTGTTTAGCATGACCTCCTAAAGGTGTCACAAGACACAGTAGAAGAAAATAAAAACCCAGAGAAGGAGCAGGAAGTAGATAAAGGAAGTAGCAGAAAAGGGTTGGTGGGGGGGAGCACAATGAAGTGTGATAAAGGGGCTGAGAGGTTACTGGCACCACAGCCAATGGACTGACAAATGTGTGCATGGTGTTTGCTTTTGATTTCCCCCCGTCAGCAGGGGAAGTGTTGATGTAATCTCTGAGGTTACTTTGTTTTTATACTCCAAGAAACAATTCTCTTGGGGCATGGATCCCAGGTGAGATTAGCCTTCTGTTTCATTTCACCTGGGCCACCTCACTAGACGGTAACTCCATTTTTATTACACAAGGGTGATTAAAGTTATTGAGCTATGCAAGTAAGTATTTGGGATTGAATTTTGCTCCATTCATTTTATTACCCAAGGCATTCTTCATTCACGTCCTTTGAACTGGAATTTAAATTATGAAGTTGTGGGGTGCCTAGGTGACTCAGTCGGTTGAGCATCCAACTTCGGCTCAGGTCATGATCTCACAGTTTGTGAGTTTGAGCCCCATATTGGGCTCTCTACTGTCAGCACAGAGCCCGCTTTGTATCCTCTGTCTCCCTCTCTCTCTGCCCCTCCCTTGCTCACACTGTCTCTCTCTCAAAGATAAATAAAACGTTAAAAAATTATTTTAAAAAAATTATGGAGCTGAGACAGCCTCCCAAAATAGATACACCTCATTGGTAGAATGGAGCATCAACACATCTAGATCAAACTAGTTAGAAGAAAAATCTAGATCAAATTCAAATGGAGTTGAATTTCAGAGTAATTTCTCACTCACTGAAATTGAAATTCTTTTCTTTAATCCAAATAAGGCTACAAATAGTATAATTTAAAACATAGTCTGTAAATATATATTTGATTTGTGGTGCATGTTGTTCTTTGCTGCTTTGGGATTTAGGGGATTCGTACGATTAAAATCAAGCTGAAGGCCATTAGCCAAAAGCATCTGAATGGTCAGAGAATATGGGAAATAGTATTGATAGAATATGTAATATTTTCTGGCTATGAAATGCTTATAATAAACTACATGTGAAATGGCTCATCTGCCTTCAGCTGGATAAAGTTACATGCTCGAATAGGTATCAACACACTGGATTTTAGATATACAACATTTATATAGACGTTTTTCTTTGTCAGTTCTGATCATCAGATTTCAAACTTAAAAAATTTTTTTTAATGTTTATTTTGAGAGAGAGAGAACGTGAGCAGGGGAGGGGCAGAGAGAGAGAGGGAGACACAGAATCCAAAGTAGGCTCCAGGCTCTGAGCTGTCACAGACAGACAGTCTGACGCAGCGTTCAAAGCCACGAACCACGAGAGCATGACCCGAGCTGAAGTCGGATGCGTAACTGACTGAGCCACCCAGGCACCCCTTCAACTTTTAAAATCAAACACTTATTGAGATATTAACTTACAGATCATATGCATACATTACATATTTTTGTAATAAATTGTGTTAACTATAAAACACAAAGAATTTAGAAACGATTAAGACAAATATGAACAGAAATTTCTTACATATGCATATTTTTGTGCACACTTTGGAATATATTACCTTACTATAGAGATTAACAATATAAAGGATTGTATTCTCTGACATAATTTCACTAAAGGTATATACCTTGAGAGGAATTCTGAAGAAGTTAGCTTCAAGTTTTGTTTTCTCTCTCTCTCTTTTTAAATGTTTATTTATTTTTGAGAGAGAGCACGAGTGCGGGAGGGACAGAGAGAGAGGGAGACAGAGGATCTGAACTCATATTCACGAAGCACGAGATCATGACCTGAGCTGAAGTTGGAAGCTTAACTGACTGACCGACCCACCCAGGTGCCCCGGTTTTCTCTCTTTTTAAATTCATAGTAACTGTATGTCATTAGGGATTTGTCATATGTTTGGTTTAATGAATTATCTTATTAATAGGCTTAGGAAACTCATATTCTGTCATGTGTTAGGAAAAACTAACAGATTATAACCAAGCTTGAAGGGTAGCATATTGGAATCCCTGCTGAGTTGCAGACAGCAATAGACCTTGTTTCCCCAGAATTGATACATCTAACTCTTGCAACAAACCAGCTTTCTAGAATGCAGTCCATTTATAAGATGTATGGGAGTTTGCTGACAGTTATATTCTGTGTGTATGTATGTGACAACTAGGTTCCAGCCCTCATTGGCCTCAGTATTTTCAGCCTTGCTGAGAGCTGTGGGGTCAGTCTGATCGTATGTTACTTTTTGAGCTGAGGAAGATGCTTAACAGAAGAGTCTGTCTGTGTCCCCCCTCTGCTTGACCAGCTTCAGGAGGGCTCAGAAAAGCCAAGGAGAAGACCTGGCATTGGGGGAAGTGCTGGGCAGCGTTGAGTCTGTAGGGAGGAGAGTGTGTCCTGTCCTGGGATGTGAAGCTATTCCCTGTTAATTGTTTTGCTGTCTATCAAGCTTTCTGTTCTCCGTAATGCCGGGAGCCCCAAGCATATAAAAGCTGGGCGCTCTGGCTCCTGCCTGCCTGGTCAATATTCTCTTATTAACCTGAAGGATTTGATAACATGTTCAGTGTAAATTAAATCAAATCCTTCCTTGCACGGCTATGTTTAGGTACTTAATTTCCACTAGAATATCCAGGAATAGAGTTTTAAACTAAAGAGTCAAATTAAAAAAAAGAAATTTACTTTCGGCTAGCATTAGGGATTATTCTGTTGTTGAATCTGTTTCAGTGAGATTCAGCGGCCCATTGGTTGCTTGACAGGAGTTAATGTGTCCAAAATAAATAATATTTTAGCTGAAGATACGGGCTTCCTCATTTATGATTTCATAGTTTTAAAAATGGGTTGTGTTTTTCTTGATGGAAAACATCCGTGTAGTGGGCAGGAAGTATCCTGTCTGACAAAGAATACTTCAGATTCAGATTTTTTGTTTGTTTGCTTATGAAAGCAACTCATGTATCTTGTATAAAACTTGGAAGAAAAAAGATATAAAGAACAACAAAATCAGTAGAATTCTAACAATCTCACTGGTAAAATTTGGTATATTTCATTTGTCAATTCTCTCCCCCCCTCCTTCTAGGCTTCTCTTTTCATTCCAAATGGAGATTGTATGAAATATTTTATTTTATATTTTTACTTTATATTTTACTCCCCCCCCAGCATTACATTATAATTTTTCCACAAGGAATATTAACATTATTATAAAACATTTTTTTAATTTTCTTTCTTTCTTTCTTTTTCTTTCTTTCTTTCTTTCTTTTTTTTTTTTTTGAGAGAGAGTGTGTGCATATGCGTGTAAGCAGGAAAGGGGCAGAGAAGGGAGGGAGAGAGACAGAATCCCAAGTAGGCTCCATGCTGACACAGGGGCTCAAACTGTGAGATCAGGGCCTGAGCCAAAATCAAGAGTCTGATGTGTTAGTTAACTGAACTACCCAGGTGCTCCACTAAAACGTTATTTAAAATATTATATACAGACCATCTTTTATTTCATTGTCACCTATTGGACGTTAGTGAGTATTTCTCCCTCCAAAAGAGAATATTTGATTAGATGTGATCATTTCTTCAGAACAGTGTGTTCTTGAAGCATATTATTTCATGGAAGAGGTTCTTCATTATTTTCCCCTTACAACACAATTTAAAATCTTAATGCTGACATTTTCACAAACTTCCTGTCATATCCAAGGCACACGGAAAATGGGCATGAAAGGATGGGCAACATATAAAACAATTGCTTTTTTGGAATTTAAAGTGCAATTGATATTTAATGTTCATTTCGTAGCTATAAATATCAATAGGTGTTTTTTGTTTTTCTTGTTGCCTCGATTGACTACAAGTTTGATGTTGCCTCAAGTAACTACAGAGTTTTGGCAAAGATGCTTATTTTTGTGATGGAAGTTAGTCATGGGCTTCCCAGGCGCCATCTCTTGCCTTTGTGGTTTCAGCGAAATCCAAGTCAGGTCCGTGGAGCAGGTCACATGACTGAATGCCAGAAAATAGGACCGAAGTAAAATACCCTATTGTGGAAAAATAAACCACCCAGAGGACCTGCTTGTCTTTCCTTATTTCCTTTTATTTCTAAATTAAGAACTAAAATTGAAACAAGAAGCATTTTCAACTTAGAATTAAAACAATCCAGACTTATAGAAACAAGAACTTAAATTTCCTAGGTTCATAGTGCAGTCAAGATATTTATATTGCTTTACTAAAATGCTATTTTTTCCATTTTTTTCTTCGAAACATATCTAAGCACTTTGGAACTAATAACAAGTAGCTGCTTGTTTGTTTGATCACCATCATAAACATTCTGTGGTAGAACTTACAGCATGTGTTTGATAGAGATGGGGGTACATGTCAAAGTATACTCACTGTGAGACTTAGGTAGTAGCAATATTATCATTAGCTCACATATCCTGGGTGCTGGGCTTTATACTTCAGTTTGTTGAATTCTCTTGACAACCCTGGGAAGATCTGTTTTAAAGATGAGGCATCTGAGGCTAAAAGAATTTTTAAGTAGGTTGCCCAAAGTCAAGTGGCAAACAGTTGAATAGGACTGGAGCCCACATGGTCACTTTCAAAATCTGTGTGTGTAACCACTGGGCGTATTGTCCCAGGTGAAAGAAATATTGTGTCTTCTTCAGTGGCTTTGTTTACACCACACTTACTTCAGACAGTCTTGTTTGCAACTTACTTGGTTCATTTTTACCTCCATACTAAATTGTATGCTTTATGGGATCAGGGATTGAAAAAATTGGGAATTCTCAAAGTTGTAACCCAATAAAATACACCTTGTCTGCAAGCTATGCAATGTCTTCTAATAGCAAAATGATAAACACTTATATATTAACACCTACTGTGGGCTGAGCTCTGACTAGATCCCAGGGATAAATGGGAACATACTTTGGGTATAAGCATAATTGAACTGTAAAGACTTCTGGAATTTTCATGAAGCTCACCTTTATTGAATGTCTATTGCTTACATTTTTTACATGCCTTGTCCCATTCATTTCTAACCAATCTGTCAGAATCTTACAGAAAGGAAACTGAGACTGGGATGTTAAATAGCTTGCTATAGCTAGTAAGCAGCAAAGCCAGAATTGGTATTCATTTTTATTTTATTCCACAGCCTACATTAAAAAAAAATTTTTTTTAATCCATCAGAGCAATAGATCTATTTTCTAAAAAAAGCAGTACAGAAAACTTTGAGTCCATACCAAAGATAAGTCTTGCTTCGACATTGTGGCCCAAGAAAGAGGAGGAATTAAGTGGAACATTAGTATCTATTTAAAGCTAATTATTGTTGAAAAAAATTGAGAGGGAGAGAGAGAGAGAATGAGCAGGGGAGGAGCAGAGAGAGAGAGGGAGACACAGAGTCCAAAGCAGGCTCCAGGCTCTGAGCTCTCAGCACAGAGCCCGATGCGGGGCTCAAACCCACGGACCACGAGATCATGACCTGAGCCAAAGTTGGACGCTTAACCAACTGCCATCCAGGCTCCTCAATTTAAAGCTAATTATAACAGCTGATATATCTTTGAGAAAAACTGAGTAGAATTTTATTGCTATGATTATAGTAGCTCTAAATGTCACAGGAAGGAGAAGCAAGAAATGTATCATAATGTTACTCAGATTCCATAAATGCTTACTGAGGATCTTCTGTGTGTTAGGAACCATGCTAGCTGTTTACATGGGTATTAACCACACAGAAAAACTGAGGAAAGGTTATTTCCAAGGCTATTTTATGCGCAAAGGCACTGAACCTAGAGAATTAAATAACTTGTCCAAATTCACACCATTATAACATAAGAACTAGTACAGAAATACAGGTCTTGACTTAAAATACTGTGTCTATTATTGTGTCTCTCTTTAATGCTATCTTTGGAGGATATCCATTGAAAAGTTTTAATAAAACTTTATTTTGAAAGAACAGAAGTTTTGTGTTGTGCCTTGTTTTAAATGGCAAAAAAAGTATGGTAACAATTGTTAATTTCTGTCTGTAACTCTGTATGAAATATTGGGCCACGTAGGATGTTTAAAACATTTATGAAATAATTATGTCAGTTCTGTCCAAAGTGAAATATTTGTAATCTTACTCTCAAATTGTTTGTCACTGAAATGTTCTTCTGTTTGTTATTTATGTTGTGTTTATTCAAAGTTAATTTTTTAGGTAGGAGGTGTATCAACATTCTTGATCTTTGTCAAATATATTGGCAGGCACATTGTTAGTAGTGTTTGGTCAGTTGCTTAGGGGACAAAACCAAACAGCATATTGGTTGTGTTATGTTGGGCTTTGTGGTTTTACAGTTTAGGAAGTCCAGTTCTCAATCAACAACGCACAACCCTCCTATATGTAACCAGTGGTTTAAAAAAAGTATTTGGAGGAGACTAAAGAAATTTAGATTCCAAAACGAGAAATAATGCCACACTCTAATCAAGCAGGGATTATTTGGTTTCCACAACAATTAAACATTTTAAAATTATCCTGGGAGAATAGGAACTAATTTTGAGTGTGGTTTGGAGTAAAAGACTGTAAGCTTTCGCACCAGACAGATCCAGGTTGAAATCTGGGCTCTGCTTTTCATTTGCAAAAGGAGATAATACCTAACTTGCAGGGCTGTTTTGAAGAGTACACAAGAAAATAGATGGATGTGTATGGCCAGTGCCAGACATAAAGCAGATGGCTATTATTATTTCTGAGTACTTCCAACTCAATTCCTAAACATATAAAACATGTGGATTTTGCGAATGTTCAACTTCTAAGACTAAAAACTGAAGAATTTAGGATAGGACCTTTGATTTGAATGTGGTAGCTTAAAGTCACGTTATCTTACCCTCTTCCCAGAAATTATGCAAAACAAAGCGAATGAGAAACAAACATGTGAACAACCTTTTTTTGCTAAAACTAGGAGACTGCTAAATACCGCCCTCTCCCCCCATAAAGGAATTTCTGCCCAAAGCTGTGGACACTGTACAGTAGGAGGTAGAAATAGACAAGAGTGGAGACAGGATGCAGCTACTGCACTAAAAGAGGGCTGTCTTTGAAGATGAGAGACACATTCGGAGGTGCAATGTCAGAGCCCAGTTTGTGTTCCAGGGTGCACCGGTGCATTGAGTGCAGCAGAAGAGGGCAGGGGCTGTCTCAGACCCAGTTGGGTTCTCAGCAGTGAGGTGGCTGGGCGAAGCACATGAAAACACAGCTGTATTTCAGCAAATAGCTGGTCTCTATTGCAACAGAGAAGGGGACCCTTAAGAAAACTGCCACAGCTGCTCTGTTTATTGGCTGAGGAAATGTAAAGGGCAAATAAACATACAAACTAAATCCTTTATCATGAGAAAAAGTGCTGTTATCCTGGATCTTGTCCCTGGACCCTTCCCCACGTGAACCTCCGGTAAACAGTGGTACAGAAAAAAAACCAAAAAACAAAACAAAAACAAAAAAAAACCCGAGTTTCAATACTACAGTGTAAAAATAGAACCAGCCCAAGATCTTTTTTAAAAAAAGAAATCACAAGGAAAACATGAGGAAATGAGGGGAAAACTGAAAGCCAGGTAAGAAAAGTTTATGAAAAAAATAAAACAATGTGGCCATGAAAGAGACAAAAGTTATTGAACATTGTACCATAAATTTGAAAATAAAACAAAACCTTAAAGAAATAAATGTCTCTATGAAGGATTAGTGCAAATCAAAAATAGAAGAACTTAGAAAAGAGAAATACTAATGTAACATTGGAGAGGCTTGAGAAAGAAATGGAAGAGAAAAATAAAACCATCACAGAAATAAAGGTTAGGTTGGCAGGAAAATTAAAAAAAAAAAAACAACATTGCTGAAACAGCAAAGGTCCAGAGGATGGATGTGAGAAAAGTGAGCAACATGAAACACATTTTAAAAGTTTAAAAGGATTAGAGGGGCGCCTGGGTGGCTTAGTCAGTTAAGCATCTGGCTTCAGCTCAGGTCACAATCTCATGGTTTGTGGTTTCGAGCCCTGCATCGGGCTCTATGCTCACAGCTCAGAGCCTGGAGCCTGCTTCGGATTCTGTGTCTCCCTCTCTCTCTGCCCCTTCTCTGCTTGCTCTCTCTCTCAAAAATAAACATTAAAACAATTTTTTTTAAAAGAATTAGAGATTGGTAGCTATAGAAGACAGGCAAAGAAAATCAAGCACACGCATTATTGGACTCACTAAAAATGAAAACAGAAGTTCTGTGATGAAGTAAGTACTTAAAAATACAAATTAAATGCATTTCAATAAATTAAAGAAGACTTTAGTTTACATGTTGAAAATCAAACATAGCAAGCCCAATGGAAACTGCCCCAAAGCTGTCAACATAAAAACATATCCAAGTTAACTTGCTTAACATCAGAGGTAGTGAAAGAATCCTTTGGGTGATGAAAAAGAAGTTACATGTAGAAGAAAAAGATCAATGTGACCTTAAACTACCTGTAACATATTCAGTGCTAGAAGATAGCGGAACAACGTGTGTAAAATCTTGAGGAAGAGTGTGACGTAAGAATTTTACAACCAGCAAAAATGTTAAAGTACAAAAGCAATAGGAAACAATTTTGAACATGCACAACTCGGAATATTGTTCCTGGGAAACGTCTTAAAGAATTTTTTAGATGAGCCACAGTCCTTCAAGAGATGTCTGAAAAAACTACAAGAGTAGTAGCTATGAGCGCTCGATCCATGTAACTCTTTGACTAAGAGTGAACCAAATGTGGCCACTAGGGCAACAGTAGAGACTATACTGTTAGTTGTTCTGACAGTAGAAATAATAAAGCTTACAAAAATGGAACAATACAGGGAAAGAGAATGGCAGTGAAAGTAAGTACATTTATTTCAAATGCAACTTAAAAGCAAGCTAGGGGTGCCTGGGTGGCTCAGTCGGTTGGGCATCCTGACTTCGGCTCAGGTCATGATCTAGGAGTCTGTGAGTTCAAGCCCCACATCAGGCTCTGCGCTGACAGCTCAGAGCCTGGAGCCTGCCTCAGATTCTGTCTCCGTCTCTCTCTCTGCCCCTCTCCTGCTCTCACTCTCTCAAAACTAAAATAAAAGCATAATTTTTTTTTTTTAAATTTATAAAAGCAAGCTAAAGTCATGATCTTGATGATACAAGGCAGGGTTCAGTATAAGTCACACTGAATTGAAATGAGTCAAAAAGAACACTTTATAATGTTAAGTGAAACAAAATAACACTTTATAAAGGATTGAAACATTCACAATGAAAATATAACAGAGAAATATATCTCTGTACCATTGATTGAACAAAACAGTATTAATAGAAGCAACTTAATTTTCTTCCATAGTTCATAACAGATCAAATAAACAAAATTATGTAAATATGTAAGATGTAGCCAACATAATTTATAAGATGGATCTGATTGACATTTAAAACTGTTTCCTGAAAACAGAGAATACGTCTTCTCAAGTGACCATGGAATGTTGACAGAAACCGAACATTTGCAGTACCACAAGGAAAATTGCACTAATCACAATGTAATAAAACTAGAAAGCATTAAGAGGAGAAAAAATTTAAAATGACACTTGATCAGATTTACAAATCTTTCTTTTAAAGTCGTATCAAAGAGGAAATATAAACTAAAATGGTTAAAATCTAGAAAATAAATACAATAGAAACACAGCATACTAGAATCTGTAGTTCAGATAAAACAAATTTCAGAAGAAAAAGTATAGATTTACTACTTTGAGTAGTCAGTTAGAAAGTTTGAAGAAAATGGCAAAGTCAGTCTATAGCAAACAAAATGAAATTAATATACATTAAAGCAGAAATAAATGAATTAGATAAGAGATGAATAGAAATACTCGGGAAAAGTAAAATGTTAGCTAGTGAAATAACAAATGTAGAGTGCACAAATATATAATGTAAGAAAGGATAATAGGAAAATAACTTCAAAATCCTGCAAATTTAAGTCACAAGAGATTTTGTTTTCCAAACTCTAGGTGAGTAATTTGAAAAAATGAAGAAAGTGTTAAATTTCTAGAGAGAGAATTATCTAAAAGTTTCTAAAACACATAGAAAATAAAAACATACAAATTACCTGGGAATGGGGAGTGGGGCAGAGAAATCTATGCCCCACACCCATTATCATCAATAGCACTAGGCCCTGATGGTTTCACAAAAGAATTCTACCAGACCCTTAAAAACCCAAAAAGTATTCCAGAGAACAGGAAAAAAAAATTAACAGTGTTTAGAATGATGCTAGCATGGAATTGACATCAAAATTTAACAAAGACTGTATTTATTTATTTATTTATTTATTTATTTATTTATTTATTTATTTGACTTACATACTTTATTTTATTTATTTATTTATTTATTTATTTATTTTATTTATTTTTAATATATGAAATTTACTGTCAAATTGGTTTCCATACAACACCCAGTGCTCATCCCAAAAGGTGCCCTCCTCAATACCCATCACCCACCCTCCCCTCCCTCCCACCCCCCATCAACCCTCAGTTTGTTCTCAGTTTTTAACAGTCTCTTATGCTTTGGCTCTCTCCCACTCTAACCTCTTTTTTTTTTTTTTCCTTCCCCTCCCCCATGGGTTTCTGTTAAGTTTCTCAGGATCCACATAAGAGTGAAACCATATGGTATCTGTCTTTCTCTGTATGGCTTATTTCACTTAGCATCACACTCTCCAGTTCCATCCACGTTGCTACAAAAGGCCATGTTTCATTTTTTCTCATTGCCACGTAGTATTCCATTGTGTATATAAACCACAATTTCTTTATCCATTCATCAGTTGATGGACATTTAGGCTCTTTCCATAATTTGGCTATTGTTGAGAGTGCTGCTATAAACATTGGGGTACAAGTGCCCCTGTGCATCAGTACTCCTGTATCCCTTGGATAAATTCCTAGCAGTGCTATTGCTGGGTCATAGGGTAGGTCTATTTTTAATTTTCTGAGGAACCTCCACACTGCTTTCCAGAGAGGCTGCACCAATTTGCATTCCCACCAACAGTGCAAGAGGGTTCCCGTTTCTCCACATCCTCGCCAGCATCTATAGTCTCCTGATTTGTTCATTTTGGCCACTCTGACTGGCGTGAGGTGATATCTGAGTGTGGTTTTGATTTGTATTTCCCTGATGAGGAGCGACGTTGAACATCTTTTCATGTGCCTGTTGGCCATCCGGATGTCTTCTTTAGAGAAGTGTCTATTCATGTTTTCTGCCCATTTCTTCACTGGGTTATTTGTTTTTCGGGTGTGGAGTTTGGTGAGCTCTTTATAGATTTTGGATACTAGCCCTTTGTCTGATATGTCATTTGCAAATATCTTTTCCCATTCCGTTGGTTGCCTTTTAGTTTTGTTGGTTGTTTCCTTTGCTGTGCAGAAGCTTTTTATCTTCATAAGGTCCCAGTAATTCACTTTTGCTTTTAATTCCCTTGCCAACAAAGACTGTATTTAAAAGAAAACTTTAGATCATTCATGTTTATGTTCATGCAAGAAACTATGTAAACATCCTAAATAAAATGTTGACAAACAGAATCTAGCAGATATTAAAAGAATAAAACATCCTGATTAAAGGGGTTTATTTCAGGGAGGTAGATAATAATGGTTCAATAAATAAAAAGAAATCTATTAACATTACATTTAAGGAAGAAAGCACATGATTATATTCATACTTGTGAAAAGGCAACAAAATTTAATGTTCAGACTTAACAAAAAGAAAAACCTCTAGTACAATTGGAAATAGGTATTTTCTTTACCTGGTAAAATAGGTCTATTTCAGTCCCAAATCCAGTGCCATTCTTAGTGGGGAAACACTAGAAGCATTCTTGATAATTTTGGCAACAGAGAATGTCCATTATTGGATCACTGGTGGATCACTAGTGGATGTATAACTAGTTGATAATAGATCACTACTATTATTTAACATTGTTCTGGAGTACTAACCAACACAATTAGACAAGGGAAATAAACTAGGGATATAAAAATAGGAAAACATTTGCAGCTTAAATCATATGATTATGTACTTGAAAAACCAAAAGAATCAGCTGACAATTATTACACAGAGTAAAAAAATTCCAAACAGCAGTGAGAGAAAAAAAATTAGTATACAAAATCAGTGGCTTTCATATATACAAATTTACAAGCATTAGGAGACATAATGGAAGAAAGATCCCCAATGTTCATCAAAAAATATATATACATATATAAAATATTAACAAGAAGTGTGCAACCTTCTATATGGAAAAAGGAAAAAAAAAACTTTTTTAAAAGGCTTCTAATGTTCCTGGAAGAATACTTTGATATTTAGAATAATACACCATGGAAAGTCTCAGCATCTTGTCAGTATCTCCCGATTCATTTTGTAAGTTTATGTGACAATCACAAAAATACTTTCAGGATATTTTGGGGATTTAGATAGGCTGATCTAAAGTTGATAATGGAAAAAAATATACAAGCACAAATAGCCAATAAAATTTAACAAAAGGAGGGCAATGATGTGGAATTAGCCCCGCCAGAGATTAAAATTTAGTAGACCTCAATTATTAAGACAGTTTGGTTCTGGGCATGGAGGGAAAAATTAATGGAAAAGAATATAGAATACATATGTGAATTGTAGTACATGTAATATCAATGGGGAAAAATGGATTTTTCAATAAATAATAATGAGTCAACAGGGTAGCCATCTGGAAACAAAAATGGATCCATACCTCATAGCTTATACCAGAAGAAACTTCAAATAGATCATTGATGTAAATGTAGAACATAAACCATAAAAGTAATAGAAGATATCATGGGAGGGAGAATTCTATATAACTTCAACATGAAAAAGCTTTCCCAACTATGATAAAAATCAGGAACCATAAGAAAAAGAGTAATAAATTTTACTTACTTCATAAAAGAAAACTTTCTGCATGGTCAAAATTGCTTATAAGAAACATCAAAGTAGAGAAAACTTTTTGCAATTCATATAACAGACAAAACATTATTTAGTGTATAAAGAATTCTACAAATTGACACAAAAAATACCAACAGCCCAATATAAAAATGGGTGGAGATTATGAGCATTCATTTTGGTTTTTTAATGGTAATTTATTTTTGAAAGAGAGAGAGAGAGAGAGTGAGCGCACACGAGTGGGGGAGGGCAGAGAGAAAGAGGATCCAAAGTGGGCTCTGGTGGCAGCAAAGAGCCCGACGTGGGGCTTGGACTTACCAACAGTGAGATCATGACCTGAGCTGAACTTGGACACTTGACTGAGCCCCCATGCGCCCCTGTGGACATTCATTTTATACAAAGAAAATGAAAGAGAGGTCTTCCCTTGGTAATGTAATATTAAGCAGCTACTCTCCCCATTTGGTCTGTAGTCATTTCATGGCTTGACAGGAGAAGGGTCCACTTAGTTACCAACATGGTTGTTGGCAGGATTGAGTTCCTCATGAGCTGTTGGATGGAGAAAGCTTCAGGTCCTGGATGGCTTGGCCAGAGGCTGCCCTCAGTTCCTTCCATGTGGGCCTCTCTATAGGAAAATAGGGGAGCACAAGGGGTAATTTTAATTAAAGAGCAGGAGAGGGTATGAAGACAGAAGCCATAGTCTCTTTGTAACCTAATCTTGGTAGTGATAGCCCATCACTTTTGCACTATTCTCTTCATTAGAAGTCATTAGGTTTCAGCCCATACTCAAGGAGAGGGGATTGATTACACAGGGTGTGAATATCAGCCAGTGGGGATCATTGGAGGCCATTTTAGAAAATGCCTATCACATCTGGTAAATACCAAACAAGCAGTTAAGACATGTCATTAAAATAATTCAGAAGAATGATCTCTAAGAGTTGAAACATTCGGGAAGGTATTCTAAAAAGTTGAGACCGAAGTGAAGTCTTGAAGAAAAGTTTGGTTTGATAAGGGGGAACCTGAACTCTTAACCAAAGCAGTAGACTGCCTCTTCAGTCCAACATTCAGTAAACATGGACCATGTGAATAAACAATTCCAAAACAAATGACACTTTCATCTAGTCTATGAAGATTTTCTGGTGGGATCTGGACCAGCACCAATCTAAGCACTATTAATCAGTGTGGTTGGGAACTTTACTTGGACAAATCTCCCTTGCAGTGTCTCTGCTAATTGTTATTAATGGATGGCTATAAAATATATGTTAGTTATTACATTTTGGTTTGAGTACAGACCGTACAACAAAGAAACAACCCCTGCCTTTTGGAGTTCAGGTTTTAAAGAGAAGGCTTGATATAATCAGTTAACAGGAATGCTCTTCAAAATGAAGTAGAGAAGCATGGGAACTTGGAGCAGAGATACTGAAACCCTGTGGTGATAAGAAACTGATCACTGTGATACCAGAAAAACGCAACAGAATGTCTCTTGTTCCTTATCTATAGTGTTTGGCAAGTATTGGACATGTGCCACAACCTGTTGGTATCTGTGGGGACACACATGCCTGGCCTTGCAATTGCAGCAGTGTGTTGGTGACCTGAGAAGAGAGGAAGTGGGACGGCTGCTATGTAGATGCCTTCCCAGTACCAACTATGGGCACCAGGTGCAGATTTGTCTTGGGTTGAAAATACCTTTGGAAAATATTCACACTGAAACAAAGTAATTAACTTCATCGACCTTAATGAGACTGTGGTAACTTCCAACTCAGTGATACTTTCAGCCACCAACTAATACTAATAAGTAATACTTTAATAACTAATACTAATAACTAATACTTTGAATTTCTTCGTATTTAGGAGAGGTATTTAAATTTAAAATGGATGCTCTCATTGATGATTCAGTTTCATGTTCAGTCTTTATAATTACACTGAATATTTTGTGTTTTCAGTATTTTTCCTCTGAAGAGAAAAAAACAAGACTAGAGACACATGTGTATATGAATAGGCACACATCATTGCCAGAGTGTGGAGAGAAAATAAAAATAACAATAATAGAACCAAAATATGATTGAGGTTGAATTTCAGGGTTACAAGTTTTGCAGAGTGTTTTATTTCATTCCATCAGAAGGAATTCTTTGTATATTCAATAAAGACTAACAGTAGGAAGATGACATTGCCAAGAGTTGTGGACTTAAAAGAAAGATGAAAGCTTGAAGTGAGAGGACTGAAAAAGAATACTCTGTCCAGACAATGACTGTTTTGATTAAATTCTAAGTATTTCACCTTCTTCAAATATTTCACCTCACAACAGTAATAGATAATGTCCCAGATCAGTGCTTTCCTTGTGATTTACCCAATGCTGAGAGATATTTGTGTGCCTTTTTCTAGAGACCATTATAAACCAATTAAGAGCTGCAAATTCATGAATACAGCCAAAATTCATGAGTACAACCTCAAGCTTATATGTGCTCAAGTGAAATTTTTCCTTCCTTAATTTATGGGTCCACTAATTTGAAAGTTTTTTGATGAAAAAAAAAAAGTATGCATTGTTCTACCTCTTCCAAACATCATTTTTTACTCTGGTGTGACCTTCCAGAATTTGTCCTTATGCATATTTGTCTCTGTTGTTGGAATCAAAGTGTATATACAATTTATGTTTTCCCTTTTTATTTAATGTTCTACAATAAATGTTTACTTGTGTTTCAACACAGAACAATGGTTTAATTGCTGCCCAATATTATTTAGAGATTTATATTTCTAAACATTTCTCTATTTTGACATTATTTGTTGATACCTTAGTCATGTCATTGTCTTTTTTATTTCCACTGAATTACAACAAAAAGGAAAATAACTTTATCAGAAGAGACTTTTAAGACTTACCATACCAGGGTGCCCGAGTGGCTCAGTCAGTTAAGCGTCCGACTTCAGCTCAGGTCATGATCTCACGGTTCGTGAGTTTGAGCCCCGTGTCGGGCTCTGGGCTGACAGTTTGGAGCCTGGAGCCCGCTTCAGATTCTGTGTCTCCCTCTGTCTGCCCCTCCGCTGCTTGCACTCTGTCTCTTGCATTGTCTCAAAAAATAAATACTAAAAAAATTTTTTAAAAAAAGACTTACCATACCTAAAATACATATAACTATAGTAAATTTCACTGAAGTGGTAACCACTTATAATCTTACCGACAGTACACATATTCCAGGTTGTGTTACAGTTTGAGTGATACTCTTAAAAAAGATTCTTTTCTTTCTTACAAGTACTTAAAAGTGACTGAAGTTTACATCTCTTTCACTATAACTAAATACAGACATTTGCTTCTGGTCTTATTTCTTTGGTTTCCTTCTTTTAATGAATTTTCTTTTTATGTAGTGATTGGTACTTTATTATTTTGTTTGTACAAATTTGAATGATCTCTTCAGGTAGTGTAGATTTTAATTTATTTTAATTGATGACGTAAGTGTTGCCAAATCTGGCTTTATTTTATTTTAGAATTTAATTTTCATTTGATATTTTTAAATTGAAGTATAGTTGACACACAGTGCATGTTAGTTTTGGGTGTACAGATAGTGATTCGACTACTCTGTATGTTATGCTGTACTCACCCTGAGTGTAATCAATTTTCATTTGATTTCTATATATTCATATTTGTCAGTATTTTTCCTAGTGATTTATTCTATTGCTTTGAAAAGAAGAATGTTATTCTTTTATAGATCTGATTTATATTCTAATTTGGATTCAGGTAAAATTATAATAATGGTTATATTGAACCATGTAAGCCTTTTAGAGTTTATTTTGCTATATACTATAAAATATGAATTAAAGTTAAATATTTTTTAAATAATCTTATTTTATGTACCTTATCTTCAGATAGTAGTTTGTATGTAGATTAATTTTTTTCTAGTTACTATATATTCATTTGTATACCAGCAGTACTGTCCTCTTAGTTATTGATGCTTGTGATGTCCTTTATTACCTTGTCAATTTTCATTAATATAAAACGACCATGTGCTGTTTAAAATAAACACAGCACACACAAGCAAAAAAACTTTTCTGAGATTCTTAATGTATTAAATCCATAAATTGACTTGTCAGAATACATACATTTTAATATTTAGCTTTCTTTTATATAACCGTGGGGTTTTTTTTTTTTCATTAAAAAATCTTTTCTATTCTTCAATAAGGAGTATTACTTAATTCAGTGTCATGATAAATTTGGAACACGTACACTGCTGCTGGGATTATAAATGAATGGTTCCTCCTTCAATCTTCCTAAGTCCGGCCTGTGTGTGTCTCTTCTAGCCAGTTGGAGGCACCATCTGGCATCAACACAAAATACAGATTGTATAATTTGGTTGAATCCACGCAGGAGTTAAATGCTCTGATATTTGCATTTAAAACTGGCATTGTACAGGGGCGCCTGGGTGGCTCAGTTGATTGGGCGTCTGACTTTGGCTTAGGTCATGATCTCACGGCTTGTGAGTTCGAGCCCCGTGTCGGGCTCTGGGCTGACAGCTGAGATCCTGGAGCCTGCTTTGGATTCTGTGTCCCTCTGTCACTCTGCCCCTCCCCTGCTCGTGCTCTGTCTCTGTCTCTCTCTCTCAAATCCCTGGCATTGTACAAAATAAAGATGGATAGTAAAATCCATGCTAATGGTTGAAGACAGACTTCAGAGAGCTGCAAGGAGGAAAAGAAGAGCCTTTAGATATGGTGCCTAGAGGGAGCACCCCTGGGCACCAGAATATCTGTGAGCCAAGTACAGACCCATGCTTACCCTTGGGGTCCTGACTTGCACTGTGGGCTGAGCTCGGCATCGGGCCAGATGGGCTGTGGAGTTGCACCCCCCTGCCAGGCGTGGGACAAGCACTGTGCGTCAGCCTGGGGCAAGGTCTGGTCATCTGAGCCACACATCTCTTTCTGTAGCTCCAACCCTTGGCAGACAGGCGACTCCCAGGGATCTTTAAATCATGGCATTGATATGTGCTTGGTACCTGGGTGGAGAGTGTGTGGAAGGTTTGCCCTGGCTGAGACATGGCTTCTGGTGGCCGGAGCTCCCACCCCTCCCTATCCTCACATCCAGGTCCCTGCTTGGGTGGATGATAGATGGTGACAGCCTACCGAGGCAGCAACAGGGCTGCTTGGTAGAGCGTGGGGCATGTGTGAGTGGGAGAAGAGGTGGCTGAGAACTTGTCCTCAGAAGTGGTGGCAGGCAGGACCCACCATGAGCTAAGGCTCCAAGCTCAGACTGTATGTTCCATTGTCCCATTGAACTTGACTTATAAAACACAAATTCAAAGATAAAATTATTTCAAGACAGTTGACTGCAAAGTATTCTCAACAGAGCAGAGGCCTCTGAGAGCAGGACCTCATACAAATGCACCGGTCTTAAGTCCCTGAAGTCAGCCCTTTAATTTGTAGGACACACCCAGACATGTCTGATTCTGCTAACTCTTTAAATGTATTTGCTTGTTTGTGCTTTTTCCTGCCAGTTGGAACTAACTGTAAGGATATAGTGTCTGTTGGTTGAGTAAATGAATGCAATTTGGGGGGGAAACCATATATATACTATCACATATATAGAGACACATAAATCCATCTATCATATTTTTAGCAATGTCTGTGATTCCCATATTTTTTTGCAAATAAAGTGTTACTTCATAAATATGATTTTGGATCTCTGCATTATAGTTTCCCTGAAAACATGATCAAAGGACTCCATATATTTGTTTAGTTGTGGAAACAATCAGGGCTGAAATTAAGTCTATTCTCCTAACGTGGAAATTTTAACAACACTAACAATTCATTTCTAAGGACTTGTAAATGTACTTTTTCTTCAACAGCATTTTACTCCTTTTATAATTTTTCTTTGTCCCTCACTGATGTCTAGATTTATTTGAAAGGCCATTAATGCTAAAGAATTGTCTAAGAGAACAATTAAAACTTTGAAATGAATTTTAATACTTTTATCTTAAAATTAAAAACACATTTACTTAGAATATCACTGTTTAAATTTTAAAATGTTCTTGTACATAGTATTCATTTTCTTGTTTGTTTTCAAAGTACCTTAATCACACTGGAAAGCTTATTAATTAAATTTTATTAAATAGCATGAGAAAATATTTTATGTTTTCCTATCTGAGTATACCTTATCAATGCATAGATATGTTTTGGTGCTAAAATGCCATTTTTTATTTAGGATTTCATGTAAAACCTTGAATTTGAATTTTGTTGCCCATTAAAAATCCCACGGCTGTTTTTGCAAGAGTGCTTTCTCCAGCTATGGCTAAGGTCCAGTGTAAGCAATAACATCCTTCCTACTCAATATACCTCAAAATCCTGTGTCAATTATTAAGACATTCTTCTTTGCTTCCTGTTCTAAACAGCTGTGTAACATTGGTAAATTCATGTTCACGATTTTTTCTATATCTTGTTTAACAGTCCAAGTGAAATGACCCTTGCATTTTACATATATTAGCTGCAATTTTGTTAAGTGCATATATTTAAGGTTATCATATAACATCATTAAATGAATAATCTCTTTGGATAGTAGAGCAGAATGCCATTTAATCAATACTAGATAACATGCTATGCATGAATTCATCATTGGCCTGGATTTTATAAAACACACCAAATACATCACTTCATGTCAAAACAATCATTAAGGGCCTTTAAGGGTCTTGAAAATTACCTATTCTATTGTGAGTAGGAGTGTACGCAAATAAGTGCTGAAATATACTTGTCCTTAGCTTAGTTCAAAGTCAGGAGACAGTTCTGTTTTTGTGGATTAGATGTAGATCATTTAAAAATGGTGCTGGACAGCAACATTATAATTGAGTGAGAATAGAGAAATCTAGAAAGAGTGCATTGTGGATTAAATCGAAAACAGTAAAAGTAAATATAGTTATTAATCTGATTTTCTGTAGCATCCCCAAACAAGGAAACAGAATTTATTAATTTTCCTTTAGACAACTTGAATGCTTTGAATATGTCTATTTACAAGTAGGTTTGCACATAGAAGACATTCTAATTGATTTGTGTTTAATTGCCCAGGAGTAGAATTTTTAGAGAGAGTAACAGTTGAGATTCAGTTCATGGAAGCAGTTTTGAACCACCCGTGTCCCAATGCCTGGAATTTCTTTGTTCTAATACCACCCTCTGTTAATGTGGTGCTTTCTCCCCTGTTGGGATAAGCACTGGGTGTTGTATGGAAACCAATTTGACAATAAATTTCATATATTTAATAAACAAACAAACAAACATTAAAATTAAAAAAAAAATCTGGTGCTTTCCTCAAGTCCCAAATGCATTCCTCATCTCCTCCTCCTGATGCCTTCACTGTGTTTCCCTAGACTCAGGGGTCTCTATTTTCTCTGGGCACTGAGAAAGTTTGCCATCTTTTTTGTATCACTTAGCTCTTTTCAGCTGCTAAATTAGACTTTCTAAGTTTCCATGGCTTATGTATAAATTTTCAACTATGTAGTTTTCAACTATCTTTAAATTTCCGTTATGATAGGCCTTATGATTTATAGTTATTTTTGATTTTTCTATAATGCTTTGAAAATACTGATTAGTTTATAATGTAGCTTAGGGGTCTCATTTTAACTTTTCACATATTTATGTGTCACTATAAATATAAAGCCGTGAACTATGTATTTTTGAAAACCAAAACAATTGTGCATAGTGTTATCAAATCATGCACAGGCAGTGTTTAAACCCCAGCAAGCAGCAGTAACTATTTCTCTTATTATCAAGAAACACTTTGAGTAAAGAAAAACTGTAAAGAGCAGAAATCTGTTAGTGGAAAGGAAAAAGGAAGTGAGAAACTGGATATTGATCTTGCCAAGTGAAGCAGTGAAAGAAAATATTACATTGTGAACTTCTTTCCATTATTTTCTTAAATACAATCTAGCAACTCAGATTAAGAGAACAATGGCTGAGATGCTGGAAATAAATCCAACCTATCTGATAAGTCCCTAGGAAACGAGATACAACAAAATTAATGGAAAGGGGAGATTGCCTTGGAGTTTTGGACCCTGTTGTGTGTGTGTTTTTTTTTTTTTAATAAAAAGTGGTCTTCTGAAGCATGACGTATTTCTTACATTTGTAATAATGCATGTTGCTGTAATGATTCTTTTGTTTTGTAAGACAAAGTGTATATGGAAAATTGTGTCTATTGATTATGTATTAGTAACTTGATTAAAAAACAAACATTTAGTTAATAGGGAAAACTGAAAACTTTCTTAGTTGACTTATTACTGTCATCATATCGATCATGTCTCATGGTCTTTAGCTATAGCATGGAGTCTCCATGATGTAAGGAAATGAGCAAGAAATAAAGGATCTGAAGGCCTGGGCTTGACCTTTAACCTTTATTTTTTTCTTTATTGTTCTTTGGTCTATTAAAGACAATATCCAGGCCTGCAACAATTAAGAATCCTGGATGTTGTACACATCAGTTTAGGCACTTGATCATGGCCTGTCTTGCCTGTGGTTCAGAGGAAAGGAGGAGAAAGTTAGTGGTACTTTAGTCATCAACAGAATGGAGATCTTGGAAAAGAAGAAATATTAGTGAGCCAGGCAGATTGCTCTGTATAGAAAATATATTCAGAAATCTTAACCTTTTTTTTTTTCAAACCACCCAAGTTTTCAATTTCATCTTTGCTGGACCTCAAGTTTTCTTCTGTAGATAAAGAGATTGAATGAAATGATCTTTGATGTCCCTTCTAGCTCAGTGCTTTTGTTTGGAGATTGATGGTTGATTGATTAGGTGATTTTTGGTGTGTTTTATTTGTAAATCGCTACATAAAGTTAACTGAATAAAGTGGAGGTGATCTCTGCATTCTCTTGAATGCTGTGCATCTTCATTATTCCCATGTGTTTACTGTACAAATATTATCAAAACAACATTAAAGCAAATTGGAGAAAAGTCAAAACATTCAAGGAGTAGGACTTAAGTCAGGCTTTTTAGAATGAGCAGTATATGGACAGATGAAAGACAGTGGGGATGGCCATGGGATGGTGAGGAAGCACAGTGGCCTCATGCTAAGGGGTGTTGACAAAGGTAGAAAATTGGATTAATAGGAGAGAGGCCTGGAATGCCTTGGAGAGTTCTCATTTAATTCTATATGCAATAGAGGGCCGTGTTCGGGCAGGAAGAGAGGACAAAGTTGTACCTACTGGATGTCATCAAAGCCTTGGCAGGGGATGAAACTAACATGAGCCAAAAGGAAGAGAAGAGGAAATTGCTCATAACACACTGGCACAGGGCTCTATTAAGTGAAGAGTAAGAGTGGAATGGAAGCAGGTCCTGAAAGGGAGGAGGGCTGATTTTGCCAAATAGTCATATCATTCTATTCAAAAGAGTTGGAAAGGATGCTTACAGCTGGAGGGATATGGCAGCTCAGCAAGCCCTCACCTCTCCTGAGTATTTCTCATAACTGATAAAAGATTTATCTCAGCTGTCCAGTATAGTTTGCAAAAATGCTTATTAATGAAATTCAGGAGGGATTTCCTATCTTCATTGGAAACAAATGGATATTTGAGTCTATGGATACAAATGAAACCTAATCAGTCCTCTTACTTCAATACCAGTCCTTGATCTCCTGTGTTGAAGAACAGGCATATATCCAGGACTATTTTTTATATTATTATTATGGGGAATGTTCTCTTTGTATTCTTATGTAATTGCCTTTTTCCAGTATTCTTTGTATTTCTTTCTAATTCTTGAGCTTTGAATTCTAGAATTATTTCAGTATTATGCCATGTAGGAACATAGAAGTTTGGCCTGACAGTGCTACTGACATTTTATATGTCGGGGTATAACTGCCTGGCATTTTCTTTGCTATTATGCATTCCTTTGCAAAGTATGCCTTTGTTTAGTCTCGAGGGAATAGGCTTCTCTGATTTTCCATACACTTGGGACAAGACTTTTACATAACTAATAACTGTTCTGCTTGGTATGGAATGCACATGTTTGCATTTTCACACAATTTCTCCAATTGCCTCTCCACTCCTTTTGTATACTGCTAGGTGGCTGATCTGTGATCTGTATGATGAAGGTTGGAGGCATTTTTTTCATGTCATTTCTAAGAAAAATTACATGGGTTATGGCAGACAAATTGTGCTTCCTTTCCAATTTACCTCATTTATTTCTAAAACCCTACAGTCTATTTTTGTATTACATTTAGCACATTATAGAAGGCCTGACTAATTAATTATTATCCTTTGAAGTCATAAAGTCTTCTTCTAGCAGTGTGCCTTTGAAGCTAGAAAATGTCTTGTTAAAAATTATATGTTAAATATTTTTATAATTTGGTATTGTAGTTGCACATTATCATTTTGAATGCAACCTGTATCTTCATTAGATAAAATGGAAAACTTTCCATCCACCCTAGGAATTTAGTGTCAGTGCACATGATACTCATGAATTTTAATACTCTATTACTAAATGTATGGGTGTTTCTTAAGGAAGTAATTGATACTCGTAAAGGCACTTTGTCTATTTTTTTAAAAATTTTTTGAGAGAGAGAGAGCAAGCAAACGAGTGAGCCGGGGCAGAGAGAGAGGGAGAGAGAGAGAATCCTAAGCAGGCTCTGCACTCTCAGTGCAGAGCCCAATGTGGGGCTCAAACTCACAAACCCTGAGATCATGACCTGAGCCAAAACCAAGAGTAGGATGCTCAACCGAGCCACGCACGTGCCCCATCCACTTGCTCTTTTAAAGGTTGATTGTTATTTTTAAGAAAATTATCTTTGTGAATGAAAATGTTTACTATAGACATGCTGCATCCTACAAAAAAAAATATTGCCAAATTAACCACCCCTGGTGTCTGGGCCCTTTCTTTTCACCTACCTTAGGTCCTGGTTTTCCAAGGAATGCAGTGGCCCACTTGTTCCCATTTGGAATAGTAGTTTGTGCAATATATCAGGGTAGTTGTGAGGGTGGCAGTGACCACAAAGTCAGAGCCGGCTCAGGCAAATGGTGATAGTGATGGACAGCAGCCCCAGCCCAGGGAAGGAAGTGATGGGGACTATTTCTTCAACTTTTAATGTTTTCATATCAATGCTTCTGCAAGTTCTTGAAAACTCTGTGGCATTGAAGGTCATTTTTATTGTTTAATATTAAACTTCTTATTTTTAACTAATTTGGACTTACAGAAAAGTTGCAAACAAATTTACAATTTATAGTTGAGAAAACAGAATTATAGGATGGATGGGTAATTAATTTAGAGTCCAGCAATGAAGTAGGTGTTCAATAAATATTCATTGACTGATGGGAGTAAAAAGGGACTGAACCTGGGGTCTCCTGGCTCTTGGTCTTACAACATTTTTGACTGCCCCTTTGCATTTCCCAAGGCTAAAAAGTCACTCTGAATATACATAATTTCCAGCAAATTTTAAGTTATTCTTTGGTAACTATAAACTGAGAAACAGTCTGTTGTTTTGCTGGCTATATATCTCTTTACTAATAAATAACCATGTAGTGTACAATGAGAAGACATTTGCAAACATGATAAACTCTTTAATGCTATTGATTACAATTTACTTACCTCTGTCATTTTTATCCTCATAGAAATTGGCCCAGTGACAATTACCACAGATCCCAAGAAATTTCAATATGAACTCAGAGAATTGTATGTTCAGGTAAGTGCTTGCTTTCAATTTTATTTGTTTCAGGGGAAAGGAAAATCATGAACTTTTGTCTGATTTCCCTTATTTTTAAACCTGAAAGAAATAATTTTGGGTTAAAAATTTTTTTTAATGTTTATTTATTTTTGAGAGAGAGGGAGTGAGCAGGGGAGGAAGTAGAGAGAGAGGGAGACAGAGGATCTGAAACGGGCTACTGACTGGAAGGGGAGAACCCAATGCGGTTCTCGAACTCATGAACCATGAGATCATGTCCTCAGCTGAAGTCCGATGCTTAACTGACTGAACCACCCACGTGTTCCAGAAATAATTATTAGTTTTTAATTCCACTTCCTTTTCTCACTTGAGTTCTGAATGAATTGAACAATAGATATGTAAATGGGGCAGATTGAGTTCACCTTCATTTATACATTATCTATGGCTGCTTTCATACAACAATAGCAGAATTAAGTAGCTTTGACAGACTGGCCCACATACCCTAAGATATTTACTCCATGACCCTCTACAACAAAGTTTACTGAAGCCTGCTCTAGGTGAGTCCCTTCACTGAGAATCATAAACAACAGTTAATTCTTCCCCCACAACAGAAATGGTATAATTAAAAATAATTTTGATGTTCTCTGGTCTAAGTCAACTGTATACAATTTTTGACAGTAAGTATAATTAGGTGATTAGAGAAGAAGAATAACATTGCTTTAGCTGATATTCTGACAATAGGACTTGGAGATAGGGTTAGTATGTACTTTCCCCTCAGGGCTGCTTTGAGATCATTATTACTAAATCCATTCATGAAAACAAAAAAAAAAAACTTGCTCTTTGAGGCTGCTTCACTATACTCTTCTCCATAGATGGTCTTTGCTGTAGTCTTTTCCAGACCTTTTGACCACTCCCCACCATTCATCTAAGCTACTGGTACCTAGATCATTGGCTACGTTTCCCCTTCAGGGCTGCCATCATTCCAGGGACTTCAGCATTTATGGGAAAGACCTGTCAGAGCCTTCTCCCCTCAGTTCCTTGACCTGCTAGTCATCTGCAATAACCTGTTCTTTACTCCATCTCAGTCTTCCACTCCCTCAGGACCTTATCATCAATAATCCTTTCTACCTCTCAAAGCACTAGTTCAAGCATCTTAACCTCCAGCAGCAACCATCTGTCCACCAAGCTTGTTGGCACAACTGTTTACAACTCCTCCTTCACCCTCATTAACCTCTAGCCTGTCTCCCAGGCCATCAGATCTCTCCTATTTTTACTTTCCTCCAGTTGAGCTCAGAGTCCTATCATTTCAAAAACACCTCTTTTTCTTCCTTGTCCATTGCTTTTTTCTTCAAAAGGCAAAACCTTATTCCTCAATAACTCCAATTATCTGCATTATTCATGCCTGTCCATCAGGGTGAAGTGCTGTTAAAGTCTTACAACAGAGCAGGTTGATTCCATTGTGGATACACAACACTGGACTTTCAGTACTCCCATGATCTTACTATGTTTTTCTGGTTGATTAAATTTTCCATTTGTCCCAATGATAATTACAGATCTTGTCTACTCTGTTTAAACCTCCATCCCCTCACCCTTTTACTACTGGTTGTTTCAGTGAACGATCTACCCTGAGCAAGTGACCTCACTTACTGTTTCAAACATAGGCATGTACAAATGGCCCCTAAGACTTCTCCTCTGACATACAGACCCTTATGTCAGTCCCCTAGATGTCACAATGGGCCTCTACAATGAAACTCACAAATGTGCCCTTTCCATTGCTCTACACTTGGTCCTAAATTCTTGTTCTTTGTTCTCTATTTTTTGTCTTTGTGAATGTTGACCACAATATTCTGGTTATACTACCAAAAACTGTGAATCATCTTTAATATGATGATTTTCCCCCAACATCCAAACCATCAAGTCGTGGTTTTTAACTTTCTAAATATTTTTTATGTCTATTGGTTTCTCACTATTTCTATTGGTACTACCCTAATCCCAATTACTATATCTTTAGTCTAAGCAAATGCAAAAAAAGTTTCTAAGTGATTTTCCTGCATTTGCTCTTGCTTTTATTTGCCAGACTATTCTCCATTCTACAAACAAAATAATCTCAAAATACATCTCTGAACATTTCCCCTAATACCCTCTGCAGTCATCCCCTACCCCCACCTCATTAAATTCTTCCTAAGATTTTGAGTGACCTGAGACCTGTCTCTCTGTCAGCCCTGTGTAGAACCACTCTCTCCTTTGGGGTCTGTGCTCTGTCTTAGGGGCCTTGCATAGACTCTCTGCAAATCTTTATCCTCCACTCATCTCCCAGTGGCATTTTCGCACATGTTCTTTTCCTTGCACAGGAATTTCCTGTCCTTCATCCTGCCCTCACTTCCATGCTCCCTTAACCTAGTTTAAAATCTTGTATTCAGGATTCAAGTCTAATCTTGAACACCACTTCCTCAGAGATCCTCCCTGTCCTTAAGGTTTGGCCATATATTACTGCTTTTCTCCATCACAAAGTAGTGGGGATTTCACACTGAAGAATCATGTCTGATTTAGCTCATCATTACCTTAGCAAAATGTATGGCATATTGAACATGCTCACTTTTTGATGAAAGAAAGGAAGAATGAATGAATATATCATTGTGTACAAATCAACACAGTCCAAATTAGAGTTTGGAGTTTTAATACTTTGGTTTCACTGTTGGGTGAATGATTTGATTTGCAACTGTGTATTGTATGAGCATAATTGGGGCATAGGGTGAAAAAGCCAAAGTTTGGCATTCCAAATATGTATTCAATCATGATTATTTTATTGTGCCTGTCTCTATAATTTTTAATCATATACTAAAATAAATCATATTTCATAAGTACCTAAATGGATTTATATATTTATCCCTTGGCTAGTTTTCTCTTTTACTAAATTTATTCTGATGGTCTTTCCCACTAAAAATCCCTCATTTCCTTTCTCTTACACTGTGTCATTCTTTTCCAGTCATTATCTTCATACTTACTTAGAATTTACTTTTCTGCCCTTCAATATAGCAAATTCTTTGCCACTTTGGATGTCCAGATCCTTTGAAAAAAATATTTACATAAAAATTTCTAGCCTTTATATGGACCATGGGAATTAGAAATTGTGTTCCCCTGTTTGTTAAAATTTTTATGTTGCCTTAGTCTACCATGAGCTACTAAGAGCAAGGGCCTTGTACCTCTCATTGAGCCTCTGATCCACCTGTGGGATGAACCAGTATCTGCATGAAAGTGGACTTAAATAGGGATTATATGAGGGTAGCCTCTTTTAAAAATATATATTTAGCAGTAAAACTATATCAAATATAATTTAAGCTTTGATGAGGCAAAAGATAACTTAAAAACCTAATTATCAGCTTGCATTACACAGAGATTCAGAAGAGCCAAGTAATGGAGATTTCTAGCTGATAGAACGTTAAGAAAGGATTTACTGTATTCATTTCTTTTTTCTCTGCAAAAATACAGCAGAGCTGTATTCTTGAATATCTGGCTAGAATGAAAATCCCTACATTCTCAATGAGACCTGGCACTGGCACTTCCTGATTTCCTGCCTCTCCCTTTCTTTTGTTCTGAGGAATCTTCAAGGATTGTGCTTATCCTCTGTGCTCAATTTGTCTCCAGGGCAAAGGGTCATAATTCCTGACTCATATTCCATTGATTCCCTTCCCAGAGCCCTCCTGCATCACCTTTTGGACTTGAGACTGTTACAGGCAGTCCGTGGGGTTATATTCTTTCTTTTCTTTTCTCCTGGAATGAAAGCGGGTGTACATTTCTCTGGAGGTTTTCTCTGGACTGGCTACATCTTATGGGGTTTATTTTTGCATTGTCTTGGGATCCAAAAGGATGCTTAAGTAGAACAACCAGTTGGGGAAGAAATCAAATGTTTACTTTTTCCCTTCATTCAACATAAATATGAAAAACCTTTCATATTTATGAAAACATTTCATAAATATGAAAAAGCCCTAGGCTACATCATCACTTAACACCTAATCTAAAGAATATATTCTTTCTCCTCAGTGTTTGCTTAAAGAAGATTTTATTATTTCATAAATCAGCCTAGAAACTAAATTTCACATATTTCATAAAATTTTAGTATAAAATACTAAATTTTGTTTTATATATAATTTCCAGACTCCTCTTCTGTTCCCCTTCTACCATTTTTGGTGACTCCTTGCAAATCACTGTTATCATGAGCAACAAGAATTGCTGTCCTATTAAAGCTTACTTAGATTTAAACAAATTAAAAAAATTTTTTTTAATGTTTATTTATTTTTGAGAGAGAAAGAGACAATACGCAAGCGGGGGAGGGGCAGAGAGAAAGGGAGACAGAGAATCCGAAGCAGGCTCCAGACTCTGAGCTGTCAGCACAGAGGCTAATGTGGGTCTCAAACCCATAAAACATGAGATCATGACCTGAGCCGAAGTCCAGATTCTCAACTGACTGAGCCTCCCAGGAGCCCCTAAACAAATTTTTTTAAGTTAATAATTTTCTTACATTTGTAATAGTTTTGAAAACAAGAAAAGTAAATTTAGTTTGAAGTAAATTAAATAATTGCTCATTAAGATTACACTAAGCTTAGCTATTTTTTTACAGAGATATGGATAACTTGAAACATAGTTTAAAATTTTCCAAGAAAAACTTAGAAAAAAGTCAGTCACCTTAAATCATTACATTTATAACATTAATTTTATTTTCCTTTATCATCTTTCATCTGGAATACATGGAAGCAACTTGGAAAGCATCTGAGCTTTCTCTGGGAAAAAGAACGGAAGACAAATGATAATAAATGGTATTCAAACCACAGAGCTTTGAGACCTAGTATCTCTGTAAATATGCAGTCCAAAGTCTTGTCTCAGGTCACAGTCTTTATAAGAAACTGGAAAGCTGGGGTGCCTACGTGGCTCAGTTGGTTAAACATCTGACTTTGGCTCAGGTCATGATCTCCTGGTCATAGGTTTGAGCCCCACCTCAGGTTCTCTGCTATCAGCATGGAGCCAGTTTCAGATCCTTTGTCTCTCTCTATCTATCTATCTATCCCTTGCTTGTGCTCTCTCTCTCTCTCTCTCTCTCTCAAAAAATAAGTAAACATTAAAAAAAAGAAACTAGAAAGCTTTTGATTTTTAGAAATCAAAAAATGGTGTTGGCAGTAATATGCTTTCAAGCCTTTTATCCAAATGTTCTAAAGAACAAAAAGCAATTAGTCAGACACTTGAAATGTAAAAAAAGAAGGAACGTATTTTTACAATAATGGAATTACAATTTTTTCATATAGATAGTTGGTCCCTAAAACTGAAAATCCTCACACATAATTTAATTTTCCTTTGTGAAGTCTTTTAGCAACATTGACCCCCCCAAAAAAGCAGGAATAAGAGTAAAAATATGTAGAACAGCATTGTCACATAGGAACAGGATGGAGTTATGAAGAAGATGAGGTTAAGGTCCAATTATTATAATTCTTTAACAGGAATAGAAGGGTAAATAGACAAAATGCAGCAGGCTAAGGCTAAGGTGACAAATGTTTTGCTGTCATGTAAAAACAATTGATGTTAGAATTAACTGCCAAAGGAGAGTATGAAAAATCATCGCTAGATAGGCCAAGACTATTAAAAAGAAGAAGACAAGATAGTGCTGAGTATAGAAGAGAAATTTATGATGACAGTTTGGTATACACTTTATCTAATTTCTGGTATTGTATATATATATTTTTTAATTTTTTTTGAAAGAGAGAAAGAATGCAAATGGGGTGGGGTTGAGAGAGAGGGAGACTGAGAATCCCAAGCAGGCTCTGCGCTGTCAGTACAGAGCCCAACATGGGGCCTGAACTCATGAACTCTGAGAGCATGACCTGAGCCAAAATCAAGACACCTAACCTCCTAGGTGCCTCTAATTTCTGATATTCTAAATCATGCTACTATGTAAAAGTATGTTCTTTATTTCTCAATTTATAGGAAAGTTTTCTTAATGAATTTTAAAAATCAAACTAATATGTGACAAAGAAATTAAGAAAAGCAAAAAAAGACATGACTAGATAAAAATAACAAGAAGGGATTTTATGTCAGTGTAGATATAGACTTATTGAAAAACTATGGGAGATGTGATTTACGTTTTTGGTATTGGACATGATTCAACTGAAGACAGCAGCTTTTATTTCTATTTAAGTATTCTTTTGTACAAATTGTGTGTGTGTGTGTGTGTGTGTGTGTATTCACTTTTACAGGAAGAATGGCATGTGTTTAATTTAGGTAAGATGAGATGAGTCCAACACATGTAACTCATAATACATGCAAAAGCTTCAAGAATAATAGAACCAGTGTCTGGCCCAAAGTAAAGGCTTGATAAATGTTAGCTATCATTACTTCTATTGTGTTACTACCTCCAGTACCCTGAAGGTTTTTTTAAGGGAAATAATCACCAAACATTTATACTGTAAACGAGCAGCAATTGTGGAATATGTGCCTTGTGATTTTGCAAGTGTCTCTCTCAATTCAGACCCACACAAATATTAATATTACCTTTTACAAAGGAGGATACTCAAGCTTTGAGATAGTAGGTAACAATCAGGTCACCAAACTGGCAAATAGCAAAGCTGATCACATAACGGGAGGTATTTAATGCTTAAGACAGTGTCCTTTATGACTCTGTTACTTTCCTTCTAAATACTGATTTAAGTAACCTTATTAGTCCAATCAAGTTAACATTTGTTTATAGCATTTGTTTTGCATTTTACTTCAAGATAGTGCTGTAGAGAATTAAAGACGATGGTAGGTCTAGGGCTGGTCTCGTCCTCAATGAAATGAATTCATTCCTTGAAGATTTTGACTTTCACTGCTACCTCTCATCAGTTTGCGTAGTTGGCTGACCTGAAATTACTGAACAGGAAATGACAAAGTTAATTATAAACAAAATTGCTCTTTTTGCTCAGTATGTGTTCTCACTACTTACTGTGGTAAACTTATTTAAGTATGACCTCACAAACACGTTGGAGAGACATGAGGATAAGATGCCTTTTAAGAGATTGATAGTGTTCATACTACCATACAACCTAGTTGTATTTGTAGGTGATGTTTTGATTATTTTCATTGTTAGAGTTGAAACTTCTTGGGGCTTGAATGAAACATCTACTGCAACTTTCATGTGCTGCTAGAGTTCCCTGCTAGACCATATGAATTCTCTGAGGGACAAGTAATTCTTAATCCTCAGGGAGGGAAGAGAATGGAGGGCACTGAGTGGGAATGCTTGGCTCTTTTCTAACTATCCACCTTGGTACCCTATCCAGAAGCAAATAGCTAGATGATTTCTTAATGATCTTTTATGAGCACTTCAAAGGACAGAGAGTATAGAAGAGTATTCTGACTATTGGATTACTTTTTCAAAGCAGAATATAGACATAATGACATAGGTGTGGATTATGATGATAAAAGTTTTGATTTTCTTTTCAAAGGGTGCATGCATGGGAATGTTCCAAAAGGTAAATACACGAGTCATTGCAGAGTAAAT
Organism: Panthera tigris; assembly: GCF_018350195.1. Classification (NCBI taxonomy): domain Eukaryota; kingdom Metazoa; phylum Chordata; class Mammalia; order Carnivora; family Felidae; genus Panthera; species Panthera tigris. Next base: position 22,828,967 of record NC_056678.1, on the reverse strand, counting down.
ACTATAGTTACATGTCACAGAATGGCATCACTGACCCATGATGCCTGGATTCACCCCATACATGCTACTTATGTAACCAAAGGATTACCCTATTCCCCATAATAAGTACTGCATCTGATTTTGTCCATTTTTAGGTGATGGTAAGGATGGAGGTCAAAATGTTTTCCTGGGGAGAATGTTTCTTGACCTAAAGCCAGATTTCCTAGAGAAAACTATCAACCTCACTTTGAGCAAAATGAATGTAGAGTTTTTTTCTCAATTCAGATCAAGAGCAGTTCTCAAGAAGCTGTCTTTATTCTTAGGCCTTGAAAAAATGTCAAGAAGAATTGTGGAATCTTGGTATGAGTACTCACTTTGACTATTATTTGTCCAGTTACCCCATCAGATGTCTGAATCCCTTCCAGAAACCTATCAATACATCAGAAATGAACTAACACCAGTTAGAGATTTAATAGCACTGATCTTCATCACCAGATGATACCTGGGGTCCTCCTCTGGAGCTATGTCTGAGAAGCTCTTTCATGTTTGAGGCCAATATAAGATTTCTCTGGCGATGGTATCAGATTATTGAATTCAGGTGCAGTTACCAGCTCAGTCCCTCAGATTTTTTCATGTAAACTTTAAACCAGGTCTCATACTTCTATATTCATGTTGATTTTTGAAAGTCCTCATTTATCTGGTCTGTTTATATATATGGAATCTCCTCCTGTGAGATGATCTAGATCTTAGTTCACCAGTTTTGTTTAATGACTGCTAGCTCTAAAATAGCCCATACAATTTGTCTGTCTCAAACTTCCCTATATATTATAATGTTCATAAATTATAATGATTTTATTAGTAAAAAATGCATTGTGTTGATAATCTTTTTGCCAAGACCTAAAGTAACATAAGCAGTATAAATATATTTTTTACGCATAAAATAAAACACACATTACACAATCACATTATAATCTCCATTAACTACCCAATAACCCAGATAATACCAAATGTGCTGGGAAGCATATAAGATCCATATGTGAGTGTTGGAGTAGAAAGCAAGACAGAGATTTTAGTGGGCAGGCTGAATCTGAAGAGTGCTAAGTAAAGACAGAGAAGGGTCATAACCCAGGAAAAACAGGGAGAAAGAAAGCCTGCCTGATCCTTGAATAGACAGATAATGACTGGCTGCAAGGGCCACCTTAGACCCAGAACCCTGCCCTCTTCTGGCTCATTCTCTCTGGGCAAACAAGGCCATATAGTAGGAGAGATCAGGAATCCCAACTAGGGATCAGGATAATGTCTTAATTTTGTGGGAAAAGAAAATAAAAAGGTATGGAATCCTTGATGGGCAAGGGAAGGAATTCTCTTTTTTTATTTAAAAATTTTTTTTAATGTTTATTATTTTTGAGAGAGAGAGAGAGAGACAGGGTGCAAGCAGGGGAAGGGCAGAGAGAGAGAGGGAGACACAGAATCCGAAGCAGGCTCCAGGCTCTGAGCTGTGAGCACAGAGCCCGACGTGGGGCTGGAACTCATGAGCCATGAGATCATGACCTGAGCTGAAGTCAGAGGCTCAACTGACTGAGCCACCCAGGTGCCCCGGGAAGGAATTCTCTTAAGTAGTATGAAGGTATATCAATTTCTGATTTATTAATGAAGATATTGAATGCACGGTACATAGTGTATCCTTTATTTAAACTGAAGTGAACTGAATCTCCTCCTAGGCCAAACAGGAAGGTAGTTCCAACAAACTGAAAGATCAATTGCTGAAGAGTTACTACTGGCAGGTAATAACCTGAAAGGCAGGAAATGGTTGTAATTGTTAACTTTTAATGCATCTGAAAGAAAGGTCAACAGTTTTTTGATGCCTTGATTTGGATTCCACCTTCTCTAAACTCGTAAAGGGCAGCATGGTGGACTGCCTGGACTTTTATTTTGATTATAGAGATTTGAAGTTTGGGCTCTGAAATACTCCAATTATCTTTCAGTACATCCCCGCCATAGTTTCTACAAGTGATGAAGACCAAATGTCACTGATGCATTAGGGTTCTGTAGTCATTCTAATTTATTTTATACTTGCTTGAATGAAATTTTATGTTAGGTGCAATGCAATGTAATGGTTTCCACGTGTACCTTTTGTTTCTTGCTCATAGAATCACATAACTGTGTTTTAAGAAGAACTGAGGGTTGTAAACTCTCGTTTAACTTGAGACTGAGTTTCATTCCTGAATTTTATAGGTAAAGAGAAAATTACAGAAATAAGACATTTCAAGCAGTGAGTATTCCGTGGGAAGGAAAAATACAGTCTGACTTTGAAACAAGGCTTAGTAGGTTGTAGTTGTGTTAGAATAAGGGCAAGTACTATAATGCCAATAATACTTATTTTGGACTTAGGCATGAGCCTACCAAAAAAGTTTTATTTTTTCATTGCTTAGAGTTAGACATACCTGGAAAACAACTGGTATAAGCACCATTTCAGTGAAACTGGATGAAGAAAATAGAATTGAATTGGGTTGACTAGAAGAGACATAATAAGGCATGGGTGAGGGCCTGCTCTGAGATTTCCAGTACTCTGATCGCTTGTTTGACGAACATTTTCCCATTGGGGTTTGGACAGGGACCTCATTTTTCTCCAACTCTTCTCAGGGTTTAAAGGTTCAGTTTAGTTCATTGCCACTCCCACATTGTCTTATATTTAGAAAAGACAGCATGATAATCTCTGTTTTATTACTCCCTTGACTGATAAGATTTCTGTTTATTCCTATTTTATCTTGCTTTCTAGGAATTTATTTTTTAACATAATTATCACTGTAACTCTGAGGTTACAGTTTTTTTCTTTAATTCCAGGAGCAACATTTACTATGAAGGGTCACATGCTTCTGTTTTTCCAGTACACATTTTTTTTTCTATCTGAAGTGTCTTTGGCAACTTAGTAAGTTGTAGCTATCAGTAGAATTCTGAAGATAAAATGAATATCAAAATACTGAGCAAGAATATGCCCACTGGTACAGATAAGTTCTATCTCAGAGTTCAAATAAAAACACAGTTAACAAAAGCAGTTTGCATTGTCATGTATGTGTGCAGGTTTATGTGGTTTTAGGGGATGCATTTCCATTGCCATGTTTGTTTTCTTTTGTTAAATATTAAACCTGACACCATGCCATGATTGAGAGGGAGAGACAGAGAGACAGAGAGATACAGAGATATGAGAGCTTGAGGGAGTTAGTTTTGTATACCACTTAGAGTATGTATATATAAGCACTTATACTTCAGGAGACCTAGCTCTGGAATTGTATTACTTGAAATGAGATGGGCTAGGCTTGAGTAAAGCTCAGGTTGAACACAGAAAGCACGCCTAGATTGTGTCAAGATTGTTTTGCACAGTCTCATTCATTCATATACTCACTATTCATTCATTTATCCCTTCATTCATCCAACCACAATGGACCACTTACTAAGTTCTTCAAGGAATAAAGATGTAGTGGGAGGAAACATAAAAATTACAATCCAACTCAGCAGATGCCACAATAGAAGAACGTACAATATTCTGTGGGCATCTGGAAGAATGAGAATCTTTTCCCCTTTGCTTTTATAGTTTTCTCTTACAAGCTACTTGCTTGCAGTCACAGAGGTTGATGAAAGTAATAAAATGCCTCACTGGAGTTTGCATGAAAGCTCAGACCAGGCAGAATTGAATTCCAGTCTCTGTTCTTTCACTTAAAAGTCATGTGACCTTAGGAAGAGATTTTAAAGATTCAGTCCTCTGGCAATATATTGTGCTAAAAATGATACCTATGTCATCAATTGAGATAAAGAGTAAATACCATAGTGTATGTGACAGTACTCTCTTAGTGTTTGGCTTAGAGTAGATATCCATTGAGTCAATACAAGTAGGGTATCTTACTACCAGTAAAAGTGTCAATTAAATTAATGAGACTTTTCATAGATTCAAGTTCATCAATTCTAAATGTCTCCATTATAGATGTTTTATGGGATATTATCTTACTGTTTTTTCCCATTTGGTATTCATATCAAAACATAAAGTGTTAAGACTTTTTAAAGGACTACTTTTTTAAAGTGTGGAACTAAAATGTAAAATGGTTTGTTTTTAGTGTTTCAGTAATAATCCCATTGCCCCTGATTCTAAAATCTGTACATGAGTTTGATATAGATCAACCTGAAGTATCTGACGTTGTGAGGTTTATTTATAAACATGGACATTTTGACAATGGTTCTCTTTAGTCCTGTTCTGCCAAAACTGAGTTTAAGAATCAGAAGATCAAATAATGATTTGAGAAATATTATTAGCAAACCTGTAGATAAGCTTCATATATATCAATGTGCAAAAACTTTGTTTATAAACTTTATGTATACTTAAACAAAGTCAATAATTTATAGATTTTTGGAGTAGATTGTCACTTGATTCCTGAGCCTTAGTAAATTAAAATTACTTAAATTTTGTTTTTAATAACTTCTGACAGAAAGCAAAGTTCGTGGAAGACTTTTAGTGCAAAGCAACAACCTTATAATGAAGCCTGCATAACGAAACCAAGTATCATTCTAAAGCAGTGCTGTCCAACAAAAATAGGATGTGAGCCACATGTGTAATTTTAAAAACAGTTTAAATTAATTTTTATAATCTATTTATTTAACTCAGTATATCCAATTTTTTCATCGATATGAAAAATTAGTACTTTTTAAAATTTAATTAGAAAAAAATATTTGATTCCTCAGCCTCATGAGCCATTATTTCAGATGTTCAATAGCTCCCAAGGCTTGTTAGTGGTCATTGTACTGGACAGCACATATCTAAAATATTCCTTTTCTGCATAATTTTAGTGATTATTTATGACTTAAAATGATTAGAAAATCAAACTCAGGTATCAGATAGGGAGTTTTTAATATAAATTATATGTAATCTTCTTTTGGAAAAAAACACTTATTTTTCCTTTTAAAAACCTACATCCATAATGAGATAGATAAATAGTTTCACTGAGATATAAATTATCATTTAACAATTATTTTTAATTTTCAGTTATCCACTAATCTAGTATAGACAGAAAGATAATAATTTTAAGATATTGTACTATTTTGGTAAGAGAAGAGTTTTATTCTTGAGAACAATTTCTAATCGGTATGGAATCAATATGATTATAATATAATCTGTGTCTGCAAATGTGAAATTCAGGGCAGCATAATTATTTTTATTGTAAAGAATACACTGATTTCCACAGCAGGAAAACCGCTAAGCTACACAGATCACTCCTAAGGGATATTAAGTACATCTAGTATGGGTTTCTGATATACGTAGGTCAAAATGTTTCCGCTAGACTTGACATTCCTCAAATTTCTGGCTGCTTGGAGACTTTATATTAGTTTGTCCATAAAAGTCAAATTCTTTGTTTTGAGAGTGTGATATATATAAAAGAGTCAAGAAATAAAAGGAATGCCTTTCATTTGCAATTATATTTGTGAAATTCTCTGTGGAGTTATAGTTGTGTGAATTCATCACACTCTTTCCTTTGGGTATTAACCAATATTAAACTTACTATATATGAAGTTCAGTGTTTCACAGAGGGGCTTTTTTTTTTTCAGGAGAATAAGGTGTTCCAATAACAGAAAATGTTATTGACCATATAGGTTTTATTAAGACGTGGTTTTAAACTGCTCTATTCAAATTTATAGGGTAAAAAACAATAATTAAAGGCTTAGAGGTTCCACCTCAACACATGTGTTTTTTTAGGGCTACATTCAAGTTTTAGTATGAATCTCATACTAGAGAGATCTCAATGAGATGAATTCATTTAGAGTAACTTCCAAGGATTCTAATGATCTCTAGAGTCTACTCCTGGGTAATGTTGTAGGATGAACTAAGGCATCCCTGGGTCCTCTTAGAATAAATTTGAATACAAGTCAAGTGGCTCAAAGATTGTCCTTTACTGACTGGACAAGATTTATCTTTTCTGTCATTCCTAGTATGCATCCCTGGAGATTTCTTAGCTGTTCTGACTTTTGGTTCATAGAAGATTTCTTCTAATCCCTTGATATTAGGTGATATTAATTAGCAAGAGACAATCTTTCCTTAGAATCATACTACCACGGAGCTAGGTGTATTGTGTACTTGGCCATTCAACAAATGCTTGTGGAATGGGTAATTTTTATATTGTGATTCACACTCAGGTGCATGATGTCAAGCACAGTTGAGGAATGTTTTTGTTTAAGCTTTTGAAAATTCAATATGAATCTAGTTTTTTGAGCAGTCCATCCAGCAGTTATGGATTTGCAAAGTTGGCTTCGAGTAAAAATTATTCCTATGCAATATATTAAAGTTATTAATGTTCCCAGAAGCTATTTCACACTTTCCTAGCAACAAATGCTCACTTAAGGACATTTATTGCAGATGATAATCCTCCCGCCTCTTATGCAGAGGAAAATATGCTATATCATTGAAATGTAAAGCATATCAAAGTACATCTGGAGAGTGAAGAAGTGTATTTGAGGAGTGTTAATAGTGGAGATGGAACAACAAAAAGATGAATGAAAGCACTGACGGCATTACAGTGTGAAGCGAGAGGCATATTTAAAGAACAGGAAGTAGTCCTAGCTTAAAGGAAGCAATTTATGAAGAGGGGCAGGAGGAGAGATAGGAAACTAGAAAGAGAATTTGATCCAACACAAATAGTGAAGGATTTTTTTTTAACGTTCATTTATTTTTGAGAGACAGAGAGAGAGCACTAGTGGCGGGGGGCAGAGAGCGAGGGAGACACAGAATCCGAAGCAGGCTCCAGGCTCTGAGTTGTCAGCACAGAGCCTGACATGGAACTCCAACCCACGAACTATGAGATCATGACCTGAGCTGAAGTCAGACACTCAACCGAGTGAGCCATCCAGGCGCCCCAAGTAGTGAAGGATTTTAAGTTGGAACATGATAAAGATAGCTCTTTACTGCAGGCAAAATAAAGTTTGGTGGCAGGCAGAGCAGAAGATTAGATTGGAGGCTATATGAGTAACAAAATCAATGATAAGAAGAGTGAATTGTAGGAAGTAAAGAGGAAGGGAGGGGACAAATTCATGATGGAAGTAGAAGGAAAATGGTTTGACTACTGATTAGGTGAAGGAAGAGGGAGGAGTCCAGATGACTCAGGTTTGAACCTGAATATGGAGGCAGGTGGTTTGATTAACAAAAATAGGGAAGACGTAATTAAGGAAAATACAATGAGTTCTACTTTAGACACACGGAAATGTGAAGACCCATAGAACATCTAGGAGTAGATGTTTAATAAGTGGTTGAAGATGTAAAGTTGGAATCTGGGAGATAAGTACAGTCTGAAGATACAAGTGTACGAGTTTTTGAGAACAGTATTATCTGCTAAACTAAATGCCATGAAAATGCACATAAGTAATAATGCACAGCTGATAAGTCCTGCAAAAATAGAAAGGACATTAACTGAGTAAAATTTCTGGGAGTCTATAGCCGACTTCTCAGAAGTTAAGATCAGGTTATCGCAGCTTTCAACCCCCTACCATTATGACATATTTGATGAGTGTTTTAATTTTAGAATCATTTTATAATAGTTGGGGCTCTGTTCCAACTCATTTAATATAATGGTACTCACAGTCTGTAAGTTTTGAGTGGGATTCTAAGCAAGAAAAGATTCTCTGGTTTGTCCAAGCTGCAGTGTAAATAGTTCGAAGCCTGGCTCTTTTGACCCTGATTAGAACTATGGTTCTCAGGATATTGTATCACAGTCTAAGACTGTTTGGAGCCTGGGAAAAGCCCCAATAAGAGAATCAAGTAGAATCTCCAGAGTTGAAAGAAAAAACCATATCACTTTCATCAAGTAATTAATTTCTTTTTAAGAAAGAACTCTTACTTACTGTATTCTGGTGGACTGTAGAACCATAAGGCACCCCCCTATAACCCTAAATTGTCTTGTTTTTTATTTATGCTTTCTAGACTACGAGTTCCTTAAGGACAAGATACTTTACCTCATTATTCATCTTTTTATGTTTAAATCCTAGTGGGGTGTTAAGCAGTTTATTGGTTGCTCAAAACATATTGGTTGAAAGTCCATTCCCATGGCCCTGTAGTTATTGACATCTATGCTAAGGAAGTAATCAGACATTTTATATACATACATAAAATAAAATAGATTTGTATTTCCAAATTTATAGTAGAGGAAAATTTGGAAGAGCATTAATGTTCAACAGTAGAGAAATGGTTGACTAAATTATGGGATGTAGACATAATGGAATATTATGCAATCATTTAAGCCTGTGATATTTTTTAAACTTTTTTTAATGTCTATTTTGGGAGAGAGAAACAGATCATGGGCGGGTGAGGGGCAGAACGAGCAGGAGACACAGAATCTGAAGCAAACTCCAGGCTCTGAGCTCTCAGCACAGAGCCTGATGCAGGGCTCGATCTCACAAACTGCGAGATCATGATCTGAGCCAAAGTTAGATGCTTAATCAACTGAGCCACCCAGGTGCCCCCAAAACCTGTGATTTTGAAGAACATTGATAACATGGAACATAAGAATAATAATCATAAATGTAAAATATATAAAACTGTAAATACAGCATACTTACAGTTTTATCTATAAACCCCTATAATTTTGAATGAAATAAATGTGACAAGAATTCTTCTTAGGATGAGGACTATTTTTGTTTAGGAAAATATATGGAGCCTATGCAAGTAGAAAATAAAACAGAGATCATGTGTTCATAGGAAAAATGAAGCAGAGTGAAAAGGGTGACAAAGGGTGTATTTTATATAAGGTGGACATGGATGGTTTCTCTGAAAGGTAACATTTGAGCAAAAACTCAAGTGGGAGTTCTATATATGGTATATATATATGGTATATATATATATATGGTATATATGGTTATATATACGGTATATGGGAGATATACCAGTATGTTTGTTTGCTGGTGGGAATGATCCAGTAAAGGAGGAATTTTTGGCAGTGGAGTAGAGAGAAGGGACAGCCAGAGAGGGGACACACAGGAGCTATGTCTTTGATTAGGCACACGTGAGTAGTTAGCCTTAGCTATGTCTAGATGATTCCTTCACTGTGAAGGCAAGGCGGGTGGCTGCTATTACAGGTAGGTTCATAGACACCATGGTGGGAGTTCATGAAAGTTCTCTTCTGATTGCTAATCTTTTCCCAGTACAGTAGAAACAAGGTCATCAAATGAGGGATAAGAAAAGAGGCATGTCATGAAATAGTCATGTAAGGGAATGAGAAAGTGAGTCAACATTTAATTAGATAAAAAGTATATAACAATTTCTATTATTTTGTGTATTTTGGGTGAGTTTTTAATTTATCCATAAATACAGGTTTGTTTTTTTTTTCTATCTCTACATAACTCTATATCTTTTCCATCTCCGGGCAACTAAAGTAATTAATACAGTGGCAAACTGATAGAAAATAAATGTGAAGAGAACTTGTTCAGTTCTGGAGCTTCTAGAGCAACTTATCGTAACTAAAATATTTTCTTTTTTGTTGTTAAATAATTGCACTTTTTTTCTCTGCTCCTCAACAGGGTGGTGGTGATTGTCCAGAAATGAGTATTGGAGCTATAAAAATTGCCTTGGAAATTTCTCTTCCGGGGTCTTTCATCTATGTTTTCACTGATGCACGGTCCAAGGATTATCGGCTCACTCATGAGGTGCTACAGCTTATCCAACAGAAACAGTCACAAGTGAGTAGGAATCAGCCCCCCAAATTTTCAGTCTGAATACAGCTGGAAGGAATTCAGGCATACCTTGGAGATATTGTGGGTTCAGTTCTGACTACCACAATAAAGCAGATATCACAATAAAGTCAAATGAATTTTTTAGCTTCCCAGTGTACATAAAAGTTTTGTTTACATTGTAGTCTACTCTCTTAAGTGTGAAATATTATCATGTCTAGAAAAACAATATATATACTTTAATTTAAAAATGCTTCATTACCAGACAGTGCTAACCATCATCTGAGCAAATCATACTCACTGATCACAAATCACCATAGCAAACATACTAATAATGAAAAAGTTTGAAATACTGTGAGAATTACCAGAATGTGACACAGAGACATGAAGCGAGCAAATGCCATTGGAAAAGTCGTGCTGATAGATTTGCTCAATGCGGGGTTGCCACAAACCTCCAATTTGTAAAAAACAAATAAACAAACAAAAAAAAACCACAGTATCTGTGAAGCACAATAAAGCAAAGCACAATAAAACAAGGTATATACCTGTATGGCACATGAGAGGTTGCCTCTCCTCTTTGTCTATACTTTGTGTGGCAAAAATCAATAATTACAACTATTGATCTGTATATATGTTCTCCAATATACATGTGCCATTTAATTTAAACATAAGTGGATATGTAGTATTTGTGCATATTAATACCTTGTTTTTTAATATAGAGAGGAAATGATGGGGGATTAATGAACGTTCTTTCTTTTTTTTTTAATGTTTTTATTTACTTTTGAAAGACAGAGAGAGAGAGAGAGAGCCAGTAGGGGAGGGGCAGAGAGAGAGGGAGACACAGAATCCCAAGCAGGCTCCAGGCTCTGAGCCGTCAGCACAGAGCCTGACACAGGGCTCGAACCCACAGACTGTGAGATCATGACCTGAGCAGAAGTTGGACACTCAACCAATTGAGCCACCCAGGCACCCCGAAAGTTCTTCTTTCTGTCTTATCCCTAGAATTGACAAGAGCATAGACCTACAAAGAAGGCCTGTGTCTCAAATATTACCTCCTATGTGGAATCTTGTCTGAGTCAGACTTACTCATTGTATCAGTTAGCTATTCCTGTGTAACAAACTGTTCTACTCTCACTGGCTTAAAACATATTTGCAGGGCTCCATTGGTCTAGGAAAGGCTTGCTCACTTGTGTGTCTGGGGATAGTTTGGGTTTAAGTTACCTAGGCTGATCTTTGGGGTGACTTGGCTCTGTCTCACGAGTTTCTCACTTCTTTTTTTTTTTTTTGAGACCAGTAGGTTTGTTTAGGCATGTTCTTTTCATGGCCAAGGCAGAAGCACCAGAGACCAAGGGGAAATATACAAGGCCTCTTGCATGTAGGCTCAGAACTGATAGAATGTCCCTTTTGTCTTGGGCTGCTGCCCAAAGCAAATCACATGTCCATGCTTTGATTTGGAGATGACAAATTAAGCTCCACCTCTTAAGTAAGAGGGACTTCAAACACTTTTTCAAAATGCATATAGAGTGGAATATATATATTATATATTATATATTATATATTATATATTATATATTATATATTATATATTATATATTATATATTATATATTATATATTATATATTAATTATACATGTATGGTATTATTATAGACATATGTATGTATATGTATATTATACATGTAAGATGTATATATAATATATATGTATTCCAGTTTAATAGTAATATGTTAACACATAATAGGTAGTCAATAAATACATATTGATTTATGAAAACCCTTTAAACTGTCTTCTTTTTTTAAAAAAATTATAGGTTGTATTTGTGCTCACTGGAGACTGTGATGACAGGGGCCATATTGGATATAAAGTCTATGAAGAAATTGCCTCTACAAGTTCTGGTCAAGTGTTTCATCTGGACAAAAAACAAGTTAATGAGGTCAGTTTAATCAAGTGGGTCTGCTTTATTATTAACTACATTACCATAATTAGTTAGGCTGACCTAATTGTGACAGATACGATTTCAAGAACAGTTTGCAAAGAGATTTTTGTTCCCCGCCCTAGTCCACAGGTCAATAAAAGTATTAAACCAATGTGGAGAAGCATAGATTTGTATAGTATTAGTTTATACATTGTATTCTATAGTGATGTATTATTTAGATTTAAGCATAAATGTATTTAAAATTTATTCAACAGGAATTGAAAATTTTTGTAGATCTTGTTTAGTAAAGTCAATTTGTATTTCTGATGCACAGCTTTTGAATAATTGGTAAAATAAGGGGTGATGGTTTACTGAAGTCGAATATGAAAAAGTTATCGAGCAAAATTCTAATGATGTTAATCTCTAAGATTAAAAGTAAAAAAAACTATAAGTAAGTAACTTATGTAGTAACTAAAATTTTTTATGGTAATAAAATCTATAACTTACATACTAAGAAAATCTTGGTATTTTCTAAAAAAGCGTTTGAGATACGTCTGTCACAATTCTTTCTCCTTTCTGTTACCTTGTTGTGGCCTCACTATGGTAAGAATTTATTTATTTATTTATTTATTTATTTATTTATTTATTTATTTATCTATCCATCTATCTATCTATCTATCTATCTATCTATCTTCCATTTAAGTTTCTAGGAGCATGCCAGTACTAAGATAAGGTTTTATGTAGGCACAATTCACATTTGATTGATGTGGTTACTGTTATCCAAACAAGTTCTATTAATTTCATAACAGATTCCTTTGAGTCTTGAATGAAATGGTTCAGTAATTATTCTTATACCTAAAGAATTCTTATTACATCATGGTGGAAATAATAGGGCATTGCAAATTTCTAGAATAATATCTAGCAAAAATATTTTTATCAGCATATGGTATACAAACTTGGAAGGTTATTTTAGTGTAAAAAGTCTTTTGTTGGAAGAAACAGCCTTAAGAAGGTTATGGCTTGAGTCCATATTGTGTCCATGATAGAGATTCTGAAATGCCTGGGCAGGGTCTGACAACTACAGGGGAATCCTTTAGCAGTTATTTGTATGAACATTTGCATGAGAATTTGGGAACCTAGAAAGAAAAGAATTGGGGAAGAGTACAAGACTTTCATAGGACCTGGGTTTCTTTAATTTTTTTTTAATGTTTATTTATTTTTGAGAAAGAGACACACACAGAGTGTGAGTGGGGAAGGGTCAGAGAGAGAGGGACACACAGAATCCGAAGTAGGCTCCAGGCTCAGAGCAGTCAGCACATAGCCCACCTGACCCAGGGCTCCAACTCACAAACTGTGAGATCCTGACCTGAACCGAAGTCGGCCACTTAACCAACTGAGCCACCCAGGAACCCCCAGGACCTGGATTTCTTGTCCCATCCCATTGGCTATGTTTGACCTTAATGTGAAGGAAAGCCCTCTTGTAGTTGTTTTTAATCTGGAATTGTATAACACTCTGGGGTACAGTCAATATCATGAGCGCAAAGTAGAGGGTATAAGTAAGGAGAGTACTGCTTTCTCTTGCATCAGTGAGGACACCACCTGCTTTGGGTGTTGTGAAGTTCCAGATTAAAAGTGACAGTGGTCTTCTGCAGAAAAATGGGGCAGAAGATGCCATTCCCAGTGGACATGGTGGTTCTGGCAGAAAGTGCTAGAGAAGAGAATAGGCGAGAAGAGACATGGCTGGCACTTCGGGCATTTGAAAGAATAGTTCAAACCTGTGAGTAGTCAGGCACAACTTGGAGCTTCCCAAAACGAATTGGATGAACTTTTAGGGAGAACCATAGGACTTTATTAGGAGTTGGGCCCCAGAGCTAGAAAATAACATGGTGGGTCTCATAAATGTAACTCCCATTTATATCCACATACCCAGGGAAAATGGACTAACACAAAATTGAAAATATTGTTGTCTTAAATGGAAAAAATAAGCCCTACAAAGATACACACTTTAGTTATTAAATAAATGGTGTGATGCATAATTTTTGTAGTCCTAATACTTTTTAACAATTCTGACAATTACCAAGTAATTTACAAGAATAACAATTTATGAAAACTTGATATAAATTGCTGAAAATTATAGATACAGGTATATAACAGAAATTTAGCCCGCTGATATTTTGACCTTGAAATTTAGCTAGGCAGAATAGGACTAAAGAGAAGCATTGCTAAAATTGTCCATTTTTATAAATTGAAGTTTGAAGCCAACAGGGTGAGACTTAATTTAGCTGTCCATCATGGGAATCCCAACCCCCTCACCATCTGGTTCAAGAAAGATCATCTCATCTACTTTGGGCCACTTGAGACTCAAGAGGAATTTAACTGGAGTCATCTTGAAAAAATTCTCTTCTAGATATTATCCTGTATGGATGTGAATCCCAGACCTGATGCAGGCATCTTCATATAATTCTGGGAATTAAACAAATGTAAGGGAGAGTAAGAAGCTAAGAAAATCCAAAGCCTGTGGGTTAAGTCAACACTCAATCCCATCCTACTGCTAAGCCTCCAGAGTTAAGGAAATGACCGTTTTGCTTAAGCCAATTGGAAGCGAGTATTCAGTTACCTAAAGATAAATGTATCCCAAATGAAAAGAATTCTATATTCCTTCATGGCATGGTCTCTTTAAACTCCACTTTCCTAATTTGTAAAACAGGGAGAACAGACTTATCCATTTTGGGAAGTTATTATAAGATTAGATAAGATAATGCGTGTAAAATGTTTCAAACAAGTTCTGGTACAGGGTAAGTAAGTGCCCAATAAATGTTAACTAGTATTTTTATAATCCTCACAATGTTATTTTGCTTTCAAAGTGGAGAAATTGTGCCCCTATGTTTTTTAGAAACCAGATGGCTAGCTATTGCTAGGAAATACATTTACTCAAATGGGAAAAGGCTGGAGAGATGTTTTTGTTTTTTTTATTTCCTGTGTGAGGAAAGATACTGTGAAGGGGTTACTGGAAACTGTATATGCCAATGCTTTCCTTAAAGAAAGCCACCAAGGTAGAAGATTTTGTTAACAAAAAGCAGAGTGACAGAGTTAAAATTGGATTTGCAGAATTTTTCGCATATAATTTAGCCATTTTTCTTTTCTCATTGCTCCAAATTCTATTATATAAACATAAACAACTCTGGGAAAAATTGATGATACAGTGATAGCTGCACATTTAACATACGTGAGAACTGCAGGAGGGCCACATGTGTGCTTAGTCCTTACATTTTACTCAAAAGTGATTTTTCATCTCTTATTTCTAATGAAAATTGTGAAATATTATGCTTTATCCTCTATAGTTCATCAATTTCCTAACCTAGTGGGATATTTTTTGTATCAACTTTCTCTTGAGATAACTTGAAGTTTCCGCTTTCTTCTTCTTTTTTTTTAAATAATAATTAAGTAGAGTATCTTTCATCTTTATTTAACATAAAAGAAACCAAAGTGAAGAAATTATTTGCCAAGCATCAGTCTATAAATCATCATACGGTATTACATTTTGGAAACACAAGTTAAGACACATCTCAAGGATGTACTTAATTCACCTTTGAAGTTGAAAAAGGAACTAAATAGTCTTACTCGTCCATTTCTTTGTAAACTGGGTTATTATCAATGGATCTAATTAATGCTTCCTTAGGTATAAGAAACGTCCAAGTTTGAAATCTCAAAGTTACCCACAGATGTTATATTCTTGCGTCAAAGAAGCTAATGTGAAAGATCCATTGTTAATTGGATGATTTACTTGTTCTGAATTTCCCCATTCTTTTTCCTTACCTCTCCCAGTTCACGTCTCCAAACACTCTCCTCCTCTCTCTCCCTATCCTCCTACAAAAAACCTTCCACCTGGACATCCTGGCCCTATGGATTGGTGTAACACCCTACTTGAAAGTAATGCTGGCTGTATTATATCAGAAGGGAGTTTTATTAAATAAAGGAATCATTGTCAACTAATTTATATTTTTTGAAGGACATAAATGATGATATTTGGAAGTCTCTCAGTAAACCTTAATGACTATCTTATCATGTAACATGCAGGTCTTTGGTATAAGATGTATTAATTCCAGCGGTCCTTCCAGCACTTAATGCTTTCTTTGGGAGAGGCTCCTGTGCTGCTCTGTTTGGAACGGGCAGACTTTTCCTCATTCTCTATTAGACATGAAAGGCTCCCATGATTCTTTCCTTTTCTCAGGCTAAGAAAATAATAATAGTATCAATTTAGATGGTCGAGTGCTTGATATGGCCATTCAATAAGAGTTTAATTTTATTTCATTTAATCTTTACCATGTAAGGAAGACAGCATGATCATAAACCTCAATTCATGAATGAGGGAACTGAAGCATAGGGAAGCAGAGCATCTTGCTCAAGGTTAAATTGAACTTAGGGGACATACTTAGTCTTTCTCCTCAGATGATACCCTTGACCACCATAAGTCCCTGCCTGTGATTTCCACTTTTGTTTTTTTATCGGAGGATGCATTTCTTTAAGTAAAATTAGCACACAATGTTATATTAGTTTCAGGTGTATAATATAGTGGTTGGAAAATTCTATGCATTATTCATTGCTCACCACGATAAGTGTGGTCATCTATAACCATACAGCATTATTACAATATTATTGACTATATTCCCTATGTTGTACTTTTAATCTCTGTGACTTATTTATTTTATAACTGGAAGCTTTTGCTTCTTAAGTCCCTTTATCTGTTTCACCTACTCCCCTACCCACCTCCCATTTGGCAACTACCAGTTTGCTGTCTGTGTTTAAGAGTCTGTTTTTGCTTGTTTGTTCATTGGTTTTGCTTTTTAGATTTTACATATAAGTGAATGCCTTCTTTCACTTAATATTATACCTGCAAGGTCCATCTATGTTGTTGCAATTGACAAGACATCATTCTTTTTTTATGGCTCAGTAGTATTCCAGTGTGTGTGTGCGTGCACATGCGTGCAAACGTGTGTATATGTGTGTCAAATCTTCTTTATTCATCTATTGATGGACACTTGGGTTGTTTCCTTATCTTGGCTATTGTAAATAATGCTTCAATAAGCATAGGGGTTTATTTGAGTTAGTGTTTTCATTTTCTTTGGGTCCAGTAGTGGGATTACTGGACTATATGGTATTTCTATTTTTAACTTTTTGAGGAACACCCATATTGCTTTCCACAGTGCCTACACCAATTTACATTCCTACAAACAGTGCATGATGGTTCTTTTTTCTCCTCGCCAACCCTTGTTATTTCTTGTCTTTTGGGTACTAGCCATTCTGACTGCTATGGAGTGATAACTCATTGTGGTTTTGATTTGCATTTCCCTAATGATTTGTGATGTTGAGACTTTTTCATGTACCTGTTGGCCATCTATATGTCTTCTTTGGAAAAATTTCCAAATGAAGCTGTATAAACGTTCATGTACAAGTGTTTGCATGGACATATGCTTTCATTTCTTTTGTATAAATACCAAAGTGGAGAACGACTGAATCAGATGATAGTATGTGAAGTGACAGTCTTACGCTTAATCTATGAAAAATCCTAACATCCTGGCAACAAAAAAGCCTCATAGATGAGAGATTACTGGATATATTTCTCTTGCTAGTTTTATGCTTATTTTCACTGGTTCATGCTGATATTAGAAAGACTGTTAACTTTGCTGGAGTGTGAATTCAGCAAAACCCCTTCCTGCCACTTTGGCCAAAGATGCCTTGTGACTACAATTCAGACCAAGAGCTTTTTGCATAAAGCTTAATGATGAGACTCTGAAACCCAGAGGGTTTTTTTTGTTTTTTTTTTTTGAAACCCAGAGTTTTGAACAATTAATACTCTGGAGTGAGGTGTCTGCCATTTTATTTTCCCTTATTCTGAGTTTCATTCCACACGTTATTTCAGAAACATAACCTTACTGCTGACCTTGAAAATAAGTAGAAACGGGTGTTTCCTCTGAAATTTGAAAATGTATCAGAGACAATTATAACATTCTAGAAAACTACAGGAAATGTTAGAAAACAATGCGTAAATGTTTCCACTTATTCATTCTTTGACTTCACCTAATTAAATGTTGAAAATGAAGTGTAGAACTCAGAGCTCATACTTTAAAATGATATGAAGTCTTTACATCCAAAAATACACCAGAAAGGAATATTTATCCTAGTTCCAGTAGAATACTTTCTTTTTCTATTATGCTAAGATTGACATGTTATCCTCATGAATGTGTGTGGGGAACCTCTCATACTCCTGTCACATTGTTACCTTATCCCTCCAAGGCACCTAGGAGTCATTAATTAATTAAATTACTGATATGGCTATACGAAGTCATGTGTACTTTTTGTTTCTATTTGCTTAGAAAAAATAAAACATAAAATACTTAGTTTATTATTTAAAAATTATTTATTACAGACCTCTGAGCATGTGAACGGTGTTTAAAAATGACATTGATACTGTGCATAGGACATAATATTCTTTGCAAGTGGAAAAAAGAAAAAGATGACTTTTCTCAGTAGAATCTTACTTAGGCAGAAAATACCAAGAGTCAAGTGGAGCCCTCCTGTCATGTGGAGCAGTGGGGAATGGGAAGTGGGGAATGCATTGTTTAAAAGGATGAGCCTGTAAAAAATGAGAATGTCCGTCTTCCATTTTATGGTTTCATGTATTGGCTCTGGGAACTGGTTGACGCACTAGGTACAAACTATGGCAGTGTATTCTATGAAGGCAGTGGAGTCATATCTATAAAACAAAACTTGTGAAATTTAGAAAACAGAATGGAGAGAGAAGCTTATATAAATGTCTGAAAGAATATTTCTGAAAAGAAAAGAAAGATGTGTTAAGGGCAGATGGTAGTGATTAGGTTACATGCATTCAACAGAACCATAACAATAGAAAAAGAAACAAACTGTTTTCTTAGTTGACTCTATTTTTTTAATATGAAATTTATTGTCAAATTGGTCTCTGTACAACACCCAGTGCTCATCCCAACAGGTGCCCTCCCCAATGCCCATCACCCACTTTCCCCTCCCTCCCACCCCCATCAACCCTCAGTTTATTCTCCGTTTTTAAGAGTCCCTTATGGTTTGTCTCCTTCCCTCTCTGTAACCTTTTTTTCCCCCTTCACCTCCCCCATGGTCTTCTGTTAAGTTTCTCAGGATCCACATAAGAGTAAAAACACATGGTATCTATCTTTCTCTCTATGATTTATTTCACTTAGCATAACACTCTCCAGTTCCATCCACATTGCTACAAAAGGCCATATTTCATTCTTTCTTATTGCCAAGTAGTATTCCATTGTATATATAAACCACAACTTCTTTATCCATTCATCAGTTGTTGACTCTATTTTGATTAGAAGCTGAAATAAAATGTTGATTTCAACCGTGAGATGTGAGCTTTAATGGTGCCAATCACTTGCATAGCTAACTCTGGGTTTGCAAGAGTCTTAACTATCAAAACATTATGGTGTCAATCTCAAAGTCATTAAAAATTTTATTCAGTCCAAACTGGCTTGAAAGAAATGATCTATTCTGCCATTTTGGGATTTATTTTTATTGGAGTTATGGTGGAGATTAAAGATTTGAATTGAAAGGAAAATGTCCCAAGTGTTTGATATTCAAAACTGAAACAACTTAATCATCACTGAAGTCACTGACTATAGTCTCTTCAAGAGTTCACCTGTTGGGATCCACAAAGGAACACAAGGGAGTGAAATACATCTGTAGTGTTAAAAGCAAATAAAATTCCATTGGGTCATTTTCACAGAGCCTCAACAATTTGGATATTTCCTTTTATATTTTATCAATTTAAATTTTAAAGGTTTCTTTTGAAACTTTTTGTGTAGAGAGGCATGTGTCTATGGTGAAAGG